>NC_045623.1:84227355-84852355 GCF_009829155.1 Mustela erminea | reverse complement strand
GCATATTCAAATAAGCTGCATTAACAGGTGACAGAGGGACCCTGATTTGGATGGGGACCCAGTTGGGAGAGCAGTGGAGACAGCAGTGTGTCGTGAAATGGAATGTCACCTGTACCCCCTGGGCTGGAATTCTCCTTTGGCCCTGGAACTACTGGTGGCTGGTCCCTGTAAGGCCTGCCACAGGGGGTTAAGACCCCATTTTTGTAAAGTACATGGATGTCTGTGTGTTTGCTTAAGGATCTGCGTATACTGACCATCTGGGCATGGGCCCCTGCATTTTCTACCCTAATGAATTCAGGGGAGTGGTTTCTGATAAGAAGAGGACTATTAGGGAAGGAAAGGAGGCCTCATCAGCAACCTTCTCCATTTCAGCCGGGAACCCCACATGTCCTTGGGTCACTGAGCCTGTACCCAAGCTCCCATTCAACCTTCCAGATGCCCTCTTCTTTATGCCACCCCTTACCTCTTGCCGCCTGTCCCTGGGTGCTCCCCCTCCCCCACTTCTCTAATCCTTACCCTCTTTAACCTCCCAGCCCCAACCTGTCTGTTTTTATACTCCTCCCAGGCCATCTGAGCTGAGGCCCAGGCTGGGTACTCACCATCTGTGCCCTTAGATACATCTGTGCTTGGCTTGCCGTCAGGGCCGGAGATGACGTGTTGCCCAAGAGCACAGCCTGCTGGGCGATGCCCGAGGCTGTTGCCGAGTTGACGCTCTGCGCCCGGTTGATGAGCTGGGCTGCTGCTGGGGAGGCTGCCAGATTGATCTGATGAGAGAGAAACCCGCAGTAGGAAGCAGGAGGTTCTGTTGGTTAACTCTGTGCCCCCCCATCCACTTCCTTCTCTCCCCCTCCTCTGTTCCTTGGTGGATTCAGCCTTCTTTAGGACCATCTCTGACACATGGGTCTTGGAGCATCCCTCAGCCCTGCCCCATCTCTGGCCCATCTCTGGCCTATGTGTGGAGCTGCAGGGAGGGTTCAGTGCCCAAGAGAACTGAACTCTACACAGAGAGTCTGGCCGTTGGAGGGAAGGGTGACAGGGAGTTACTAAAGTAAGGGTTGGAAAGAGCCACGTGTTTGTTTGCTTGTTTGTTTTTTCCCCTCCCCTGGCAAGAGTGATAGATTCCAGCCATGATCGTACGTGGCTAAGGATTCCCTGCCTGGGTCTGGGAGCCCTCGAGCAGCTGGGGCAAGGAGGGAGGAGCTGGACCCAGCACCGTGGGTCCTGCTTGCTGCTCTCCAACCTACTCACCGAGGATGACTGGGCTGGGGCCTGTGCAGACACGTTGCTGCCTGATGAGCTCCCTTGTCTGTTGGCCACCAGGCTTGCCTAGAAAAGAACAATGCTTGTCACAAGGGCCCCAGATCTCCCCCAGCTGTTCCCCAAGCTCTCTAAGGAAGTGCTAGAGGATGATGGTTAGGAGTCCAAAGCCTACAGTCAAACCCTCATTCTGCTTCATCTGTGTGGCCTCAAGCACGTGCTTCAGTTTCCTCTTTATAAAAAACAGAACCCACCTTGTAGCACCGTGGAAAGGATGAAGCAAGGCAAAGCATCTACACATAAGAGCTCAGATGATTAGCGATGATTATTACCTATCTTTCCGGGCCTCTGTAGCCCCCGCCACCGTGCTCTGTCACACTGGGCTCACAGACCCCATGAGAGATTTTGCACAGGCTGTCTGGCACGTTCTGTCTGCTCGCCTCCCCATGGCCGGCTTCTTCTCATCCTTCACATGTCAGCGCCACGTCCCTCCAGCAGACAGACGGTCCCCGGCTGCCCAACCCAGGACAACCCACTTGTCTCTCAGGCCAAGCGAACTTTCTCTTTCAGACTGCTTACGGCAACTTAGAGATTTAGATATCTCACTTCCTCGTCTATCTGGGTTTCTGTTTGCTCGCTCTCACCTCATCTAAGCTCTGCGAAGGCAGGGTCCACAGCGGACTCAGTGTCTGACATGCCCTGTGGCACAGTGGGTGCACGGGACTTTTGGTGAATGAAGGAACGCATGAGGTCTTCTCAGCCACGGAGGACAGACAGGAAGCTAGGTGGGCAACGGCCTTCTCTTGAGGACACTCCCTCCGGCCCTCCTCTAGTGTGGTGTGGTGCCCTGGGGAGGAGGGGTTCCCCCCCTTCTTCCTGGGGCCAGCTGGGCGGAGAGTTCCACCACTCCACTCACAGGGCTGTGTGAACTTGGGCCCCGGGCCCAACTTCCCACAGACTCTTTCCTTATCTGGCAAAGGACCATGACCTTTGTGCCTGCGCCCAGGGATTCTGTGAGGGCGCCCCCACTCCCCTCCCCCTGCGCCCCTACGCTCTTGCCCCCAGCGGTGACGCGCATACAGGGCCCGCTCCTTCCCCCTACCCCGCCCTGCTCCTCTCACCTGCTGTACCGCCGCCAGGCTCTGGAGCTGGGCGCCGCTGAGGTGCTGCTGCTGGAGCGCAGCCGTCTGCAGCATGAGGTGCTGCTGCTGGGCCGCGTACATCTGCTGCAGGTACTGGGCCGCCGTGCTGGGCTGCCTGTGCAGCGCCTGCTGGATCACCTAGGGGGCCGGCGGGGGGACAGGGGGAGGCAGCGCTGTCACCCAGCTTGCAGGGATCCGCCCCTTCTTCCCTAACACCTGGGCAGCCCCGTCTCCCCTTAACTGTTCAGGGCACCCCGGGCCAGTGACCACCCCTACAACGGGTCACCACGCCCTAGGGAGGCCTGGGGCTGGCGCTGTTTCACCCTGCCTACTTCTCCGCCCTCGTCTGCCCCCGCAGAGCTTCGGCTCTTGGGCTCCTCTCCTCCCCAGCTGCATCAGCTCTGGGGGCAGCCGCCGGCGTGGCGTGGGGAAAATCAGAGTGGGACACCGCTGCTCTGAGCGGCTCTGGGCAGCGGGGAGGCTCAGGGCTACAGACAGCAGACAGCGAGGAGAAAGCCTCCAGGGACACTGTGTCCCCTTGCCAGGCTTGTTCGCTACTCCCCCTCTGGCCATTCCCTGTGTTCAGATTGGGGGACCGGAGCACTGGACGGTGAGGGCAGGGGGACTGAGGCCCATAAGGTGGAGAGAAGGAAAGGGGTGGGAGAGAGAGGCGGGTCCGAAGGGGGGCCTAGTCCAGCCTGAGCAGCACAGCCAGCAGCCGCAACTTACCCAAGGGCCACACCCTCCAGGCTGGGGCTGCTTCCCAGGATCTGCCCCCAGCTGCTAGAGTCCCATCAGTCCCTTAGAAGAAAGTCCCGTTGGCCTCAGAGAGCAGGCCAGTGCCACAAGGATGATGCCTTTCTCTTGTATTCTTTCCCTCCCCCTCTCTGCCATTCCCTCTTTCTGTCCACCATCACTATCACCAGCCTTACTGCTACTCCTGTTTCCAGACTGGACTGGCTGAGCCATTGCTCATAGGAAGTGACAAAGGCTTCCTTTGATTCTCTGATCTCCCTCTCCCCCACCTTCATTCCCAGTGTCTCAAAACCTCCACTTATCCCCAGGAACAAATAGAAGTGAATACCTTTCACCCAGCCCTGAGATCTTCTGTCTTCTTCTCCTAAGCCCCACAGACATTTCTCCTCCCTTCTCCTTGCCTGGTCACCCTCCTGCCATCTTGCCTCCTGATGCTCCATGTGGGCCCTGGCCAGGCTTTGGCCCACTTGCTACTCTTAGCTCTGCCGCATCCCTGACCATGGGGCCACTCCCCACCCTGGGTCCTGTCCCCAACAAGCAAGCATCCAGTCTGGCTTTCTCTGTCTTGGCCTGACTTCTAGGGCTGGTGGTTCTCGACCAACACCATCTTTGGGCTCAGATTTGGAGTTCTGCAAAAACAGGCTAATATCTCACATTCTTCATGGGCTCTGGAGTCTCCGGATTCCCCCACCCCAGCCCAACTCTTCCGATCCCACTCCCCTTCAGTGTTCTCTCTCCTCAAATGGTCCCGGTTTATACAAACACAGTGCTCTTTATTCCTTGTTCTCTCCCAGAATCCTTTCCTCTTACTCCCCTTACCTAGGCCTCTCTATTTTCCTTAGACTCCTGAACGAACATCCCCACAATCCGGACAGTAGTAGCGGAGATATGGTGGCTCTTCCTCACCAGAGTGCTGGTGCCACAAGTGGAAATGGCAGGAGCCCTGAACCACTGTGCACTGGTGTGCAACGCAACCATGGAGGGGGGGCGTCCATCGCAGCACAGAAACCCCCCAATCCCTTGCATCTAGACTTGTGATGAGGGGCAGGAGGACGGCTCATCCTGATGTAGGCTGTTAGAAGCTGTGCTCAAACCCTCACGTTCCGAGGGGCTGGGAAGAAGCCAGGTGTGGGGGTGGTAAGGATGGGTGCAGGAACCATGGCTTTACTCCACCGGACACAGAGGTAACCCGGACAGGGAAGACTTCAGAGTACCTGATGGTGTCTTCAGACTCTCTTGCTGTCTACTGTGACCCATCCTCCACTCCCTAATCTGGGCCAGGGGCCAAAGCAGGATGAGGTCACATGTCTGATACATTTGTGCTGGATTAGCCCAGCTCTCTGGGGTGAACACTGCTCTCTAGGGGCAGTCTGTCTGTCTTATCTGGGGACCTCACACAGACTACAGGGCTGTGGGGGGCATGAGGTTCAGCCTTTTCTGTCTTCACCTGAATGGCCTGGATGAGTTATTACCTTCGCTGAGCCTTAGTCTTCTCTGTTATGGAACAAGAATGTAATACCCATTTCCAGCAGGAGGATGAGATAAATCCGCAGTGGTTTTCGTACCATTTGGGGCACAAAGCATATGGTGAAACGTGGGCATGGGTGTGAGGGGGACCGTGTGTCATCACCCGGAAGGCCTCACAGAGATGACACTTAGCAGACCACTGCTTGGGGAGATTGCTTTGGGGTTCCCTTTTGGTCCTCTAAGAAACTTAGTTTTATTACAGAGCAGTGGTTTTTCAGATAATAGGTCTAGGTGGTGGCTGAGTATTGCTATTTTTTAAATTTTATTTATTCCTATTGCTTTTTTCCTGCTTATTATTTTTGTTTCCCAGTCCCCTACCCCCTTCACACTTTCACATGCCTGTCCTCCCAAACAGCACTCTGGGATCTGAATCACCAGGTGAGATAGGAATTTTCCAGATCTGCAAAGTATTCTCTGTCTCCCCGAACCTCCCTGATCAGACCCATCTAGCATCACTTCTTCTCTAGCAGTGTCTAAGTATATATCCATGAACACATTCCCTGATGCCCATTCTAGAGTCCGTAGCCCAGTTGCTCCCCAGACCATGCCAACACGTCCTCCTGGCTAGCCCCAACATGATCCAGGACTACGATCTCTAGATCAGCCGGAATCTTACCTGCACAGTCTGCCGGTCAGGAATGCCGCTGTACACAGAAATCTGGGGCCCCGTGGGGCGGCCACTCCCACTGCTGCTGCCACTGTTGCAGCCACTGCTGGTGCTGCTGGATGTATGGGGGACTGGCAGCTCGTTCTCCATGGCCGGCGCAATGGCACAGTCAGGGCACTTTGACGGCAGAAGGGCAGGCAGGTGCTGGAAGCAAAGAGGCAGAAGTGAAATGTCACACAGGTGCTTCCTAGAGAACGCATCAGCTTTCCATCAGCCTGGGGTGGGACCACTTCTGGACTGAGGCCTGAGATGTACTTGTCACGGAAGGACAAGGTCAGGTGTGACTCACAATCAGATCTGCCTGATTTTAAAGTCTAAGACCTGGGGGCACCTGGGTGGCTCAATCAGTGAAGCATCTGCCTTCAGCTCAGATCATATGGTCTCACGGTCCTGGGATGGAGTCTTGCGTTGGGGTCTCTGCTCGGTGGAGGGCCCGTTTCTCTCTCTGCCACTCCCTCCCCACTCTCGCTCATGCTCTCTCTGATAAATTAAAAAAAAAATCTTTTTTTAAAAAAGATACTATTTATTTATTTGACAGAAAGAGAGAGCACGAGCAAGGGGAGCGGCAGGCAGAGAGAGAGGAGGAAGCAGGCTCCCCACTTAGCAGGGAACCTGACACGGGACTCGATCCCAGGACCTGGAGATCATGACCTGAGCTGAAGGCAGTTGCTTAACCAACTAAGCCACCCAGGTGCCCCATAAATAATCTTAAAAAATATATATAATGTCTATGACCTGGCACTCCTTGTTCTGCTGAAGGAGCTAAAAGCAGCAAAGGAGGCAGATTTCCTCCAGTGGCCTTCCTGCCAGTGATCTTAGGGGTCAGCTCCCCCTCCATTGTCCCAGGTAGCCCCCCCCCCCAACAGTCTACCTCTTCACCTTCAGGATGGAGAAACGGGGCATCAGAGAACTTATTATTTGTCTGAATGTATATAGCTCATTAGTGAAAGAGATGGGATCACAAGCCTAGGGAGAACAGAATGAGGGAAAGAGATGAATAAGGCGATAAAATGAGCTGGAGGGTTTATTTGATTGCGTTGGTCCAGGCCAGAAGAGCTGCCAGTGTGTTTGGAGTCTCTGTTTTCTCGAAGAAGTAGTTAGAGAGTGCCCTCTGATCTAACGCTAAGCAGGGCGCTGCGTCAAACAGTGTGGTTAAAACTGCAGGTTTGGGGTTCCGAAAGTCTTGGGTTTGAGTCCTGGCTCTGCCGCTTACAAGCTGGGAAACCTTGGCAAGTCACACTTCCCCAACCTTCTGTCTCAATCTGTCAGATGTGAGAATCCATGAATTGGTGGGAGACGCAAGTCAAATAATGATACAGAGTGCTTAGTAGAGCATCAGGCAAATACGGAATGCTTCCGGCACTGGCTGTTGTTGTGGTTATTAAAATTGTCTCCAGTCCGGTTCCAATAGAGCAATCCTCTTCCTAGTTAGAGCTGGCCCAGCCTCCTGGAACCTTCGATCCCAGGCACTAAAGGGTGCCAGGAATTCCCTCAGGGACCAGCCTATGATCTGGATTCAGAACTGGAGATCACATATCCCCTTGAGACATGTGTTGGGGAGTGAAGGGGCTGGGAGGGAAGGAAGGGTGGTGGGAAAGGCAGATCCAGGTCTGAGGTCAAGTTCCCCTTTCTTCTTTCATGCTATTCCCCAAATTCTCATTTCTACATATGAGCTTTTCCTTCTACCTGTTCTTTCCTGTATCTAGAAACGACACTTGTCATCCCATCATAAACACTGAATTCTCTTTGCACATTATGCCAGTTTAAGAAATGAAAAAAAAATATGATTTTTCACACTGCCAAGAGCATTGGTTAGTACCCAAAACTAAAACAGTCATTAATGTCCTATTGGCTTCTTCCCAACGCTGCTCGGTGTGGAGGCTCTCAACATTTCTCAGGCTGCCTTTTTCTGACTGGATGGATTTCGCAGTGAGCCGAACAAAGTGGGCGTACAGGTTAAAGGACCGGGACCTGTGAGTCCTGGGTCCTGGAGAAGTGACTGCCCCTGATGTTTGAATGTCTCCTTTTCTGCCACAGGGCAAGGATCCGGTCACCAGTTCCCTTTGTGCAGAGCTGCGCTGTGCCTGCCTCGTGCCTGCCTCCTTACGGCCATCACTTGTCAAAGGTTTTTATGATGGTAACAAAGACGCAGGAATCAATGAAACCAGCATCAACAAATACTTCCTGTGCTCTGCTCGGTTGAAACCTATCTTATCTTAAGTTCTAGGGAGGGACAGGTAGGCTGGGTAGGAAGGCGTACAGGCGTTAATTCCAATCTTGGAGGAACTGACACACTAGCTGCAGAGACGAGGCTCAGTTGAAATTTCAAGGATCGCCACCGACAAATCAGAGTTAAGTTCAAACATGGAAAATCCCATAGAATCCCAAAGTCTTCTTTTAGTTAAGTGCCTCGCTCTCCCTTTTGAGCAGGATGGGGTTTCAGTTCTTGCTTTCATTCTGCCCTGGGAAATTTCAGTGGAAGTACTTGTAAACATAAAACATAAAATAGGAAAACGGCAGCAGTCACAGCAAATTAAGGACAGAGTGAGTAATCCACACTTCCTGAATGATGGAGCCTCAGCAGCAGCTCAGGCAGATCTCGTGCACAGTATATACTCTGTTCTTGCTGAGAAATAAACCAGGGCAGAATCCTAAAGAGAGCATGCCACTCCTATATAGAAAACCTGCACAGGTAAGGACAGCAACTGACCCTCACGCTACGGTGGGAGACCTAGCAACACAGGGATAGACATAATGGTTTCCTGAATTCTCTTACCTGCTGGTCTCCTTCCTCCTGCTGCATTCTTAGCTCCTCCCCACCCAGCTTTGCCTTGTCTCATTAATTTTTGCTCCCAAACCCTGGTTTTCTGGTTTTCCTGTTCTTGTTCCTGTCCCCTGTCCCTGTCCTCAGTCCTACCTGTGCTTCCTTGCCCTGGCCCCATCCTCCTCCAAGGGGAAGATCATACTCACCTTGATGATGCTTTGGCTCGGGACTCCCTGGCTCTCTGTCTCTCTCTGGAACAGGCGCATGCATCTCTCCCTCTCCCTCCTCTCTCTCTTACCCTGGCCTCACTGATCCCAAGCGGTTGCTCTAGTATACAGCAATGAGCTCTGTCTCTCCATCCCTGAGCTCTGCTCTGTCCCCACACTGTGTCCTAGTCCTGCTTGCCTGCCCTGCCCATAATGGCCCTCCCTCGGCTGCTGGGTCACTCTGTGTCTGCTTTCCGTGCCTCCTGTGCTCTAGCTCTCTCTTCTTTCTTGTGCCTGAGGATCTCTCTCCCCTAGTCCTGATCCAGCATACCCTCTTACCTTCACCCTCTCTAGATCGTGCATGCGCCCTCCCCCTGCTACTCCCCTCTCCCTCCCTCTCCTTCCCTCTCTCTGGCCGGCACTCCCTGTTCTAGCTCAAGGTTTTGATAGCTACCGCGGTCTCTCAAGTGTACACTCCCTTTTGGGTTCTCTCTCACTCACTCATGCAAAGCAGGGGAGGGAAGGACAGACTGCCTAGGAGATTAGGGAACATTTAAAAGGAGAAGTAACATTTGAGCTGCCTGAACCCACACTTTCTCGCTTTCACTGCATAGAGCTGCCTGTCCCATCTTCCATCACTCCTTGCCAGTCACTTCTAGAGCCTTTCGCAAGCAATAAGTTCCTGGTTCCCCCCAGATCTGAACATCTGTTGAGCTTCTGCCACATGCAGGGCATTCTTGCTAAATACTGGGAATGGACGAGGTAGAAGGCTTATTTGAAGGTTTTCACTTTTGTGGGCATATCAGAAATGGTGAAACTAAAGTCTTCTGCCCCAGAAAAAAAAAAAAATGCACAGAGTCAGACAAAAATGAACTTGTAATTATAGAGGTTAAATCCTTTAAGGCCTGTCTATTACCTCTGGACTAAGAAGCTCTGCTTCCTAGCCAGGTAGAAATTGGGCAGGAAGTACAAATATGAAGATAAAAATATTATTCACTATCATCTGCCAAGTTCCGGATGAATGACTGAGACATTTGGTAGTGTTGAGAAAAGGAACGTGTGCATTGTGATAGATGGACAGCAGAGGAAGCCCGGATTTATGCTGCTGCTGGGCAAACAGTCACTGCTGGAAGCGGGGCAGTGCTCAGCCCCTCCCTCTGGGCATTCTCCAGTGGCTCAATTTTCCTAGGAGAGGCAATGCACTCAAGGAGAAAGAGCATGGGATTAGAAGGTGGTAGTCCTAGCTTTGGGAACACCAGTGCAATGTGGCTGCTGTATGGCCTTGGGCAAGGCAGGCTCTCTCTCTGGGTCTTGGTTCCCTAATCTGCAGCACTGGGTAGTAATAATACCTGCTGGGTGGGCGTGGGGGTGGTGTATGTGCGTGAGGATTCATCTCTGAGCCTCATTCCACTTTCCTAACCGTACACAGGCACTCCTGGAGGGACACTGGGGGTTTGACTCCAGACCGCCACAACGAACCAGATATCACAACAAAGTGAGGCAGATGAATTTTTCTGGTTTCCCAGTGCGAGTAAAAGTTCTGTTTACACTATATTGGAGTTGATGAAGTATGCAACAGCAGTTTCTATTTCTATTTTTATGTCTAAAAATAGAATGTACATACCTTACTTAAAAAATGCCTTATTGCTAAAAAATGCTCAGCATCATCTGAGCTTTCAATAAGTTGTAAACTTTTCGCTGGAGGAGGGTCTTGCCCAGATGCTGATGGCTGCTGGCTAATCAGGACCGTGGTTGCTGAAGGTCAGGGTGGCTGTGGCAATTTCTTAAGACAACAGTGAGATTTGCTGCATTGATGGGCTCTTCCTTTCATAAACCATTTCCCTGCAGCGCGGGATGGTGTTTGATACCCACTGGAGATTACCCACTAGAGAACTTCTTTCTAAATTGGAGGCAATCCTCTAGAACCCTGCTGCTGCTTTATCAACTCAATATCACACCCTAAATCCTTCATTATTGTTTCAACCATCTCCAGAGCATCTTCGACTGGAGTAGATTCCATTTCAAGAAACCACTTTTTTTGTTCACCCACCAGAAGCAATTCTTCATCTGTTAAAGTTTTATCATGAGATTGCAGCCATTCAAACGTAATAAAGAAGAAGTCTGAAATATTGCAAGAATCACCAAAATGTGACACAGAGACACAAAGGGGGCAGGTGCTGTTGGAAAAATGGCACCAGTAGACTTGCTTGACACAGGGTTGCCACATACTTTGATTTGTAAGACACCCAGTGTCTGTGAAGTGTAACAGAAGAGGCTGTATTCCATGACATAAGTCTACTGCCCTGGTCTGGGGAAAGTCTGCTTTCCTTCACCACGTATGGCATCCTCATGATTTCTCCTCTTTAATTTTGATGAAGTCCTGTTTACTTATTTTTTTCTTTGGTTGCTGCCATATCTAAGAAACCATTGCCTAATCCAAAGTTATAGAGATATACACCTAAATTTTCTTCAAAGAGTTTTATAGTTATAGTTCTTACATTTTAAGGTGTAATTTGTTTTATTTATTTTTAAAGATTTTATTTATTTATTTGTCAGAGTAAGAGAGAGAGTACAAGCAGGGGGAGTGGCAAGCAAAGGGAGAAGCAGGCTCCCTGCTGAGCAAGGAGCCTCATGTGGGGCTTGATCCCAGGACCCTGGGATTATGACCTGAGTTAAAGGCAGAGGCTTAACTGACCTAGCCACTCGGGTGTCCCTTAAATTTATTTTAATAGTCTCTGCATCCAATGTGGGGCTTGAACTCACAATTCTGAGATCAGGAGTCTCATGGTCTCCCGGCTGAGCCAGCCAGGTGCCTTTGGAGTTCTTACATTTACACCTTAGATCCATTTTGAGTTAATTTTTGTGTATGGTGTGAGGTAAGGGGACATTATCTCCTTTCATTTTCATTTTTTAAATTTTGGTAAAAAAATACATAATATAAAATTTGCCATTCACAATGTTGTGAAACCATTACCACTATCTGCTGCTGGAACTTTCTACCACCCCAAACAGAAACTCTATAATCCTTTAGCAGGAACTCCTCTTCTCTCCCTGCTCAGCTCCTGGCAACCTCTAATCTACTTCCTGTCTCTATGAATTTGTCTAGATAACTCATGTAAATGGAATCATACAATATTTGTCCTTTGTGTCTGGCTCTTTCATCTAGCACAATGTTTTCAAGGTTCATCCATGTTGTAGCGTGTGTCCTTTTTTTGCTGAATTCTATTATAGGTATATGCCACGTTTTGTTTTTCTATTCGTCTGTAGATGGACACTTGGGTTGTTTCTCCATTTTAGCTGCTGTGAATAATGCTATGAACATTGGTGTACAAATATCTGCTTGAGTCCCTGCCTTTGATTCTTTGGAGTATTACTTAGGAATGAAATTGCCGGATCATATGGTAATTCTATGTTTAGCTTGTTGAGGAACCACCAAACTGGTTTTCCCAACTTCATTCTTTTGCATGTGGATATTGCTCTTATCCCCGAACCATTTGTTGAATAACTTCTGTCCTTGGGCCCACACAATTCCCCTACCAAGTTCTCAGTATGGCATATCAACCCTCCACGAATTGACCCTCCCTCTCCTGGCCTCATTTCCCATGATTTCTCCACCCTATACTCTCACCCAGCATATTCCAAACAAGCTGAAGTTTTGGATGCCTCGCTGTTCCTCACCTCTGCAATTTCCTGATGTTGTTGTACTCAAGCTCTTCCCTTCCCCTGGAATATTTCCCTTCCATTTTTCACCTAACTGACTTGATCTTCAAAACAACTTCAGTCTCTCCTGTGAAACATGTACTCAGTGCAACCCCCTCTAACACTTCTCTTGCTTCTGTCAAATTAGCTTCTAACATCTGTCCCCACAACACTTTGTGTGCTTATCTCTTTCCTAGCATTCATAATGTAGTAGTGCAAGAAAGTGATTTGCTTACACGTCTGTCTTTCCCACTGGACTCTGAACTCCGCGAGAAGAGGACAATGTCGTATTTTCCCATATATACCTGGTGCTTCATTCCACAAATGTTTGTTGAACAGAACTGTTGGAAAGGTACCACACTTGGTCCTGCTTCTCATGTGAAAGCTCAGCTTTCTACCTCATCTGACAAATTCTCCTGAACTACTTTAAAACATATACTACTGGTGATTTAATTTTTGTACCTTCCATCAAGAGTGTTTATACTATGATAATGATTATTTATTGAGCACCTACTACATGTCAGCACTGTAATAGATGCTTTACATGTACTCATAACCTCCCTTATGATGTAGGTGTTATTATCCCAGTTCTGTCAATGAGGAACTTATTTATGGAACTCATCTAAGGTCATCAGTGAAGTGGGTTCAAAACCAGGTCTGATTCCAAAGCCAGAGCTCTTCACACCACACCCTCTGAGAATTCACCCATAATCTCACCTTGAGCCATTATTCAATGACATTGGGCAAAGCCAAGGTCAGAGCATACTGGGTTTTCAGAAGTGCAAAGGAACTGAGACCACTGAATTTGATCTCTTTGTTAGTAATGTCTATTAAATATATTTTTAAAGATTTTATCTACTTATTTATTTATTTATTTATTTATAGTGCGAGTGGGGGGTAGGGACAGAGAGAGAGGGGAAGAGAGAACCCCAAGCAGACTCCATGCTGAGTGCAGTGCCCAACACAACCTTGATCTCACAACCCTGAGATCATGACTTGAACCAAAATCAAGACACAGACGCTTAATCTATTGAGCCACCCAGACACCCCAGTGTCTATTAAATGTTTTATACTTACACACTAATCTCCCTATATATAATATATACATAAAAGATAATATACATGAGTATCCACTGACCAGTTTAAGAAATCCAACACCACCATAATCTCCCTCGTTTTTCCTGTGTAGAAACTGAGGACCAGTTTTTGGGGAAGTGGCTCATTCAAGGAGATATGGCTCCTTTGACTCTCCTCCAGTATCATGGACATGGAAGGCACCCCAGTAGACCTACTGGACTGATCGTGTTGGGGATTTACTCAACCAGAGGGTTGAGTTTGCCCTGAGGTGAGCCCAGAAGCTAGGGTCCTGCCATACGTCACTTTCTCGATGGTCTCCCAGTAGAAGGGAGCTTGGGATGGAGAGAAACAGAATTAGAAATGATGAAAAAAAACCCAAACAAACCATGGACTGGTATGGTGGCACTCAAACTTTTTCTGCTATAGTTCCTCTCTTTGAACCCAAGCTTTCAGTGTTTACCCACTCCTGACTTCTTTTTGCCCCAAAGCTCTGGTCTTTCGGATGCAAAGTAGGTGTTTTGGAGTCTCAGTAAGAGATCTGTGGACTCTCCTCATATTAGAAAATCCAGACTTTTAAACTTTCAAAGCATCGAAGCTTCCAGCACGTTCTACACCACTATTCAATTTCCTTTTAATTCCTGCTCTTATGTCCTCCCTTCTCCTCCTAACTAGTTCCTTATTCCTTCCCCAGGCCACCTATCCCTGTGGACTCCCAGTGTGAACCACAGCCACATTTGATTAACAGCCACCATCCGGAACTGGAAGCATGTTTTTCTCTGCGTTCCATCTCGCTTTGTGGTTTTGTGCGGCCAGCCCAGGCTCTGAAGGCTGTGATTCCCACTTTAGTTAATTCTCCTTTCCCAACCGCAAGGGGCCGCTTTGAACGACATGCCCACTGTACTCAGCTGGGATAGTGATCTTATTACAGGTCCCTGCTGCCCACAGGGCCTGAGACCAGCGGCCAGGGAAATGCTGAGGTTCTGCCCTCCCAGGAGCCACCAAGTCTAGGGAACACTAGGCCTTTGTCCTGGGGGGTCAGGGAAATCCATTTGCTGCGGATTACAGCCGTGGCAGAGGTTCTAGGGAAGCGGAGGGGAAAGATACTAAAACCAGAGCTCTCCAAATCCTGAGCCTAAAGCCCTTGGGGTAAAGTGGGGTGGAGCCTTTCCTAATGGAATTGGAGACTGACAGGAAATGAGAGGTCTCCTCTGCCCCACAAAGGCTGCTGGTACTATCATTCCTGTAGGGGCTTGTTCCTGGAGAGTCTGAAAGGCGGGGTGATGCGGTGACTGTGTTCCTTTGCTCTGGCTCTGCCTCTCTTTGGTTGCTTCTCTGTTGGAGGTGTAAGTCAATAACAGCAAAGCGTTCAGGCTCTCTAGATGTAGGGGACCTGAGGGAGCCTGCCTTACACCTCTGAGCGGCTGCATTAACATAAATATTCTGATTTACACCAGCCTCATTATGCCTCTGGCAGCTGTCTCACCCTGCTGATATGTTGGAAGCAATCCAAATGGATTCAGCTCAAATCGCTTCAAAAAGTTCCCTCTCTCTCCCCAGTCCTCTGTGGGATGCCTCCTTCAGAGTCTCTAGAAACCCAAGGAAATAAATGAAGGGTAACAAACACAGAAATGAAGGATGAGAAAATAAAATGGGACCTATAGCCCTAGCCATCAAAATAAAAGGATTTCATTGGTAAAGAGAACCACATAATTTAAATAAACTTTTTTGAAACCTCATTGTTTTCTTCATATGTTCTAGAAAGGAGACTATAGAAAATGCTTCTCTAACAGGCGGGTGCTCCTTGGCTGAAGCACGGGAAGGGGAAAAGGAAGGATTTGATCTCTTTTAGAAGGAATGTGTGGGTAAGCCACGTTACGCAGATGGGACTCAAGCATGAGTGTGTCTGGCCCCAGGCAGCTTTGGGCCCATTGCTTGAAGGCAGGGCAATCTCATAGCCCGCACCTCTGCACCTCCAGAAGGCAGGGGTTGGCACTTCTGTGAAAGGGCCGGATAGCAAGTATTTTTGGCTTCGCAGGCCTACAGTTTTTGCCAGGACAACTCAACTCTGCTATGTAAAAGCAGCCCTAGACAAGTCATAAGGGGTGTGTGGCTGTGTTCCAACAAACTGTTAGTCACCAGGAAAGGTGGTGGGCCACGTTTGGGACGTGGCTATAGTTTATAGGACCCCTGTTCTGCGGCAAACTCATTTTTATCCACCAGCCACATGGCTGGCAAGGTGCCTGTAGCATACTGGTTAACAGCACAGGCTTTCGTGTTCGTAAGACCTGGGATCGAATTCCAACCTGGCCACACACCAGCTGTGTATCCTTGAGCAAGTTGGGTCATCTTTTGGGCCTCAATTTCCTCAGCAGTAAAATGAGATCAAATGTCCCTATGGGACTGTTATATGGATTACGGGAAGCATCCGTACGGTCCTGAGGACAATACTTAGCAAATAGGAAGCATGTGATACATGGCAAGGGTGCGAAACCGACTTAGAATTTGGAAGCAACTCCTTTCACCTCAGATAGTGAGGATCCCATAAGTTATTTCCCACCATTGGTCACAGGTCAGAGTTACACTTAAAAATCTCTTTATAAAGAACCATGGTCCATTTTACCTGTCTAAATCTTTCTTTCTTTCTCTCTCTCTCTCTCTCTCTTTTTAAAGATTTTATTTATTTATTTGACAGAGAGAGATCACAAGTAGGCAGAGACATTGGCAGAGACAGAGGGAGAGACAGGCTCCCCTCAGAGCAGAAAGTCCGATGCGGGGCTCGATCCCAGGACCCTGGGATCATGACCCGAGCCTAAGGCAGAGGCTCCAACCCACTGAACCAACCAGGGGCCTCTCTTTGTTTCTTTTTTAAAGGATAGATTTTCCAGAAGGCTCTTGAGGAACATAAGCTGTAAAGAAAGTCAGCCTCTATATTGTGTCTCAAAATGTATGCCCTAGAACTTCAGCTTCCTAGTTGTGTGACTGAGCAAGTTACGGGACGTCAGGCTTCAGTCTCAACCATAAATTGGGACAATAAGACCATCCTGAGGGGTGTCTGGGTGGCTCAGTGGGTTAAGAATCTGCCTTTGGCTCAGGTCATGATCCCAGGGTCCTGCGATCAGCCCCAGGTCGGGTGCCCTGATCAGCGGGGAGTCTGCTTCCCTCTCTCCCTCTAACTGCTGCTCACTTTGTTTCTGTTCTCTCTCTGTCAAATAAATGAATAAAATCTTTAAAAAAAAAAATCCATCCCAGAGGGCTGTTGTATTGGATGAGCTAATCCATGTAAAGCAGTTAGAACCATGTCTGGCACTTAGCAAACACTTAATAAATGTGAGCTGTGATTATCATCCTCGTTATTATTGATATTTTTATTATGATTGACACTGCTAAAGGTTCTTCAAAAAAAACTTTTATTCCAGGGCCAAACAGAAATGCTATTCTACTGGCTGCCCAAAAGATGAACACGTACACAAACCTGGATCCCATCATTCTGTTCATTTGGCACCTAGCTTTAAGACATTCATCTCTTTAATTTCCTACATAGCTGTGACACGCAGGGTCCATGTCCTTTTGCCTCCAACTTAAATACTGCTTGTTATGCTGAACCGTGTCTCCTCAGAAAGCTAAGTCAGAGTTCTAACATCCAGTGTGTCCGAATATGAGCTCACTTGCAAAGAGGGTCGCTGTAGATGTGAGCGAGGTCAGAGTGGAGTAGAGAGGGCCCCTGCACCAATGTGACAGGTGTTCTTAGATGAGAATGACATGCAAAGAGACAGACATACACGGGGAATAGACAGCCATGTGAAGACAGGGGCAGAGACCAGAGTTAGGCTTTCTCAAGCCAAGGAAGGTCTTCAGTGGGCCTATGCACTCCGTGATCTCAGACTTCTGATCTCAACAGCTGTGAGACAATACATTTCTGTCATTTCAAGCCACCCGCTTTATAGCACGGTCTGGAAAGAGAGTAGGTTGGGGTAGGACTGAAGACTTCATTTCCAAAGGAAAAGATACTTTTATTTCCATCAATAACCTCAAAGTTCAATTTTTTTTGGGGGGGGGTATCTGGTGACAGCGTAAATTCTTCTTTAGTAAATTCTTCCTTGTTTTTTCTTTTTTCTTTAAGATTTTATTTATTTGACAGACAGAGATCACAAGCAGGCAGAGAGGCAGGCAGAGAGAGGGCAGCAGGCTCCCGGATGAGCAGAGAGCCCGATGCAGGGCTTGATCCCAGGACCCTGGGATCATGACCTCAGCCGAAGGCAGAGGCTTTAACCCACTGAGCCACCCAGGGGCCCCTCTTCCTTGTTTTTTCTAAGCAGAGCTATGGATGCCTGGGATTTGTGCACAGAAATCTCAGTAGCCAGGGCTATAAAAGAAGACCTCTACAAAAATCTCTTCAAAGTTACAAACTTCTAGTTACAAAATAAATAAGATCTGGGGATACACTTCACAGCGTGGTGACTACGGTTTATAATACTACACTGCCTATTTGAAAGTTGATAAGAGAGTGGACCTTAACATTTCTCAGCATAAGAAAAAGAATTCTGTAACTCCGTGTGATGATGGGTGTTAACTAGACTTCCTGTGATCATTTCGCGGTAGATATAAATGTCAAATCACTCTGCTGTACATCTGAAACTAATATAATGATGTTAATTATACCTCGGTAAGAACAAAACCTCTCCATCCTAAGCCTCTCCACAAAGCAGGCCTGAGTGTAAGCCCGTGCGCGCACACACACACACATACACACACACCCTTTCCCTTTCTAGGACTCGCCATTCTCTGCCATCCCTCTTAGCCTTGAACTGGCCTGCTGTTCGGGTAAGCCAGCGTAGGCCAGTCTTTCTGCCACTGCTACTTCCCGACAAGCACAACTAAGTCAGGACAGGGATTATGGACAGCAGCCAGGCTTTCAAAATCATTGTTCAAGGGCATGGACGTTTGTCTATAAATCCTTAACTAGCCTTCTTTTCTCTTTCTCTTCTTGTTCTGCTCCTCCAACCTGGGACATGGTTCAGACCTCCGGGGGCTGGTAGGTCTCACTTTATCAGTGGGGTGGGGTTCTTGGGGTTGGGAGTTTGCTCATTGTTAGGAACACCCGCTGAGAGCGCCTTGGAAAAGCGGGGACTGCCCGGTTTTCCTGCTTCTACCTGGGTATGCTCCTCCCAGAACTTATTCCACGAGTGTAGGCTTCTTCCTTAGAGTTTCCCTTTGTATGCTCTATATGGGTTTTGGGAATGGGGTTTTATAGACTTTGAGGGATTATAAAGAGATAGACTGACTGGGATAAAAGTCTTCTGTTACGAATACTTTTGTCCTATTTGTAAGTGATCTTTTACCACTAGGAGGCTAGTGGTCTCTGGCCTGGTCCTGGGAAAAAATTCTTGCCATTTATTGCTTAGGGCCAAGGGCTTTGTCTCATGTAGTCCTCACAATAACCCTAGAACACAGGGATTATTTCCTCATTTTTTCCCACAAGAAAAAACTGAGGTTCAGAAGGGTCCAGTAACTTCTCTAAGGCCACAGAGCTAGCAGATGGCAGGTGTAGGAAACCAGGGCTGCGAGTCCCTGCATAAGAGGCAGAATTACTTGTGTTCACTCCAGTCTAGGCCCAGCTGGGCCAGTGAGTTCTTAGGAAGTTAACTTGGCTCCTGTTGCCTTGTGTCTGGTCTCACCAGAGCCTCTCAAGCAGGGAGGACAGTCCACGGCAAACCTGTCAACTCGGACTCTCCCGGGGCCTGCCCTGTCCCCTGGCAATCACATGTGGAGCAGTCACTGGGGCGTGTCTCATATCTGTAGGCCTTTCCTTTCAGAGGTATGTTCGGGTATCTTACCTTCATATATGGCTGGTTCTGTCAGCAGTGTTTATAAAGTCATCTTCAAGTGTTTAATTGAAAAGGAATTCCAAAGAAAAAGAAACACCCCACAGTCCTTTGGAGAGAAGGGGCAAAGGACGCCCGACTTTCCTGATTGCCCCCTGATCCGCCCCTTATGCTGGGTGCGGTGTCAAGGAGGCGCCAGGATATAGAAGCAGCAGGAGGGATTTGTAATCAGAGAAGGCTGTTTTGATTCCCGACTCTGCCCCCACTGGGAGGATCTCAGGCAGGTTACTTTACCTCCCTACGCCTCAGTTTCCTCATTTGCAAACAGTGAAAGGGACACAGATTTTTCAGAGTTATTGGGGAAAGCAAGTAAGTGTGCAGCACAGACTAGGCCTTTTAAGAACGATCAGCCTCTCTAGGCCTGCTTGCAGCGCTGTTTTAAAGGAGGGATGACTGATGGGGAAGCGGGCTCTGAGCTGTAATCCGTCCAAGACCAAGTCCCAGTAACAGGGGAGTGCTGTGCAAGCGGAGCAGGGCAGACGAGAAATTGGGGCTTTGAATCCTTTGCAATTACACAATAAACTCTTAGTCCAGGCTCGATTGGAAGCTTTTCTCCTGAGTCCAAAAAGCCCTGTTCTCAAATCTCAGGAAGTTTCTTCCTAAGAAAAAAAAATAAGGGGGGGGGAAGCCCACCTCCAGGTGAATCTGAAGGAAGCGAAAACCAGAGCAGATGTCGCCTTGCAGTGTACATGCGTGTGTGACAGGGGTGTTCACACGTGTGTGCACTCGGGTACGTATCGGGGAGGCAGGGAGGGGAAAGCGAGACCTATTCGCAGACTGAGCTCCTCTCACAACACCAGGCTCTGTGCAGTAAAAGTGCTTTAGAAATCTGGAGAGTAAACGATCACTAAACATTGTTCTTGAAGCTGTTTTTCACACAACGATTGATTTACCGGTTCCCGAGGTGTTTGGGCCGACTACATTACACTGTCCACTGGCATACAGCTTGAGATTTAAGCTTCCTTTCTCCACTCCCTCCTCCCACCCTCCCGTCCTCCCTTGGGGACAGTTCCCTCCTTGGGCCCTCCCTGCTTTGGCCCAGCCCACCATTTAGAAGACTCGGCCATTCCTAAGAGGCTTTCCCTTGCTCGCCTTCTGCCCTAGCAACTCGGCCTTGCAGCTGCTTCAGAGCTCTGGAATTACAAAGCAATTCCTGAGTCCCGCAGGCCCAGCTCTGGGGCCTTCTTTCCCTCATTTGTCCCAAATAATGGCCTCTAATTGCTATTAACATTCCTCTCTAGCAGAAACATACTGCACGTCTGTGGTCAGCCTATGATCTACTGTGACCACCAGCCCTCTGCTTCCTATTGCACTGGGAATGTTGTGCTCTCTTCCATTTTATACCCAGAGGTTTGCTTTTCCTCTCGTGGCATGCCAGTTGGCTTGCAGCTTCTTATATTTCTAACCTGTTCTGTCACTGGTTGCAGGGGAAAACAATCTCAGTGGGGTAGATCGCCCTCCATCTTCCATTCTTTCCAGCCAAAGAGAACTTTGCCTTACTTCTTTGCTGATATTTACAAAAGGTAGGTAACTAATTTTGATAGCCAGAAGAGGCAGAGGTAGGACTGCAGAGTGGAAATCGTAAGGAGATAGATTTCAACTCCACCGAGAAAAGAACTCACTAACAACTGGAGCTGGGAACAAGTGCAGCAGGCCATGCCAGGTGGGGGTATGCGACGTGGAAGGAGAGCTGTGCAGAGCCGCTTCCCAGGAGGTGGAGGCGAGCCGTCAGAGGCGGAGCCACCACGTGGCAGGTGTGCTGAACGCAGTCTTGCCTCTAGGACCTCTTTTAACACTGCTAGCATCTAATTCCATGAAAATCTTTTACCGGATGCCAGAAATCCACCTGAAAATTTAGGTTTTTCGCCTATTTTTGAACTTTTCCCATTTATGAATGTTCTAAATGCTAATCTTGTTTGTCAAGCCACAGGACAGTGTCTAGATGGTTTTCACCATTCTGGTTACTAATGGAAAGAATAAACTCCATCCGTATGAACTTCCTGATTCTTATCATCTACTCGGATGGAGGAAACCACTGTTCTTATCTCATGGATGGGACAGCCACAGAATGGCTAAGTAGGAAAGCTGATCTCTTTCGGATTCCCAGAACGCCTAACTACCCAACTTGCTCACCCAACCACCATCCATCTCTCTGTCCTCTCCATGTTTATTGAACAATTATTATGTGCCTGGTACTGCGTGGAATAAAAAAATGACTCAGATACTGACTTCTTAAGGAGCTAATGGTTTAAGAGGAGAAATAAGAAAGATACATAAATAAATATAACAGGACTAGGGAAACTTTTTCTATAAAAGGCCAGATAGTAAATAGTTCAGACTTTGCAGATCACATATGGCCTCTGTTGCATATTCTTATTTGATCCTTAACCATTACCCTACCCCACCCCCCAATATGTAAAAATGTAAGAGCCATTCTTGGTTCTGGGACCATACATAAATGGACTGTGTGCTGGATTTGGCTTGTGGACCCTCGTTTGCTGGCCTTTAAGCCTGTAATAAGGTATAAAGTGATAACCTTTCGTTGAGCCAGAAGTTTCATTTGAAGTAGGTTTTTAAAGACGGGTTTGATTGACACTTTGGAAATGGGGAAGGGGTAAGCTAGGTGGAAGGAATGCAATTACAAGTGAGCCCCCGTTTTCTCTTTTTAGAGCAGAGGTTTTCAAAGAATGGGCAGTATCACCTGGGAACTTATTACAAAGGCAAGTTTTCAGGTCCACAGGGGTTCTCAAACTTTGGCATCTGTGAGAATCACCTGGAGGGTTTGGAAAACAGATTCCTGGGCCCCACCCCCAGATTTCTGATGCTGCTAGTCCAGGGACCGTACTCTGAGAACAACAGTCTCAAGGAATATCTTGTTCTGTCTGCATAGAGGGCACAGATGCTTTGCAGAGCACCTGGTTCATTCCACTTAGTGCCCGGACTCAGAAAGGGGCTCAGAGCCACTGGAGATCGGGTGACAGCTCTTTCCCCCCCATAGCAGGAGCCCTGAGTCTTGTTAGGCTCACGCACTGGAGGCAGCAAGTGCTTGTGGGGGGCTGTGTGGTTAGGTTATTTCTGTCTGGATCTTGGTTATTGGCATACATTCTCTTTTGCTCCTGATACATTTCTGTATTTTTGCCACTGCTACAAAATGGTCCTCTTGGCATTATTTTGGGGACTACCTCCTTTGACCAGTTTTAAAAAAAAGAAAAGAAGAGGAAGACGGTGTTTCTATTTTAGCATTTAGATTAAATGACTTCTATAAAGTCAGATGTGGGGCTCAGAGAGGCTGGGCTGAGGAGGGGGAAGCCAGAGAGTACACAGAGGAATCTCAGAGGAGGCTACGGGCAAGCAGACACGGGAGGAGTCATTAATCTGGGAGACAATGAATGGCAAAAGGCAATTAGCTTGCCTGGGGTTGTAGCAAGCCAATGAAGTATGCAGTATGGCAACTGAGGGTCTAGTGTAAGGGCAGGGTCATTGCTAGGGAACTCAAAAGGAGGATAAGATAAGGGAGGTCAGGGGGTGGGAAAGCCATCTGGGGCTGGCGGGAAGGGAAAGGAAATCCCTCACGGTCTCCATGGATATTATTAGCCAGTGGAAGTGTCCAGGTGTAGCCATACACTTGTCAGGGTACCACATGCTGTTACGCTGGGAGACAACCTTGAAAATGAACCAGGTGCTTCAGTGCATGTGCACACACACCAATGCACACGCACCACACACCTGCGTGCACACACGTGTGCACAGACACACAGACACAAACGCTCTCTTTACATTCCTCTTCAGCCACCTGCCCCGTCTAGCGGGGTGGAACAGTAGGCTGAGGACCGCCCGGCTGAATAACGGGAGGAACACACGCCTGAACGCTGACGGAGTTTTAGCAGACACAATTGTGAACTTCATTCAGTTTATGGGGCTTCCTTCCACATTGTAAAGCATGCTCGTTTTTTTCTCCGTCCCACGCCTCATTCACATGCGCATTCTCACGCTCTGCTCCTTGCGGGCGCTCAATAGCCACGCTAATGGATTCTTCTCTGCCTACACACGTTCTCGAGACACATTCATTTATTCATCCTCACTTGGAGTCATTTTCATATATTAAACACTACATCCTGCTTCTAAAAATCACTTCAAATGTCAAAGTTGCTTCCATAGCTTCTGCTCCTGCTGTCTGCAGAAACTGCTAGCTTTGTCATTCTTATAAAAAAAAAAGAAGAGGAACCAATATTGGCCTGACTGAGTAAAGAGCCCAACCCAAAGCAGATTGTCCTACCGTGGGATGCAGGTTTGTGGCTGTGGTGTCCCCGCCTTCAAGACCATCCCATTTATCTCTCTTTGTTTCACTCCCTCTCTCTTCCTGCACAACGCTGCAATCACACACATACTCCGGGTTGGAAAAAAAAAAAGGACAGCCTAATTTCCTGATGATTATGTTGTTACCTAGCAACAGCCAATCAGGGGCTGGGCTTTTTGCCTGCAGTATTTCATGCAAATAGTTTGGAGAAATTGCAGGGTAACCCAGCCTGCTTAGTCTGTCTTCTCAGGGGACGCATTACAGAATAAAACCAACCCAAAAGGGGACTATTGAAGTCAGGCACATGCTGCAGATAGCAGGCCATCTGATCTCTTTCCTTCGTCCCCTCTGCGTTGTACCCCCTAACAAAAGCATGCAGGTTCCACAGACAGACACTCAGGGAGGCCAAAAAGTTGAAAAGAGGCTCACGAGCCACCATCCTTTACCCTGGATTTCTGTCCTTAATAACTACAACTCAGAGCAACCTCTAATATTCTGGAAACTATACCGTCCTGGAAAGGTGAGGAATACCACATTCTCAGTAGCTCAGTCAGGGGAGGGCATGAAGGAGAATCCTCCACAGCCCTCCTGTCCAGAAAAGAGCTAAAACCTAGCACTTCTAGCCTGATTTAAGAGCCTCATCTATATCCACGCTGGCTGATCTATCAGGAGAAAACCCATTGTTTACAATCGCACTCTCCCTGGTGCCAACTGGCAAATCCTCATCCAAATGTTTGAACAATGAGAGAAGCCACATCACTCGTAAGACCCCTTCAAGAGATGTTTCTATGCTTGTTTTCCCAACAAGTACTGAGCATTTGATGTAAAATGCTGTCAGGAGCCATGATACCGACTTTGGGTAAGGTCCAGGGGCTGGATCACGCAGATCTGGACTGGAATAAAAAGTGTACTCGGAAGACAGTGTCCAGGTCTGTCCCCTCTGGGAGAGTGGGCCAGGCTTCAGATGGTAGGAATCAGATTTCAGTAGTTCGTTTCTTTTGTTGTTGTTGACTCAATGCTCAGTAATCCAGCGTGAAGGCAAGAAAAGACTGTGACCTCAGCTGCTGGATAGCTCCTCACGGTGCCCCTAATGCGGACTTTAGCAGGCCGTCTTGGGAAGGTGTGTTGTTGGTTATACAGGGACAGTGCATAGAAATTTCGATCAGCCTGTTACCACAAGGATGGAAAAAGAGTTCAAATTCCCTATCTTGTTGAGTTGTAGCTTCTACATATTTGCTAAGATGGAGATGATTATACTCCAATCATTATACAAAGGTGGTGACAGCTCTCCAATATTTGACACTCACAGCCTTACCACCGAAAGCCATATTACAGAACACGCCCCCCAAACAAACAATGCCCCCCCAAAACCTGTCAATGTGCCTTTGTTCAGAAAGGCAGAGTTAAAGAACTCCATGCATCTGCAGGGTTGGATAACTCTTCCCACCTTGGTTTATAGTAATTTCAGAAAATTCTTTGAGTCAGGCACTTTTATCCCTATAACCTTGGAATACATATCATAAACCCCATTTTATAGAAGAGGAAACTGATGAGTGACTTGCTCAAGCTGTATAGTTATAAAGTGGCAAAGCTGGGATTAAAAAGCAATGTCCAAATCATGCCTGATCATGCCCAGGTCTTTATAGCAAAAACATAGAGGGAAAAAGGTCAGCAACAGAAAGCCACCTTTCAAAATTTAAAAAAAAAAAAAAAGGATTTTTTTTTTGCATTTATTATAGGTACCCAAAGTTATTTCAAATGGTGTTTACTGCTAAACCTTCAGTGACTCCTATCTCTTTTTTGCACATTTGAACCACCAGATAAGCATGTCAGAAATATGTATGCCTGAGTCCCACTCCATACCAATAAATTAAGAATTTCTGGGGGTTACAGGGGAGACAGTGTTTTTTTGTTTTTTTTTTTTTTAAGAGAGAGCAAGCAAGAGGTGGAGAGAAGCAGAGGGTGAGAGAGAGAACCATAAGCAGGCCCCTCACCCAGTGTGGAGCCCAATGCAGGCTCGATCTTATAAGCCTGCGATCATGACCTGAGCCCAAATCAAGAGTTGGATACTTAATAGACTGAGCCACCCAGATGCCCTGGCAGTGTTTTTATTTATTTATTTATTTATTTTATTTTTCTAAAATATTTTATTTATTTATTTATTTATTTGACAGACAGAGATCACAAGTAGGCAGAGAGGCAGGCAGAGAGAGAGAGGGAAGCAGGCTCCCTGCTGAGCAGAGAGCCTGACGTGGGTCTCGATCCCAGGATCATGGGATCATGACCTGAGCTGAAGGCAGAGGCTTCAACCCACTGAGCTACCCAGGCGCCCCGCTGGCAGTGTTTTTAAAGAGCTTCCTAGGAATAGCATGGCACTTTGGAAAATGGTCTGGTAGTTTCTTATGTAACTAAATATACATCTACCTCCATTCCTAGGAATTTTTTGAAGCAAAATAAAAACACATGTCCACAAAAAGACTTGTACAAACATGTTGCTCGTAGCTTTATTCATACTAGCTAAAAAAATTGTGGTATATTCATACTATAGACTACTATGCAGCAATAAAAAGGAATAAACAATTGATGTTGGCAACAAAAACAGACAAATCTCAAAAATGGTATGCTGATGTCCACAATAGCCAAACTACGGAAAGAACCTAGATGTCCATCAACAGATGAATGGATAAAGATGTGGTATATATATATACAATGGAATATTATGCAGCCATCAATAAAATGAAATCTTGCCATTTGCAATGATGTGGATGAAACTAGGGGGTATTATGCTGAGCAAAATAAGTTAATCAGAGAAAGACAAATATCATATGATCTCCCTGATATGAGGAATTTGAGAGGCAGGGTAGGGAAGTTGTGGGGGGAAGGGAGGGAAAAAATGGAACAAGATGGAACTGGGGAGGGAGATAAGCCATAAGAGACTCTTAATCTCAGGAAACAAACTGAGGGTTGCTGGGGGTGAGGGGAGGGGATAGGGTGGCTAGGTGATGAACACTGGGGAGGGTATGTGATATGGAGTGCTGTGAAATGTGTAAGCCTGGTGATTCACAGACCTGTACCCCTGAAGCAAATAGTACACTATATGTTAATTTAAAAAAAAGACCAAAAAATGGTATGCTGGATGACAAAACAAAAAACAAACAAACCCTTATGCAAGAGTACAATCGGAGCGGTTCCACTTATATGATGTTCTAGGAACAGGAAAAATTAATCTATGGTGGGAAAAATCAGAGTGATGGTTGTCTCTGCAAGTGGGGGGTGGGAGTGGGGGTAGGGAGTGACTGGAGAGGGGGCGTGAGGGAACTCCTGGTGAGGGCAGTGTTCCAGAGACCGAGAGTTGTTTTACATGGCTGTGCTCATTTGTCAAAACTCACAGAATGGTGTACTTCAGATTTGTGCCTTTCACTGGTAGTCAGTTTTACCTCAAAAAAAAAAAAAAAAGAAAAGAAAAAAAGAAACAAATACTGAACTCTAATGACATGCATGCTAAAGTACTTAGGGGTGAAATATACTGATGCTTGCAGCCACTCTGAAATGTGTGACAAGACGTAAGATGGACTGAGGAGTGGACAGATGGATGGCGAGTTGGACAGATACATGATAAGGCATGTACGTACGGCCCACTATTAATTGTAGAATCTAAATACATGTAATGTGCACTGGGTAATTTTTTTCAACTTTCTGGTATATTTAAAATTTTTCAGAATGAAATTTGGGGGGAAGCTCCCCATGTGATTCCAATGAGCAGACATGGGGATAAAAGATAAATTTCAATTCTCTTAGTTGACAAGGATGAATGAATAATGAATGACGTGCCCCGAATTTCCAGAGTTGATTGTAATCATAACCTCCCACCCCCAACACACACGTGAAAGAAAAGAAAAACAGTCGGAATTCCTGGAATAAATATCCAGGTTGCAACAAGATGTCTAGGGTCAGGCAAAACCTTGCAGAGACACTAGGCCCACTTCCCACTGGACTCATGTAGGACACCTCACTCAACGTACGGTCTGATGGGACAAAATACTTGTAATCAGGACAGGTCTGGAAAATCTGGGCAATGTTATATTTATGCTCTAGAACTAAAAACTGTAAACCAGCCTCAGCCAGTATGAGGGGAAAGTGCTACTTACCACTCTGTCTATGGCTTAAAAGCTCTTAGTTAGCCCCTGACCCCCCTCCAGGGCTTACACCTCTGATCTTCTCGGACTCTGTAATTTCTGTAGCTCCACTTCCCCCTGGCGGCCCGCAGATCCACAGGGAGAGCGGGGTCAGGTATTTAGGGAGGAAGAAGCTGGTGTGGGGTGTCCCAAGGGAACTGAGTGGACAGCTGACTCCAGCAGGGTGGGGAGAGAGCGACGGAGGACAGAAGGGAAATAGTGCTGTCAAGTGTAATATGGAGGGAGCCCCTAGTCCCTGAGCTGCCCCATTTATTCTGCATAATTGCTTCATTTCCACTGGCAGTGTATCTCAAAATGAATTTCATTACTGGTGCCTTGGATATCATATTGATTACCAGTTTCATCGATTCTTATCTTGCTAATTAGCATATAAATTAGCCATTTGGGGGAAGCATTAGGCAAAATTGAATTTTCTCCTTAATCTTCTTTCAGAAGGTAAATGAAAATGGATGTGGCCTGTGAAGGCCCATGGCCTTCCTATGACACAATCTACGTGTTTTCACAGCCGAGGAACCCTCTTGTTGAGGGATGGAGGAGATTCATGGAAGAAGCCGTCCTACCCCATCTTACTGCAGTCAGAACCCCTTAAGAGTTATCAAGAGAATCTGAGACTGAGGATAGGTCTGTAAGTGGAGATGTGTTTCTCTGAGCTGATAGCCAGCAGCGTCTGTCTCCCACATACACACAAGAGAAGGTTCCGTGATGCAGTAATCCCTGTGGTGTCCTCTCCCAAGCCTGGAACCCAAAACACCATTCTGCTCTCTGGTTGGGCGGCAAGACGAGGATCTGGCTGGGAATGCCTCCTCTGCCAGCTGTGTAATCTTAACCTCTCTAAGGCTTAGTGCCCTTATCTGTAAAATGGGGACAATCACTGCACTGACTTCACTGGGTAGCTGTGAGGAGTGAGAGAGAGAGGCTCAGCCTGGCACCTGGCACACAGGAGAGCTCACAGAATGTTAGCATTCTCCAGCAGAGAAGAATCTTGGGAAACTGGACATCAAGGGTTCTCCAGAGGGAGCTGCTCAGCATCAAAGTAATCCTTACTCCAAACTCCCAGGTGCTCAGTCCCTAGAACAGTCCTTTGTCCCATAGTCACAGACCATTAGTCATGCCATCTCAGTCCTTAGGATCTCGGTAGGCTCACATGACCAGAGCAGGTTGAAAATGAAGAATCCTGGGCCCATCCTGAGGCGGGATACAACTGGCATCTTTATTGTAACAAGATTCCCAGGTGATTCCTATGCATATTCCAGGCAATTCTTATCATATCAAAATTTGAAAAGCCCTGTTTCAAGTCATCCCAGCTGTGGACTGAAAGTCTGCATCCCTCCCCACATTCCTAAACTGCAACCCTACCCCCCAGTGTGTTGGCCTTGGGAGGTGGGGCCTGGAGACAGTGAGTAGGGTTACATGGTTGTGAGGGTGCGGTCTTGAGAAACAGGATTAGCGCCCTTCTAAGAGCTAGCAAGAGCTTGCCTCCCCTGCTTGGCTCTCTGCCTTGGAAGGATGCCACCCAGTTGGCTGCCTGTAATCCAGAGAGGGCTCTCATCAGTCCTGAAGACCCCCTGGCACCTTGACCTCAGACTTCCAGCCTCCAAAACTCTAAGAAATAAATTCTGGTCCTTTCTAAGCCACCAGTTTATGCCATTTTGTTGGAGTGGCCCAGGCTAAGACATCCCCTTCGTTAAAGTCTTGCACAGTCAGAGAAGAAAGGGCCTTGGAGATTAGCTGCTCAAATACGGCAGCTCAGGGAGTTAAGGTAAGTCACCTAGACTCACTCAGTCCATGGTAGAGCCTGGATGAAGCTTTCGGTTCCCCCATGCTAAGGCTAGCCCAGGTTCTGCAGGGCCTTCCTGAGGCTGGAGGGTTCTGCTCCCTCCCCTTGCAGTGGCCTCAGTGGTGGGCTTTCCCCCCCAGCCTGAGCTGCATCCATAATTAGCTCTGGAAGGAGGAACTCTGTTGGACTTCGTTGTGAGCTATGAGGCCTGGTTACTCAGATGACCTCACTGGAGGAAACCGATATGATGGAGGGGAATACGGAAGAGCGTTCTTCTCACCCTTGGTAACCTCTGCAGACTCCTGCCCTCGGAACTGCAGATGCCTCAGGTAAGGACCCACGGGAGCCACTTGCGCTGACGCCCCACAGAGGGTACCTAGGTGGCCCGGGGCAGGGGTGGGCAGCTGGGAGACGGGGTGGGAGGAGGCCCGTTTTCCACTCGATACTCTTTTCTTTACCATTTTGTTCCCTATGCATGTAAAACATATTCAGAAATTGGTTAGTTAATAATAATTTTAAAAAAGAATGCCTCAGATAGAAAAGCCATGAAAAACAATAGCCCATCTGGCCCTGCCATTACGTCATCTACCCCACTTACAACTGTCCTGCTTTCTCTCTCTCTCTCCTCCTGGAACCTGCAAGGTTCAGCCTCGGGGAGAGCTGGAACACAGAGCGGTGCACGGATTCTGAGGCCAGCCTGGAGACACGCACTCTGATCTCGCCTCGGGGCTGTGAGCAAGATTACCTTTTATCCCCATTAGCTTGTGAAGTGATTTGCCCACTATTAAATGCTACTAAGTAAGTGTAATTACTCTTTAAACCCACCTCTGCCCCGCTAAGTCTTGGCAAGAGGAAGGAGAGGACTTGCCTCCAACGGGGTTTTCACTAGATTTGTATTAACCAGGCAAAATGAAGGGGACAAAGCCTGTTATGAACGTAATACACACAGTCTCATCCCATTGTTGTGAATTACGTGTTACTGGATGTAGAACTAGATAGGAGGATATATACCAAAATGTTAATAATAATGGCTGCTTGGGTGGTCTGGTCACTGCTAATATTTATTTTCTTGTTTGTGCTTTATTTTCCAAATTGTCTGTATTTTTTTAATTATCTGGGCTGAGACATCACAATATTCTCAGCATAAAAGAGAAGTGAAAAATGAAAACCTCAGGGAAAGGGTGCTCATTCTCCATCTGAACAAGTCCCGGTCATTCAGAAGCTGGTGGTGTAGGTCTGTCTGCATTGGCCCACAGCATCCAGACACCTGCTGAACTGGGGCTTGGCCATTCCTGGTGCCCTCAATACATATTCCAACGGGTCCAGGGAATATTTGGTATTTTACAGAGCTAGAAAGCATACAAAGGTGGGAGGCATCAGTCTCCTAGGATCAATTCCAGCAGAGTACAACCCCTGACCCAGATAGTGACCACAGAGTGTTCTTGGGGCAAGTCACTCAGTACAGTTCACTTCACTTAGTGCTGCTGGGAAGGTAGGTGGAAAAGATGTGGTTTCTGTCTTCAAGGGCTTTGACGATCTTGTAAGGATGACAGACATAGGTATAAGGAACTAGTTCTGCCACAGATGTACAAAGGGAACAGTTGGAGCCAAGCAGTGTAGGGCAGTGGCTTTGGGGTTACCCAGACCTGGAAGGGACACACCTGTGCCATCCACTGTCCACGTGACCTAGGACCGTGTGCTGTACCTCCCTGAGTCACTGTTTCCTCACCTCTAAAAGGGAGATGGCAGCCCTTGAGGTGGAACTGTGGGGAACAGGCGGGGGGCCTGGGAGGTGTGGCACATACAGTAGGCACTCACAAAGGGTACTGCCATTATTCCTGTTTTGGACACTGAGCTGACAAGGGCCATGGGGGACCACACCACAGGCACACTACCATTACCACTGTCCCCATTTGGAAAAGTTCCATGGAGCCATATGATTATAGGTGAATGGATACAGAAAGGCTAAGTTATTGGCTCCAAGTTTTCCTGGATGATGTCATACAAACAGGCCAATCTTTTTCTTTGCTGTAATGGCCTTAAACATGGCTGCCTTTGGAGATGTGTAGGGGCCTGCTTAGCCTTGGAACCACTTTCCTGTTTTCTCAGCCTTATAAGGGCCAATGGGTGGCTTATGTCTTAGGGTTGTAACTCAGTTCACTCTTTTGAAATTTTCATAGCAAGGCCTCTCTACCAGTCATTGAATTTGGCAAAGAAGCAGGTGCTGCTGGGACTAGGGGAGAGGAAGGAACAAAGGAAGAGAAGTTACGGCACTGACCCCCAAGCAATTTTAGGTGGGAATGTTCAGGATATATGTGGAGCAGTGGCATGGGGAAGGAGGCTTTAAAATATTTATAAGATAATATGAAATGAATGTAACTCACTCACAGTTATACCTCATTTTCCCAGCAACTATGTTTCTGAAAATTGATTATCAATATTTTTATTTGTAAGGCCTTGGGGGCTCATAGAAATCAGTAAGAAAAAAAATATATAACTTAGCAGGAAAATAGGCAAAGGATATAAATAAACAGTTTACCATCACTTATAAAAAAAATTACAAGTGAAAAACGTATAAAGGGATGCTTATCCTAATATTTAAAGCAATGCAAGGGCACCGGGGTGGCTCAGTTGGTTAAGCGTCTGCCTTCGGCTCAGGTCATGATCCTGGGGTCCTACACCAGGCTCCCTGCTCAGCGGGGAGTCTGCTTCTCCCTCTCATCTGATTCTCCCCCACCTCATGCGCTCTCTGTCTTGCTCTTTCTCTCTCAAATAAATAATAAATAAAATCTTAAAAAAACCCCAAAGAGATGCAAATCAAAATAACACCTGTAAGACTGCCAAACATTCAGAAATTTGATAATACCCAGGCTGAATAAGGTGGGTAAATACATTTCTTATACTGCTGGTGGGAATGCGATTTGAAATATCCTTTTTGCAGGGCAATTTGGCAAGAGATATCAACATTTTAATGCACATGCCATTTGACCCAACCATTCTGCTTATAGGAATTTATACCCTAGGGATATATATTCCCAATGTATTTTGAGATATCTATATTAGGATGTTCACTATAGCACTGTTGATAACAGCTAAAATCTGGAAACAAACTGAGCATTCATCAGCAGTGCCACAGTAGGAATGCTGAGAACACCGGGAGTAATAAACAGTGAGAATAGTAACTGCTAATATTTATTGAGCATTTACTATGTGGTGGATAGTTGCTGATGCTTTACGCACATATCTCATTTACACTGTGTGACAATTCTGCGGTAGGTATTGCTACTTACCCATTTTATAAATGAGGAAAATCAGACTCACAGAGGTTAAGAGGCTTGTCTAAGGTCACACAGTAGGTAACAGAATAGGATTCCCAGATAGGCAGTCTGGTTCCAGAGCTCACGGGCTTGCTCCCATGCTCACTTGTGTGCGTGCTTCTTTCTCTCTCTCTCATACATACACACACGCCAGAACACTCTGCATCAATTAAAAGGAGTTAGTCAGAATTGTACGTGTTGACATGGAAAGATCTCAAAAACGGATTACTAACTGTAATTCCACGTTGGAATAACATACTTCAGACACCCCCTTCCCTTTGTGTTAATAAAAAAGTAGATAGGCAGTAGATCATTATTTTTCTTTATATTTAAAAAGTAGTAAGTAAAAGCATCAGGGAAATTATCTGAAAAGGAAAGGACTCCAGTCCAAATATAAATTCTTTCCTAATGTAAGAATTACCACCATTTTGTTTGGGAAGAGGGCTGGTCAATGTACCTTTCAGTTGTGGGTTTTCCTAAACTAACTGATTTCCTCAGGCTAGTAAGGGAAAGAATGGGGGGAGGGGAGTAAGACAGTCTTGAAGGCCAAAGTAAGATCTGGTCTTAAAAGTGAGAGGAGGAGCCTTTGCAGATTTGTTTATAAAAAGAAGTGATTGATACAATTCAATTTTTTTGAGGAGGAGTTTTCCAAGGGCTGTGTGTGGGTTAGAACGAGCTGTGGAAACATAGGAAGAACGTGTGCGGGCGTTATATCGCGGTGTGAACAGAAGGTTGGGAAAGTCTGGACCCACATGCTGGGTGTGAATTTCTTTAGGAAAGGCAGCGCAGCTGGTGTGTTTCAGGAGGAAACCCCATTTAGGGTAGGGCACTCTGCGTATCTGGCAGCTACCTGTCCAGTTTCACCTCTCGCTGTTCTTTTGTATTCTGATGGCTTCCCCCTCGGTCAGGTCCTCCTCATAATGTGGCTGGGTTCCTGTTTTCCCTCTGTCTAATGTCCCTTCTCCTCTAATTCATCATGCCCAGCCCCATTGGTTTGAGATGTCTATATAAATTTATATTTTCTACTGACTTTTCAGCCACTTCCTTCAATACATTTAAACTTCAGGAAGGAATTCATGCTATTTCATGTGAGTTACTGCCTTGTCATGGATGTCGGCCCCACCCATCCCAAATCCCTATTCATTCATTCAACAGAGTACTGAACATCAACCATGTACCAGGGGTCGATATAGCAGTGGGACACCGCAGATACTTCCTTGTGGGGTGTACATTCCAGCTGGGGCAGACAGAAAACGAGTATCTAGCAGAGTTAAATGTCTCAGAGTAAAGCAAAGTAGGATCAAGGGGACAGGATTCCTGGGGTGGTAGGGAAGGTTGTTATTATATAGGGAAGGACTTTTTAAGGGACATTTGAGCAGAAACCTGATAGAAATGAGGAAGAAAGTGAGCCATGTAACTATCTGGAGGAAGGGCATCCCAAACACAAAGAATTACTTTGTGCAAAGGCCCTAAGGTGAGGTGATGATTCATGGGTTCAAAGAAGAGTAAAGTTAAAAAAAAAAAAAAAAAAAGGAAAGCCCCAGTGCAGCTGAGGATGGGGTGAGAGGGTCTGAGCTGAGCGGAGTGTGGTATAGTACAGACTGAGACATGTGGGCCAGTGGTTCTCAGTGAGGGTGATTTTACCCTCTATGGGACATAGGGCAACATCTGTAGGTATTTTTGGCTTTCACGACTGGAGGCTGGGGTGCTACCGGCACCCCGTGGGTAGAAGCCTGGGGTGCTGCTCAGTATATGCTGTACACAGGCTACTCCTCCATAAAGAATTACCTGGCCCGAAGGTCAGCAGTGTCAGGGTTGAGGAACACGGATACAGGGCCCTGTAGACCAGTGCAGGGCCTTTGGATTTTACTCCAAGTAAGCAGGGAAGCGATTAGGGGCTGGGAGCAAAGGAGTGACAGGGTCTCAGCTACGTTTTTAAAGTCTCACTCTGGTTGCTGCATGGAGAGCAGACTGGAGAGGGGCTGGTGCGGAAGCACGGACCCGTCAGGAGGCTGCTGCGGAGATCTGGGCAGGAGATGACGGTAGCTGGAACTAGGGCGTCTCGATAAATGTAGTAAGAAGGCATCTGATTCTGAATGTACTTTGCAGGTCGACCTGGGAGAATGTCCAGATTTCCTCAAAAGGAACTATTACCACTTGGCCTTCTTACTCAGCCACCTGTATGCCAAGCTCATTCCCGCCTTTGTTCTTGCTCTTCTCCTCCTGCCTGGCATGCCTTTCTTATTTGGGCAAAGTCCATTCATCTGGATTTCAGGATGTCAATAGAGAACCTTCCTTAAACAACAGAGTCCTCGCTTCTCCAAAGCAGCTATAGATTTTAGAGTCCAAACCTCTCAATTTAATCCTTGAATGTTTTTAACTGTACAAGTATGTACTGAGATACCCTGTTCTATGGGGAAAATTGACTGGGTGCTTGCTGTCCCTTTATTAAAATGGTACTGGCTGTCGTAGCCACCCCTTCTGGCAGAACAAGAACTCAAATGTTTAAACTGAAAGCATAGGGAAGGAAGAAACAAAATTGCCATTATTTGAAGATTACATGATTATGTATATGGAAAATCCAACCGAATCTACATTTAAATGGAATGAGTTAGGAGTTTGCAAAATTTTTTAGACTGCAAAATCAATGTATAAAAATCAATTATGTTTCTATATATTAGCAACAAAGAGTTATAAATGAAATTTGAAAAGATAAACTGTTTATAATTGAAACAAAAAATGTAAAGTACTCAGGAATAGTCCTGGCAAAAGATGTACAAGACACTTATGGGGAAAATTATAAAAATTCACTGGAAGACACTTAAAATGACCCAAACAAATGGAGACTTAGACTATGTTTGTGACTTGGAAAACTCTGTATTATATAAATTTCATTTACTCCCAAATCAACCTATAGATGAAGCATAATTCCAGTGTAAGCCCCAGGAAGTTTTTTTAAAAATAAACTTGACAATCTCATGCTAAAATTTATTTGAAAAATGCAAAGACCAAGAATAGGCACATCATGCTTGAAGGGAAGAACAATGCTGGGAGAATTGCCCTATCAGGTATCAAGCTACAGTAACTTAAAAAATATGGTATTAGCTCTGGGATAAACCTTGTTCTTGAGAACCAACTGCTAGCATCTCTTACCAACTTCGCATTCTGTGACATCACGTTGGTAGCTTGCACCTGGTCACAGTGGGAGTATTTATAACATACAAATCGGCAATGCTACAGATCAGGTCTTTTTGCGTGTTTTGGAGAGGTGAGAGTAGAGCTGGTTGTGAAATATCTACCAGCATACCATTGAGTGAAAGCAAACAGAGATTCCCCAAACAGATCCACACATTTGTGAACTGCTGTTATATGACAGATGGGTCTATCAGGTCAATCAAGAAAGGATGGACGTGTCATGAAATAGTGCTGGGAAAATCAGGTATCTATATGGGAAAAAACCCAAACAAACCCCAAATTGACTCCCTACCTCCCACCAAACCCCCAAATCAATTTTAATTAAATACTTAGGTGGAAAAGGCAAAAATACAAGACTTTTAGAAGTAAATGTGGGAGAAAGCCATTATGACTTCAGAATAGGAAAAGACTTTTAAATAAGAGAAGACTGATAAAATTTGACTACATTAAAATAAAAAACTTCTGTTGATTAAAAGGCATCATAAAGAAAGTGAAATTCAAGACTTCCCCAGAAAACAATGTTTTCAACACACATAAGTAAAAAAGAATTTCATCTAAAATATTAAAAAAAATCTATGAATCAATAAGAAAAAGATACAAAAGAAAAAATGGTCAATAGACTTGAATTGGATTTTCTCTTTTGTGAAATAGTACATGGCCCATAAACATATAAAGTTTTTCTTCCTTATTTAATAGCCACGGAAATGCAAATTAGAACTACAGTGAGATAAAATTTCATACTCATCAGATCAAGCAGTTTTAGAGTTTGCCAACATCAAACACTAGGGAGGATCTGGAGCAATGGTAACTCTCCTGAGAAGGCAGGAGCATAAATTCATATAACCACTTCAGAAAACAGTCTGTACTTCACAAATACTCCATACCCCATGCCCCAGAAATTCTACTTCTATGTATGCACCCATCCTAGAAAATCTCTTACATAAGTTCATAAGGTGACATGTATGATGGTGCTCATGGCAGTGTTGTTTGTTACTGCAAAAACTGGAAATGTTGGGGCGCCTGGGTGGCTCAGCGGGTTAAGCCATTGCCTTCGGCTCAGGTCATGAACTCTGAGTCCTCAGATCAAGCCCCGCATCGGGCTCTCTGCCCGGCGGGGAGCCTGCTTCCTCCTCTCTCTCTGCCTGCTTGTAATCTCTCTCAATAAATCTCTCTCAAATAAATAAGTAAAATCTTTTAAAAAATAACTGGAAATGTCCATCAAAAGCAGCATTTAAGAATAAATTTTTGTATATTAATTCAATAGACTAGTATGCAATAGTAAAAATGAATGATGTACAGTTTCATGTATTACTACAGACAAATCTGAAAAGCATAATGTTGAGCAATAGAAGTGAGACCCAGAAGAATGGACACAGCAGGACTCCCTTTATACAGAATTCAAAAACAGTCAAAACTAAAACATATATTGTAAAAATAACAATACATTGTTTAGGAAATCATTCATATATAGTAAAGCCACAGAGAAAAAGCAAGGGAATACTTATTACAATGGTTGGCAGAATAATAACTCTGGATGGAGGAAGAAGGTAGATGCAACCAGGGAAGTGTCTTCCAAAGTTTCATTAACTTGGGTGATCAGTGAATGTTGTTCACTTTATAATTATTCTTCAAATTCTACATGTATATATTATACATTATACACAGTTCAACATTTTACACAAAACAAATGAAGAAAGGATATCAAGTGTCTAACATATGCAGAGGCATTGTAATTGCATGCTTAAGACTGACTCAAATTCTACTACCACTCTGCTGAAATTACTTTCACTGGGGTCAAAGACTACTGTTACTAATCTAAAAAACATTTTCATTCCTTATTTTCTTTGACATTTCAGTAGCATTCAACACTGCTGACCATCCTCTTTCCTTGAAAGTGTCTCACTTTGGCTTTCATGAAACCATGGTCTCCCAGCCATTCCTTCTCAATTGCTTTCAAAATGGCTTGTCTCCCACTACCTAACCATTAAATGTTGGAGCTTCTCAAGGTTCATCCCTAGACTCTTGCTATTTCATACACTGCTCTCTCTCTCTCTCTAGACATTCACATCCATGCCAATGGCTTCAATTATCACCTGTACATCAAAGACTTAGATCTCCAGCTCAGACCTCTCTTATGGGTTCTAGGTTGAGGTATCCCATTATCTAGTCAACACTTTTAGCTGATGTTTAAAAGTCTCTCAATCTTAACCTGTTAAAAAGGAAACTCATGCTGGCACAAAAACAGACACATAGATCAGTGAAACAGAATAGAGAGCCCAGAAATAGACCCTCAACTCCATGGTCAACTAATCTTCGACAAAGCAGGAAAGAATGTCCAATGGAAAAAAGACAGCCTCTTCAACAAATGGTGCTGGGGAAATTGGACAGCCACATGCAGAAAAATGAAATTGGACCATTTCCTCACACCACACATGAAAATAGACTCAAATGGATGAAGGACCTCAATGTGGGAAAGGAATCCATCAAAATCCTTGAGGAGAACACACGCAGCAACTTCTTCAACCTCAGCCGCAGCAACTTCTTCCTAGGAACATCGCCAAAGGCAAGGGAAGCAAGGGCAAAAATGAACTATTGGGACTTCATTAAGATCAAAAGCTTTTGCACAGCAAAGGAAACAGTTAACAAAACCAAAAGACAACTGACAGAATGGGAGAAGATATTTACAAACGACATATCAGATGAAGGGCTAGTATCCAAAATCTATAAAGAGCTTATCAAACTCAATACCCAAAGAACAAATAACCCAATCAAGAAATGGGCAGAGGACATGAACAGACATTTCTGCAAAGACATCCAGATGGCCAACAGACACATGAAAAAGTGCTCCATATCACTTGGCATCAGGGAAATACAAACCAAAACCACAATGAGATACCACCTCACACCAGTCAGAATGGCTAAAATTAACAAGTCAGGAAATGACCGATGCTGGCGAGGATGTGGAAAAAGGGGAACCCTCCTACACTGTTGGTGGGAATGCAAAGCTGGTGCAACCACTCTGGAAAACAGCATGGAGGCTCCTCAAAAAGTTGAAAATAGAGCTACTGTATGACCCAGCAATTGCACTACTGGGTATTTACCCTAAAGATACAAACGTAGTGATCTGAAGGGGCACGTGCACCCGAATGTTTATAACAGCCATGTCCGCAATAGCCAAACTATGGAAAGAACCTAGATGTCCATCAACAGATGAATGGATAAAGAAGATGTAGTATGTATATACAATGGAATACTATGCAGCCCTCAAAAGAAATGAAATCTTGCCATTTGTGATGACATAGATGGAATGAGAGGGTATTATGCTTAGCAAAATAAGTCAATCGGAGAAAGACAACTATCAAGTGATCTCCCTGATATGAGGAAGTGGAGGGTGGGGGGCTTAGGGGGTAGGAAAAGAAACATGAAACAAGACGGGACTGGGAGGGAGACAAACCATAAGAGACTCTTAATCTCACAAAACAAACTGAGGGTTGCCGGGGGGAGGTGGGTAGGGAGAGGGTGGTGGGGTTATGGACATTGGGGAGGGTATGTGCTATGGTGAGTGCTGTGAAGTGTGTAAACCGGGTGATTCACAGACCTGTACCCCTGGGGCTAATAATACATTATATGTTTATTAAAAAATTTAAAAAAATATTAAAAAAAAGAAAAAAATGAAACTCATGATTTCCCTCCAAAATGGGTTTTTCTAGTAATCTCAGTGAATGGCACTGCTAGTAGTCCTGGGCAAATACTACTCTACTAAAGAAAATCGCCCCCCAATTCCCAGCCCTCATGTTCCTATAAGATAAAAGAACGTGCTCTCTTTTCTTCCTTGGAAGGGGTTGAAAATGAGGAAAATTATTTTCGTTGTAGCTCTAAGTAGGAATGAAACCTTTCAAAAAACATCATCTGGAAATTAGGCTTCCTTCATAGAGGGGGCTCAATAAAGTTAGTTCCTTTCCTCTAATTAATAGTTTTTGGAGGGGCACCTGGGTGACTCAGTTGTTAAGCATCTGCCTTTGGCTCAGGTCATGATCACAGGGTCCTGGGCTCCTTGCTTGGTAGGAAGCCCTCTTCCACTCCCTTCTTGTGTTCTCTCTCTTGCTGTGTTTCTCTCCATCAAATAAATAAATAAAGTCTTTTAAAAATGTTCAAAAAAAAGGTTTTTGAAATATGACAGTACTACTATATATTTTCTTCTCCCCTTTCAATCCATTGTGCACATTTTTGGACTCTTTCCTTCTCTTTCTATTTTTGTAACAATAGGCTCTTAAATAGTTAGATTTTTTTTTTCATTTTGTTTCTAATTTTTACCTCATCTCCCCTCATCCACCTTTCCATGACTGAATCAGAAGATGGTATCTCAATCAACAAATATTTATTGAACACCTACTGTGTGCACTCTGGGACAAAGTATGAGGTAGTTAAGGTTCCTTCTTTCATGTGTTTTATATTTGGGGCAGGAAGCAAACAATTAAAAAATCAGGTAGTGATATGTGCTAATTAGGGAATTAAAAATGGGAAATGTGACAGAGAATGACTACTGGTTACTTCAGACTGGTGGTCAGGAATGGCCTTTTTGAGGATTTTATGGTTAAAGTGAAGATCAAATTACAAATTACACTACATCCCAGAAAGAGTGACTAGTTAGTGTAAAGTACCCGAGATAGAAACAAACTTGGCCATGTTTGATAACTGCATAGTAGACAAGAGAGTAAGTGGTATAAAACAAGAAGAATGCAGGGATTAGAGAAAACAGGGCTGTGTACATGCAAAATAAGTTGCAGTTCACTCTTTTATAAATGTATTCTTTTTAATGTCTGTAGTATCTACAGAGATGTCTCCTTTTTCATTCTTGGATTTGCTTATCTGTGCTTTTTAAAAAGATTTTATTTATTATTTATTTGACAGAGATAGAGAGAGAGAGAGAAATCACAAGTAGGCAGAGAGGTAGGCAGAGAAGGAGGGGGAAACAGGCTCCCCTCTGAGAAGAGAGCCCAATGGGGGGCTCGATCCCAGGACCCTGAGATCATGACCCGAGCCAAAGGCAGAGGCTTAACCCACTGAGCCATCCAGGTGCCCCTTATTTGTGTCTTTTTTCTTGATTAGTCTTTTTTTTTTTTTTAAGATTTTATTTATTTGTCAGAGAGAGAGAGAGAGAGAGAGTGAGCACAGGCAGACAGAGTGGCAGAGGGAGAAGCAGGCTCCCTGTGGAGCAAGGAGCCTGATGCAGGACTTGATCCCTGAACGCTGGGATCATGACCTGAGCCTAAGGCAGCCGCTTAACCAACTGAGGCCACCCAAGCATCCCTTTCTTGATCAATCTTAAAAAGGATTTATAATCTTATTAGTTTTCATAAAAAGCCAACTCTGTTTTGCTGATTCTCTGTGAATATTTTCCATTTCATTAATTTCTATTCTTGTCTTTTTTATTTCCTTCTATTTTCTTCAAGTTTAATTTGTTGTTTTTCCTCTAACTTCTTGAGATGGATGATTTTAAAGCTATAAAATTCCTTCTAAGTTAGCTTTATCTGCACCCCAGGAGTTCTTATATATATGGTATTTTTCATTATCATTCAGTTAATATTTTTGTTGTCTACTATGATTTGTTCTTTGACCCATGGTTTATATAGAAGTATGCTGCTTGAGTTCTAAATGTTTGGGGCAGATGGTGTGTTTCCAGTCACTTTTATCTTATTGATTATTTTAATTACACTGTGGTCAGAGAGCACAATATTGTGTGACATTAATCCTGTAAAATTTGTTGAGACTAGTTCTGTGGTCTGATACATGGTCAACTTTTTTTTTTTTTAAGATTTTATTTATTTATTTGACAGATGGAGATTACAAGTAGGCAGAGAGGCAGGCAGAGAGAGGAGGAAGCAGGCTCCCTGCTGAGCAGAGAGCCTGATGTGGGGCTCGATCCCAGGACACTGGGATCATGACCTGAGCAGAAGACAGAGGCTTTAATCCACTGAGCCACCCAGGCGCCCCCATGGTCAACTTTTATAAATTTTCCATGTGTGCTTGAAAAGAGTATGTATTCTGTAGTTGTTAGCTTTAATGTATGTCCATCAGGGAAATTTGTTGTTATTCAAATATTATATATTCCTACTAGTTTTTTTCCTGTTATAGCAAATACCACAACAGAAAGTAAACAAGATTCCTTGGTTGTAAAATTATCTCTGTCCTCAGAGTTCTGTACATTTTTTGCTTTACGTATTTTGAGGCCATTTTATCATGTGCATATAGTTTTTAAATTCTTATATCTTTCTGGTAAATGAAAACTTTTATTATTTTTTTAAAAGATAAGCTTTCTTTTTTATTAAAAAAGATTTTATTTATTTATTTGTCAGAGAGAGAGGGAGAGAGAGCACAAGCAGGGGGAGCAGCAAGCATAGCATGCAGAGGGAGAAGAAGGCTCCCTGCTGAGCAAGGAGCCCGACTTGGAAATTGATCCCAGGACCCTGGAATCATGACCTGAGCCAAGGCAGCCGCCTAACCGACTGAGCCACCCAGGCATCCCCAAAACTCTTATTCTTTTGAAGTAACACCTTTTATCTCTAGAAATCCTATCTCAAAATAGGACAAGAGACATGAAGGATAGAATAAGAAGGCCTAACATGCTTTTAATGAAAGCCCCATAAGGTGTGGAGAAGCAATTTGGAACAGAGGCACTCTTAGTCATCACCTCTTCAAATATCCTAGTTTGTATATGTTCTATCATTTTATCTCCTCTGCTGCTTTCTGGATAATTTCCTCAGGCCTGTCTTTCAGTTCTCTCCTCAGCTGTGTATAATCTGTTAATAAATATGTTCACTGAGTTCTTAATTTGGGTTATTGTATTTTTCAGTTTTAGGAGTTCTGTTTAGTTCTTTTTCAAATCTGTTATAATGCTTTTTATAGATTTTTGTTCCTGCAGATATTTTTAAGCTTATTAAAAAAAATCTCTAAATATAGTCTACAAAACTGTTTTGTAGTCTAACAATTGCAATATCTGAAGCTTTTGTGGGACCTTGTGTTATCTGTTTTTTCTGTTGGCTATCTCTCAGGGTATTTTGTTATTTTTTATTATCTTTGACTTCTGGTCATTATATTTGAAAAAAATATTTTTAAAATTAACTTGAATTCTAGGATAATGGCACCATTAAAAAGGATTTTCCTTTGTTTCTGCCAGGCACCCCAAGACACATTCTGGGCTAAGTTAAAAGTTTGCATGTCTGTGGACCACCTAAGTGACACAAATTTGAACTGCTCCAAGGTGGGTTTACTTCCAGGTTACTCTCACTCTGAAGGTGTAACTCTTTAGGGTTCCAGCTTAAAGAAGGGGAGAGCTTATTCGATTTCTTACTTAGGTTAAATGTTAGGTTTTGATTTCTGTCTCCCTTGCCCTATAAGGCTACCAAAAACTCAGTTTTATTTAAAAAGTATTTCTTCCAGACTGGCAAATGTCTTCAGAGAAAAAGAGGCTTTGAGTGGTTACCTTGCCTTCTAGGTTCTTGCTTTACTATAGAAAACAGATCAACTTTTATATTATTATCTGAATATTTTGTTAGCTCTTCGATACATTTAAGAAATATAAAAAGAATTTTCTCTCAACTTTTCTACCTCTCCTCAATGGTCCTAATTATCGAGGCTAGCATTACCAGCAATGAATGTTCTAAGATTAAGCACGATAGGAAGCCAACAGATGACTTTTAAACAGGGGAGGGAGAGAATCAAGTTGGTCACATTCTGTCAGATTGTTTATAAGCAAAAGGGATGCCATATTTAAAACATTAACCAAAAAGAACAGTTTGAATTATGTGAATTTATTATTTGCATAAGGTTTGCTTCACAGAGACATATGTTCTCTCTCCTGACTAGACAATAGGTACTTCAAGATTAGAGATTTTTTTGTTTTGTTTTGTTTTTGAGATTTTTATTTTTAAGTAATCTCCTACACCCAATGTGGGGCTCAAACTTACAACCCCAAAATCAACAGTCACGTGCTCTATTGAATGAGCCAGTCAGACACCCCTAAGATATAGGGATCCTTCTTGGTTGTTGTTGCTATTGCTTTTAGAGAGAGGGAAAGGGGAGAGGAGTGAGGGACAGAGGGAGAGTGAGAGAGGGAAAATCTTAGGCAGGCTCCATGCCCAACATGGAGCCCAGTGCAGGGCTCAATCTCATGACCCTGAGATCATGACCTGAGCCAAAATCAAGAGTTGGGCACTTAACCAACTAAGCCACCCAGGTGCCCTGAGATCCTTCTTGTTTTTAATGAGTGTCCCCTTTCTCTAGGACCTAGGAAAAAAATGATAAAATTCCAGTCTTCCTGACTTCTTTATTATCATCCTGGGACTTGAAGACACCTGAGAACTAGATTTTTAGGAATTCATCTCTTCCCTTATCTCCCACCTACTTGTGGTAGGGCATTAGCTGAACACCTTAAGCAATGAAAATTACTGTATTGTTTTTGAATGAACACTACTTTCTATCAACTTTAGGATTTAATCAGAGTATAAGTATATACAAGTAGATAAATACAGAGTTTCATACTGTTTAGTTATGTCCAACTTAGAAGTCAGACTTTCCTCATATACTCATGGTATAAATTGGGGAAAATTTTAAAAATATGCACCAAAGCCACTGTATTTTAAACAACTTTGATCCATTAATTCCATGTTTATGAACTTGTGTTAAATATAATTCATGGGTGTTCACAAAGATTTAGCTACTTGGATGGTTATTATGAGAGGGGAAAACAAAAAACTTAAAATCACATCAAAAGGGGGTTAATAACTGTATCTTCATATAATAGAATACTCTATTTAATGATACAAAAATGTTCACAATAAGATGATAAAAGTAATTTATGAAAGAACATGTATGGCAAGATCTTTTTTGGTAAAAAATATATATGTACTCCTAAAAACTAGAAGGAAATAAAAATGTTAACAATAAGATGATAAAAGTAATTTATGAAAGAACAAATATAACAAGATCTTTTTTGGTAGAAAAATATTTATGTAGGGGCGCCTGGGTGGCTCATTTGTTAAGCATCTGCCTTCAGCTCAGGTCATGATCCCAGGGTCCTGGGATCGAGCCCCGGATCAGGCTCCCTGCTCAGCAGGAAGCCTGCTTCTCCCTCTCCCACTCCCCCTGCTTGTGTTCCCTCTCTCACTGTGTGTCTCTTTGTCAAATAAATAAAATCTTATATATATATATACATATATATATATATAAGTTTTATGAGTATATATATATATATACTCATAAAAACTAGAAGGATCTAAAAATGTTAACAGCATTACTTTTGGGAGGTAGAACAGTGGTTTTTCATTGGCTTTGCTTATTTTTTTCCCCTGCTGAGTATTCTATAATGAAAACATATTACTTTTTTCATATTACTTTTATAATAAGAAAAAATTATAAAATACACTAGAGTTCCTTTCCCTATAAATAAATAGGCCACCTCAGACCCGCTATTTCTAGGTCCAATCAATCTATCACTGGTGAACAAAGAGGTCTATATCCTCCTAATTCCATCCTCTTCCCACGCTTGGTTTATATACAGCTTTTCGACTACCCAGGATAGAGTAACATTCATCCATCAGCACTTAGTAGGTGATTCATAATATGTATTTCTTGAACTGAACTGAGTGCTAATAGCCAGAAATTTACCCACATAAATTAGAAACTGAATGTGGTATACTGGGGCCCCTGGATGGTAGAGCTGGTTGAGCGACTGACTCTTGGTTTTGGCTCAGGCCATGATCTTGGGGTCTTGAGATCAAGCCCTGGGTCAGGCTCCAACGTCAGTACAGCATCTGCTAAAGTTTCTTTCCCTCTCCCTCTGCCCCTCCCCATGCTCTTTTACTCTCTCTCTCTAAAATAAATATATCTTAAAAAAAAAAAAGAATGTCATATACTTACAATGTGATTGTTTTCTATCAAGTAATCTCCTGTTTGAACTATCCTTATGACATGACATTATCTCTCATATGCAAACTAAATAAAAATATTTTGAGAGAATACCCAAAAGGAATGCCATTATTATAACAACTTCATGTATTTTCCCTGGAAGGTCTGTTGTATATTTAGTAGTTCTGTGTAGTGCTGGTCAGTAAGGCCTAATTGCCTCTGCTGCTTCATTGTCTTTGTAGTATGGAGAGAATCGAACCTGCCCCCAATCCTTTACAGAAAAAAATGAATGGCTGTAATGAACTGGAATTTCCAGGAAAAACATACCAGCTCAATTCAAGACCCCATGGGATTACTGCAGTGATGTCATTTTTAATATGCCTTATTCTTCCCCTCTGGTTGGTGCAACCTCTCTCCTCACTGGCTCACTGCTTTCCCTTAAGAGAGCAGACGGTCTCTGTGAATGACTGGCTCAGGGAGCATGTGCAAGACAAGCCCAGAGCCTCCCTCCATGGGAACATAAGAGAAGAAACTAAAGAATGGCTGAGAGCAGTGGCTGAATGGAACAGGTCATGCTGCTTCTCCAGGCTGAAAAGGCCAATCCTTTAAGAGAGATGATGAGAGCACCTAATCGGGTTTGACCCCACAGGCCGTGTGTGTGCAGAGAGGACTGGGAAATGCAGCTCTGCGCAGAAGGGCAGTGAGATGGCAGGGCTGCGTTCCAGACACACTTATTCACTCATCTGCTTGATTCAATTTTATTTGTACAAAAGGTCTGTTGAGGTAATGGGCAGACTAAGCCTTTAGCAATCATGGGCTCTGTAAATAGAACCTCAATGGAAGACTGAATCAGCTGATGTCCCCTTCAGTGCTGTTTCCATTTGCAGAACTGGAAGTGGCGATAGGGCGGGATGAATCACTCTTACTATATTTAAATGCCTTCTTTACGAAAATAGCAATCACCATAATAAAAAGGGCTCAGTAATACCTAGTAACAAACAATAAAAATGCCTTCCTGTAAAGAGAATGAACATTATATTATTTATGGTCATGGGTGAATAGCAAGCATGATAAATCAAGGCATCAACTATGGAGTCTTCCTTTTCTTTATCACCAGATGAAGAACCAAGCCTTTCTTCACCTGGAAAGTCTGTTTATTATGACTAGTACTCCAAAATAACTTTTTTAAGAAAGATTTTATTTATTTGAAAAAGAGTTAGTAAATGTGACTGAGAGAGAGAGAGAGCAGGAGCAGAGGAGCAGGGGGAGAGGGAGAAGCAGACTCCCCACTGATAAGGGAGCCCGACCAATGGGAGCCCAATGCGGGGCTCGATCCCAGGAACCCAGGATCATGACCTGAGCTGGAGGCAGATGTTTAACTGACTGAGCCACCCAAGTGCCCCTCCAAAATAACTTCTAAATATCCAGTCAATTACTTCTCAACAATTATGTATTACCTACTAGTTTCTTTACATAGTATATTCATTTATTTAAAAAGGAAGATCTTAAAAGAATCAAGATTATTTTTCTGTGAATTATGGGAGAAGTAAATGGTCAGAAAGTCAGGGTAAATACTATATTCTCCTTGTACTACTTCAAATTTCACGACAATATCTTTAAATCACAAATCAGGAAGACTTGATGTAATCGCTGTTCTACCCCAAAAGGTGTATTATTGTTGGTTATTATGTCTTTAACACATAGCTTTAAAGTTGAGAGATGACTAGGAAATAAGCCTAGAGATTTTAAACTACCTTAAGATTTTGCCAGAAATCTAACAAATACAGAGCATATTGGAATATCTCTATTTCCTTGTTATATTAAGAAAAAAATTTAACATTTGAAAATCAGTTATTGCAAATCACTGTATTAACAGAATAAAGAAGATCACTTGATCATCCCTATAGATGAGGAAAAAACAATTGACAAAATTCAATACCCAATCATCGTGACTCTCAGCAAATCAGAAATAGAAAAAAAAAAGCCTTACTCAGCATGAAAAATGACATGAAACAAAAGCCTACAGTTAACATAATGAGTATTCAGTGAAAGACTAAATGCTTCCCCTCCAAAACTGGGAATGACAATTCAATATTATACTGGAGGTTTTAGATAAGGTGGGGGGGGGAGGCTTAAGTATTACAAAAGAAGAAGTCAACCTGTCTTTCTTTGCAGACAACATACTTGCGTTTATAGAAAACCCTAAGGAATCTACCAAAAACCATTAGAACTAAAGTGAATTTATCAAAGTCACAAGATACAATAACAGAAAGATCCTTCCTCTTAACTATTTTAAGACCAGTTACTAACCAAGGTGTTACTGTACACATACATGTAAACACTAACATCATTTCTATTCTTCGATTGAAGTACCACTAGCTTCACCTGAAATTGTGGCGAAGAGGAAGGAAACAACAAGATGTGAATCCTGACTCTTCACTGTATATGTAAAAAGATTAAAGTTACACATTTAATCTTTTAATAGGCAAGCACATTTCACACTGGATAAAACCTCACTAACACAACCCACATATATGTACCCTACCTAGAGCCTACCCAAATAACTAGCAAATGCTCTAGTTCAGTACAACTTATCTCCAATGGTAGAAAGCGAAACTTGAAAGAGTACTGATGGTGCATTAGTAAAGTCTAGTAGCATTTACATCTTTATGGAAGAAACTTGGGGTTATCGTCAGGGATTCTACAAATGGTTTTTTAAGTAGTTATAATCCAGGTTTTACCAGAAATAGCAAGAATAATAGGATAACTAGCATTGCTAAATTAACAAGTATTTATTGAGCCTACTCTTGAATACCACAGTCCTAAAATACAGCCAGTCTACCTACCCTAGACAGGGCACAGGCAGAAAAAAATTATAGCAGGAACTTCAGGTAGCTTCATTGTGATGAGCTAAATCAAGGACACTGCTAGCAAAGCAGATAAAATTATGACTTTAATGTAGAACATTGTACAGCAATGGCACAGCTGGAAAGCAACCGCAGAAAAACCATTCCATTGTAGCTACCTCAAATGTGAAGGTTCTTTATGAAGATCGTAAGTTTAAAAGACAAAGTTGCAAATACTGTTAGACTTTGCTAATAATAGTAACTGTGACTTCAGACTATAGTGTCTGTCTTTGAGAAACAACAGGCAGTATGGTATTGGGGGCATATCAGTCTTTTTCAGTTAAATGGGCTTGCAGAGATAAAAATGTACTGTCCTCACTGCCTACTTATTGTTTTTAATCCACTGTATGTGTAAATTATGACCTTGGAATTATTTTTGCTAATGAAAGACACTGTGATTATCTATGCAAACTTGTCTTACAATATCTCTTGTGGCCCAGAGTACATAATTGCAAGATGAATGGCCCCAGGTTGTGTTCATGGTCTATTGACAACTGAATTATGGTGCTACTGAGGGTAATGCAGTATGGCATCATGAACTTGAACTAGTCATGTGGTATCTCTGGATCTCAGCATTTTCACTGAATACCTAATACACAACACCTAACAGCCAAATTCATAGGGTTATTATGAAGATTAAATGGGATGCCTGGCACATAGAAGATGCTATATATGTACACATGCATACTTATTCTCTATGTCTCTCTCTTTCTCTCACATACGAGGTTAATAGTTGAGGTTGATTTATTGGCCTCCATAACCTAGTCCAAGGATAGAGTGTTGCAATTGGCCTCACTTTTAGTGCAGCCAGCAACGACATGAGCAAAAATACCAATTCTGGAGTCAGACAGTCAGTAGTTGGTGGAGGGTTCCGCAGTTCAAACACTGCTGGCATTTTCTTCAATCCTCTCATTATACAGTTTTGATCTTTATCTCAGTGGTTCAGAGGGTTTCACTCTTGTTTCACTATCGGGAAAAGGCATGAAAGAGAAAGATTAACAAAGAAGGAATTTAAATAGATAGTAGGGCAGTTAAAAAGCTTATAGCCAAGACTGGGTAACTAGATACAGCCCTCTACAACCATGGAACCTTAATAAATCACCATCTGGATAGCTTTAGCCCTTTTTTTGAAATTCCTTTTTGACTCCCTGCCATCCTAATAACAATGAATTGATTTATCTAGATGTATGACAATCACTTTATTTTTTAAAAAAAGATTTTATTTATTTATTTGAGACAGAGAGAGAGAGAGCACAAGCTGGGGTGGGGGTAGGTGGGGAGGCAGAGGGTGAGGGAAAAACAGACTCCCTGCTGAGCTGGGAGTCTGCCCAGATCAATCTGGAGCTCATGACCTGTGCCTAAGGCTGAGGCCCAAGCATCTGAGCAACCCAGGAGCCCTGACTATTACTTCAAATACAGTTCTAATTTTTAACTATCAAAAGCCATGTCTGAAGTGACCCTTCTTTAAAGAAGGAACCTACTATCAACATGTAAGGTCCTTAGAAAAGATGTTACAGACTTTCACTTAAAAACTAGGGATGCCTGGGTGGCTCAGTTGGTTAAGTTTCTGACTCTTGATTTTGGCTCAGGTCATAATCTCCAGGTTGTGAGATCAAGCCCTGTGGGGGGCTCTGCCCTGGGCATGGAGTCTGCTTAAGACTTTCTTTCTCCTTCTGCTCCTCCTCCCCCAACTCACATGCTCTCTCTCTGTCTTTAAAAAAAAAAAAAAAAATTGGAGAAACAGGGAGCCCATTTACCTCCTAAATAATGGGCAAAATATATAAAGCAATGTTTTTCAGACATTGGTTGACAGACAATGCCGGCCTATGATCTGTTAAAAAAAAAAAAAAAAGAGAGAGAGAGAGAGGAACAAAGTGAGCCCTATGATTATACTAGCTTATTGCCTGAAGGCAGTTTCCAGGTTCCAGTGGTATAAAGATGGTGAGCCCAAACAGAGCTCACTGAGTTGAGGAGACTGTGATTAGAGCTCTGGGGTGCCAAGTGCCTAGAATTTTTGGCAAAGAGAGCCAGAGAGAATGGTGCTGCACAGAGAGAAGAAGGGAGGGACAGCACATAACTCTACAGCCTCATCTGTAGACAAGCCTCCCCAGAGTCTTTCGCTGAGCACAGATTTGCACAAGTGTTAGAGGAAACTACATGAGACTATTGTAAAGGAGTAAGCAGAACAACTCCCAGAGTCCACAGAGGACTGGAAACAGTTTGTGTTCATATCAGTCGGAGTAGAAGGACCCTGTAATACACAAGGAATTAGAATCCTCAAAGGGCATTGCCATAGTAGTAGGAACTAAATAAAGGCTGCTCTAGACCCCCATAACAAAGCATAAAAGCAGTCCCTGAGAGGATCAAACTGATTCCAGGTAATTTAAGTACATTCCACAGCAAAATATGGCAACCAAGAATATAAAATAAACAATGTTCACTATTCAATAAAAAATTTCCAGGCATGTAAAGAAACTTGTTAACTAGGAAAAAACAATATAAATAAAAACATACCCAGAAATATCAGGGATGAAAGAACTAGCAGACAAGGATATTAAAATACCTTTAACAAATACATTCCACATGTTCAAGAAGTAGAGGAAAATCAGGACAGGAGAAAGAAGACTTTTTTAAAAAAGATATTAAACATCTAGAGACTAAAATATAGTATCTGAAATTAAAAATATGCTGAGTTAGATTAAAAATACACTGGGAACTTCAGAAGAAAATATCAGTGAACTTGAAGACACCGCCTTAGAAACCATCCAAAATGAAGCACAGAGAAATAAAGACAGAAAAAAAAAATGAGCAGAGAATCAGTGAGCAACAGTGGGACAATATCAAGCAATCTAACATTCACGAATTTAGAGTTCCAAAAGGAAAAGAGATCTGGAGAGGAAAGGGACAGGAAAAAACCTTTGAAGAAATAAAGGCTAAAAATTTTCCAAATTTGATAAAAAACTATAAACCCACGGATCCAAGGAGTGCAAATCCATACAGAATAAATAGAAAGACAATGATTCCAAGAAATATCATGATCAAATTGCTTAAGTGATAGAGAATCTTAAAAGTAGCTAGAGGGAAGAAAGACCATTACAGAGGAACAAAGATAAGAATTACAGTAAAGGGAGCCTAGGTGGCTCAGTCTGTTAAGCATCTGCCTTCTGCTCAGGACATGACCCCAGGGTGCAGGGACTGAGTCCTGCATTGTGCTCCCTGCTTAGTGGGGAGCCTGCTTCTTCCTCTGCCTGCTGCTCCGCCTGCTTGTGCTCACTCTCTCTCTGACAAATAAATTAAATCTTAAAAAAAAAAATTACAGCAAATTTCTTATCATAAACTATTCAAGCCAGTGGCCAATGGCTAGACATCTTTAATGTACTAGAAGAAAAAAGCCTGTCAACCTAGAATTCTTTACTCAGTAAAAAGGTCTCTCAAATTAGGATAAAGTAAAGTCTTTCAAACAGAAAAACACTGAAAGAATTAATTCCAGCATCCCTATACTACCAAAAATGTTAAAGGAAGTTCTTTGGGCTAAAAGAAATTGATAAAAGATGGAAACACAAAGGAATAAAGAGGTCTCCAACAGTAAATAAACAGTAAATAAGTGGGTAAAACAGTAAATAAGTAGGTAAACAAAAAAGTCATGTTTTCTCATTTTTCAATATGTTTAAAAAAATAACTATCTAAATAAAAAACAATAACAGTAAATAAAATATGATAATAGTACAAGGAACAGGAGGGGAGAAATGGAAGTATGTACTTTCAAAGTTCTTACTATACATGAAGTGATACAATATTCTCTGAAGATAAATGTGGGTAAGTTAAAGATGTTTATTATAATCATGAAAGCAATTACAAAAAAGGATAGAATGGGGCTGCCTCAGTGGCTCTGTTGGTTAGGCAACTGCTTCAGCTTAGGTCAGATCCCAGGGTTCTGGGATGAAGCCCCAGATCATGTTCCCTGCTCAGCAGGGAATCTGCTTTTTCCTCTGCCCCTCCCCCTGTTTGTGTTTGTGGTCTCTCTCTCTCAAATAAATAAAATCTTAAAAAAAAAAAAGGATAGAACAAAGATAAAAAGGACGTAAGCCAATAATGAAGATAAAGTCATAAATAAGAAATTTGAATAATCTAAAATTGGGCAAAAAAGAGAAAAAAAGAACAAAAATCAGGATAAATAGAAAACAAATAGAATTGATCAGCTTTTTATATCCAACCTTACCGATAATTATAATAAATATTAATTATAAATGTCTCAATTAAAAGGCAGAAATTTTCACACTGGATTAAAAAGCAAGACCCAATTAAATGCATTGTATAAGAAACCCACTTTAAAAATAAAGGCATATATAGGTTAAAAGCAAAAGGTTGGAAAAGATATACCATGCAAACAATAATCATAAGAAAGCTATAATGACCATATCAACATTGGGTAGTCTTCAGAACAAGGAATATTATCAGGGAAAAAGAAAATCATTTCATAGTAATAAAGGGGTCAATTCATCAGGAGGATATACAATCCTAAATGTGTATGCACCTAGCATCAGAGTTTCAAAACACATAAAGCAAAACTGATAGAACCAAAAATGGATAAAACAAGTAGACAGAAAAATTAATAAAGATGTAAAAGACTTGAACAACACTGCCCATCTGATATTGTATATCTTTATCTATATCCATATTTATACCACTCTACCCAGGAACAGCAGAATATATGTTTTGGATCATAAAATAAGTCTTAATAAATTTAAAAGAATTAAAATCATGCAAACTATATATTTTCTGAGTATAAGAAAATTAAAACAAAAAGCTATTAGGAAAATCCTAAGTATGTGGAAAGAAAACAGCATAATTCAAAATAGCTCATGGGTCAAAGAAAAAGTCACAAGGAAAAGTAGAAAATATTTTGAACTGAATGAAAACAAAAATGTTACTTATCAAAAATTTATGGGATATAGCTAAAGCCATACTTAGAGGAAAATTTATAGCATTAAACCACCTATATTAGAGAAGAAGACAGATCTCAAATCATTAGACTCAGCATCTACCTTAAGAAGCTAGAAAAAGAAGAACAAGTGGAATATAACAAAAGGAAGGAAATAATGAAGATGAGAATGGAAATCAATAAAATAAAATGCAGAAAAAGTATAGAGAAAAATCAATGAAATAAAAAGCTGGTTCTTTGAAAAAAATCAGTAAAACTGATGAAATTATCAATAATAAGAATGAAAGATCCTACAGACATTAAAAGGATCCTATGGCCAATAAAGTAAACAACTTAGATGAAATGGACAAATCCCTGGAAAGACAAGCTATCAGAGCTCACTCAAGAAGAAATAATTTGAATAGCCCTTTATCTATTAATGAATGTAAGCTCTTGGCATAAAAGCTTTCCATAGAGAAAACACCAGACCCCAAAAGATTTTAGTGGTGAATTCAAAAAAAAGAAATAAAACCAATGGTCTATAGACTCCTTCAGAAAATAGAAAAAGGAAATTCTTCCCTACCCATTTTATGAGGCCAGAATTACTATTCCAAAACCACACAAGGCTATTATAAAAAAGAAAAAAAAAAACCACAGAGAAAAGACGTTATAGATAAAGAACAACACATGGAGGAAGACAAATTCAGTGAACACAGCAGAAAACGTGGAAAGAGAAAATGGCCAGAGGACTGACACTGACTGTGCCTCTTGAGTGCAAACCCCTGTATAGTGTTTCATAGCATGAACTTGGAGCCAGACTCCCTGGGTTCAGGTCCTAGCCCCACTACTTAAAGTAAGTTACATAATTTTGGACCAAGTCACCTAACTTCTCTGTACTCCAATGTCCCTGTTTTAAGTGGAGATAGTAATAGATTTCCCCTCATATGGTTGTTATGAAAATTGAATGAATAAATACATTTCAAATGCTTCTAATAGTACCTGGCACATAGTGAACACTACACAAGTGTGTGTTGAAATTACTATTATTATTCATATATTAGTTGGTTGTCACCTTTATTAAGCCATGATATGGGTCCTCAAAATGAACAAAGCAGCACAAGAAGTGACTATTCCCATGGAATTAGCTCCCTGTGGCTGGCACAACAAATCACTTCCTGGCTTAAAACCACAGAAACAAAGAAACAAACAAACAAAAAACCAAAAACCAAAAACAACACAGAAACATATTCTCTCACAGGTCTGGAGGCTGTGATTTCAATACCAGTTTCACTGGGCTGAAATCAAGGGGCTAGCACGGCTGCATTCTCTCTGGAGATCCTTGGGGAGAATCCACTCCTGGTCTCTTCCGAGTTCTGTGGGCTGCCAATGTTCCTTGGCTCATGGCTGCACCCCTCTAATCTCTGCCTCTGTGTTTATATTGCCTCCTCACCTCTGTGTGTCAAATCTCCCTCTCTCTCTTAGAATGACATTTGTGGTTGGATTTAGGGCCTACCCAGAAATCCAGGGTAATCTCTACCAGTCAAGATCCTTAATTTAATTACATCTGCAAAGACTCCTTTTCTTTATAATGTAACATTTATAAGTTCCAGGTACTAGAACCTAATTATCTTTGGGTAGCCATTATTCAACCTATCTGGGTTGAATGGGGTAGATGGATCTTGTGTAGAAATTATAACATATATAACATTTTTTTAAAAGTACACTTTGCTCTCTCTACAACAAACCTGTTAGAATATGCAACCATTTGCCAAGGCACAACTTTTTTTTACCTGCTGGGTGCCCAAACTGCAAGCATCGCGTCCATAATGAACTACAGCATCTCTAAGCGCTAACATACAAACTCAAATCTGTAAAATTAAGACAAACATCATAAACTTTGGGGCAGGGGAGCTATTAGAAACTTACTGTGCCTTCCTATGATTCAAATAAAATAGTTTATTAACATGGCTAATAAGAACCAAGAACAAGATTTGACAATGGCACTTGTCACTAAAGGTTAAAAACAATGGGCTCACTCTCGATGACCACAGGTACCTCCACCCAGACCCTACATATTTACCCCGTGCTCCACAGTAGTAAAGAAAATTCACTTCTAGAATCAAGCCTGAGTTGGAGAGCTGATGCTATTATGTGTTAATGATGTGACCTTGGACAAATCATTTCACCCCTTTGAGCCTGTTTCTTCATTTATAAAAGAGGAGTAATAAGTTCTTATGCCGCAGAGTTGCTGTGAGATTAAGTAAGAACTCACGTACAGTACTAGCATGGCAATTAGCATGTAGAGTAACAGCTCAGCAAATCGTTATCACAATTTATCATTATGTACTAAACACTACTATTTCTAACAAAACACTATCTGCTATTCCATTGCAGTAGAAATATCCTCTCATCTTCAGTTTCTTTCCAATTTCAATTTATTTTCAGAGTGGGAGGAGTTTTTCCTTTGGGGACTGTGATCTCATGGGTAAAAGATGTTATGACCACACAGAAAAAGCCCGGAAAATAACGCAGTCTGCAATTCTGGTATCCATACCCTCAGGGTAAGAAGAAAAGAAGGATGAAAAGAGTAAGGACAGGAAGGAAGGCCTGAAGGGTTGACATGACTAGGTGCACTTAGTCTAAGGGCACAACTAGAATGCCTGATGTTTGGGGAAATGAGACAAGACGACAAATTTAAATAGCCAAAGTCTAAAAAGGGGATGCAGTTGATTCACTCTGCACAGGGATTCACTAAATGATGAGAACTCTGCACTTAGGAGACAGGGAGGTTGAGAGGAGCGAGTTATGATGGGGACAGGGACATCATGACGAGCACAGACAAGGCCAACACAACCCAGTTCATCTTCACACACACAACACCAGCCCTGGGACCGAGGTGAAGTGGAAAGTGGACAGGAGAGCCGAAAAACTCAAGCAAGCTTTTGTTTACGACAACTATGACCCTGCCAGCAACTCCAAGGCACGGGTAGCATGTGGCCTGTCCCAGGATCTCCTGCAGTTAGCCCTGGACCTGGCATGTCGTCGATCAGTCTGGGCTGGGAGAACAGGGGAACACTCCCAATAGTGGAAACACCAGCAGAAGACGGGAAGTCGAGCTACAGGCTTCCTTCTGACCGTGTTGACTGTGTGTCCAGTCTCGCTCCCATCCAAACCACTCTCGGGACAGCAGCTCGGAGCCTGTCACTGCTTCAACAATTCTACGGGACTTCCAACATTAGGTCCAGATTCCTTAGCTTGGCCAGCCAAGCCTTTTGTGTTTGCTCCTGGCCCTGTTTCTGCTGCTACCCTCCTCGTATGCTCTGCTCTGGTCATATTAGATGATTTGCAACTCCTGGTGTATACTTGCTCCTGCGCATGGACACCCCGCTTTGGCAGAGACTGCTCCTTCTGTCTGAGGCGCGCTCTCCACCTGACGACTCCCTTTCCTCCTGTCATTATCTCAATTGTCACTTTCTTCAGAAGGTGACTTTTCTAAGAAGAATTAAGTGCTCCCTTCTCTAAGCTTTCAAAACACTTTGTCCAGGGCACCTGGGTGGCTCAGTGGGTTAAGCCTCTGCCTTCGGCTCAGGTCATGGTCTCAGGGTCCTGGGATCGAGCCCCGCGTTGGGCTCTCTGCTCAGCGGGGAGCCTGCTTCCCTTCCTCTCTCTCTCTGCCTGCCTCTCTGCCTACTTGTGATCTCTGTCAAATAAATAAATAAAATCTTTAAAAAAAAAAAACCACTTTGTCCATACTCCTGTTAACGGCAGTGAGTATGAAACCATAATTAACGTATCCACATCTGTCTTCCTTTATAAACCTCTGGGGTGCCAGGACTATAGTCTAGTCATCTTTGCAACCCTAGCTACTAGCATGGGGGTGCAGAGCTTTAAAGATGTTGAATAAATGAACAGATTTGAAAGACCTGAAATAGAAGTAGAGCTTAAGTCTTTGAGTGACCAAGACACTAAGACAGGTAGGGATGGGAGATAGTCCGTTCCTATAATCAGAAGTTCCCGTTGTGGATGGCAGCTACAAGACTTCCTCCAGCTGTTCAGTGATCATGATCAGAGACAGAATTTAGGGCTCAACATACGACAGACCCACCCCAGTAGGATGTCCCCTGTCTTATATGACTCCCAACCATTTCTCACACTGATTCTGCCTTTGAGAAGACAACTGCATTTTCCTACGCTTTAGTGTCACCGTCTTTTGTGAAGTAACCCCTATTTCAAATGCTCCAAAAGCCAAATTCTTCTCTCCTACTCAAATTCTCATTTTCTCTCTCTTACAAAGTAGAATGGAAAACTTGAGGGCTAAATTAAGGATGCAAATAATCTGAGCACAAACTTAGCATGCAACTTGAGGGAAATTATATCTCTGTATATCTCAACCAGCTCTTCCTTCAAATGGAATCAACCCTACTATCAAGGAGGACACAGGAAATAACAAAAGGTACAGCTTACATGGTGCGTACTATGCAGCTCACATGTATTAACCTGTTTAATTCTATACCTCTTCGAGGCAGGTGCTATTATTATCCCCACTGTGCACAAGGAGACTCAAAGGAGGCTGTAAAGCTCAGTTAGTGAGCGGTAGGGGCGGGGCTGGAACTGGAATGGTCTGGCTCCAGCGGCCATGCTGTTAACCATTACCTTCTACTGCCTTCTCTGCAGGTCACTAAAAGGCACCATACGCAGTACAAAAACTCCAGCACATTAAGGCATAAGGGCAAACAGTGAATGACAGGCCTCGGGTAGGCGACAGTGTTATGCATTTCAATCTAAAATGCATTTTACAGCCGAGATTTTAGATCTCAAACCACCCATTGTTTATAGCTAAAATACTAAGGGTCTCTTGTGATTTTAGCTATCTAGGAGAGAGATTTGTCCTTCACTGGTACTATACTTACTATTCCGATGACACTGTCACTAGATGAATAGTCACCTTGGGGTGTTACTTTATGGATCAGCGGGTTAGGTATTTCTCAAGAGCGGTGACCTGAGAATAGAAATATGGCAGAAAATGCCCTTGTGTTCATGATTTTTCTACAGAAACAGAATTTTATTTTTTTAAAAAAGCATTAAGTATTTAGGTCCGTATTACCCTTAACTCAAAAATTTAATTTAGACAAAATTTTAAGACCATGCACTAGGTGTGACATAGTACCTTCAAACTGTTATCTTGTATAATCATATTCCCTTTGGGCAATGGGCCACTTAGAACGTGTTGAATGAATGAATACCATTTCAGAGATGAATTCAGAACTCTGCATTTCCAGATGTTTCCTCAGAAGCAACAGGTGTCTTAAAATAGTCATATTTGCTCTGGAGAGCTCTACTACTCAGTCCTGCTTGAAGAGGGAGAACTTACTCCTTTAGAAAAGCTGAAAGCCACCCTTATCTGTACCCACGGTTTCTACATTGTTTTCTTCCCCCATCATCGAGAGAACAGAGAAAGATCAGGTTACATTGCTTTCTAAGGCCTGCATAAATTCCTGTGAGGTTCTCTCTTCTGTCAGGAAAAGTTACCCTGGCAACCATATTTACACACTCACTTAATCCCCCCCCCCTTTGATTTGCTGGTTGGTATAAAAATTAATTTGCATTGAATTGCTTAAGCTTACAAGTTAATCATTTTAACAGACTCACAAAATTTTAGAACTTGGTTTCTGGCCAAAATTTGCTTCCTAAGGGGCCTGTCTCCTTTCTTTTGAAATCTGAATGTAATTCTCTTCAGTTCAGTATTTCCCAGCACCTATAGTTTCTGGCTATAGGTAGAGAAAAGAATATTGTCCTGAAGGCATCTGGCCAATAGTATTAGTTAGGAAGATCAAGAGAGGAAGAGGTGCCTCTGAATTAATTCAGAGTAAGCAAGGAGTTAAATTCCTAAAGATCAGCTATGATAAAGAGATGGAAGAGAAGAGTCAAGGACCAAGACAAAATGTCTGGGCCACATGAAATGATGAACACCTAAGATTCTGGGTGATCAGAGTTCAGGACCTAGATAACAGGAATGGAACATGATTATCAAGTATGGAGTGTTATTAATTCATCTACCATGTATTTATTAAGCATCTAAATAGTACTTGGTGCTGGGAATACAGCAGTGAAGAAGAGAGATCCAGGTCATGCCTTCATAAGGTTTGTAGTCAAATATTTAAATAGTGAACCAATGTTGGCTTTATTATTGAACCAAGTATCTTTGGGCTAGGGGCTCATTATACAACTTCCTACAAGGGCCAGAACTGGTTTCAGAGTATGGACGGAGAAGGGACTTAACCGACAGAAACAAGGTCAAGGGGCGCCTGGGTGGCTCAGTGGGTTAAGCCGCTGCCTTCGGCTCAGGTCATGATCTCGGGGTCCTGGGATCGGGTCCCGCATCGGGCTCTCTGCTCAGCAGGGAGCCTGCTTCCCTCTCTCTCTCTCTGCCTGCTTCTCTATCTACTTGTGATTTCTCTCTGTCAAATAAATAAATAAAATCTTTAAAAAAAAAAAAAAAAAAGAAACAAGGTCAAGAAGCCCTTCCTGGGACAAATGAGTTGGCATGTCAACAAGCCTTTGATATGTATAATGGTTTCTTCACATCTTCAACAACAATGATACTTAAGCCTCTAGACAGGGAAATGAAGAAAGGTACATTTATCACAGGGCACAAGGCTACATACTTTGCAGTATATACACGAAAAACATATAAAGGTACAAGCTATTCTTAAGCACACTCAACAGCTATTTATTGAGCATCTGCTAAGTTCAAGGGCTGGTTTTCAGAACTGAAGTTACGGATATGAAAAAGACATAGTTCCTAGCAATTACAACAGTGTGGTAAATGCTAAAATGAGATGTTAAAGTACAAAGGAAGGCCAGAGAGGAAGGACGCTAATTCATTAAAAGCAAGTGGGGAAATGCTTCTGAGATGCGATGCTTGAATTGAATCTTGGTAGACAGAGAAGTTCGTTGTCTTCAGCTGATAGATTTGGTGGTAATATGTTACACAGCAATAGATAACTACCACAGTGCCTTATGGTGACCATGCCACTAGCACACATAGGGAGAACATCTGTCCATCTAAACTTTGTTTTGTGACATACACCATAGGTTATACTATAAATCTCTATAGATTCACTCTTATATATCCTAAGGCTCACCTGGTCCCTACTGGAGTAGAAAGTGTGAATAAGCACTCGGAATGGGAAGGACACAGGGAATGGGAAGAAGCAATGCAGTCTCAGTCTTGTCTGATATCCCCCGCAGAAGAACCCCAAGTTGGCTGGTGTTCAGACCTGGTCAAGTGGTTGGCCTGTACCTAGCGCAGTAAGGACTTGGTCAGTACCAGCCAAATAATCACTCAGAGGGACCGGGAGCAGGAGGAACAAGAGAAAGAGTGAAAGTTATGTTTGAGGGAGTGGTAATCAGGAGAACCAGAAAACTTCATTTGTTGTCCCTGCCAAGTAATGACTGTAAAGCCAAAAATAAGCAAAAATATCAAAGATTACGTTTTCCTTCTTCAGGTGGGTAGATAAAAGAACGGAGCAGGCAACAAAGACAAGGGTGGGACATGAGCATCCAAGACAAATGTGGTAAATGGGCCACGTGGCTCAAAGCTTCGGGGTAGTCCCTGGTATGGGGGTGACAGGGTAGCATCAGCCTGACTGAAAAGGCATCAGATCAGGGCAGACAAGTTGTATTACATTTGCTCAATCCCAATTTCTGTTTTAGTAGGTTAAAAAAAGCTTGCCATAGCTTCCTACAAGCAAATGGGAATATTCAACCATAAAAGGAATAGAAATGAACTCATTTCTTATTTAAATTGGGAGTAACAACAGTATCAGGACTGTAACTCTACCTGATAATAGCCTCAAGACCGTGATGTTTGAGTTTCCAGGAGCCATTCCGGGTAATAATTCCTTGCCTCTTTATTCTCTTCTCTTCAAACTATCTAGTTGAACCTCAAAATACTCCCCATTTGCTCTTAATATCAGGAGTCCAAGAGGAGAAGACCACAGGAAAATAGGATCATGCACCATGACACAACAAGGACCTTGACACACTACAAAACTAAAACAAGGGATCCAGCACAACGTGCTTTTCTGGCTTCAGGAGGTAGTATTGATACCTTCAGGCAGAACTTATTCAATGTGTGGGGTCCAGTGCAAAATGAAAAAGCAGGACTCAAGCTAAAAAATTAGGAATTTCAAGAGAGCAACAATGGAGCATTAAACTGAGTGAGGAGCTCTTCTAAGCACAGGGCCCTGGGAGGTTGCTTAGGCTGCACACCTGCAAAGCTGGTCTTGCCTTCAGGGACAGTGTAGAGTGGTCCGTTAGAGTCCGAGTTGGGTCCAAATCCCATCTTTGCCACCCATTACTTATGTGATTTAGCCTCTCCATACTTCCAAGAGGGTGTGTGGTTGTAATCCAGTATTGTGAGAATTAAGCGGGATAATGAATAGAATGTATACAAAGTGTTTAGCACATAGTAAACACTCAACAAGTGGTAGCTGAACTATTAACATGCAGTAAAATATGCAGGTAATTATCAAAGCAGTACGTTTAAGAAAATGAATTGCTGAACTGCTATTAAGGATATGAAAGCATGAGATTGGAATTTTAGGGCAACCAAAATAATGAGGCAGACAAGGAAGATTGAATCTTCTGCCTTCTCTAACTACTCTCCTACTTCTCTCTTCCCATTTATTGCAAAGCATACAAAGGGTGATGCACATGCTGCCTCCACTTTGAATCTACAGCTCATGCCACAGTCCTGTTATTCTGGCATTTAATATCCCCCTGCCCCCCCTGCCTGAACTGAAGCTATTGTTCTCAAAAAGTTACTAATAACCCTGTTTACCAAATAAAATGGGCATCTCCCTTTCTCTTTACAATTTCATACTGCTGAGCAATTCCTCCAGCTTGAAACCCTCTCTTCTCCTTCCTTTTGTTGGCACTGCATCCTCATGTCTGACAGCGCGTCTGGCCAGCCTTGCATCTATCTGGTACACGAATGGTCCCGAAGAGAATGCATTTGTTGGAGGAAAAGACTAGATGGTTCTTTGGCTTCTCTGATATTCCTTCTTTTCCCCTATACTGACCCACTCCCCTATATTGACCCACTTTCTTCTTCTTACCTCCCTAAATGTGGGCTTCTTCAAGCTTTGGCCCTTAGTCCTCTATGCTTCTGTTCATATGCTGCTGCCTCTAGTTGACTAAGTTATCACACAGCTTCAGAGATCACCTTCTCTACATCAGGCTCCTTCACTTCTCTAGCCCCCCACTTCCAAATACTTATGGTACACATCCCCTTATAAGTTCCAGTATCACCTCAAGATATCTAGCACTTAGCCTTTCCTCTTCTCCCCAGACTAGCTTTCCTTTTTGTCTTATCTCTATTCATCTTGACACCCATGTTCAAAGCTATATTTGATTCTTCCTTATTTCTTGTCCTCCATATCCAGTCATGAACTCCTGCTCATGTTTCCTTTGTGATACTTACTGAACCCATCTTTTATTTTCACTGCCATCACCCTAATTCAGTTCCTTACCCCCTCACATCTAGACTGTAAGTAACGGACTGGCTGGTTGTGCCGGTCTCCTTCTATCCCCACTAAAGTTTATTCTCCACACTGTTGTTGAGAATCTTCTTAAGAATCCTTTCACGACCCCGCATTTCCCTAACCAGTCATCTTCACTTTCCGTCATAGGAGATAGAGTTCTAATTCCTTGTTCAGCATTCAAAGCCTGTTAAAATCAGGCTTTTACCACCCCTTCCTGTCTTACAACTTTTCTGCTTAAACCTTCTGATCTTGCCAGATTGATCCCTGAAAACTTTCTTCTATAGCCCAGTCCTGTGTTTTATAAACATGATTTTTCCGATCTGGAAATTCCTTCCACCGTCCGCCTCCCTCTATAACAAAATTCACCATGCCTCTGAAAAAAGCCTTCCTTCCTAATCAGAGTCCATAAGGACCTTTCCCTTTTTCTGACTCCTATAATACCACATATTGCAGTGCTTTTGAAAACATACTGAATGGCTGCTTTACATTTAATCCTCACAACTCCATGGGGGTAGGGGGCATTGTTACAAAGAAATAAAGTCAACTAACTTGTCCAACTCATATAGCAAGTAACCCGTAGAACTAGGATCCAAATCCTTACTTAGCTGAGAATAATCCCCAGACTACACCACCTCTCTCATTCTCCTGTCTCAGTATCTGTACACAAGCAGGTGCTCAGTAAACACGGTGATTGAGAAAATTGCCTAAATAGCATCCATGACTCTCTAGCACTTACAGAATTGCCAATCCTAGCAATGTATATTAGGCACCTTCTTCACGTTGCTTGATCTGTAATATAGTTCAAGACAGGGGACTTGCCAAAATGTCACCACTATCCCTTCTAAAAATAAATATTGGTTTAAGCAAAGCTAAAAGGCCTTTATCTGATTCAAGCATGAGGTGAGTTTTGGGGATGTCCTCTGTACACCTCTAGGCCCATCCTTGCTGTTTCCAAACGATTAGGAGGTGAACACAGACTGGCTAGTTGATGGCTTATGAGGTCAAATGGACTATTTTAGAGTTCTGGAGGTGGATGCTAAGGCAGCAGAATAGGATTTCTCTGCTTTGGTAGCTAAGCCCTTGGTAAAAGAAGCCCAATAAAAGTGCATCATGGGTGGAAAATGGGATCAAAAGAGGGTAAGAGTAAGGAGGGAGGCAGAACAGAAAGAAGGAAATGCTAGAAATACTCTATCGAGGAGATGGCGCTGTCCTTTTCTGAATAGTTTCTTGAAGCTGTCAGATCCAACCCTGTCCTCTGGGGCAAGTACCACGTAACAGTGGGCTCTGTCGCTTCTGCATGATTCATGGCTCAGTCCTGAACTGCTTGTTCTGACCCACATCATAGGCCAGATCCTGTCTTGCTCCAGGTCCTTCAGGCTTCTGACCTTATTACTCCCTTCCTCAGGTCTCAGAAACCCGACCTCACAGATCTGACCTCCAGCATTGCTTCCCTGGTTATGCCCTGTATTTTCCTCTTGTTGTATGGTATAGATCCGTCCTCTCAGGATTATGCCTCTATTGTCACACGTTGTACCCAGTGTCCAGGCCTTCTACCTTGGAGCTACTGGAAAGTATCCCCTTCCCATCTCTACACTTTGAATGCTTACTTGGAAAGATACGAGTGACAAAGACCAGGGGTGAGCCTCCAAAAAACAGACGGGGTGTGGGGGGGAAATGTGGGGAAGAAGAACAATAAGAAGGAAAATACGATGGGAAATTGTAGTGGCAATTAGAAATTCTAGATTACTTTTGGAAAGTTACTTTATCAAGGAAGGAAAAAGGCCAAGGCTACAGTATAAAACCACTGCAGAGAGATAACCATACTCTTCAAGTGTCTATGTTCACTCTCTCCTCTGCTTTGGCTGTCCTTCTGTCCTTCCCAATCTTCTCTGCGAGCAAACTCCTATTCATCCTTCAAGATCTTGCTTAAACACATTCTTTTCTGGAAAGCCTTCTCTGACCCTCTCAGACAGCTAATTGTTCCCTCCTTTGTGTCTGCACAGCTCTTTCTATACACATCTATTATGCTATCACTTTTACTGGCAATTTTATTTGTCTCTCCCACTACTTCTCTGAGGACAAGGACTAATTATTTTATTCATCTCTGCATCCCCAAGACATAGAACAAGACACAGCAGAGTGCCTGGCATATACCAAGTGTTTTTTTGTTGTGTGATAAAAGACATCAAGAGCAGTAAGAAGTACAATTTGCACTTCACTTGCAAACATCACATTGGTTCCTGGTACTTTTCATGTGTAACCACGTTTTCCCTTGATTTGGGAGAAACGACTTTAGACTCATAAAGGAAATTCTATTGATATCACTGGCACATTAGCCAGTTTTTCATCCGCATTGATGATAGCAACATCCCCCCCCCCACCCCTCCACCACCACCACACACACACACACACACACACACACACACTCTCACATACTTCCAAGAAGCTCCCAGGGCAAGCTTAACATTAGTGGCACATGGCCCATCCTACCATCTCGGTTGTAGTGAAAGCTAAATTACACCGTCAGACTAAAGCTGCCACAGATCTTAGTGAACTGGTGGTGGTTGGGGGAGGGGGTGATAATCCAAAGAACATGCTGTTGGCCCACCTAGCAGAAGGGCCGGGAAGGAAGATGAATTTAAACCTTGCCTTATAAGAAATTTGTTAGAAACTCACGCAAAACAGCCGCTTCCTCTGGACATGACAGACCCGCTCCAGGTGTCCGGCGGTGACCTTTGCCCATGAGTGTCAGGTCATCACCCAGCACAGAAAACAAGGAGCCAGAGCCTTCCCCGGGCATCCCTCCTTCTCAAACCTGGCAAATCTTGGGGCCTGGTTTTCCTTTAGGGGATTGTCCTCTCCTCCCAGCACCGGCAATCCCCAGTTCCCTCTGCCGGTGCCCCTCTAAGCACCAATCTCTCGCCTTCGTCGCACAGCGGGGGCCCAGCCTGACTCTAGGTCAAAAGTGCCGGCGTCCGGGCTGTCAGGCCCCGCTGAGTCGGGGGACGCTGAGGTCAGGCCCGACCCCCGGGTCTCCTCGCACTCTGCGGGACGAGCGGAGCGGACGCAGGCCGCGCCAGGCCACGGGCTGCCGAGGCGCGGGCCTCTGCGCGAAGGGACTCGGCCCCCGAGAAGCCGCGCGAGCGCCGATGCTCCGGCCAGTCCCCCTCTGCCTGCCGCAAGTCCCGGCACCCTGCGCGTCGCGGCCGGTCGCTCCGCGGGCCCGACTGCTGGGTGCCCGCGCGGGCCCCGCGCCGCGGATCCCGGGTCAGGCCGCCCGCCGCCTGCCCGCCCGTGCCCACGGCAGTGCCCCGCCCCGCGCGGCCCGGCCCGGTCGCCGCGCCCTGGCCCGGCCGTGACAGCTGGGTGCCCAAAGGGTTAAGCCGGCAGCGCAGCGGCCCGAGTGCCCCGCGCGCTGCCGGTCCGCCGCGAGCCGGCCCCAGCGCGCACGCGCCCGCCCGTTACCTGCGGTCGCGTTCGCGCTCCTCCTCCACCTGGCCGCTCTCTCCCGGGGGCCGCCCCTCAGCCCGCCCCCTCGGCTCGGCGCCGCGCACCCTGCTGGCTACTCGGACACAGCCCGGGGAGGAGGGGCGTGGGGGCGATTACCATATATTAGCATACCAGCGCGCATCACGTGGCCTCTCCAGCCAATGGTCACTCTGGAAAGGCGGGGATAGGGTTGAACACGCCTAGGTGCTGCTCCGGGCCTGAACCGGTGGCCATGGCAACGGCTGGGCGGGCGGGGGGAAGTGGGGAGGCACTGGAGCCCAGTGGCCCCCCGGGAGCATCTCTCCTACCTGAATTCCGTGTGGAGACGCCGTGTACTTTTCCCACTGTGCGGAGGGAGAAAGGCTGAATCTGGCTCCCCTCAAAAGGATTCAGACTCAGCGAACAGTAAATGAGCGCTTACCACGTGCCTAACACTTTAATGCAGAATATGATTCTCGGGGTCACCTTGTGATGTCAGTACTGTTAACCCCACTTAATACAAGGGAAAGTGGAGGCTCAAAGAGATTAGGTCACTCACCCGAAGTCACACAGTAACACCAAATGGCAAAAGTGGAGATCTGAGCCCGTTTTTGTCTTCAGGCCTAGGACTCTCTTTGAGTTACTTTCTCCAGCAGGGGTCTCCCAATACCTCCTCAGAATTCCAGGTAAACCAGAGGGCTGAGAGATCCTCCTACAAACTGTTCAGTGCTTCAATGTTTCTTTACAATGACCTTTGGGGCCAGTAGGCCCATATTGCAGATGAGGAGAACGAGGCTCAGGTCGCGAGGTAACGCGACCTGCCTCCAGTCAAACAGCTCTTAAGAGCTAGTATTTAATTGCTATGATTTATACACCAACTTGATACTTTATAAACTTTTAAATTCAGCCTTCTCGACACAGTGGTATGGCTATGACCATTTTACAAATGAAAAAAAACTGAGGCTTTAGGAATTTAAACAAATGGCTCAAGGCTACACAGCTAGTAAGTAACAGGTTTATCTGATTCCAGAGCTAGTCTCATGAAGTCTCATTATACTAGGTTCATTTACTATAGGCTTGGACTTGGGCTTCTGTAACAGAACTTTCCCGCCTCTCCTCTTAAAATGTGACCATGCTCTCTCTTAATTCAGCAAAACATGGTGTGACAAGCAGTATGTGTTAAAGTCACAGAGGATAAATATTAAAAGAGAATAGAGTCACCTCTGTAGATGGGTAAGTACAGTCTACAATTCCCTGGTTCTTGATTTTTACCCCTAGGGATTTGATAGTTTGCCTAAAGAAAGAGTAGTTTAAAAGTGTAAACATCTGCATATAGACTTTCCTTCTACTCCTCTAAGTTAGCTCAGTGGTTCTCTGATTACTGGAGAAGGGCCATATGCCTCAAATCAAATATGCTAAACTTTATAGGCATTTTAAGGGATTATCTAAGGTAATTTGGAATATATTGTACATTTCAACTTTATTGAGATGATTTAAAACCAAATATCCTCCTAAACTGTGACTGATGTTCAAATGCACAATGGTGTAAGCAGACTTATTTGGAATAAAATCCTGACTTGGCTACTCACTAATGTGTGACCTCAAGTAAGTGACTAACCTCTCTGTGCCTTGATTTCCTTATTTGTAAAGTAGGAGAGGAATCGTGTGAGAATTAAATGAATAAACACATAAAAAGCATTTAGCACAAGTCCTTGCTCAGAGTAAAACTTCCATAATTGTTAGATATTATTGCTCCAGGAGCTTTCCTAGGAACAGACAACCCACATGTACAGAATCTCTCAAGATTTCCTAGCTGGCTTTGGAATTTTGAAGCTGATCCCCATCCCTCGTGGCATATTAAACACCCTGTTGTGCTGGTGAAGCCTTGTTATCTCTCCAATGACATTCCCTCTTCTTAGGATCATAAATAATTCCCAGACTCAAAGGAGCTGGTTTCTCCTGCACATCTCCTAGCACCAAATTACCAGAGTGGCTCCTTGCAGAAGGGGATCTTGACAAACAGCAAAGCCATAAGTCAGGCTCCTTGAAACACTTTTATGAGCGTCTTAATGAGGGAGATGAGCTGTCATCAGGAACTCGTCCGTCCTTCCTGGCCACAGGAAATGAGTTCTTTGTGCTCAAAGGATTTCCAAAGCTGAGGAGCAAAGAGTTTTCAGGAAGTGGGGCAGGGATGAAAAGCTGTTGACTCAGAGAAACCCAGAGCTAAACAGCCCCCATCCTGTCATTCACCTTATAGGGTCAAATTACTCACAGTCTTATTGTAGCAATAGCACCAAAGGGTGGCTTGTGTGTGGGGTGTTAATTCCCCTTCTCTCCCCCCCATCCCCGCTCCATGTACACACTTGGACAGTCAGCCCACCACCGCTCCAAAAGATAAGGCAGTACATATAGAACAGTGGTTAAGAGCATAGTGTCTTGGAGCTGAAGAAGCAAGTGTGAATCCTGCTTCCACTATCTTAGAGAAGTTGCTTAACCTCTTTGTCTCAATTTCCACATCTGCAAAATGGGAATAAAACAGTGCCCAGCTTTTAGTCTCTTGTGAAGATAAGTAAGTTACTAACATAAAGTGCTTAGCACACCTTATACTAAGCATTAGATACGCATTTGCTAATTAAAAACGTAAGTCTAATACAAACAATGTACTTTCGAGGGGGTTACAGCCTTAGGCAAAGTGCTCTAGACCCTCTCCCTCTCCTTCAACCAGATGCTGCCCCACCCACCCCCATCCTGACTTGCAAATAAAGGCTGCCCAGAAATTAGAAGAATATGTCCTTGGGAGCGTACTTTGAATGCTACTCTGCCACTTCCCTTGTTCTGTGAACTTAGCCAAGTTTTTGCATCCCTAAACCACAGTTATGTTATTTGTTTGCTTGTTTTTTAAGATTTTATTTATTTATTTGACAGAGAGAGAGAGAAAACACAAGCGGGGGAAGCAGCAGGCGGAGGGACAGGGAGAAGCAGACTCTTGGTCATCAGGGAGCCTGATGTGGGGCTGCATCCCAGGACCCTGGGATGATGACCTGAGCCAAAGGCAGCCGCTTAACCAACCGAGTCGCCCAGGCACCCCCATAGTTACCTTATTTGTAAATTGAGACTACCTCTCAGAGTTGCTCTGAGCATTTAATCAGATAGTGTCAGGCAAGAGCTGATAGGGTCCCGCTTGACCATAATCACCTTGCCTTTTACTGAGCTGTTTCTCATGAACATCTTTGCTCTCCTATAATGAAAATAACATTGCGCACATACTCGGGCCTTGTGCTATATACATAATCTTATTTGATTCTTACAATGAGACAAAGACCCAGAGGGCTTAAGTAACTTGGCCAAGATCACAATGGAAGGGGCACCTGGGTGGCTCAGTCGTTAATCGTCTGCCTTTGGCTCAGGTCATGATCCCAGGGTCCTGGGATTGAGGCAGGCATCATGCTCCCCACTCAGCGGGAAGCCTGCCTCTCCCACTCCCCCTGTTTATGTTCCCTCCCTCGCTGTGTCTCTCTCTGTCAAATAAATAAATAAAATATTTTAAAAAAAGAGAAGATCACAATGGAAGTCAGTGGGCGGGGGGGCAGGAGTCAAACAGAACTGTCTGATTCCCAAGTCCATGCTGGTAACCCACCATGCCCCAGGTCTCCGACTCCAGAGTCGCTTATACAACTCACGGAATGTGTGCTCTATTTCTGGAACATTCCTCCCCCATCCACACAAGCATGCTTTCCACCAGCACCTGCAGCACCCAGCACCCTAAGTGCTCTGTGTATACTTACTGAGTGAGAGAAAGTAAATGACTGTGACATTTAAGAGTGATGATAGTCCCCTTTTTGGGGTTGTCCCCAGTGGGGAAGAAAAGCAGCTGGCAATCCCCCACCTCCCCAGCATCCTCTTGCTGCTAATCTTGTGGAAGGCCTTCCTCCTTCCCCCATGGGGGAGTCAGGCTTCTCCGTTTCAGAGAACCACAATAGGCACAACGATGACTCATCTGCAGTGAACATTTGGAGAGCTGTCAGGGGCACTGGTGCTTTTTAGGGCTCTGGTAACATGCATCAGTGGGGTGATTTCCAAATAATGGCCTTGGAGCCGTCTATGAGTTTCCTAGGACTGCCATAACAAAATGCCACATGCTAAGTGGCTTAAAACAACACAGACTTATTCTCTCACAATTCGGGAGCCAGACGTCCAAAATCAAGTAGCCATAGGGTCAGTTTCTTCTTGAGGACTCAAAGGGAGAATGTCTCCCACGCCTCTCTCCTGGCTCCCAGTGGCTGCTGGCAATCCTTGGCGTTCCTTGGCTTATAGATACATTACTCCCATCTCTGCCTCCATCCTCGAATGACACTCTCTCTGTGTGTCTGTGTCCCAATTTCCCTCTTCCCTCTTTCTGTGGGGAGTAGGACCCACCCAAATCAATGTAACCTCATCTTAATTTCATTACGTCTACAGACCCTATTTCCAAATAAGGTCACATTCTCCAGTACCAGGGATTAGGACTTGAATGTATCTTTTCACCTTTTCTGGGGGACAAAATTCAACCTGCAACAATGTGTAAAGAGAAGATGGAAAATAAAGGAACAGGGTGGAAAGAAAGACGAGGTTGTACATAAAGAGCAGATCATACTTGCAGAATGGAGTGTGACCCAAGGTCCCTTAGAAATGGGACTAAACTTCTCCCTCTTGGCCAATTTCATTTTCATTCTTTCCTTTTTTTTTTAAAGACTTTATTTTTAAGTGATCTCTGCACCCCATGTGGGGCTCGAACTCACAACCCTGAGATTAAGAGTCACATGCTCCATGGACTGAGCCAGCCAGGTGCCCTTAAGATTCTTTCCCAAAGATGTTTCCAACACAGAGACTCACAGTATCAGAGTCGGAAGGGACCCCAGAGGTTCATTCATTCATTCAACAAACATTTATCAAATAATCTTTGAACAGCTGGGCATTCGGAGAGAAAAGAAATGGTCTGAAGGAATTGAAGCCCAGGGAGGGAGTGTGAATTGTCTAGGATTACATCAAAGTAGGGTACAGCCAGGAACAGAATGGGGGAGCTCAAGGCTTAATCCTGAGCCCTTTTCATGCCTATCAGGAAGACTACCCAACTCCTGGGCTTAAACCTCTGGTGCACAGATCTATTTTTGTTTTCGTTTTTTAAGATTTTATTTATTTATTTGACAGGGTTGGGGCAGAGCAAGCATGAGCAGGGTGAGTAGCAGAGGGAGAGGGAGAAGTCTGCCTGCTGAGCAGGGAGCCTGATGTGGGGCTCCATCCGATGTGCCTGGGATCATGACCTGAGCCAAAGGCAAAGGCTTAATTGACTAAGCCTCCCACCCAGGTGCCCCTAATCTCATTTTTAAAAAGCTGTTTGTGGTCTGAGGCTCTTTACTGGCTCCCCCAGACTTCCATAGGCAGGTCCTATCAATGAAGGACTTTGGAACCTTGGACCAAGCTAGAACCATTCCTTATCTGTAAGTGGAAACATGCAGCCCTTTTTTTGGCGGTGGGGGAGCGATTCTTTGGCTAAACTTTGAGGCATCATCTTCTCTGGATGCCACAGTGGAATCAGGCAGACAGAACTCCTGGAGGGCAGAGACAATGTCTTGTTCATCTTTTTTGTCCCCAGTGCTGACACAGAGACTGTCATGGAATCGGCTCCCAATAGCCATTTGCGCAGTGAATGCAAGAACATTGCTCCAGTTAAGGCCAAGGGCTGTTTGCTGCTCACTATTTCGACACTCCACGCTCAGTGATGGTTGCAGAGTTGGTGCCAGGCCCCCGAATTCCATTCTGAAAGCCACAGTTCTTTTTGACATGACTATTCCATTTGTCACTCCATCACTAGAAGACAAGGCATCTTGCTCCCATTATTGGTGGCCGATCTGAATATTGTCCTGCCTCGAGCTGTCATCCTGTGAGACGTCAGCCTGGAGCAGTGAGACTGCAAACTGTGGCGGGCTGGGGTCAGAGATGGGGTCAACCCAGCAGGAGTTGTCAGATCAGAGCAGGGGTGAGAAGGAGGTCAGAGAGGAGATCAAAGTCCCGGAACTGGGCAGGTACACAGTCAGGCCCGGCTTTTCCGAGGATGGTGGCCAGCGGCTGGAGCCCCTTTGGAAAGTGTCTCACAGGCAGGTCTCCTGAGTTGGCCTTCGGCTCACAGGTCTCCAGAGGGTTCTTTGTGATTGATCTGGGTACGGGTCACAAAGAGGAGGCCTCCTCAACAGGCCTCATGTTCACACAATCAGACAAACTCGAAAATCCTGCAAGCAGCCTTGTTTGTTCTAGTCACGTGGTCCCTGGTTCGCTGCTACTTTTTAGATCCGCAGTCTTAGGTCTGACCCTGGCTGTGCGTCAGAATCACCTGCGAAACTTGGCCGGATGCGGATTCCCAGGTCCCACTCTCAGAGACTGATTCTCTAGGTCTGGGCTGGGCTGCTGACATCTTGAGAGGCTGTACCTGGCAGAGGTACCACATAATGGTGGTGTGGGGAGTCTGGCGCCGGGCCGCTTGGATTTGCAACTGTTCTGCCACTAACCCAGTGAACTTGGGTGCACTTCTTAGCCTTTCTGTGCCCTAGTGTTTTATCTATGAAAGGTAATAATAATATTCATTGATTTGTTGTGAAGATCAATTATTTAATACATGTCAGGTCTGAAAATACTAAATGCTCAATAAATGTTGCTTACTATTATAATCTTTCTTTTTACCAAACTATAAGTGATTTAGAAGCACAGTCCTCCCTCTGTCCCTCTTCCTTCCTTTCTTCTCTTCCCTTCCCCTCCCCTCCCCTCCCCTCCCCTCCCTTCTCCTCCCCCTCCCCTCCCCTCCCTTCCCTTCCCTTCATTAATTGCTGAGTACTCTTACCTGCCCACACCCTTGGTAGATAACCATCCTCCCCAGTTTACAGTCTAACAGGGAAGCCAGGCTTGGGAAGCATGGTTCTACTCACTACCTCCTGAACCTCTTTGGAGTCTGCAGCTCTGAACTTCCCTTTTGGTGTCCCTCCGGCATAATAACCTTCATTTGCTCCTTGAAACGGGGCAAAATGGAAAGAATATAGAAGTTGTTTGGACCCAGTGTGCCATTTTCTAGCTAAGTGACATAGGACAAACCCCATGTAGATGGTACCTGTGTCTACCGCTTGCCCAGTATCCCTGTTCTAGGAATGGTTCTGCCTCCCCTTTAACCACAGGACCAGGAGAAGAGCAGCTGAACACACCTGTGATTCCGCCCCTCACCTCAGGCCGCAGATGATTGGTCAGGGCAGGCAACAGACCTAAGCTGAGCCAATCACATCCCCGTCTCCAAGATCTCAGATTGCAGATGAAGTCTTGCCTTTGGCTGCTCTCTTGACCTGAGGTGATATTAGGAGCCATTGGCAGCAGACATTTTCACAACTTGTATTAGGAAAAAGAACCAACCAGTCTGCAGCAAGAAAGAAAAGCAAAAAAAAAAAAAAAAAAAAAGAGAGAGAGAAAGAAAAAGGAAGAAAAAAAGAAAGAGAAGCCAAGCCGATGGCTGGAGTTTTCAGGGTGCTGAGATTCCTGACTGCTGGAACATTCTGTGACATATCCTCTATCCTTGTAGTAAATCTCCTTTGTGTTGAAGTCAGATGTAGGGCGTCTCTCGTTTCCACCTGGTGCTTGGAAGGCAGGCTGTACCCCTAGCAACTGGGTCTTCCATGTTCAAGAGATCAGTTTTTCAAGGGCTGCTCGAGGGAGAAGACAATTCAAATCCGGAGTCTCAGGCCCGAACTGCCTCTGCTCCTACTTTGAATGAGCCTTTGGGTCAGAGAACTTCAGGAGCGAAGGGATTTGGGTGTTGAACGCTACAGGGGGCCTGCCCAGGCCTTACATGGGAGGGACCCCTAATTCTGACTCTCCTTAGTTAAGGAGGGAACTCCTGAGAGCCCCAGTCTCTCCTGCCACCTGGTCCTGTTCTGTTCTTCTATATTTGCAATCCCTCAGTCCCTGACACCCTTTCCAGATTGAGCTGGCTCCCCCCACAACCCGGAAGTGGTTACTAGGACTTGTCTATTTCTCTTGGGCATGGGGGTTGGAGTGCGAGCAGGAAGGTGAAGTGCAGCCATTCCTCTTCTAGTATGTTCTAAGCTTCTGGTGTTTTCTTTACCTCAGGCCTGCCTCTCCTTGGTTGTCACAGAGCTGATTGATGTTACCTTCCCCAACACCCTTTTTGATCGGCTGGGTTTCCGTTCCTCCAGTTTATAGACAGGAATGACATTTAGCTGGCTTCACCCACATAGCCTCAAATGCTTGTTAATTTAGTAAAACGTTTTTTTGTTCCTTGTGTGTTGCTCCCAGTCCCCTAAGTGCCTCTCCAGCTCCCTTTTGCCCTAGTCTGTTCCCCCAGACCCCAACACCATCCAGCAACTAAAAGGTTGATACCAGGCAGAGCCAGCACCTCCTGAGTACTCCCCACTCCAGAACTCTGGCTTAAACCCTTGGCATGCTTTCTAATGGGTTCTGGCTTCTGCCTCACCAGTTAGATGTTTTAAATACTCTTCTGTTTACATGTGAAGTTCAAAGACGCTAACTGACCTAGTTCATTTGTTTACTCATTCATTCATTCAACACATTTTTATTGAATGGCTGCTTTGTGCCAGTCCTGAGTTCAGTACTCAGGACACTATGCTGAACAAAAATAATGGAGCGTCCGGGTTAGTACAGACCCAGATGGATAATTAAGAGATACGTAAAAACCCAACTAGGATACAAAAAGAAAGACCAGGGTATTGTGAGAGGCCCAATTTAGAGGCCTCTGATGGGCTTCAGGCACTAATCAGACAAAGTGAGGCAAGAACAGTTTAGTCCCAGAAGGCTCAGTATTTATGAAGAACATGGTGTTAGGTGACCTTCCCCAAGGTCACCAAGGGACAGGGCTATGTTCTGGGTGCTGTCTGACTCTGAAGTCCGTGTTCTTTCTTACCTCCTGGATTGCCTTGCTGGGGGTGGGGGGCAGTGTTCATCCAGCCACCTTTCCTAGATCCCTGGGTGTGGACCTCAGATCTCCCACAAATCACCGCTGTCCTGTCTATACTGCAAATTACTGCCCTCGTGACATAGGACAGAGCCATGCCTCAGTCAGAGGCCCCCAGCCGCCTCAGCAAGTGCCTTTTTCACCAGACTGGGCCATCTAGTCACAGGAGAGACAAAAGAAGTGTCAGAGATGTAGAGATGGACGGGAGTAATGTCGCGCAGTGGGGCGAATGTGTCTGATCTCACTGCACGGTACCCTTGAAAATGGCTCGGATAGTATATTTTGTGTTATTTGTATTTTACTGCAATACAAAGGAATATTCAACAAGCTGCCTAAGGATGGTCTCCTACAACCTCAACTCTGTGGTGGGGACAGGGGAAGAACTTCAGCCCCTGAGCTGCACCCAGTGTCTGCCTCTGGGGTCGGTTCTGCTCGCAGCTCCTCTGAAGGCAGCTTTGGGCATGATCCCCCCTCCAGCCCCTCCTCTCACGAACCTTGCCGGGAAGCCCAAGTGGAGGCATCTGGCCCAGGGCAGGCAATGGAGAGTAAGAGAGAGGCAGGCAAGAGGAGCTGCACGCACAAATTTGAACATGGAGGACTTCTCCTAGAGCAGAAGGTGAGGCAGGTGTTCGGAAGTGAGAGAAGGCGGCGGAGACAACACCAGGAAACAGTGGCCCAACCGTGGCAGAGAGTGCTGATTGCCTGGAGGTACCTGCCACCCTCGGATCAGTGCAGGCAAATGTGTAACAGCAAGCTAGCTCTCTGGCAGGTCAGGGTAAGGGGAGGGGAGCCCGGATTTGTAGTGTGTGCCAATACCTGTGATGTAAATACTCCTACCAAGGCCAATTTCAAGTCATGTCGATGACTATGGAGGCAGGGGGCAGGCCATGTGGTTGGCTCTCCTGAGCCTGTGTAAGCCAGCTCCGAACACCACTGAATTGTCCCCCCCTTTTTCCCCTCTTTTTTGCTAGTAGAAGATGCACTTTGTGTTTTCTCATGGCTCGGGGTCACGTGGCTGGACGCTGGCTGGGATCTACAACCGTGCCCTATATTACGCACCTGTGGTCACGTCCGGATGATCTGGTCAGTGGTCTGTGAGCAGCTGTGATGTGGGCAGCTTCCCTGGACATCCTTAAAAGGAGCTGCACTCATCCCTGCTTTCTCTCCTCTCTTTCCCACAGTCTGGAAGGTGGACACGGTGCAGAAGAGAACACCATGGAAGGTAGCTAGGGCAGCAGGTTGGAAGAAACCTTGACATGCAGGCAGCCATGGAGCTGAGCTGCCTAACCAGCCTGGACCAGCCATTGACACCTTCTGTTCTAGGCGGGAAGGAAGTATGTACCTTATTTAAGACTTTCATTTTGGAGTCTCGGAAATGATGGCAATTCACCTGACTATACTAATACTGAGCTCCAGGACTGGGATTCAGTGCATTTTGTGACTATCATTACCATAAACCCTATCCTCTGTTTTAAGAGGGCTTGAATGAGTCTGTCTACGTTATAAGCAAAAGATTATTAGTCAGCATTTTCTGGGCTGGGCAGCAGAAACCACCCTACGACCCCAACGGCTGACAACAGCAAAGGTTTATTTGTTTCTGCTACATGACAACTGCAGGTCATTTGAGGTTCTGTTTTCCATGTGTCTGCCTTCTGTGTCTCAGACCAAAGGAGTGGCCCCTGTATCAGTCCAGAGACAGAAGAGAAAACGCCATGGCTGACTCTTGAAGTTTCTGCTGGGATGTGGAATATGTCTTGTTTATTCACGTTCCGTTGGGCGAAGGAAGAAAATGGCCAGGCTGACACCAAAGGGGACCAGCGAGGTAGAGCCCCCCCACAACAGAAGCACTACAAGTCCCGTGGCCATGGGCAGAGAGGGGTCATCTTTTCACTGGGGGTGTGGCAAGGAGTTGGGAGTAACGATATAATCCACTGCAAGAACCTAAAGTGAAAAAACACGCATCCTGCCCGGACAGATGCCGTTCTTATTCCCATTTTGCAGGTGAGGAAACTGAGGCTCAGAGAAGCTAAGGGCCACACCATCATATAGTCTTACACTATTCTCAGAACTGCAAATTCTGAGAAACTCATCTCAGTTTTTCTGCTATTCATCACGTTGTTAATAAAACCTTGTAGATAGTCTGAAGACCCTCTGCCTCATTTTTGTTCTTTGTTTTGTTTTGTTTTGTTTTGAGATTTATTTATTTGAGAGAGAGAAAATGTCTGGGGGGAGGCGACAGAGGAGAGGGAGAGAGATTCTTAAGCAGACTTCACGCTGAGTGTGGGGCTTGATGCAGGGCTCCATCTCACGACCTTGAGATCAGGACCTGGGCAGAAACCAAGAGCAGGACAACGCTTAACTGACTGTGCTACCCAGGAGACCCAAGACTCCCTACCTTCTGTAACGCATTTCTGGAAGCCAGGCTCTGGACTTTGTGAAGAGCTCACTTGAGCTCAGCATATAGAAAGAGAGGAAGAGGCTGCAGACAGTATGTAGGAGGTTTGGGGTCTGGTCCAAGGGCTCAGCCACTAAATCACTGTTCACCTTCAGGAAGTTCTTTAACCTCTCTGGGTCTCTGTCATCTGTACATGGAAGAGCTCTGTGGATAGCTCAGGGTACATAATTAATGAGGTTAATCTGGCTCTAACATGCTAATATCTAATTTCAGTCTTGCCAGGGGAATTTTGGGGTTCCTCTTAAGAAGTCTGTTTTTTATTTGAAAACTACCTCGAAAGATACCCTTCTCTGTTCCTTCATCCATCCATCCATCCATCCCTCCCCCATTCTTTCATCAAAGGTTTATGGCTTGTCCTCTGTGCCATGCTCTGTGCTAGGTCCTGGGGGTACAGAGATGGATCAGATGAGGTCTCTTGCCTCTAGAACTTTGCAGTCTGTTGGAGGAGACAGAGATATGCATAATGCTGAAACCTACAGTAAGTTGTTCTGATCACGACGTGGGGTAGTCAGAGAGATTGAGCAGTCTACCCAGAGATGCTGAAGCAGGCCGGGAGGAAGCGGCCCCCTCTGCGCAGTGAGGGGAGAAGAGCCAGCAGAGTGGTGAACATGGTGAGCACGGACGGGGGTCTGTGGGACGCGCAGGAGGAGGTGCCGAGCAGGCCATGGATATCTGGGTCCGAGGCTGGGTTGGGGGAGCTGTAGGTTCAGGATGTGGATGGGGCATCGTTCACTGAAGATGGTCACAGAAGTCATGAAAGCACGGGAGATGGTGATTTCCCTTCTGTTCACTGTCCCTCAACTCCTAGCACTGACCTCACAGACTGGCCACACACAGCAACCTTCCCTAGGGAGGGCCCCGCAGAGGATTGACCCAAGCTGGGTGCAACAGTGGACAAGTCGGCCCTGATAGGAACAAACGTGCCACACCAATTCCGTTTTATGGCCTTGTCTGATGCTGGAACACGTAGAGAGGTCACCAGGTCATCCTTGGTGCAGCGGGGACATAAATCAGGCAGAACCCTGCTTCCTGAGGCCCCCGCTGAGGAGAACAGGGTCTGTCCACCTCTAACTGGGATCAATTACAGGCCATTCCTCTGCTGGCTCAAGCTTCCTTCCACAGGTCCGTAGAGGCCTGGCCCCAGGAGGCCCGGCAGAGAAGCAGGCCTGAGGCTGTGTCTGTGACAAGACACAGAGCTCTGACCCAGACGGGGCGAAGGAGAGAGCTACTTGCCTAAGTGAAGAAGGTAATAATGATGATAAGGAAATGGTATCTACCTTTACCAAGTGCACTAGTCCAGGCATGATGCCAAGCGCCTTATATGCATCCTTTAATTTTAACGTCACGATTATTTTCTGAGGTGCGTTCTGTTGCTGACCTCATTTTATAGATGAGGAAACTGAAGCTCAGTGAGACTGAGTGACTTGCTCAAGGCCACCCACTCAGGAGGCGACGGAACCCCAATCTGCCTTTAGAAGCTGAGCTCGAAAGAGTAACCAAGAGATGACAACTGGCCTAGACAGCCTGTCCTTTGGAGTCAAATAGTCTTGGATTCAAAGGTTGGCTCTGCCACTTCTTAACTGTGTGATCTAAAGTTGGTTACTGAACTCTGGCAGCCTCAGTTTCCACATCTGTAAAATGGGAGAAACAGGACATCACTTGCAACATTGTGGCAAAGGTTAAGGAGAATATATGTAAAGTACATAGGAGAGCTCAGATGGTGGTATTATTTTATCTTCATCACCATCCTTATCCTTGCCTCATGCCGCTGCTCACCACGCTTGAGTAAATGGAAGACTAAGGTGCAAAACCTTGCAAGCACGAGAGAGGCTCGCACCCTGGGGGACCTGCACATGAGCTGATCTGGTGGAAGTGGAGGGAGGGGTAAAGTACCAGAATCAATATTCAAATGGTAGACAGAGGCTGTTTCATGCACGTTTGCCTGAAAATCTTAAGGATTTTGGGCTTTATTCTGACATCATTTAGGAACCACTGAAGAATTAGAAGCAAGTTGAGGAGTGTAGTTGACTTTGCTCCCCAGAGAGATGCTTTTAAGCAGCCTGTCTTGTTCTCCCTAGCGCTCCAGGGCATACAGCAGTGCCTAGAACGTTGTTGGTCTTCAAAAATCTTTGTTGAATACATTTGCCCAAAGTTACTGCTTTATTTAGCCCTGCTTGATTACGAGAAACAGGTGGGCACTCTTGTGAACCCGGGGAAAGATGGTGTATTGCAGGGATGACTGTAGATGCTAGCTATGGAGGACCAAGAGCAGAGACCAGCACTGGGACACGATCCTGAATACGGGTGGGCTGCACAGCCTCAGCAGACACGGTTGCGTGGGGGCATCACGGGCACCATCTACCTGCACCTCCCGTACCTGCATCTTTCCTACCTGCCTGTCGCTTTCGTTCTTAGTTTTAGTTTGCACGTGGTCTGCGGTAGTGCACTGGCTCCCCTCTCCCCTGTGAACTTTCCATCTTAGGTCCTTTTGATAAATGGCTTCTTATTTGTTTCTTACGTCCAAATCCAAGAGAGAAAATCTGATGGGTTTACGCTCCTCTTTTCCTGCAGCAGGAATCAGAATGAGGAAGCCACAGTTCCTGAATAACATCAGGATTCTGAGAGATAAAAAGGAGGGAGGGCAGATAGCTGTGGGAGAAGCAGTCAATAGCAAACACTGCATTACCCAAATAATTATTTAATTACAAGCTGTGATATGTGCTTTGAAAGAGAAGTAAGGGGATCTAAATTGGTTGGGGGGTGAGGTAGGCTTTCGGAAGCCTACAGATTGACTGCTCTTGAGTCAATACTGTATTACTTAGGATACAGGTTAAGACGCTGTAACAAAGCCTCAGAGTCCAATACACTTAAATGAGATGTAAGTTTATTTTTCTCATGTGAAAAGTCCAGATATGGGGACTTCACAGCTGGCAAGGCCAACTCTGTTCCAAAGAGTCCTCTGGGACCTAGGTTGGTGGCTTGATGCTACGATCCTTAAAAAGGGTCTTCCATTTCTGTATCCACAGCCCTAAGGGTAGGGCCAGGAAGTGGCGACATCCTTTCTGCTCATCTCACAAGTCACAGTGCCCCCACTTAGCTGCAGGAAGCCTGGGGAGTATAGAATTCAGCAGGGCAGCTGTGTTCTCTGTTGTATCTCGGGGCGGGGGGTGGGGAGGGGAAAAAAAGGAAGAGGGAAAGGAGCCCATGGAGGGAAGTTCAAAGTCTCTGTTAGGACAACCCTGCCTTTGGGAGGAGGAGATGGAGGACTCTGAGGCCCAAATAGCTCGATGCAGTGGGGGATGTCCCATGAGATGAGGTTGGAAGGTGCCCATTGGGTTTGGCATTTAAGAAGTTCCTTGGCTCCATGGGTGCCCTGGTGGCTCAGTGGGTTAAGCCTCTGCCTTCAGCTCAGGTCATGGTCTCAGGGTCCTGGAATCGAGCCCCACGTCAGGCTCTCTGCTCAATGGGGAGCCTGCTGCCCTCTCTCTCTCTGCCTGTCTCTCTGCCTACTTGTGATCTCTCTCTCCATCAAATAAATAAAGAAGGAAAGAAAGAAAGAAAGAAAGAAAGAAAGAAAGAAAGAAAGAAAGAAAGAAAGAAGTTCCTTGGCTCCAGAAAGGCAGGAGTGAAATTGCAGCGGGTTGAGGATGAGGAATGAGGATATGGAGCTAGAAGTATAAGGTGGCTCTTTTGGGTAACCTGGAGGAGAAGGGAAGGAGAGGCAGAAATAGCCAACTCTAGAACAAAGGAGGGTGTTGCCTCCTCCTCCTCCTCCTCCTCCTCCTCCTTCTTCCTGCTGGGAAAACTCCGAGAACAGTTACAGGCAAACAGGAGTATTTCCATAGAGGAGAGTTCAAAGATGTGGAAAGAAGAATTAGCTCCCTGTGTTAGATAGGGACAGCCATCAGAGCAGACAGCAGGGGCTAGGGCCAAGAGCAAAGATGTAGAGATGAGCCTTGAACAGAAAGAGAAACGTGTCTTCTGAGATGAGGAAGGTGGTGAGGGTGAATGATGAAGTGGTTATACTTGTGGATGTGGGATGGGTAGTGGCCCCCCACAGCTCCTGCCCAACAGCTCCATTTTCTCAGTAAACCAGGGGACAAAGAAGAGGTGTTGGCAAATAGTCGATCCGCAAAGAAGGTATCTGCACACATGTGTGAGTTAAGTCAGATTCGGAGTCAGGTGCCTTTGACTTGCATATCCGCAGCCTGTCCAAACCACCTCCATCTGGCTTGGAGAAAGTCCTGGGGTCTCAGGAAAAGCCTGGCTCCCAAAAGAACTGGAAAACTCCATTCTGTCAATAGTGCCTTGGACCACAGCATGAACAGAGGAGGCACGGAGGACAGGAGTGACCACTTGTGAGCAATCCCTTGGGACTCAAGAATTCTAGAAGGTTGAAAGGGAACTGAGTTTGTGGGGTGACTCAGGTATGGGGGTACTGAGCTGCTAACACTGAGATCTAAATTACATCATGAGATCATTCCCTTAGGCCCGTGAAGCTCTGGGGACATTGGAGTTATGTTTTGGAGAATGGAACCGTCAGAATCCCAACAGAAAATCGTTGACACACTCCAATGGGGTAATTTGAGAAAAGTTTAATGAAGGGTCTTTACAAAGGTGTAGGCAGAGTTTGGGGAAAATGCAAGAAATCATGTGGAATCTGGAGCTCTCTCTACAGCCTGGACGTCTAAGGGGACAAGAGAAGTTGCCTGAGCCCGCAGGGGCCAGCAGGAGCTGAGGCCTTCAGTGAGGATACAGCCCTCTCCGGGGCAGCCCTGCAGGAGGGAGTCAGACCCTGCCTGCACCCTCCTCTACCCTCCCATCTCCTGCCAGAGTCCCCATCGGCTGAACCCCAACAGGAAGCCAGAGGACAAGAGCACTCGCGGATGTGGTTCGTGGAGGTCAGTCACCTGCTGTACAGAACAGAGTGGAGATGGGTGGAGAGTGGCCGCGGGGGGCGGGGGGAGGAGATAGGAAGCTTCCCCAGGATTCTACATGGATGTACACACAGGTAGCAGGGACTCCATATTCTTACCTGAGTATCTGAGTTCTCTCTGTGACACTAACAGGAGAGCCGGGGGGCATGACCTCCAAGGGAGGATTGGGTCCCCAAAGGAGAAATACGTCCAGTCCGATTTACAAAGCGGTTGAAGAGGAAGCTCTTGAGAAAAGAACTTGAACTTGGCACAAGGCTTGGGTATGAACAGGTGTGTTTGGCAAACTGGGAAGGAAGGGTGAGTGCCCGAGGGTAAATTGTAAGATGAGAGTATGCCTCCCTCAGAAAGAATCCCTTCAGCTGGATAGCCAGCATGGCAGGCAGAATAGCAGCTCCCCGTGTCTTTATCCCCCAAACCTCAGAATATATTGCCTTCCTTATGGGGCCAAAGGCACTTTGCAGATGTGATTGAGCTAAGGATTTAGAGATGGGGGAGGAAATCCTGGATTAGGCGGGCAGACCCAATACAATCCCAAGGGTTCATGTAAGAGGAAGGCAGGAAGGTCAGAGTCAGGGAAGGAGATGTGGTGACAGAAGCAGAGGTTGGAACCATGTAGGGCCATGAGACAAAGAATGTGGGTGGCCTCTAGGAGCTGGAAAAGGCATGGAAATGGATTCTCCCTTAGGGCCTCCAGAAAGGCCTGCATTCCCCTTGTAGTCTTCTGACTTCCAACACTGTGAACAAATGTATGGTGTGTTAAACCCTAAGACTGCAGTAATCTGTAACATAGCAATGCAAAATTAATACTCCAAGTTACTGTCATAGTCCTTTCAACCCAGGCACTTGGTGGCTAGCGGCTGAATGCACAGAGGAACCTGAAATGAACAATGAGCTTCAATGCAGGGTCTGAAAGATACAGATGGGCCACGGCTCTGGCTCCAGGATCTGTGTGTGTCCACAGATGTAGGCAAAGCAGAACAAGAATCTAAATAACACGTCACCTCGAACTCAGCAGTGAGTCTCGGCTAAGGGAGCAACATAGCAGAGGGGAGACCAGTTTCTCTATCCTCCTAGGAGTGAAAAGGTAGGAGGAGAATGAGGGAAACAGATGCTGGTCAGCAGTCTGGCAGAATGTTAAGAGATATTCAGAGGCCAGCCCTGCAAAGTAAGCATCTGCCCACGTGACGTCCAGGGCAGAGTGGAGGAGACAGCCTGAGTAGCTTAATCGCTGTGGAAGCATGCATGGGACAATGCTGGGACTCCCACAGATGCCCAGGACAGAGTGAGCTTGTGATGATTCTGAGCCTAGCAGTTACCTGCGTTAGGATGGAGCATTACATACAACATGTATGTCCAAGGGATATCCTGGACTCTTTCATCCCTGCAGGCTGACCAGGTCTGTGAGCATCCAAGTTATCCCTGTAACACAAAGGAAGGAGTCTTTTGTCTCTCTACAGCATCTGGGGGCTCAGAGTGTGGCTGGGCCTTAGAGGCTGAGGGAAGGAAGTTCCAGGCACCTTCAGATCAAAATCTAGGAAGATGTTCACAAAGCACTGTTATAGTTTTCCCTTATTCCCTCAACAGATGATCGGCTATAGTGCGTGCTGTGCCAGCCACCCAGCAGGCTGGGCAGTGGTCCACAACAGCTATGCCTGGCAGGGGTGACTGTGGAATCAGGCTTTCAAGGATGGGTCAGCTCAGTGGGAGTGTGGAGAGGATCAGCAGAACTGCAGGGCTGCTGTGGGAAAGGACTTGTCCTTGAGCTTGAGTGAAGTGTGCTTAGGAACCAATACAAGTTGGTGGATACACTTTATAGGGAGCTGGAGACCACACAATCACTCCAAAATCATGGCACCAAACTCACACTGATTGCTCCAGCTCCTCCCCCTCTTCTGAAATCACACCGGCACCAAGAGACAGAGCCAGTTCGAATTATGATTAGATTAATTATGATTAACACCCCCCCCACACACACATGCTACACCTATTACTTGACATTACTTGCTGTCACTACTAGACCATCTCATAGTCCTGTTAAATTCAACATTTCGAAAATTGAACTCTGAACTTCCCTAAACCTGTTCTCCCACAGTCTTGGTGTCACCCTTGACTTTCTTTTCTCTCACATCCACCCTCAAACCCATGAGTCAATGCTGCAAGTTCTGTCTTCAAAGTGCGGTCAAAATCTAATCATGTCTTTCCTTCCTCCCCCAGGTTGGACATCAGGGTCCAAGGTGACATCATCTCACGTCTGAATTTTTATAGTAGCTCCTTGCTTGTCCCTATGGTTCTGTTCTCATATTCTCACTGCTACCCTCAGTCATTCTTTTCTCATCATGGCAGCCTCAATGCCATGTTTTTATAGTAGAAATGAGATCGTGTCATCACTTTTCTGAAAGACCTATACTGACCCCTCATCTCACTGAGAGCTGCTAAAGTTCTTACAATGACTTCTCTGACCTCATCTTCCAGAACACCAACCCCCACCCCTGCTCATTCCACTTCAGCCATCTTGGCCTCCTGGCTTTTCTTCTAACAGGCCAGACCTACTTCTACCTCGGGCTTTTGCACTTGTTCTTTCTCTTGCCTTGAGTGCTTGTCTCCAGAGAGCTGCATCGATCTCTCTCCCATTCTTTAAGCTTCTGCTCAAATGTCACCTCATTAGAGGTGGTCTTTCTGGACCATGCTATTTAAAATTGCAAACCCATCCCTCCCATTAGAAGGGAGCTCCACAACTCAGAGGTGTTATATGTTTTGTTTACCGCTTACTCATTACCATTTAGGACAATGCCTAACACATAGATGTCTAACATTTGTTGGGTGAATAACTGAAAACTACCATTTTGCTTCTATTAACTTCTCCTTATCTTTCTAAAAGCCATGGTTTGTGTGTTTTTTACTCTAATAATATAGCTCTTACCATTTCAATGTGATCCCCTTAACCTCACATAATGATTTGATTAGATTAGAGATTCAAATCTAATCTAATCTTTTAGATTCTATTTCTTCCTCCTGCTGCTTCTTCTTCTTCCCAAATTATGGAATTTTTTTTTTTTTATTGTTGGAAAGACTTCAAAGTGTTTTGCTCAAAGCCATGTTTTCTGCTATGAAAATACGATGGGAGAACAGAACCTCTTAATGACCTAGGAGAATTGTTTTGTCTTAGGCAAAAACTTTCTAAAATGATAACCCATAGGCAAAGCCATTAGTTTTGTAGGATTAACTCATGGCTAGTAAAACACACACACACACACACACACACACACACACACACACACACACAGGTCCTCAATGGTGGTCGAGCTCACCAGTCCAAGGGAATGGCTCTTGCAAAGATCCTTTGGTGGAGATGGGTCTGATCCTTCTGATGAAGAGAGAGAAGGCCAAGTGTGGCTCCCTTTCCCTCTCTAAAGAGGGGTAGAGGAAGTGGGGAAGAAAGAGAGGGAGAGAGGGAGCAAGAGCGGGAGTTGTATGGACAGTATTCAGTGATGGCAAGAGGCAGGCAAGGACCAGTTCCAGGAGGTCATTGTCAGAGTAAGAAATTAAGTTTTTATTCTATAAGATGGGTGCCTGGGTGGTTCAGTCTGTTAAGCACCCAGCTCTTGATTTTTGGCTCAGGTCATGATCTTAGGGTACTGAGATCGAGCCCCACACTGGGCTCTGTGCTGGGCATACAGCCGGCTTGAGATTCTCTCTCCCTGTCTCTCTGCCCCTCCCCCATTCTCTCTCTCCCCCTCTCTAAAAAAATGTGAGTAGCCTTTGAAGAGCTTCATCAGGAGAATAATACGACTTGGTTATACTTTTAGAAGCTCATTCTGGATTCTGTGTGGAAGCTGGGCTGCTGAGGGCAGGAGTGAAAGCAATCGGAGTCAGGGTACCATTGCCATCATCGAGACAAGAGATGGAAAGCAGTGGGCAGGTGCGGGATAGGTTCTGAGGTAGCATCCCCAGGGCCAGCTGCTGGGATTGAGCAAAGGGAGGAATGAGGAATGACTTTCAGATTCGTAGGTCCAGCAACTAAGTGGACGGAATCATGCTCTGTGCTGAGATGTCCCTGAAATGGAGACACTTGGAGGGGAGCGGGCATGGCAGGGCAGGAAATTAGGAGTTTGTTTTGGTTAAATTGAGTTCCAATTGCCTATTTGACTTCCAAGTGAAGATGACAAATAGATAGTTGGGTATAAGAGGTTGGAGCTCAGGGGAGAAGTCACTGGTGGTGATATGGATTTGTGAAGTCATGGGCAAATATGACAGATAGTATTTAAAAGCCATGGGCCTGCGTGAGATCACCCAGGGAGAGACAGAAGAGGAAAGGAGAGGAGGGAGTTTGGAGTTTCCCTGGGAACAGGCCTATGTTAGGCAATGTTGTATGGGAAGCAGGGGCCTCGGGAGAGCAGCTCTCCTGAGGGCTTGCCCTGCCAGTGTTCAGACCCAGGGTCCAGTGACGAGGAACAACCACAGTGAATGGGTAGAATATATGAGAATTCTCAGAGATGCTCGGGACAGGCAACCTGGAAAGAGACCAGATTTCCTAGTCTTTGTAGATTGAGAGCTCAGATTGTTGCTGCTTACTCATTAAAGGGAACTGAGGACTGAAGGCAGGAGAAGCAAGAGGACATCTGGGTTATTCCTCTTTTCATGGGTTTGTCACCTACCGCGGGACTCTCAAAGGCAGAGACTCTGCCCTCTTGGCCTCTGTACCCATGTCAGACTCACCACAGCTGTGGGCCCCTGTCTAATAGGGCTTGCACACATGGTCAACTAAGAAGATTGTCTACATAATGAAATCTGTGGGCCGGAAGGGGAGGGAGCACTGAGAAATCAGGACCCAATGGCCCCATATAGCTCAACATGCAAGCTCTCTTTGGGAATGGAATAGTGGTTTGCTTTGCTGCTCCCCTGAGCAAGAGACCATTTGCTTCTCTCCCCAGAGCTATACAGAAAACCATTTATGCCTAAGCAGAGCATCCCGGCATGCTCCCAACACAGACAGGGAGCCATATGGAGAGGGATTTCTCAGTGGTCTCCAAGGAAGAAAGATGCTGGCCTCTCTTCCCTCAGGGCTCCCGCAGTAGATCTGGGGGTGGAGGGTGAGTGGGGCAGGTGGGGTGGGGGGAGGGGTCAAAATCAGCAGCGGGGGAGGGATCTCAAGCAGAAGTGGTGGGAGGGGTACACATGACCAGACCAGGGAGGGGTAGGGCTTCTGCACACTCCAAAGCCAGCCTTTGGTTTAGCTCAGCCTGGTGTTCCTTGGATGGAGTGGTCACGTCAGCTGTGAAAGCCCAGAAGCACACATGGCTGCTCAGGAGAGAATGGAAAGTTGCAGAGATGGGAGAGGAACTACTGGCAGGTCTCTGACCGTCCCACTCCCTGGCTTCAGTCCTTCCCCAGGGCTGGCTGATTGAGGATTCCATGAGCTACCTCCACATCTTCCCCCAAAATTGTGCCAGGGGAGTTGATTTCTGTTCTTGGGCACAAAAAGAGCCTCCACGAAGATAATAGCATAGTCCAGGCCACTCTTGGGCAGCCTCTTTCCCCTCCCCAGGAGGACCCCCAGTGCCACCAGCCCACGGGGAGCTCCTTCCTGGAGTTTCTGCCCAGCTTCCCCCGCTGGGTTCCCATTCGTTCTGTGTGTCCATGTATCTATCCTCCTTCTGTAGCCCTTGTTTGGACTTCTCTGTCTGTCCTTGTGATGTCTGAAATAATAAGAAACAAGGCCATCCTTTACCCAGGACTCCCAGGAATTACACCTGAAAACGCCAAAGCCACAAAGGCAGTAATAACAAAGGAACTCGGTCAAAAACGCCAGCAGTCCCTGAAAACGCAAATGGGAAGGTAGTAACTAGGACATTCTCACTGCTTTTTAAAATTTTAATCATTGCCAAATTTTAAAAAAGATTTTTTTAATGTATTTGAGTGAAAGAGAGAGAGGGAGAGAGAGAGAGAGAGAATGCACACGAGCAAAGCAGGGGGAGGGGAGAGAAGGGGGAGGGAAGGAGAGGGAGAGCAGACCCTCCACTGAGCAGAGAGCCTGACGACGGGGTCTGATCCCATGACCTGAGCAAAAGGCAAATGGTTAACTAGATGAGCCACCCACGTGCCCCCACATTCTTACCTTTTTACAGAGGAAGAAACTAACCACCTCAAGGACAGCCCTTGGAGAGGCCAATGAAATTCCTTGGGCCACATTTCTCCATCTGGAGAAAAGTACACAGCAACTGGGTCATAAGAGCATCGTGTCTGGCACAGTACATTCTCAACAAATGTTAGTTATTTTTATTATCAAAGGGAATTCTAGGTAGTCCAAAAAAGCAGGCATTCTGGGAAATAAAACATTTCTGAGCTGCTATTGTTTAATGTACTTCTCACGATGCCAGGCACATAGGAAAGTGTAAGAAGTGGTGGTTACAGGAAAAGTATTTAAAGCTGGGACAAGAACTGAAGTGAACTCAGGCAGGCAAAAGCCATTTGATTTGGTGATGGCAGAGCTATCACAGGTCTCTTCTTCTTATTTACAGTTTCAGGGATGTCACCTGAATTGCTTATGCAGCGAAATCACTACAAACTGGTTCTGATTAGAAATTATATTTGCTGACCAGTTAACAACTCACAGAGAAGGGTGCATCAGAAGCCTGTCCTCCCTGAGGACAGCAGTGCCTAGGCAGGAGTGTGTGTGTGTGTGTGTGTGGTAACCTCTTGTTGCCACGAAGACTATCTCCATCCCACCAGCCTCCCCTGGCCTGATTCTGGGTTCTGATCCCAGCTCTGCCTCCTGCTCTTCACTGCGCCCTGGAAAATCCTTTTCCCCACGCTGGGTCTCAGTTTCCTTATCTGAAAAGGAAAGTGTTGGATTAGATGAACCCACAGGGCCTTTCCAGATCTGGAAACCATAAAAAAGGGAAACTAAGGCAGAATCTCTTTTTGGTAATAGGGTAGAGGGAGCAGCAGCTCCAGTATCTAATTTCTGGGGGGGTGGGCAGTGCAAGCTAGCCCCAGCAGCTGCAGAAGTGCGACCAAGCACAGTGAAAACCCAGCTTTAAGTCATAGGACTCTGACAGATCAGACATGCACTAGTGAAGCAGTCAATTACATGAAAAGTTCCAGTCCCCTGGAATGAAGTGCCCATTGAAAGCAAGGCTCTAGAGGCTAAGTGGCCATCATAGTGCAGGAGGGGCCCAGAGACTTCAAGCTCATATCTTAACTATTCAGCCCAGTTGTCTGCCTAAAAGCTAAGGGTGTTTTATGACTATGATTGAAGAATCTCAAATATCAGGGTGCCTGGGTGGCTCAGTCATTAAGCATTTGCTTTCGGCTCTGGTCATGATCCCAGGGGAGTGGGATCCAGCCCTGCATCAGGCTCTCTGCTCAGCGGGAAGCCTGCCTCTCCCTCTCCCAGTCCCCCTGTTTAGGTTCCCTCTCTCGTCGTGTCTCTCTCTGTCAAATAAATAAATAAAATCTTAAAAAAAAAAATCCCAAATTTCTTGCAGATGCAGGAAGAAAGGGACAAGGTGGTATTACTGGAACCCAGTGCCCAGAGTCCACTAGTAGATGCTGGAAGTACGGCAGGCCTACCCTGCAGGAGTTGGAACCATGGAAGACTTACAGCTGATGTTGAAGCTGCCACCGACAGAGAGGGAGGGGAAAGCATCCCTCCCTCCAACCTCCTACTCCCGGAGAAGTCAGCAAATACACCTTGCAGGCATTGGCTTGCCAGGGATGTGAAGCAGAGGAGGAGAGGGAGAGAGGGAGGGGAATGGATCTGAGAAGCAGGCCTGGTTGGGGTACAGATGGAAAACCATCTTCTCCGCCGCTCAGAGATGGATAGCTGGCATCAGATTCCAGTATACCTAGGAGGTAATTACAAAGTAAACCCAAGGGGAGAGGCATATCAGGGTAGCGTTCTGCTCATTTACATTGACCAAATCTAGAGAATGCACAGGGAAACACGCTGAGGGTATGCTGGGCCAAGAAGGAAGCGACATGACTTCGGGTTGTACTGAGTGTATTGATGTAGATGCATTTACCAGAGGTTTTTATTTCAATAGACTACTTTCGAGTAGCCAGAAGTGTTCTAATTTGTTTGCTATGTTGGCTGACTGGACCTCGGACTAACCAGTGGTCTACCAACCAAAGCTAAGATGCCATAAATTCCTTCATGCCAAATGGGGCAGGGGGTTGAAATATTGAGCACATTTCCATGTGCCCTGTGCCGCACTCACTAACTGTATTCCCAGAATGGGCCCAGGAGACAATCCCTTTCTGAAAGCTTTGAGAAATGCATTAGGGAGCATTAACACTGTCACCTTTGAAACACCCTGTTGTGACTTCTCTGTAAGACTGGGGATAGGTGTAGGAAGCTGCAGTTGACTTGAGCTCCCTGATTCAGTCTTCCAGCATCCTAGAGAACAGACCCCAAGCAATAGCTTTTACAAGTGGCAAGATGGACATGGTTGTTTATATGCCTAGAAAGGGAGTTCAGATGCTAAATGAATAACCAGTGCCCCCTATAGTCTACCCCTTGGCTTGTCCATTGACCTGACCCCCTTTTCCAATACTTACACTTCAAATAAAAGCTTCCATCAACTATAATACCATTAATCATCTTTTGAAAAACCTATAATGAGTTACTCATCCCCAAAGGAATCATCCTAAATCTTGTGACTAAATCAGCTGCCAGTCCATGAGATGTGGGGTAGGGTGCCTCCTCTGATGACTACTGTCTTGTCTCAAAATTCTACCATCTGAGCAAAAAATTGTAAAATTCACCACCACCAACACACTAGTTAATAATGAGGGAAAGGAACAAAGAGAAAAATTAGCTTAAAATAGTTAAATTACCGCATTTGACTGACTCTAAGAATCAGTCATAGAACAAACCATTATTTTATGTACCATTAAGGAAAACGATCCAGTTAAATGGTGACACAAAGACTTCTCATCACTTGTAAGTTAGAGCTATTGTATACGCATTTAGACAGAGATTTTTATCTTACCTAACTTTTGTACACACAGAAAATCAAAATAAAAGAAAGATTGATTGATTATGCCTCAAACTCCTTCACATTAATAGTCCTTCTCTGAGCTCCTCCCACTTGATTTCTCCAACAGAGAATATGCACCCCACTGTTTTCTTTCCATGCTCTTCCTACAGCTACGATAATGCTTCATTTCAATGTGGAATTACAGTGTAATATTTCTGAAGATATTGTAAAGCACACCCAGGGTCGCCTGGGTAGCTCAGTCAGTTAAAACATCTGCCTTCGGCTCACGTCATGATCCCAGGGTCCTGGGTTCTAGTCCTGCATGGGGCTCCTTGCTCAGCAGGGAGCCTGCTTCTCCGTCCGCCTCTGTCTCTCTCTCTCTTTCCCTGTCTCTCATGAATAAATAAATAAAATCTTAAAAAAAAAAGTGAAACACAACCAAACTAGAATGGGTAGTATCAACGATGTCCATGACTCAGTTGCAGTGTTAGAAATATGAACAGCTATGATCAAGTATGTAATATGCACAGGCAATAGTCACCATATCATCAATGTTGCCTGGTTACCAGCAACAGCAAGATGTCATTAACTGTAGGACACAGCCCTGTTTCAAAAGTGTTAAAAATATGAAAAAATGAGCATCTTAGATCTGATGAAATTTAATCACCTTCAGTTCTCGGTGTGAGGACAACTCCTGTGTTTGCCAGCTCTGGGTCCCACGCTACCCCTCTTGGTACCCTGAAGCCCAGCTAACTGGCTTGTGATTAGTCTCTTGACACACAAACCCCTCAGAAAAACTGCAGTTTGAGTGTGCTGTTTCCTGTTGAGACTCTCAGTAGTGCACTGTTGTATTAGAAAGGTTTTTTTTTTGTTGTTGTTGTTGTTTTTATTTTTTTAGGTATCTAGTATCTAGTACCCTTGTTGAACATTCTTTAGTTTTAATACTTTGTTCCTAGAAAGTCTTAGAATTCCTAAGTAGGCAATCACATGACCCTTTTGTTTCTTAAGATACTTAGGATTTTATAAATTTCATTTGTTCTTTTTCTTTCTTATTCTCCTGGCTAAGGCCTCCGTTAACACGTTGAACGCAAGTAATCGTAGTTGTTTCATCCCTGGCTTTAAGTTGAATGCAACAGATGGTTCACTGTTAAGAATTATATATATTATGGATCTGGGGTAAATATCCTTTTAGAAGTCGAGACATTTTTCTTCTCTCTGAGTTTATTATTTTTTTATAAATCATGATCAGATTGAGTTCTATTGAGTAGTTTACTGCATTGTTTGAGATCATCATAAAGCTCCGTTTTCTTTTTCGGCTCTCCCCTGCTGTCTCAACTTCATCTTGGTAGTGCACATCAAGGTCAAGGCCTTGAAGACCGTTCTTCCTAACCCCTGTATGGAAGGACAGGAATGGATCCCTATAGTCTTCTTGGATAAATCTTGGGCTTTTGGGGATCTTCCACATGGAGCATTACAAGATATTTATGAAGGCATCATTTTGATGTATTATTTTGCTTGTAAAACACCTGCATTTTAAAATCCTGATTTACTTGGGGTGCCTGGTGGCACAGTCCGTTAAGCGGCTGACTCTTGGTTTTGGCTCAGGTCGTGATCTCCAAGTCATGAGACTGAGCCCCGTGTCAGGTTCCATGCTCAGCGCAGAGTGTGCTTATGATTCTCTCTCCCTCCCCTCCACCCACCCCCAACTTTCTCTTAAATAAATAAATAAATCTTTTAAAAATCCTGATTTACTCAGGATTTCCTTTCCGTTAGAGAAAGGAGAGGAAGTAGTAGAAGGGAGTATTGAGGAGAGAAACCCCATTCTGCCAGCCATATGCCATCCACTGTAATCCCGGGAAGCAGATAACAGGACACCTGGCATGCTGAGGAGGAAACTCAAGTTCAGGGTATTGAGGTGCTCCGAGCTGAAGGACAATGGCAGAGTGGGATCCTGGACCTCCAGCTCCAAATCCTGTGCTCAGAAACACCGCTTGCTTGTTTATAGCAGAAAAGAGAGAGCAGGTTGTCCCCTCCCACAAGTGTACTTCTGCCTTTCCCCGACCCTTGGATCCTGGGCTCTAAGCATCTCTGAAGCTGGTCCCACCCTTCCAATAGTTGTGAGGTTTGGAAGCATTGGAGCCCTCTGACCCTGCTTCCAGAGCCTCCTGGGTCCCCGGGAGGCTGTGTACCCTGTTAGAGCTGTGACTGGATGTGTCTGTGTGGAGGGAGAGGGTGGGGTCTGGGATCCCCTCCGGAAAAAGGAGGAGGGCAGAGAGTGGGGTCTTGATTCTGCCTCTCTGCAGACCAGGCTCAGTGCTGAGATGGGTGAGTACTCCTGTCCCTTCCTCTGACTGCTGGCTGGACTGATCCAGTTGCCTGTGATGGAAGGCTCCTGGCCGCTTCTGCTTTCCTGCTTCTTCCTGATCTGTCCCTTGGACTCCAGCCTGCCCCTCCTTGCAGCAGGCTCCTGGGTGACCAACCTGTCACAATGCCTTGGAGGCTGTGCTACAGAGCATGGAGGGACTCTGTCTCACTGGTTTCACTTCTGTCCCATACCCGGATGCCTTCTGCCACTTCCCGGAGTTCAGGTCCTGGGACAGAGTCTTCATCTCACCTAGCTTCTACCAGGAGCTCTTGGGGGCTTGGGGCAGCTGCAGCAGCCTTTTCACTGGCCCCCCCGAACTTATTCCCTCTTTCTACCCCTGACACCTTGGGCAACCTGAGCTCCCTCCAGCACCTTGTTTTCTTAGGCCCCTGTCTACATAAGAACTTGGGTGTTCAGTTGCCTTCCAGTCTATGCAGCTGGCTGCCAAGTAGAGTGGCTTTCAGAATGTGGGGGAGCTGGCTGACATCTTCCCAGATCTGGTCTTGGCCCCTCCTCTCGCGATGCTTGGATCTTGGACATATTGGACCTGTCATTCACCAGCTGGCTGAAAATGGCCAGTCCTGGGACCCTTTGGGACCTCCACCTGGGGACTCAGTGTCTGGATCTCACAAAGATGGAGACAGCTTGCAGTGGTAGGACTGGGGCTGCTGAGACGAGACACCCTATCTGTGATAAACACCAACACGGCCGAACTACCTGCAGGGCCGCTGCCCATTTTGAGTTACAGGAGCTGAATTTGGGCTCCAATCTCATGGGGCACACAGCTCCGGAGGCCCTGGCTTCCTGCCATAGCCTGAAGGGTTTGGGTCTTAAGAGTGGTTTAAGCAGGTTTAATGCTATCTAACTAGGTTTCCTGGCTGCCACGCCCAGGCTTCAGAGACTGAACCCGAGCGGCAACCAATGGTGGGTGCCATGCTGTGCACGAATGAAACAGGACCCTGGAAATGTCCAAAAGTTGGATGCATACCCCACCCCTAGCCACTTTGTCCTGGGAAGCTGCTACTTCAGGGAAGCTGGCTGATTGTTGGGCGTTGGGAGGCAAATATTCCAGGGCCTAAGGAGGTGGGAGATATCAGACTTGGCCAGAATTCACCGGCAGTCCCAAGCCAGGGCTGGTTGGCTCCCCTGGGCACACTGATCCCCCAAACCTGCTTGATACCCTCATGGTGCTTAGCCTGGCCTTGGACTTCCAGGGCCTTGGACTTCCTTGGACTTCCAGAGAGTCTGCACAGCTTGAGATCATAGTTCCCCTCTGGTCCTCCTTGGGTAGAGTTGTCCCTGCCCAAGAGGCTGACCAGCTTGGAGCACTGTGTGGTCCCAGACAGGAAGTTTTCGAAGCTGGATTCTCTTGTCTTTTCACTCTTGCAAACCCTGATTCTCAAAGGCAAGGCACTGCAGCTAGGGACCTGGAATATAACCAAGATCTTCCCTGCACTTGGCCATCTCTCTCTGCTTGGCCATACTTGAAGGCCCTGTGCCCCCAGGGTTCCTCTAACTTCTTCCTCTGGCAGCTCGCCAGGCTCCAGTATCTGTGGTCTGGGTGGATTGGCACAGCCCGGGGCCTGCTGCGTTATGGGTCTGCCCAGTCTATGGGAGCCGAAGCTGCTGGCCCTGGCATCCTGAGTCTGGCCCTTCCCACGGTGGCTTGAGGAGTTGGTAGGGGAGGTACCCAGGCTTGAGCTACTGTATCTGGTCAAAGTGGGGCCAGACGGAAACACTGTTGCTGCTTTCTGGAACCCGGGCATTCTCCAGGTCTGGTGCTGGGCTGAGAGACAGGCCTCATGCTGGATGGCAACCTCCAAGAGCACAGTCCTCAGATACCCCAGTATATGTATATTCTGGGTGCTTCCTTGGCCTGCCCGTGTACCAGTGCCTGGTGGGACCCTGGCTTGAGTGGATCTCCCAGAACATGCATGCATATTGTATCACACCAGCTGTGCTGGCCAGAATCTGGGGGCTACCCCCCACAAAATCCTCTTTTCTCCTTTCTCTGGAGCCACTGTCCTAAAACTTTGGGGTTGGAACTCTTTTGGGGTTGCTCTGCCTGCAGCTTCTGCTGATCTCTTAGATCCTCCTACACGAAGCCAGGATGTCCTAGATTCTCCATCTCCAGCCTTGTTCAGAGCCTGGCTGGCGGGTCCAGTGGTTGGAAGAGTGAGGGTAAGAGGTTTCTCTATATTGTGTTTGCATCCCAGCAAACACAGCAAACACAGGGCTGCGTGCCCAAGAGGGATGGTGAGACGGGAAAGGATGTGGTTGACAATGTGGCTGATAACGTGGCAAGCAGCCGGGCCCTACTCCATGCTGAGTTACCAGCTCCTGCATACGCCACGTGGCCTCTTGGAGCGCTACCTGGTTACCTTCCTCCAGCTGGCAGCTCCCCACCCCCCAGCGCTGCTGCTGGTCTTCCTGGAGCCTGTCTCCCACCACCACCTCCCTGGCTACTGTGGACTGGCCTGGCAGCTCTGCAGAGGGGACTTTTGTGTGTGGTCCAGGGAGGATGAAAGGAGGGAAGGCTTCAGGGCTTGGCTGGGGAGCAGTCTAGGGCAGCCTGGGTTGGGCTAGAGTGGGTGTGCGTATATTGGAGGAGGGGATAGGAAAAACAAGCCAGCCTGGCAGGGAGATAGTGGGTATGGGTGGGTGCATGAGACTGAACCCAGCTTCTGGTGGGAGGTGGGGGTGCTGCATATGTTGGGAGGATCAGCTTGCGATTTTGGGAACACAGGCTTTGGGAAGGTTCTGGATGAGTCTTGGAATGAGAAAACTGGGAGCTGGCAGGTGGCCGTGCGGTATGTGATGTGATCTCAAGATCTCCAAATCCTTAGTAAATTTACTAAATCCATGAAATGCTTGACTTAATTGGACTTTTTGTTTTTGGTGGAAATCCATACGAGGGAGGAGGCAAAGGGGCTGCGGTCATGGAAACTGTAGCTCAGAGGAAATGAAGTTGGAAATTCATGGATGCTTTGGGGAAGGATGGAGGGCTGTGAGTAGTGCTCAGCTGTGGAATGGAGTCTAGGCCAAGTTCAATCAGATCTTCAAGGGGTAGAGGGGCCCCTTTTGCCATCTGGGTATAGAGGAATTGGCAGCTGAGGACTGAAAAACTGGGATGCTGCCCAGGAGGGAGCAGACTGATTGCCTGTTCCCTCAGCAAAGACACAAAGGCATGGTCATACCTATGGTCTTATTTGAGGCCCAGTACAACACTGGGAGGAGAAATCCACCCCCTTGGCACTCAGTGTCCAGCAATGCTGGACTTCTTGGAGCTCCCAGAACACCATGTGCTCTTGCCCCTGGGCCTTTGCATGCACTGCTCCTTTGCCCAGAAACACAATTTCCCTCCTCTGGGGAAACTACTACATATCTTTTAAGATTTAGCTTAGGTACCACTTTTTCCAGAAGCCATTCCCGACCTCCGAGGCTAGGTAAGCTGCTGTCTCTGGGTCCCATAGCTTCCTGCACTTCCCCTTCTCAAAGTAGTGATCACACTGTACTCATCTGCACAGGTCTGGGGCCCCTCAAGCACTGGTTTTCAAAGAGGTATGCACAAGATAAATCACAGGGGTTAAGAAAAAAAATGTTAAGACTTATATTTCTGTTTTTCAATCTCATTTTATTCTGAAGCTGGATTGCCTACTTTTTAGCCATATGGTTTTATGTTACTTAACCTCTGTTCCTCAGTTTCCTCTTCTGTAATATGGGATCGTATCACACTCTTGCTCATAGGGTTTTGTGAGGGTAAAGTGAATTAATACGTATACAGCACTGGGAGCAGGACAGCAATGCATTATAAGTGTTCAATAAAGGTAAGCTTTCTGTGTAATTACATATGTACTACATGTATGTGTATCATTTATAAGTAAATACATATATGCTGGGAGTGTGTGTTCAAAACTATTTTACTAATAGGAAGCATTACTAATTTACTAATAGGAAATTCGATCTGGAAAGTTTGAAGGTCAGGTCCTGGGGACAAGTACCAGTCTGACTCATCTCTGCATCCTTAGAGCCTAGTGCTGGCCTAGTACAAAGGGGTCTTGTAGACAATGGTTGTGAGAAAAAAATCTTGGTGGATGGTGATGCCACGAACTGGGGTCTGGTTCAGGCTGCTGATTATTTCTATGTGAACCTGGGCAGGGCACGTGGCCTCTTAGGGCCTTAGTGTTCCTCCTCTGTAAAATGCCAGGTTTTAATTAGAAAAAAAGCTAATGGAAACCATCAAGCAATTCTGGGCTGGCTTTAGGGTGAGGGGCGCCCTCTTGTGTTGGAATGCTGTTTTTCTCTCTGTGTACAACCTCACCACAGGCCTTTCTCCCCGCAGATGGTCCTGAAGCGGCCATCCTCTGAACCGCAGATCTACCCTTCCAGCTTCAGATCCTGACGCTCTCTCAAATGTCTGATACACGGTCTGTCTTTCTCTACTTAACCCCCACCCTACTGCAACCATGGTCTTTTCCCGATGCAGTGTGGAGCCCAGAAGAAACCTTTGGAGTCAAGGCCAGTAGTTCAAATTCCAGCCTGACACTTAACCATCTGATCTTGAGCAAGTCACTTCATCTGTGTAAGCCCCCATTTCCTCCTTGTAATAGTACCAGCATCATGGGGCTTTTGTAAGACTTCAACAGCAAGGAGTGGTATAGAGGTCACCATTAGGTTCACTGAGCACAGTCATGTGAGTTCTCAACGATGAGTAAGTTGGAACATGTTTCACTTTGAACATGAGGGGAACTGGGCCTTTAAAACTAAAATACAGAATTCCCCTAACATGAGTTAAGCACTTGCCATATTGCTAGGTACTATTACTTTCCCCAAAGTCTCATACCCATTAGTAAAAATAGTAATAGCTAATGATTATTAAACTCCTTCTGACTGGCATGTGCCAAGTCCTTCACAAACTTTCCCCCATTTATTCCTCTCACAAACGATTAGGTAGATGCCATTATGATAATTCCCATTTTACAAACAAGGAAACTGAGGCACAAAGCAGTTGAGTCATTTGCCCGAGGTTTTACAACTAGTGAGTGGCAAAGCCTACAACCTGTATTTGAAAGACGTTTCAGACGCAAGTAGCTTGATTCTAGAGACCTTGCTTTACCTGCATTACCTCAATTTCATCTTCACAACAGCCTGTGATGTATTTTATGTGAAAACCTAACACAAAAGACACGCGGTAATACATTCAAGGCCACACAGTTGGGCTGGGATTTGGAGCCATGCCTGACTGCAAAACCCACGTGTTCAACCCTATATTAGACTGCTCATATCACGAAGTATTCATAATGGTACAAAGCAACTGCATTTATATTGAAATTATTCTGATTATCATTATTCAAATAATGACTAACATTTTTTCCAACACCCACTTAGTGCCAAGCTCTGTCCTGATTTACATAATAATAGCTAACACTCGCTGTGTATTATTAGGACCCGGGCCCTGGTTTAATCATCTTAGTTGTATTATCTCATGGAAACCTCACAAAAACCCGGCGAACGGATGCCATTATCCTCACTTTACAGGTGAAGAACGCGAGGTTCACCACCGAGCCAAAATCACGTGGCTTAACTGTGAGCTGGAAATTGAACCTACAATTGCCCAACTCTCTCCAGTCTACCGGTCACTCTCTCTCTTTACTTCTCCCAGTTTCTCCTGTGACCTCTCCAGGCCCCCATCTCCCGCATTTTTCCTGCAGCAGGCCCCGCCCCTTCGCCTTGAGTGTCCGCCTACTGGGCGATGCCAAGATCTCGGAGCCTGTGGAAAGGACTGGAGTCGCTTCAGGCTCCGCCCCCACGATTTTAGACCCTTTTCCGATTTGTTCCGGCGCTCGCGCGGTTCCTTCTGGGAGTTGTAGTCTCTGACGCTCCATTCCCGTGGCGCGGTTCGGACTCCGCGTCCCAGCGTTCCGTGCGCGAAGCCTGGAGCACTTCCGCCCTGTTATGAAGTGGGTGTCTCGGTGGGTGAGTCCGGGTGGCGGGGCGGGGGTAGCTGAGACTCAGGCTCTGGGTTGGAGGCTTAGGTGGTGGTGGTGTCCCAGGGGGCCAGGGAAGGTGAGAAGAGAGAAAGAAGCTTTTCTGTGGGGGTGGGGGTGAGGGGCGGCCAGAGGATGAAGCGTCCGGAGATGGGAAGGGTCACAGAGGGGTCGGGGATGAGCGGGGACATAGAAGGCCGGGGGAGTGAGGAGGGTCGTGGAAAGGTCTCTAGGTGAGGAGACCGAGAGAGGTTCTGGAGGTGGGAGAGTCCTAGAAGGGTCTGGAGACCACAGAGGGAGGGATAGAGGGTTCTCAGGCCCTGGCAAGAAGTGAAGAGAAGAGGGCCTGAGCTTGAAGCCCGACCTTAAAAACTGTGCTCCAGCCTCTACCTGACCGCCTCGACAAACATAGCAGATCTGATACCACCTCACACTTCCTTTAACGGATGTGACTTCTGGCACGCAGCAGGTGGGACTGGCTATTGTGTTTGGCCCCAAGCCAGCGCCCCCTTTCCTTCCGCCTCATGGAAGTGAGTGGCACCGTCGTCCACTTTAGCCTGGCACCCTCTGATTCCTTTTGCGTTCTTCCACATCCAGGATCTTCAGATCCCTCTTGTTTCCTTAATGTGTCCTGAATCTGCCCCTTTCTGGTCAGGGTTTTTGCTGAAGCCTCCCACCTCTTCACCTCCCCAGCCTGGACTGACACGTTGTAGTAGCGTCATCTGTTTAACCTACAAATCTGGTTGTGCTCTCTGCTTAAAAACCTTCTTGGCTCCCATTGCCTGTAGAATTAAGTCCAGACACCTAACCTGATAGTGAAGACTCTTCATGAACTCTCTGCAGCCTCATCCCAGGCTCCCCGTGCTCCAGGACTGTTTGGTTTTCCCTATCTCTTGGAGAGGCTGTTTGGTTTTCCACCTTATGTGTGCTCTTCTCTCAGCTTAGAGAACACTTTCTCACCCCATTGTCTGCCAAGAGAACCATCCTTCCAGGAGCCAACTTGAATGTTACTTTATTCTCTTCCCTTAAACAGATTAAGTCACCCCTCAACCCCAGTTCCCATAGATCTCTTTTACTGCATTTACCACATTTGATCATAATTATCTGTGACTTTTTTTTTTCTTTCTTTTTGTTTCCTCCACTTGACCGTAAGCATCACCAGGACAGGGACAGTTTCCTAGTCCCCTCCATTTCCTCATTGTCCAGCCCAGGGTTGTAAATACTTGACTACGTGATGCATGTGTGAATAATGACAGTCTAGGGTGAGCTTTGCTATACCAGTCTTGAAGAGTGCTACTTCCAGTGGTTTTCTAGGGCATGAGCTTTTCGTCTTCTGCCTGTCAGGGCTGTCTTTGCTGGGCGCTGATTCATTACCTATGGGAGTTTAAGCCAGGGGTGGCAAATATGTAGAATGTGTGCTGCCACTTCTTCCTGTGTCTGGTGGTCATAGCTAATTGGTGACAACACATAGTGACACGGGTTTCAGAGTCCTTAATGCAGTTGACTGAAATTGGTGCTTTATGTGAAGCCCATTTCCTCTCCCTGGTTTAAGCCCTTAAATGTAAGGTCAAGTTACTTTAAGCAGTAGCGTGGACCATCAGCCCAGTAAGCTTGACAGCCTTTGGGGACTCCTAGTTTCTTCTTTGGAGGTCACAGACCAGTCTTGGCTTTTGCTATGGGATTGGGGCAGATCCCTTACCAACCCACTGTTCAGTGGGTGTGTTCCTTATGTCCACATCCACACTCAACACCCGAGGAGCCAAGGTGCTACTCAGCTTCCCTGTGTTTGTAAAGGGATCCTGCCCCAGTCAACACTGATCCCTCATTGCTTAGGGAGAATCTGTACCCTTTCTAGATCTTCTGGGATATTGGAAGAGACCTTTGAGATCATTTAGCTGAAAGATGGTAAAGTGACGACAGCCCATGCTGAAAGAAACCTATCATCATCCTCTATTTAGTCCTGGTGTTTCAAACAATTTTGAGTTGGTTGCCAATATTTAAAAATCCAGAGTTAGCTTCTGTTGGAAAAAATAGAAGGCCTGGGAACTAGGCCAATGTTCTCTCTACTGCTCCGTAGCTAGCCATAGCCCCCGCTCTACTCATGTACCCATTTACATTGCCTGGCCCCTGCAGCCATTTAAATGTGTAGCCACTGATTCTAGTCTTCTTGTCCCTTCACTCTGCTCCCATCATACTAATTGGGGGCAAGCACTGAGAAGGGTCAAGCTGTATGTAAGCTGCAGAGGCCACATGACGTGTCCAAAGTCACACAGCTAATAATGGCAGGAGTGGAATTGGAACCCTGATTTGCTCCCTCCTACCTTAATGTTCTTTCTACTCTCATACCATCTTCTCAGGAGCTTGGATGATTGGCATACCTAGAGGATGCTGGATGGTGCATTTAAGAAAAATGAGTGGAAAGAATGAATCTTGGCTGAGTCCCAACTCTGCCGCTTGCTAGTTGTGTGACCTTAAGTGAGTCTTCATAGAAGCTCAGTTCCTTCTATGTAAGTTGAGGATATGGACTCAAACATTACAGGATAATGGAAGGTGGAAATCACATTTAGCCAGAAATCACAGCTTGAAAATCCTCTGGCAAGGAGCCATTTAGAAACCAACACACTGTCTTTCGATAAGCTAACCAGCACAGCTGGGTTTCCTTGTTTGAATGTCAGATGAAAGAGTTGGCCTGTGTTTGGGGACCCTGCTGTATGAAACATACTTTGCTCACACCCTGGAAAGGAAGGCTGGAGGGAACTCAGATCAACCTGGCATCCCTGAAGGTCATGCTCATTCTGAAACAGACACCTAGTGAATGGAACTGACTGCACCATTTAGATTACGGGCTTTCTCTTTCTGGTGTTGGCATGCGGTTTCCTGTGTGTTAGTTACAGATTGCTGTAATACGGTCACACACCAATGACACCTCACTTACTTGCCTGGAGGATTCAGTGAGGTTATGAAGGTGGAACTCTTGGCAGCACGCTGGTGCCTCATGGGCACTCAGTAGATGGGTTCTCTCTGAGGTTGCTGATCCCAGCGTGGCCCGGATCCTCCTGGTCGTCTTAGGACTATTGAATGCCCTTGTCTGTTTTTTCCTTCAGCTCTGTGTAAAGTCACCCTGCTATTCGCTGACTGTATTAACCTCCCTCTGTGGATAGGCCGCTAGTCATTATCTGTCTAAGAGAGTAGCAGAAATAGCTTTCAGATTTGTATTTGAAGCTAACCTTTGGGACTTTCCGGTCTTTCCAAAAGAAAATCCCTGTTACCTGCTACCCCGGGCTTTGGGGCTGGCAGAACTACTAATTGCCGATTTTGTGGTAATGTTCTCTTGGTGCAGGAGCACAGACTTCTTTGCTTGCTTATTGACTGTCTCTCTCATGAGAGAACTCTCATGAGAGTGTAACACACAAGAGTCCTTGTGTGAGAGAGCCACACAAATGGTTTGGACTTGTGCATGATTAAGGCTGTGGTTCAAAAAGGAAATTCCATGAAAAGTTAATTCTTTAGCTTATAATAAATGATGGCCCTTCCATAGCCCATTAGGCTTTCGATGTACCGGATTTACTATTTTAATAAAAGGCAACAAAACTTGCTAAGGGCCCTGCCGTTTATCAGGCACTGTGGATACAGAAATGGGTAAGATGGCATGCTGGCCCTGACACAGTCCAGTGGGGCTGTGAGAGGTCAGAACAGGGAACTACAAGGCTGTAGAAGAACACCTTTATCAGAGGCCTGTGCCAACAGCTTTGGGAACACAGGCGTGGGGAGATGATTCTGGAAGCTGAAGGACAAAGAGGAACTTGCCAGGTGCTCATGCGTTGTGTCCCTAGCATCCTTGTGTTTGTGCAGGTCTTCGGGACAAGCCTTTACTTTGCATCACCCTTGCCTTGTTTCTGGACAGTCCAGTCAGATGGCCTAAAGTCTCTATAGCGCTGCCTCCATTCTCAGTTCAGCTGACTCATTCTCACTTGGGTAGCTGAGAACCTCCTCTGAGTGGGTGTTTTTAGTGTCATCTGGATTTGTTGGGAATGACACAAAGAGCTCATTTTTCCAGATAAGCCAGCATGAGTGTCGTCAGCATCTTCATTGTGTAGAAGAAGCAACCCCAGATGTCCCCTCCACAAGCATTTCCTGAGAGCCTCCTGGGTGTTGTGCCCCACTTATCGCGGGGGTGGGGGAGGGAAGGGGCAAACCATATTCCTTGTCCTCAGGCTGTCTTCTCTCTGTGGCCACACATGCACACACCTCTGTAATACAACATGGAATGTGGCCCGTGTGACCTTGATGGAAAAAAGAGGAGAGGGGAAGTCCTTCTGGCATGAGCACAAAGGTCATTTAGAAAAAATCTGGTGTGTGCAGAAGGGGATTAATGATAACCCCTGCTTCATGACACGTCACCAGTGTGCACTGACCATTATCTCACCGTTTATTGAGCGCTTCCTGCGTGCCCTGAGCACTGTGCTGGGAAGCTTCTGATCTCGTGGGTAAGAGAGCTATGGGGAACATGTAGGTGGTGTGGAAGGTGGTGGCACATGAAGGACTGAATCTTGTTTCAGGGCATAGGGAGGGCCTCTTGGAAATTATACACTAGAAGCTGAGACCTAGCTTGGTGAAGAAAGGGAGAACACTTCCCAAAGAAAGCGGCTGGTTGCCCGTGGGAAGGTTCAGCGGGCAGCAAGCCGTGCGGCCAGAACGCCCTGAGCAGCAGGAATGTGGCAAAGAGATGAGGTGCGGACGTGGGCAAGGTTTGCACTTGATCCTCAGGGATGTGGGAGGTCACTCGAGGGTGTTTAGCAGGAAGTGACCCGGTCCGACTGGGAGCTGGTCTGGTTGTGTTGTGAAGAAGCCCAGGTTGGGGTGAGGGGACAGCAGGCAGGAACATGAGTCAGGAGGCTGAGGCAGCAAAAGCATGGCCACTCAGTGGCATGAAGCGGTGGCATTGGGCTGTAGATGCCTAGAAGTCCAGGAGGGCACAGCTTGGTGATGAACTGGCTGTGGGGGATGTTGGGGAGAGATGATGACCAGCTTTCTGGCATGGTTGGTGCCTTGGGGCACCTGGGTGGCTCAGTCAGTTAAGCATCTGCCTTCACCTCTGATCCTGGGGTCCTGGGATTGAGCCCCGCATCAGGCTCTCTGCTCAGTGGGGAGCCTCTTTCTCCTTCTCTCTCTGCGCCGCCCCACTGCTTGTATATGCACGCTCTCTCTCACAAATAAATAAATAAAATCTTAAAAAAAAAAAAAAAAAAAAGAATGAGGTGCCTTAGTAGGGTGGAGAGTTCCAGAGGAAGGGCAGGTTTGCAGGAGAAAAAGATGAATTCAGTTTGTGGCCCACTGAGTTCGAGGTGCCTAGTAGACAGTCAAGAGGAAATGTCCTGTAGATGGTTGGATTTGTGGTCTGGAGGTCTGGTGGCGGGTCCTGGTGGGAGTGTTGGGAGTCCTCAGTTTTGGGATGGTGAAAAATACCAGATGGGTGGGTTGACCTAGAGGGAATGTGGAGTGGGAAGGATTTTGCAAGGAGAGCACCCTTAGGGGAAAGCTGAAGGTCTGTGAAAAAAGGCCTTATGGAAGGGGTGACGTTTGGAACCCACCTTGAGGAAAGGTCAGACTTTGGGCCCGCGTAGAGGAAGGCAGGCGTGCTAGATGGTGAAGGCCATGATGCCAGAGTACAGGGTTCTAGCATGTCCCAGAGGACTTCATACTGTGCTGTCCTCCGAGGCGTGCTGGCTGATGGTTTGGGTGCCCGTTTATGCTTCTTCCTCTCAGCACGCCAACCCCAGGCAAAGGCAGTGGAAGGTACGGGGGTCCTCTTACATTGTCCCTTGTTTCTCTGCCTTTAGAGCCTTGGGGAGCATTGCCTCTCCTAGGAGCCCCTTGAAGGACACGCCTTAGATGCAGGAAGACGTTGAATGAAGACAGCCCAGCTGAAGCGAGGTATCCTGGACCGACCATGGCCACGGCCCTAGAACCCCAGACCCAGGCCTCTCACCAGCCGGAGCCTGAAGAACTCCTGATTGTGAAACTGGAGGGGGACTCGTGGAGATCAGAATCCAAACTCCGGCAGGAGGACCGTGTCCCTGTCCCTGGCCCTGAAGCCTCTCGCCAGCGCTTCAGGCAGTTCCGGTACAGGGATGCGGCGGGACCCCACGAAGCCTTCAGCCAGCTCTGGGCGCTTTGTTGTCACTGGCTGCGGCCGGAGATCCGCCTCAAAGAGCAGATCCTGGAGCTGCTGGTGCTGGAGCAGTTCCTGACGATCTTACCCAGGGAGGTCCAGGCCTGGGTGCAGGAGCGCCACCCTGAGAGTGGTGAGGAGGCCGTGGCCCTCGTGGAGGATTGGCACCGAGAAGTCCGGACTGCGGGCCAGAGGGTGAGGCAAACAGTCTGTTCTTGAAGGAGCAGGTCAGGCAAGGCGGCGGGGCTGTGACTACCTTGATAATTGCCAAAGGCAGTGGTAGTAATTGTGATTGTTGTTGGTACTGAGCAACCCACATTTATTGAGCACTGCTGTGTACCCGACATCGTTCTCAGTGCTTTCCATATATTAACTCATCTAATCCTGTCAACGGTTTAATGAGATTGGTACTGTTATCCTGATTTTACCCATGAGGGAACTGAGGCAGAGGACAGATAGGTGGTTGGCCTGAGGTCTCAGAGCCCCAGACAGCAGAGCCAGAATGTGTGGCAGCCTGACGCTAAAGCCCACATTCAGAACCACTGCCCAGATTGCCTCCCGGGACCATATTCACAGTGTGGGCAGTTTGTGTTACGTTTCACATGGGATGACATCTTGAGGTGCTTTACAGCAGAAATCTGGGTGGACAGAGGTAGCCTTATCATCCTCATTGTGTAGATGAAACTAAGGCCCCCAAACTCAGGTGGCTCGCAGAGCTCAGTGAATCGAACCAGAGCCTCAACGTATATTCTCTGGTTCCAAGTTCGATGTTCTTTCTGCGACATGACAGGTGCCTCATCTGCAAACCACGGGAATTAAAATACCTTTTAGGCATGGGGCTCAAATAGGTTAGTAACTGACATCTTCCTGAGCACTCACTGTGTGTCAGGCCCCGCTCTCTGCTTTCTCTGTGTATTGCTCCTCTAATCAGCACAGCAGCCCGAGAAAGTAGGTGCTGTTCTGCTGCCATTGTTTAGCTGTGTAAACCGAGGCTCAAAGAGGTAAGTAACTTGTCTAGATTTCTATTAATTAAGTGGTAAAGCCTCGTGGATTTAACATTCACAGTTTCAACAATTTGCAAGAGACTGAAGGCCTGTGATGTCATTTTATAATTTTTCTCTGGTACCACTTTTTTTTTTTTTTTTGAATCCTGCTTTTGGAGCTGGCATGTGTAGAACAAAGTCCTTGAGCCGGCTGCGGGCTGAGCTAGCTGCCCAGAACCTTCATCTCGATGTAACCCTGTTGTTTCCCCTTGTTACATGGTTTTTGTGATGTTATAGTTAATCCCTTTTTGTTGGGGGAAATTATAGGTTTGAGAATATCCCTTGCAAATGGCAGGGGTTTTCTATAAAAGGTAAAGCTTTGGACAGATGAGAGAGAGGAAGGGAGGTTTGTGATCTGTGAGTTAGCTTTTTGGACTCCTTTACAAACCCTTTGAAGACACAGAAAGCGTCCTATTTGAAGTTACAGGACTAAGTATGAGAGAATGTACCTTATTTGAATTTACCAGCCCACCGTCCCATATTCTTTCTTGTAAAGAAACCAGCTATGCCTCTTAAGTGGCAGTGAGAAAACAAATGGAAGTCTCAGGACTTCAGAGCTGAAAGATGAAGACCTTGAGACCCAGAGAGAGAATTGATTTAAATCAGGGTCTCTATGCTCTTTATCTGTAAAATGAGGGGGTTGGACTAGACCAAAAGTTCTCAAATTATACTCCTGTGAGCTGAGCCGAGATTGAACTGCTTCTAAAATTAGAAAAAGAAAAAAAAGGTAATGGAACGTTCTTTATGATGTGACTTTTATTTTTCTGTTTGAACTTTCTCCTGGCTCCTGGGTACTTACAAATGTCCAAAAAAAACGGGTAAGTAGCAAAGGAGCTCCCTGCCCCCACAGACCTTACAACTTGTGATTACATTGTGGGGTACCTGACTCGGTTACGTTTTCCACAAGGGAAATTTTTCCAAGACCTTCCAGCTAATTAGGTCCCGTGGAGAGAACTGCCGGGAAAGGCGGTGCTCTGGGCAACGTCCTCCAAGATCTTTTCCTTAAAGAGACATTTCAGCTCTGCTATTGGGTGGGTTTTGCCTTGTTGATTCTGTGGTCACCTCTTCCAGAACCCCTCTCCCCATCAGGTGCATAGTCATTTAAAATAAAATATATATATATAGACTTTATTTTTTTAGAGCAGTTTTAGGTTCACAGCCAAACTGAGCAGAAAGTGCCCAGATTTCTCACACGCCCCCGTTCCCCCAGCCCACCGGCCCATCGTTCCCCGCCAGAGTGCCGCACCTGCTGTGATTGGTGAACTTACACAGACACGTTACTATCACCCAAAGTCTGTAGCTTACATTGGATATCACTCTTGGGAGTGGACGTTCTGTGGATTTTGACAGATGTATAACAACATATATCCACCAGTATAGTATCATACGAGGTAGTTTCATTGCCCTGAAAATCCTCTGTGTTCTGCGCATTTATCCTTCCTTCCCCAACCCCCTGGCAACCACTGATTTTTCTCCTGTCTTCATAGTTTTGCCTTTTCCAAGGTGTCATGTAGTTGGGATCATACAGGATGTATGTAGCCTTTTCAGATTGGCTTCTTTCACTTAATGGTATGCATTTAAAATTCCTCCGTGTGTCTTCCTGGCCTGATAGCTCATTTCTTTTTAGCACAGTAATATTCCATTGTCTGAATACACAACAGTCTGTTCACCTACTGAAGGGCATGCTTCCGAGTTTTGGCAATTAGGAGTAAAACTACTATAAACATCCATGTGTAGGCTTTTGCGCGGTGCACAGGCGTTTTTGATGGATTCTTTATCGATTCCTACCCCATGCACTTTTTCCTTCTCCTTGTCACTTGAATCTCTCCTTTTTGTGTCTACAGTTGCCATCTGTGGAATCAGAATCTTTGCTTAGGTGTTTCAGTCGTTGGAGGAGCTCGGGCTGCCAGGGAGGATTGTTATGGGGTCTAGTCACACAATTTCTCCGTAGATTGTAAGATTGAAGCTGTAACAAAGAGAGGCTGATTTGTTTTTTACTTAAACAGTCATGGAGGAAAGTTGTGAGCAGATGTTTTTTCCTGTGAACCACACAGGACATTGGTGGATGGCCTCATCTGGAATGGCTTTTTAGGCTCAGGGCCCATTCCTGTATATCTTAAGGATAAACATCCCTGTCTTTGGGAGAAGATTGGAGTTTTCAGATCAGTCAAAGATTTTTGGAGTTACAGGTTTGTTTCAGACTCAGTAAGTCGATGAAGGTGGATATTATTATTTTGAATCAAAAATAAGGTTCAGAGCAATGTATATAACTGCTGTGTTTTATATGGAAATAGGGAAGCAAGAAGAGTCTATATTCATAGATGCTTGTATATAAAGAAACTGAGATGCAGAGCAGTGGTTTCCTGTGGGGAGGAGTGGGGAGAAGGAAGACCCTGGGTGGATGGGATGGGGACGGGGCTGGGGACGGGCTATTTTCGCTAACTAGACCTTCATGGTTTCTATTTCTGAACCACCTGAGTTTTGAAAATACCTACTGAAGACATTGAAACACATTTTTTGAAGTTTCTATAAGGCAGCGGGAGTGTTACATTGTTGAGGTTTTAGGGCCAGAAAATAACATCTCCACCTCCATCTCTGAACTTGGAACCAACGGACAGATAAGAAATGAGCTTTATGATAACGCTGAGTTGGGTACTATCCTCTCTATGATTTTTCCCTCTTATTTTATATATGTGCTCTGTGTCTCTGGGTGCTTTTCTGCCTGAACTTCTGCACTGAAATCGAAATTGCCACTTCTGTTTTTCCTTTGAGTTACAGTGCCTTGTCTCTGCTTCTCCTTCTGTTTTAAGAGTAGAGGGGCCTCTCTCCAACAGTGCATACTTTCATTCCATTTTAAAATTCCATCTGTAAAAAAAAAAAAATCCATCTGTGGTTGTTTGCCTCTCCCTTCTCTTATATTTATTTTTGAATTTTCTTTGCCTTGCAGCAGGAATATTTAGGCTATTATATTTAGAGTTACTGTTATATCTGTTTTTATCTTTTGATGGATACCTGGTTAACTTTTTTCTTTGCTTGATACCTTAAACATGAAATCTCCAGTTTTCGATATTTAGAGTTTATGTTTTAATGTCATAAAATCATGTGACATGATTTATCTCTGTGATTCAGAAAGATTTGGAACAGTAGCAGCCTCATTGAGACACTCATGCGGTCTCCCCCGTTGAACAAAACAGTAGTCATTTGGTGGCATCAGTGCTGGTCTGTTTACTAATGTCAGTCTCATGGCTTTGTTGTCATACTTTGAGTCATCCTTGGATCTTAAAAAGAGCTTGTGAACCTCTGGACCACAGCTGTACTCAAAAGAGCATTCTCTGCCCTAGCAACGTTGGCCCTATTGAACTGACGATTGGGAATTTTGACCCTCTGTGTAGGAACTGGACTTGTGTGCAGAAGAGGCCCGGTCCTTAAAGGCAGTGCAGGAATCTCAGCCTTGTCAGCTGCAGCCGGCGAGTCACTGGCCCGAGGCACAGCGCCAGAAGCAGTGGGTGAAGAGTTCATGCCCTGATCTTCCTAAGCATTTAGACACCAAGATGGTGCCACAGCCTTTGAAGGAGAGCGGTGAGTACCGAGAATCAGGGAACCCAGGGGAAAAGAGGAGAAGATTAGAGGAAGTAAGGAAGGGTGCCGGGGAGGAGGGGTGTGAGGAATTGAGGCACGGGGAGGAATAGTGTCTGATGGGCGCGCTGAGAGGGACGGCGGGTCAGCATGGCGCAAGGAGGGGCAGCTCCCCGCGATGTGGGCGCGCCCTCCTGAGCCGAGTCACATGGCACTTCCAGGTCGGCTTGGGGTCAGGTGGTGATCAAAGAGGAGTCTGAGCTGGCATCTCACACATGGCCCATCTCTCAGGGTGGCTTCGAAGCCAGACCCTCCAGAAGGGAAGTGAAAGGGGCAAGTCTGCCCTGGCTGGTCGGGTGGTCTCAGTTTGATGCCGTGTGACCCTTGGAAAGCTTGACCTGGGAGGGAGTGTTTCCGGGGAACCAGAGCGTGGGTTTCAGAGACTGTTCCTTCTCCTCAGCTGTCCTCACTCCCCGAGTCCCTGCTGTCCCGAAGATGGGGAGTGTTGGAGATTGGGAGGCGACAGCCGAGTCGCAGGTAAGCTGCTGTTTGTGCTTCCTTTCCTGTCCTGGCTTCTCTGAGGCCTGTGCCCCTGCGTCCCTCTTCTCTCTCCATGGCCTGCCGTCGGCAGGAGGGCGAGTGTTGGAGGGTGTTAGCCTCCCCCCGACCCCCATCTGCTGGGCCTCTCCTTAGTCATACTGCTTCTTACAGCGATGGCTTCACACATGGTCTCCCTGTGTCTGTGACCTGTCCTGGGGCCTGCTTGGGTTCCCAGGCTGATTTCAGTTGTGGTCCTTGTCTCGTACATCTCACAGGAAGCCCTGGGCCCTGGCAAACACGCTGAGAAGGAGTTCTGCAAGGACCCCCCAGGAGACGGGTGTGGGAGCGGCGTGCCCCTAGGTAAGGAAATAGTGCTCTCCTGGGAAGCTCTTGTCTGGTTTCTGGTACACTCAGGTCCCGAAGAATGTTTCCTCTCTCCCTTAAGACTCATAGCTCTGGAAAGTCTGGCACTTGAGAGACAGGAAGAAGACAGCTCTCTGTGGCCAGCACTGGTGGCAGGGATGGAGTGGGGGGCGTGGGGTCTGCCTGCATGGAGGCTGGTGGCTGGCTTCTGAGAGCCTACCCTCCCGGGGCGCATTTCTTCAGTTTGTTCACCACGGCGGTCCTAGGCTGTCTCAGGAACCCAGTCCTTTCAGCAGCAAACAGGGTCCATGTCTCATGGGCAGACTCCAGTGAGCTGAGCCCATGAGACTGATGCACTAAACCACAGTGAGAAGCCCGCATGGCCAGCCCCTGTCTCTGGGCGCATCTCCACAAAACGAAACCATTTCCCTGCAGAGCCTGGGGTCAGTGTGAGGGGTTAGACGCTGGAGGTGGATAAAGTGGCAGACAGTGCTAGCTGTGCCTCCTAGGGGAGTTAAGGGGAGACACGGGAAGTGTTGGCACCTTTCTTTATAGTAGAACTCCTTTTTTAGATAAACCATGATATCTGGGTAAGATAGTGTTCACAGCAAACTTTGGGAAATGCTGAACCAAGTAAGGCTAAAGTTTCTTGCAGCTCTCAGCTCTTTCTGATCTGGTTTTCTTCAGATATTTATTTTAATTAAAGGCTTCCTGTTTTGTTAGGGCTGGGAGCTGTTGGGCCAGCAGTCCTTTACACATAGCTGCTAAGTGTTAAAAAAATAAGGAAACATACTTTCTCACGTTTCTGGAAGTCGAGCGGAGGGCACGCTCCAGCCCTGGTACAGAGTGTCTCAGCAGTGTCATGGCAGACCGAGGGCCTTCCTCTCTGTTCTGCCGTCCTCAGTGTCTGCCTCTCACTAGAGCTGTCATGTGTCATAATCAGAAGGTAGAGGCCAATGTCAGTTGGGCTCACAAGTTCCCTAGCAAGAGACACACACATGCACGCAGAGACATACACTCACAGTGAATGAGTAAGAGAGAGGAAAACTTTTTCTCCAACCATTAAATTCATTCTGGTCGGGCCAGTGTAGGCCACGTGCCCATTTGTGGACCAGTAGCACTCATTCTTTGTGTGATGTATTTCACAACTCCAACAAAGAAAGCAAGCGAACAAAGCTAACAGGTCAGTTAGCGTGGGGAATTGACATGGGAACTTCTCATTAGCCTCATGCAGGGAAATGATCTCTCTTAGGGGCATTTTGGACAAGCACTCTGCTTATGTGTCATTTCTATTTAATCATTTCTCTTCTTTCTTAGGAGTTCCAGTTTCAAAACCAAGTATCAACTGCCGGCAAGAGCAAGGACCAGAACTTTGGCGTCCAAGCTTTATAAATTCCGGAAAAAGGAACACTGCAGATTATAACCCAGGTAATGAGCAAACAAGACCAGCTCAGGCATTGGCCTGGAGAGACTCAAAGGCCTGGGAGGAACCATACCAGTGGGACACAGAGGACATGAAGGTGTCGGGTGTGCACTGGGGCTACGAGGAGACCAAGACTTTTCTGGCAATTTTGAGTGAGTCTCCTTTCTCTGAAAAGCTCCGGACTTGTCACCAGAACCGCCAGGTGTACCGGGCCATTGCAGAGCGGCTGAGGGCCCGGGGCTTCCTGCGGACCCTGGAGCAGTGTCGCTACAGGGTCAAAAACCTCCTACGGAATTACCGGAAAGCCAAGAGCAGCCACCCACCAGGGACATGCCCCTTCTATGAGGAGCTGGAGGCCCTGGTGAGGGCACGGACGGCCATCAGAGCCACAGACGGCCCAGGAGAGGCTGTGGCACTCCCCAGGCTGGGGGATAGCGATGCAGAGATGGATGGGCAGGAGGAAGGGGGCTGGGAGCCTGAGGAAACGGCAGAAGACTGTGATGGTGATGACCTGGCCCCTGATGAGTCCATCCGGGAACCCAGGATCCCAGGGGGTCCAACTCTGTTCCAGAGTCGTATTGGTAAGAACAAGGGCTGTTGTGGATCCAGATTCCAACACCCCTGCCAGCCCAACCTCTGCTCCCTGAGTTCAGGGCATAGACTGGATTGCAAGTTTAGATCAATGCCCCTGGAGTAAGGGGTTAAGTTCCTTTGGTTGTCCTTAAACTCCTACTCTTGCCTCCTATGATCAGTTTCCTAGAATGAGTTTTTGCTATGGAAGCAAACTTTTGAGACCTTAAGGAACCCTAAAGAGGTAATTCAGTATCAGTTGACCTTTGAACAATATAGGGGTTAGGGTACCGATCCTCTGCTTTGTCGAAAATACACGTATAACTTCTGACCCCCCCCCAAATTTAACTAATAGCGCATGCTGTGGACCACAAGCCTTACCAGTACTGTAAATCATACATATTTTATATATGTATTATATGCTCTATTCTTACAATAAAGTAAGCTAGAGAAAAGTTATTAAAATCATAAGGAAGAGAAAATACATTTACAGTGCTGGACTGTACATAAAAAATCAAATCTGTGTATTAGTAAATCCTTGCATCTTAGACCTGTGTTGTTCAAGGTTTAGCTGTATTTGCCAGAGCATGTCACTAGGAGGATGGGGAAGGTTGTTGTGTTACATGAATGAACTTTTAATTTTAATGTGTAATGAGCACATCAACCTGTGGTTACAGACAGTACCTTTAGGTAAAGAAAGATACAGAGTGAGATATTTAACATGGAACAGAAGTCATGACTGAAAGTCATGACATTTGGGAAACGATCATTGTGTAAGTGGAAACACAGAAGCCCAAGAGATGAAATGTGTTATCTAAAGATACACAGTGAGGTAGGGGCAGGGCAGAGCCCAGAGCTCCTGCCTCCAGTTTTATGTGGTTTCTCCCCCTCCACCATGCTGCCCACCTGGGCTGCATCATTTACCCACAGAGGACCTGAGAACAGACCACCCCCTTTTCATTCCTCCACAAAAGGAAAGGGCATCCTTGGTTGGATGCTATTGCAAGATTATTTGAAGTCCAGTTATGTCTAGGGATTTTCAGTTCCCATGTTTGTTAAGAGGAAAGTTCATAAAATAAATACAGGATGTGTATGGGATGGATGTAGAGAAAGTATCTTGGATCCCAGCTTCAGGCCTTTCCCTACACCAGCCAACTGAAGCCAGAGGAGTTGGGGTTACCTGGTATAACGTGGCCACCTAAGTCCTCTTCAGCTAGGACTCAAGAGTTAATGGAAACTCTTAGAAGGGGTGGGGTGGAGTGGGAGGCCGTGGCTTACCTCTGAGAAGCAAGGGTATAGTCTTTGCTGGGGCCCTGGGTGCCTGGAAGATTTCTAAGGGTCCTGTGTTCGTTTTAGACATTTGGAAAGGGGGGGCAGAGGACGGTGAACCCTGATGATCTAGGCACGTCTCATTATGCCTCACAGTTCTGAACTCTTCACTCCTGACAGCAGGTGTGCACTGGGGCTACGAGGAGACCAAGGCCTTCCTGACCATTCTTAGTGAGTCCCCATTCTCTGAAAAGCTCCGCACCTGTCACCAGAACAGCCAGGTGTACCGGGCCATCGCAGAGCGGCTGTGTGCACAGGGCTTCCTGCGGACCCTGGAGCAGTGTCGCTACAGATTCAAAAACCTCCTTCGAAGCTACCGGAAAGCCAAGAGCAGCCACCCACCAGGGACATGCCCCTTCTATGATGAACTGGATTCCCTGATGAGGGCGCGGACTGCGGTCAGAGCCATGGGAACCCTCAGGGAGGCAGCAGATCTCCCTAGGTCGGGGCAGAACAGTACTGAGGCTGGTGACCAGCAGGCCTGGGATGAGGTGGCAGATGAAGATGCCATCAAATCTTCAGCCCCGTGTCCTAATATCCCAGACACTGGTAAGTGGGGAATAATTTGATGCCCACAAAATCCAGAAGCTTGCATGGAGAACAAGGGGGCCAGCTCATTTCTTGTTTGTCTCTGAAGTATAAGAGAGAATGGAAATGAATAGGAAAAGCATTTGTGATTTGCTCAGATGATTCAGTCTCTAGCTTTGTGTAATCCCCCAAATGAGATAGGCAGTCAGGTCTTAATTTTACTTGGATTTAACTGGGAAAATATAGAGTTTATTCAATTTCCCATGATGTGGGCTGTTTGTAATGTGCTAGAAGAAGGTGTTCAGTATTGAGTAGAGGGATGGGGGAGTTGGGCAGAGACTGACTGGCCGCGTGGCCTGGGCTTCATGACTCCGTCAGTGGGGTCACCATGTTCCAGGGCTCCACTCTCTGCTTTGCCCTTCAGAAATTTACAGATGCCCCAAAACTTGATTAGTTTCATGTTAGTTGCCTTATAAGATGTGAACAGAAAATACGTGATAAAATTCACACTAAATTCACAAACACAAGGTCCATAAATAGATGTTAACTAATGAATGAAGGAAAACTGCCTTTCTGTCTATTTCAGGGTTTGAGATGAGGCCTAAGGATGAAGACCAGATTTCGGAGCAGGACATTTTTGAGGATTTGCCTGGAGCCTTATCAAAATGCACTAGAGAGGATGTTTGCCACCCTCCTGACTGGGGGCAAGACAGTGAAAATGAAGAGGAAGGTGAAGGGCAGTGGGGAAACACCCAGGAGCAGTGGGAAGAATGTTCTTCTGAAGAGGACTTAGAAAAACTTATCGACCATCAAGGCCTGTACCTGGCAGAGAAACCTTACAAGTGCGATACATGTGTGAAAAGCTTCAGTCGGAGCTCCCACTTCATTGCCCACCAGCGGATCCACACAGGTGAGAAGCCCTACAAATGCCTTGAATGTGGGAAAAGCTTTAGTGATCGCTCCAACCTCAATACCCATCAGAGAATCCACACTGGGGAGAAGCCTTACAAATGCCTCGAATGTGGGAAAAGCTTTAGTGATCACTCCAATCTTGTCACCCATCAGAGAATCCACACAGGCGAAAAGCCCTATAAGTGTGGGGAATGTTGGAAAAGTTTCAACCAGAGCTCAAACCTCCTGAAACATCAGAGAATCCACTTGGGAGGCCATCCTGACCATTACAGTGAGCCTGGGGAAAAGTTAGGCCTAAGCTTATCCTTCAGTGCTCACTGCAGAAGCTCTGCAGAAGAGATGTCTCTTGAACAGCCTCAGAGCACTAGTAAGAACTTGAATTCTGGCCCACACAGCACCAACTCAGGGGAAAAGCTCTACCAGTGTTCTGACTGTGGGAGAACCTTCTCGAAGAGCTCTGCCCTCATCAGTCACCAAAGAATCCATACAGGAGAGAAACCATATGAATGTGCCGAATGTGGGAAAAGCTTCAGTAAGAGCTCCACGCTGGCTAACCACCAGCGAACCCACACGGGGGAGAAGCCGTACAAGTGTGTGGACTGTGGGAAGAGCTTCAGTGAGCGCTCCAAGCTCGTCACACACCAGAGAGTGCACACAGGAGAGAAGCCCTACAAATGCCTTGAGTGTGGGAAGTTCTTCCGTGATCGTTCCAACCTCATCACTCATCAGCGGATTCACACAGGAGAGAAGCCTTACAAGTGCAGAGAGTGTGGGAAGTGTTTTAACCAGAGCTCTAGTCTGATCATTCACCAGAGGATCCACACTGGGGAGAAACCCTACAAGTGCATGGAGTGTGGGAAGGACTTCAACAATAGCTCCCACTTCAGTGCCCACCGGAGAACTCACATGGGAGGGAAAGCATCTTAGGAGACACCCCCCCACCCCACACCCTTGCCATAGCAAAAGAGAGAAATGTATATTGAACTCTTCTCAGATCGTTAAGATATATGCTAGAAACTTTACCCAGTTTTTAAGCTTGGTGTATACCCAGGAAAGCTGTCTTGGTATGATCCAGGTTATTTGGAAGTGAATTACAAATGCAAAGGATCCAGATTTGAAGGCACTTTCTTTTCTAAATTTTTAAAAATTTTTAATGTTTTAATTTTAAAATTTTTTAATATTTTTAAAATTTTAATTTTTAACTTACATTCAATTTAGTTAACATACACTGTAGTATTTGTTTCCGGGGTGGAATTTAGTGACTCATCAGTTGCATGTAACATCCAGAGCTTTCTATCAAGTGCCCTTCTTCATGCCCATCACGCAGTTACCCCAGCCTCCAGCAACCCTCAGTTTGTTGCCTGATGTTACGAGTCTTTTATGGTTTGAAGGCACTTTTCTTAAGTGTAATTCGTTTTCCTCATGTAAACCGCTCCCCATGCAGTCCTCAGGCTGTCCTTACATTTGCTGTCTTGGGAGGACTTTATCAGTGTTCGAGCCAGACTGGTAATGTAGGGGATTAGAGGGAAATCCGTGGTCGAGATTCCAGACCTCCCTGTGCCTTTACACTGTCCCCAGGTATACACGGTGCATTGGCAAATTCTTATACGTGGCAGGTTTCAGCTGGGGCGTGTCCATATAGAAGAACTTTGAGACTGGGAAAGCAATCAGTGGCTTGAAGCAGACCACCATGGCCTCAGCAAAGAGGAGGAATGTCAGTGACATCATTACTAAATATTAAAAATAGCAAAAGTAGCCAGTATTTATTGAGCATTTGCTCTTTGGCAGGCTCTGTGCTAAGCACTTTGTACACATCCTCACACTCCTCATGGCAGCCTTGGGAGGAAGGTACTAATCTCCCCCATTTCCCGGAGGAGAAACTGAGGCTTGGGAAAACTAAGTAACCTGCTTGGGTGGCATGGCTGAAGATGGCAGTGGCAGACTTTGTCCAGATCTATCTGTCTCTGGAGCCTGAGGTGCCCCTGACCATTGTACTGAGTTCCTTCTGCCATAGCGCGGGTAACTCAGACCCCAAAGCACTTTGTGGGCCATGTTTCCTACTAAAATTCTTTTAGGAATTCTCCTTTTAGCAAATTCAGAAACCAGGAATCCCTAAACATGAAAGGGTCTGGAATGGCCCGAATTGGCGATGCTTGGAGCAAGGCTGAGCTAGTATTAAAGTGCTTGATGTGGATTTCCTTCTTTGCAACAGTATGGAGGAGAGATACAGGGGTTGAGACGGGAGAACAGGCAGCCACCGTGTACCTCTTCCCATGGGATACAGCTTCCACGAAGAAAATGGGGTTTAAGAATTGTCCCCTTTCTCAAGGAGTCTGTCCTCTTTGAGTTAGACTTGGCTGAGTTGAAAATGTTAAATCTTAAAGAAACCCAGGCTGGTGTTTTCGTCTCCCCAGCCCTTTTCCTCTTGGTGGTAGCTGAGCAGAGGGTAGGTGGGAAGAGTTGCTGTGCCTACCGAGAGGGCTTTGACCACTGCCCTGCATCTCAGGTGTGTGGCACAGTTTTATCCTGAGCCAGCTTGTGCCAGGCCTGCCCGGTGCTTCCTGAACGTTGGCCCTCCCACAGAGACCAGTCAGAAGGGCTCACCCATGATGGTTTTCTAATTTGCATACTTTGGCCTTCAGAGTTTCTCCTTTGGAGGGTTTAAAAATATTGACCATAGTCTTCCATTTCCAGAGGATTTTAAAAGAAAATCCTTGTCCTGACATCTCTGCTTGTGACATCGAGAAGCCATCATGCCCTGGGTATTTCACGGACTGGGGAAGTACCTAGCAGATGGTGGATATGATGTGAAGGGTGGAAGTTTCTATGCTCACACGAGGGAGCCGTCGGACAGTTCTGCACTCCCACAGAGTGAGATCACTCCCAGCCCTTCCTCTGCTTCCTGAGAACCAGCTCACCTGGGGCCACTGCCTGGCAACTCCTTCCCCGTTTACCTCTCCTGGCTCACATGGTCTCTGAGGGGCAGGGTCGTGGGTGAGCCTTGGGTTGGCACCAGCAGGTATCTGCAGTAACAAGATGAGGCACAGGGAGCCGTGCGAGCTGCGGGGGAGGGAGTTCCGGGCAGGGGCATGGTGGTGTGACAGCACGATTCGGGTGTGGATGGGCGCCAGAGCAGCTTAGGACCGGCAGCGTGTAAAGTGAGAGGTGGGCAGTGGTGTGAGCTGAGACGGGAGGGTGCGGGGGCAGCTTCCTGGACCTCATGCCCGAGTGGAGCTTGGACATCGGGCCGCGGGTGACATGGGCGCGCGTGGTCTGCGTGGAGCTTGGCTGTGCCGCGGTAGGGACGCTACTGCAATATTCCAGCTAAACACGAGGATTTGAACTGGGGCAGTGGGTACCCGGAAGGGGAGCGGATGGATCTGAGCGGCTTCAGAGGCGGCGCTGGGGACAGCAGAGGAGAGCTAGATGCCTTGGGTGATGGGTGGGGCTTGTCACCAGAACTGGGAACACAAGAAGGAGATGCAGGAGGGCAGAAGATGACAGAGTCAGTTCGGGACATTTGAACTTCAGGTGCCTGAAGGACAGCTGAGGGGCACTGCAGCAGGCATTTGGACATGTGGCCTGAAGCTAGGACCAGGGAGTCACCTGCGTGTGTGGGAGTTAAACCACAGATAAGAGAGAATGTTCAAGTCCTGGAAATACCGGGTCTAGGACAGAGCTTGGGAAGCACCAAAGGGAGAGCAAGACACTCCTCCAGGGAGCTCTAGACCGCTCTCCACTCCTACTCCCCCCACCCCTGCACACTTCCATTGTTGCTGATGCCTGAATTCTCAGTGTAGTCCCACGTCTTCTGGAACCTTCACTGTGGAAGCCAAGCTGCGCCCTCTCCCTCGAGTGTCACCAGCGCCCCTGTTCTGGGAGGTGGGCTAGTGTCTCACGCTTCCAGTGAACGCTTGGATGTTCACTACGCCCCAGTCCTTTGGCGGACCAGCAGGCTCAGCCTGAGAGCACAGGCGGCGTGGGCCCTCCTCCCTGCATGACTGACATTTTGGAGGAAGTTCTTGTTCAGGTGGCTCCTGTGTCTGGGTCCTGCCCCCCACCCCCGCTTTGCTGGGGCACCCAGACCTCCTCCAGCAGGTCTTTGCTGCTCCCTGAGCTTTGTTAACGCGAGTCTGCCCTTGAGAAGCAGATTCACTCTGCAACCTGGGCCTCAGGCTGTGTGCCCGCGGGACAGACCCTCGTGAAGGGAAACCGAGGCAGCGGTTGCGACTGTGGCGTGTGAGCTGCGCCTTCTTACTTGAGCTCTGCACCTTCCCTCAAGAAGGGCCGAGGCTCTTCTGAGGTGACAGACACTGAGAATCTTCAGGAGGCAGCAGACCCGAGGGTGAGGGCAGGGAATGGGGCTGAGGGTGCCTTTAGGTATCTGCTCTCTTTAGCCTTGACTCCAGCAGTGATCTCCTGGTCCTGGCTGCCTCAGCCTCATTGTCCCCCACAGCCTCTAGCCGGAGGAGCAGAAGGCAGCTTGGGTCCTCACCTGCTGAGAGACGTAGTAGTCGGGACCTCGGGGAATCCTGGCCTCTCTGCCTCATCTGTTCCGGGGCCACGCTGGGGACCTCGTTGCCCTGGAGCGCCTTTCCCTGGTCACGGAAGGAACACTAGGCGTAGCCTGTGCTCGGTGAGCCTGCCCTGGGCTGCCTGGAGGAAGAGGCAGAGTGCTAAGGAGGCCCCTGTTCTCAGTGTGGGTCTGTCCTCTCGCATCTCAAAGCAGAGAGCTGCTTTGGTCTAAGAGTCACCTAGTAAAGTCAGGAGCCTCAGAACGGTCAAGGGCAGGATCCAGTTAAACAGCTTTGCCCAAACACACTGAACAGGCTGAATAAGGATTTTCTAATCCCAGCTTGGTGCGGGAATCTCTTGGGTTGTGCGGATGATTCTGATCCTGGCTGCCATCCGCCATCACATAACACTTTCTGAGGTCACATTTGTTTTTCACATTTTCATTGTTGGAAAATGCCCCATAATTGTGCCATCTAGAGGATGAGGTCCCCACAAAGGAACAGTGAGAAAACACATGGACCTGCAAGGCTGGTTCGAGATCACGTGAACCTAAGCAGGAGAGGAGCCACGGGCAGCGGCTAACGGAACCATTGTCCCTAGAATCTCTGGAGAGTCACCGGAGCTCAGAGAGCCCCACTGTGGTGCCAGGTGACAATTGGGACACAAAGGGGAAAGGACTCCTCTTCTTCCTTCATTAGAACATGGCTTGGCTTCAGTGCTTTGGGGAATTCACAGGGCACAGAGGAGTTTCTGTATATTTAGAGGAGAGGACCAAGGGCGGGGGCTGTGGTGGTGGTGGTGGTCGTGACCTGCTGCTCTGAAACCCTCCTGGCACACTTCACTGGGAAGGCTGGCAGGCAGGGCAGGAAAAGGCGTACCCCCTCTAGACAGCATCTGGTAAGGAAAGGCTCGTTCCTGACCATACATGTGGTCCCCGATGCAACCCTATTCCTGAAGTGGCCCGGAAGTAGATGGAGGAGGTGGGACTAGCCAGGCCGGAGGTTAGGCTAAGCCCTTCTGGCACACCCTGAGCCTGCTCTCTCCAGGGACTCCTTTGAGCAACTAATATCTTATGAAAACCAGGCGCTTGGGATCCATCTGAGCGACTCAGAAATAAAAATGGAATGAAGTTTGGCCACCAGGAGGCTCAGAGGTTCAAGATCCAATTCTAAAAAGTGAGCAGGCCTTTTTGGTTCACAGTTTGCTCATCAGTGCCTGACTTCACTCTGTCTGGCTTTGTTTTCACTTCCTTATCCTTTATTATTTTCATTTTGTTTCATTTTCATATTTTCCTTTTTTGGTGATTATTTCATGTTTTGGCTAGTTCAATCCTATTTTGGGATGAAGTGGCCTGATAAATTAATAAATTCTACTGATTAAACTGAAAGAAAAAACAAACTTGTTTTGGGCTCCTCTGGTATCTCTCTCGTGACCCTCAAAGCGTGGAGGACAGGGCGAGGGGGAATCAGGGGATCCACAATGAGGCTGCGTGATCTCACGGCCCTTGTGCTGGGCTGACATCTTTCTTTCACTGTTCACTGTTTCACACTTTGAATGCAAGGAAGGAAGAGCTGGAGGGTCTTTATGGGTATTCTTTCTCCACCTACCTCTTCTGGTAACGTCCAGGAGACACTGTGGCTCAAGACTGAAGTTTCACTCTCTATTTTTATTGAGTGAGACATAGGCAACTTTTCTTCTTTTCAACTCTGCTGTCCTTGAATGCTGGTTGTAAACTGGTAGGGGCAGGGAGAGAGTGATACTTCAGATTTCTCCACGGCTTTGGTTGGAATCCACTGGAAACTGTTTCTTCCTGTAGGAGTCAGAATCTTGAGTGTTGGGTCATAGCAGCAGCTGGGAAGCCCTGATATTCTGCGTATCTTGGGACAAGATCTAAGGGAGAATTAGTTATTGTCTCCCTGGAAGAGAAGTTCTAGGTCTTGTGGACATGCTTTCATGTGACTTCTTTCTGGCAGTTGCTCCAACCGTGACCAGATCTACAGGGCTTGTCTTCTTGGAAGACAGGACAGAGGGTACAGACATCTTATTGTTGTGCTCTTGCTATTCCCATATCCCAGAGGTCAGTTACAAATGTCAGTTGCAACCTGGGCTCAGGTTCATGACTCATCCCAGGCCACGCCTCTAGTTCCATAGGAAAGCCCAGATCCCAGCCCCACAGTCTGGCTCCAGGGCTTGCACTCTTGGCCATGCTCCACCAGCAGGTCCTTCAAAGGGCCTGTTCCTGTTGTGCCTGAGCCATTCACCCATATCATCCCACAGCCCCTCCCTGCCTGCAACAGCCCCCACCTCCTGGGTGTGCCCCTGCAATCATGGAGGACCTCTACCCCTGGCTGGCCACAGTCCCGTCGTCTCCTGGCGGGGGGGGGTGCTCGGACAACCGCAAGATGGCCGTGCTGTCTTTGATCGCTCTAGCTCAGCCACGTTTGTCCTTGAACCCGCCACCTCTGATATCATGAATGCAACTAATCTCTCTTCGGAGCTCAGATCTGCACAACTAGTTACTTGGCATGTCCTCTGCGATCAGCAGGTCCACACTCATTCCCCCTGAACTTGCTGTAGCCTCTAACCTCTTCCTTTTCCATTGCAGTCAAGATGGTATCTTCCATGCAAGGTGCTCAAGTCGGACAAGGTTTGCAAGCATCTGCTGTGTGAGAGGCTCTGGAGGGGAGGCCTGGCGGGAGGGGGCCTGGCTGTAGGAGGACATGGCGGTGGGACGTGCTGTTAGCAAGATAGTGAGAACTGGTGCAGTGCTGGTTCCCACAGGTGGTTGGGTGATTACGTTGTGGTGCAAGGGAGAGAAATGGTGTTCAACAGATCTTTTGTTCCGGGAGAAGTCAGGATCCCTGTCCCTCTGAGACACACTCTGCGATTAGTAAACAAATCTCTCTCTCTAGGAGAGAGTTTTTCAAACCGCTGCTTCTATGCAGTATCTCTGCGGGCTGCTTGTGTGCAGTATCTTTAAGGGGAGGGACTCCGTTTTCCCTCACCCTCCTGGCTTTGCCAGAGATTTTTAAAGTTCGGGCGTTAAGTCCTGCTGATTATAAGAACTTGTGAAATTTGGCCCCCCTGGTTTTCAAAGCGAAGTGTTACGAGGATTCATCTTCCCTGCGTGTTCTCCACGGTGGGATTGCCTGGTTCTTTCCCCTCTCCATGCCTGCAGGTCCCTACGTCCCCTGGACGGGCCCCGGGGTCTGGTTGGCTCCTGCCTGCCTCTCCTCCCTTCCTGCCCTCTTCCATGTGGCCTCTTCTCTGCTCTGCCTGTCTTCGGGTCATTGTCTGGGTTGTTTACACTGAGGTGCTTTCTCGTTGTGCCCACGGGATGAGATGAGTCCAGGAGCCTCCTACCCCATCATCTTCCCTGGCAGTCCCCTCTCAGGTGTCAATTTAAAAACCGCAAACTCCCAGCCCACGCTCCCTCAGAACACTCACCCTGTCTTTTATTACAGGGTTATTTCCTAGTGTCTGTGGCGGACGCTGCGGGATGCTTCCCTCCCTCGTAAGAGAACAGAGAGCGGCCGTCTTTGTCTAGGTAACTTTTCCTTTGAGGAAGCCCACATGCCTCAGGGCTTCCCCGGCTTCGGGCTGCAGACGGGGCTTGCTTAGTGCGAGGATAATTCCATTCTCCGAGGATAATTCCATTCTCCCAGCCCTGTTCTCCGTCTGAGAACACAAGCAGCGATGCAGTGATGACATTCCCGTGGTAATAGGGGTTGGATGACCGGAAACGGGTGACCCAGTTCGTGCCAGTGAAATAGAAGGTGGAGGGGCGGGACTAGAGAACTAGTTTTTGAACTTGACTGCCTCAAGAAGGCTGGCCTGGAGCCACAAGCCCAGAGCTGAGGGAATCCCAGAGAAATGGAGCTGGAGATACTAGTTAAGTCGTGGCCCACTCAGCTGCTGGACTTTGTCACATGAGCCAATGCCTTTGGCAAATCCAGTTTGAGCTGGGTTCCCGCTTTCTGAGGTGGAGAGAAATGCACCCACGATCTTTCGTGTCCAGGCCCCCCTCTCCTGTCACCTCCTTCCCATCTTCATATCCCTTCCGACCCAGTTTGGCGCCATATTTGTAATTTCAACCACTCTTGCCAATAGCTTGGCACTCTTACTGCTGTCTCCTATGACATCTGCCTGGCATGACTTCAGTCATTGAAGAACCCAACAATGCAACCTCTCTATTACCTGCATTCATGCTATTATCTTTTGCTGTAAGAAAATAAAAGCATTATCAATAAGAAAGATTGGTGCCACAGTGAGTTCATGGTCAGTTAGGTCCTAAACACTGTCCAGTAATCGTCCTATGAGGTTGTTCCTGGTAGCAATTGGATGACAAAACATTTTATAATCAAAGTGCCCAATAGAGGGGATTAGGATACAAATGACATACCAGCAGGCAATAGAAAACTTAGCAGCCATTTAAGATGATGACAAAGGTACATACGCATAACTGTGTGTAAAAATGCCCACGATGAACCATGAGCAACAATGTTACAAAAGTGAGTGTAGGCACAAGAACATTCCGAAAAGATCCATAGTAAAATGTTACCATGGTAATCTCAGGCTGCCGGAATTATAGACTTTTCTGGTGTTTTTATTTGTGATTCTTATACAATGTTCAGTATTAATAAAATACCAGTGCTATTACCACCACAATTTTTGATAATAGTTCATTTTCTTGCAGTTCTTTTTTCATAAAATTCATAAAAACTTCCCTATGATTATTTTGTTTAGGTCTTTTGCAACCTTCCTTTTTATTCTTTCGTTACCTCGATATACGGTGGTGTCAGGGGAGTGACTTCCAGCTCCTGTTACTGGTGTGTTTCGACTTCTCTTCTTTTCTGCTCTGTGAAAGTGGCTGCTTCTTATCGAGTGAATAGTTAACATAGGCTACATCTTCTTCGTGAGTTGTGTCCTTTAGCTTTGTAAAATGAGCTTCTATGAGCTCATTCTGACTTGTCTGATGCCAAGACGTTCTTGTCATGGGTTCTTGTTTGCGGATGTCTGCTGCTCCTTTGTTTATCCCTTTGTTGTCCCCCGCCCCCTTCTCCCTTTGAAACACTAACAGTCAAAACTGTAGCAACTACATTTTTTTACTTTAGCTCTAAGCCCTGCATCCATGTACTTTAGGACTCCTGGTGTGGCTATGAGAGCTCCTTCCCCTCCCCGGCTCTACTATAGGTCCAGTTTACAGAATGTATAATTGTCTCGAACAATGCAGAAGACATGCTTATTCCTTTGGTTTTAGCTGTTTTGATTTACTTTATTTCAGATATGCCTCTTCTTATAGCACTGAGTTTTACTTGTGAACTAATCTGAAGCCATTTAACAAGTAAGTGCATTAAACCTAATTACATTTAGTGATACAATGGCTCTTTGTTTTCAGATCTGTCATAGTATATCATGTTGTATTTACTTTGTGTATTTATCATATTTTCTGGTTCTTTCAAAATGTGATATTTTGGGGCCTTTTAAAATGTATATTAATATTTAGCACATTTTGTATTTTTATTCTAATAATTTCCTTTAGACTGATACATTTATGGAATGCCCTTAGTCCTCTTTTTCACTACTGAGGTTCTTATTATTTTATTAGCTTTATATTAGTGGTTCTCAATGGAGGGGAGGGAAGGGGTGTGTGTGTGTGTGTGTGTTGTGTATCATTTTTCTTCCCAGAAGATACGTGGCAATATCTGAAAACATTTTTGGTTGTCACTGCTGGACGAGGAGTGCTACTGGCATCTAGTGGGGAGAAGTCAGGGATGTTTCTAAACGTTCTATAACGCACAGCATGGCCAATTGCTACAGCAAGAAGTATCCAGGCCCCAATGTCAATGGTGCCAAGTTTGAGAAATCCTTCTTTAGGTGGTCTTTTGACTCCCACCAATTCTCTCTGTGGCCAGCAATGGGTTCATTCTACTTCCCCCTTTCCTCTCCTTTCTCTTCTCCTTAAAAAACTTATTTTCTCTTCGTCAGACACATGACATTCACATACTGTTCTTCCATCTTTGTCTTCCTCTTCATCTTCGATTTCAATAGAATCCGTTCTCAATACCAGTCTTTTTGCTGAAGTTCCCAATGGGTTGGATTGAACCTGTTGTTTTATCAGTAGTAGATATTTCAGGAGTGGCTCCCGAGTAAAATATTCCTGAGTTCGTCAATATTTAATCCTGTGTTTCATAGTCTTGATGCTTAACAATTACTGCATATGTAACGGTTGGCTTATATTTTCCCTTCAGTTTGTTGAAAATATTGCATCACTCTTGTTTGGCTTTGTGTGTTGCTGTTAGGAAATCTGATGATTTCTTTTCTTGCAGTGGACTTGATTTTTAACTTAGAGGCCCAGAGAATGTTTTCTTTTTCTTTAAAATATAGTCTTAAGGGGTATGTCCCAGATTTGGCCATTCCAAGATAATTTTCCCAGGAACACAGAATTTCTTTTAGTTCTAGAAATTTTTCTGAAAGTATAACTTTAAATATTAATTCGATACCATTCATTTAGGTTTCCTTCTTCAGGGAATTTACTGCCCATTAATCAATTTATCTTTGCCTGTTCTGTGTCTCATTTCTTATCCTTTTTACTCCTTTATTTGATTTTTGTTTCCTTAAATGTTTTTGTTTTCTTCCTACATGCCCTTGCAATATAATTTTTTCCTGAATCTGTTGTCCCCTGGATACTTTGCAGTTTGGTCTTAATTTCTAAGATATGTCTGTCCTTTCTTTTGAAAGCTCTCACTTCACATCTTCCTTTTGTATGTCAATTTGTATTCCATGTTTTGGAACCCCAATGTATGTTGTACTTTAATATTTACAGTTGCTTCTTTAATTGTATTTAGTTAATGTTTGAATGTTTTTTGAAAAATTAATTAAATTTAAATTTAATTTTATTTATTTATTTGACAGAGATCACAAGTAGGCAGAGAAGCAGGCAGAGAGAGAGGCAGAAGCAGGCTCCCCACTGAGCAGAGAGCCCGATGTGGGGCTTGATCCCAGGACCCTGAGATCATGACCTGAGCTGAAGGCAAAAGCTTAACCCACTGAGCCACCCAGGTGCCCCTTAATTTATTTTTTTGATTTGAGGCTAAATACTCAAGCTTGTTTGTTTGTTTGTTTATGTCATCTCTACACACACTGTGGAGCTTGAACTCACCACCCCAAGCTGAAGAGTCATGTGCTCTTCTGACTGAGCCAGCCAGGTGCTTAGTTTGGAATGCTTTTTAAAAAAATTTTCCTCTCCTTTGCTTATTTTTTTGGGGGGTGGTAGTATTTTCATTAGCTAAGTATTTTACTACTTATTTTCTGTTTTATTCTGTTTTCCTCCTAGTTTTATTGAGATATAATTAATGTATAACATTGTATTAATTTAAAGCATAGAACATTTGATAAATGTATATATTGTGACATATCATCACATAGGTTTAGTTAACATCTATTACCTCACATAATTACACTTTTTTTTTCTTGTGATGAGAACTTTTTTTTTTTTTAAAGATTTTATTTATTTACTTGACAGACAGAGATCTCAAGTGGGTGGAGAGGCAGGCAGAGAGAGAGGGGGAAGCAGGCTCCCTGCTGAGCAGAGAGCCTGATGTGGGGCTCGATCCCAGGACCCTGGGGCCATGACCTGAGTGAAAGGAACAGGCTTTAACCCCCTGAGCCACCCAAGTGCCCATGATGAGAACCTTTAAGATCTTTTCTTTTAGAAACTTTTAAAAAATGTGTATATAATACGGTATCGTGAATTATAGACACCATGCTGTGCGTTAAATCTCTAGAACATTTCTCTTACAACTTGATGTTTACATCTTTTGCCCACCTTTACCCACTTCTCCTGCCCATCACCCTTGCCTCTGGCAACCACCAATCTATTCTGTGTACCTGTGAGTTCTGTTTTGTAAGATTTCACATGTAAATGAGAACTCACAGTACTTGTCTTTCTCTGCGTGACTTATTTCACTTCATATAACGTCCTCAAAGGCCCAACCATGTTGTTGCAAATGTGAGGATTTCCTTCTCTCTCTCTCTCTGTGGCTCAATACTATTACCGTGTGTGTGTGTGTGTGTGTGTGTGTGTGTGTGTTTATCCAGTCATCCTTCGGTGGACACTTAGATTGCTTCCATGTCTTGACTGTTACAAACAATGCTGCAATGAACATGCGGCCTCAGTTATCTCTTTAAAATAGTGATTTTGTTCCCTCTATGAATTTGACACCTTATATGAGTGGAATTGTACTGTATTTGTCCTGGAATGGGTTCGTTTCACTTAGCACAATGGTCTCAAGTTTCCTCTATGTGGCAGCATGTGGCAAGATTTCCTCTTAAGGCTACTACTCCACTGTACACATACAGCACACCTTGCGCACCCACTCACCTGTCAGTTGGCATTTGGGCTGTTTCCACCACCAGGCTGTCACCATATGCTGCTGTGAACACGCGTGTACATATATCTCTTTGTGACCTGCTCTCCATCCTTTTGCATATACACTCAGAAGAGGAGGAATGGCCGGATCATACAGCAGCCCATTTCCCCGGGAACCTCCATGCTGTTTCCCACAGCAGCTGTACTATTTCACATACACAGACATTCCAGTTTCACTGCATTCTCGCCAACACTTGGTATTTTCTGGGTTTTTCACTGAACCTATGCTAATGGTTGTGAGGTGGCATCTCACTGTGGTTTTGATTGTATGCTTGATTGGATGAGGGACGTTTTGCAACTTTTCATGTGCTTTTTGGCCACCTGTATGTCTTCTTTAGAGAAATGTTTGTTCAAGTCCTTTGACTGTTTTATTTTATTTTATTTAAGATTTTATTTATTTATTTGAGAGAAAGAGAGTGACAGAGAGTGTGAGAGGGGAGAAGGTCAGAGGGAGAAACAGACTCCCCATGGAGTTGGGAGCCCGATATGGGACTCGATCTAGGGACTCTGGGATCATTACCTGAGCCGAAGGCAGTTGCCTAACCAACCGAGCCACCCAGGTGCCCCCTTTGACTGTTTTAAAATTAAGTTTTGAGGGGCGCCTGGGTGGCTCAGTCAACGTGAGCTATATACTCCATTTTGTGTTAATTTTTGTCTATGGCAGATTTCCACATTTCCACATTTCCACTCTCGGCTTCTGGCCCCAAATATGTCTCTCCTCCCCTTCCCCAAGAAACATTTGCCCTTAGCCATGAAAAAGGCCATTAAAATGTAAGAAACCAATGCAAAAATTTATATTTTATTTGAATTCAAAAAATTTAAAATTGCTTTCAAATTCAGGAAAGTACCATAATGCAGGACCCCAGGGGAAGCCTCATATACAGAGACAGATAAATTAAATGTATATACTGCAGACAAGCCAAGAAGGTGTGTAGATTACATATTTACAGTACTTGATGTTTTCTGAAAACCATATTTATACATTTTATTACATTTACAAAAAAGGCTTCCACTACCGTTTACCTACAATAATGAAAAAAAAAATTTACACCTTTTTTTCTTTTTTTTTTTTGGTACTGTACAAACTTTGTATAATAAAAATATATCTCTGTACAAAAGATTTTTTTTTGTTTTTGTTTTACTTTTTTTTTTCCCCTCATGGGATGACGGTGGGTATATGGTGTGGACGGAGAGTGAAAGGCCTAGTTTGCCCCGGTTCCTTCCAAGCCTCTGGAGGTGGTGTGGAAATGCCAGAGGTGGGCAAGGTGATGCATGGCAGACTGGGCGCCCCACCGGCATAGGCTCCTTGGGTGTCTCCTGGGACCCCACAAGGGGACACAGGGGAGGCGACGGAGGCAGGGCTGCAGGAGGAGTCCACTGTGTGGTCTGAGAGGAGCAAAGGATGGGGGGGGGGGGAAGCAGCCAGAGAACTTCCTGCATTTGTTTCCAGGGAAAGAGAGATGAGCATGTGAGTGTGTGTGTGTCTGGGTGGGTCCTCTTCCGCCAAACCCAGGGATGCGGTGACCCAGAGCAGAGGTGGGCGGCCATGGGCTCCTGCCACGGGGGGTCCCAGTCCCGTCTGCTGGAAACTGACCACCTGTCACTGTACTCTAGCCCCTCTTAACATTTGGCAGATCACTTCATTTGCTTAAGAACCGGGTGTCCCCGCCACTCCACTCCCTTACGTTTCTATTCGTTATTTCACTTATGTGATAAGAATATCTTAGGCCAGCATGTCACACGTGCACAGGTGCTTAAGCCCAGGGGGGCCTTCCCAAGGACAGAGAAAATGGCTCTAAATGCCACCGTTTGATCCCTAAACTTGTTAATGTCCCAACGATACGTATATGGAATTCAGTAATGACCCAAGCACGATGGAACTCAAAATGAATCGAGCCTACTTGCAAGCAACTGGAGAGCAGGTGACTTTCATTCTGTGCATTCTTTTGGTTCAGGAGCGCTCAGGTCCTCTGTCTGCTGCAGCGAGGTGCTGTGGGGGGCCAGGGGCCAGCACTGGCTCTAGGAGGCCTGGGTTCCGGTTCCTTTCCCTGATGCTGCCCAGCTGGAGGGAACAGAGCCCAGCGAGGACACACAGGTCCCCTCCCTGGCCCACCAGCCCTGGCCACAGTTCTGCCACGGAGATGTACCTACTCCCCCTGTATCTGATGCCCTGTTAGACCTGGGCATCCCGCGGCTGGGGTCATGGACTTTGGAGTCAGACCCACCTGGGCTGGCATCCTGACCGCCTGCTTACTGAGTGGCTTATGTCTCTTCAACCTTTCCAGGCTTCTGTTTTCTCATTTCTAAGACAAGAATAATAATCCTATATTTTGGGTGTTGTAAAGTCTAGAAATGATACACTGAAAGTGTCAGGCACAGAGAAGAAACGCGACACGTGGCAGCCGTTACTTTTTTGGACATGGGGCTTGGCTTGCTGTCCTGTACCGGCCCCTTCCAGACGCCTGCAGACTCGGCTGCCTCCGTCCAGGCCACTGACTTCCTTCTTTTCTCCTTGTCAGTCGACAGCCGACTTGACCTTGGAATCAAGGCCAGATTCCTGCCATCCCTCCCCCAACTCACCCTTCGTTCCCACTGCTGCCCCGGATCCAAAATGACTTTTTAACTCACTGGGATTAGAATTCAATAAAATTCTGTTGGAAAAAATAAGCTACTTTCTAATGTACTTCTTCAGATGTTTTTCTGCCCTTGGGGTCCCCCTTGCTGTCACCCTGCCGAGGAGAACGTCCATGGGCAGACAGCTGGTTTCTGCATGCTGGCCACCGGCTAACACCGTGACTGGGTCCTCACACACGGGGCAGGCAGGGTGTGTTGGTTTCGGTGTGGACGGAGCGTCCCCCCTGGACCTCTTCTCCGTGTTTGTGGGGAGCAGGACATGGGGTATCTTTCATACACGTTTCTCTTTCTTAAGCTTCTGTGTTCTCTTCCATAGGACCCAAATGAAGGACAGGAGTGCGTGTTCGTGTGTGCTCAGGCCTGGACACACACGGGCACGCCCACAGGACACTTCGCTATTTTAAATCCGTAAGCTTCCTTCATCCGTCTGCAGCGCCCCCGTCGGGGCCCAGTGGGAGTCTGCTCCGGGGTGGCGGGTGCAGATGGTGGCGGGGCGAGGGCCCGAGTCCAGCAGTAGCAGACACAGGCAGAGAGACAGACGAAGATGGGCACCGGGCACTGTGCTCAGGGGGTGACTGCCTGTCCCCTGGAGAATGGGGGACAGCCAGATCACACCCCAGATTGTAGACAGGAGAGGCAGGGCAGGGTGGGACAGGGAGCAGAAGCAAGTGACAGAAAAGAGACAAAGCAAAAAGGGATAAAGGGGAAAGAAGTAAATTAGCAGACTCGATTCTGATCTTCCCGAGCTGAGGACAGGGTGTAGTGGGGAACATACACCGCAAGACACACATTCTCCCAATATTCTTTTTTTTCCCTGGCAGTATCGACTTCCCCATGAGGCACAAGAGACCCAGTGCTCAGGGGCCACCATGCTTTCAGGGGTGCAGGAAAATGGTTTAATTTTAATTTCTTTCAAAATCAGGAGGAAAAAATATGAATACAATAATAATGGGCATACAGTAATGTGTCCAGACTGGATTAGAATCATCTTTATAACAACACAGTTGTCAACCAGCATGTTTAATGTTATTATTATTTTTTTAATGGAGGAAAAGGCCCATGAGAGCCATACCATGGACCTGCCCCCTGACTCCCTGACCCCACAGGTCTCCATGATTTTCCTACTTCGGGTTCAGCTGTTCTTGTTAGGCCTCATTTGAATTCATCACCTTATTATTCATTTTAAACGTGTGTGTGTGTTCAGGTGGTTCTTCACACATGCCCTCACGGAGCCAAGAAACACTTACTCTGTGTTTTCGCTGTGCTCCTGCTCTAGGCAGAGCATGGTGGGCCCCTCTACAGAAAAGCTGCGCTGGGGAGCTGAGGCATGGTTGGAATATTCCAGAGCCCTGATGAGGGACAACACTGGGAGCTACTTAGATTTGGAGCCACCAGCGACATGTGACCTGGAGCTGCTACATTGTGCACAGGTGTGGGGACCCACTGGAGCCTGAGATGGGGAGCGGGGGCTGGGGAGGGGGGTTTACACAGATCAGGGGACATTCTGATTTCTCTCTTACACTGTTCAGTAACTCAGGAACTCCAGGTTCAGAGTCATTATGGATCACCCCTAAGGCCTGATTTATGTCATCAGAAGGGATTATCGTTTTTCCTTTTTGCTTTCTATTTGTAGGAGTTCTGAGTAGGAAAAAGTACAGAGGGCTCATAAAGATGGAAACCTCTGAACTAAGTATGGAATTCTGGAATAATTTCTCCTTCTTTAAATGTTTGTTTCAGATGGGTGTCAAAGGATGTAGGAAAACTCAGTAAGTTAATTATTTGTGTTCAATGGTTGCCTTTGTATATTCTGAAAATAATTTTTATCTCTTTATGTATAATTTATCTTAATACCTACAACTTTAAGCTCAGATTTAAGCCAGGGAAATAATTTAGAGGAGAAACTGGACTCAAAGAAGGGCAGGGAGAACTGGAAACAGGCAGGGGTTGTGTCAACCCTCCATTATGCTCTAGGTGATGGCTAATTCAACATGTCAACTCAACAAGGCTTTGGTCAAACACTAGTTTTTTGGTCAAACACAGGTCTAGATGTTGTTGTGAAGGAATTTTTTAGAGGTGTTAACACTTAAGTCAGTAGATTTTGAGTAAAGTAGATTATCCTCCCCATAGAGGTGGGCCTCATCCAATCAGTTGAATGGATAAAAGATTGAGGTCCCTGAAGAGAAAGGAATTCTGCCTCCAGATGGCCTTTGGATCCAGAAAAAATCAACCCCTGATGGAATATCTAACTTGCAGGCCTGCCTTGTGGGCTAAAGACTTTCTAGCCCCACAATCATGTGAACCAATTCCTTAAACAAAATCTCTACCCCCACGCCTGTCTCTATGTATACATACAATACATACATACACATATGTGTCCATCTATGGATGGGTATATGCACATGTGCACACATCCTCCTGTGTGGATGTAGGTATGCAGACGTCTGTGTGGAGATGTCTATGTGTGTATCGTGTGTCTATGTGATGCATGTTTTGTGTATCCACACAGGCACCTCTCTCCGGCGAGCCCTGGCTGGCATGTTCTACTCGGGTATTTTGCCATGCCCAAAGGCTAAGAAGAGCACCGCCTCTGGAGTCAGCCTGCCTGGGACTGGGACTAGATTCCACCCCTGCTACTTACCAGCTGTGTGATCTTGGTCAGGTTCATTCCTTTTCCTATACCTCAGTTTTCCCATGAATGGGGACAACAGCAGGAGACGCCTTACAGGGGGGGCTGTCCCCAGCCTGGCATCTGGCACACAGCCCTATGGGTACTCGGCCCTGCTCCCCCACCCCCCACCCCCCACCCTCAGGTTGGTAGGCGAGGGTGTCCCTGTACATATGTGTGTCTGCCGCCCACACTCTCCTCACCGGCTGCCGGAGGCGGGGCTCTCGGTGGCGGTGGCGGTGGCAGCCAGGCCTGGAGGCTATACCGCGGTACACACTGTGCTGACTGTGAACTCCGCCTCAGTGGCCATGATGTCTGTGGGCTGGATGTTGCGGTCGTACATCGGGTTCTCGAAGGTGGCCCGAACGTTTGTGTTCTCATGGCCAGCATAGCCATTGAACGGAACTTTGGGTCTTCTCCTGGGAATGAGAGAGTGAGTGAACCAAGACAGACAGAGAGACAAAGTCAGGGTCTGAAGGGGGAGAGCGGGGGCATGGGAGGTTGCGTCCTCCATGCAGAAGGCCCCAGGAAGGCTGTGGGCTGGGGCCCCCACCCTCTCTCAGGTACCTGTGCTTGTACAGATACAGAACGAAGCCCGCGATGATGAGCGCGATGAAAGGCACCAGGATTGCGGCTGCCACCGAACTGCTGTTGGAAGCAAAGTGGCGGCCGATGGACTCGGGGTCGGACTCCAGCAGCCTGAGGTCTGCAAAGTTGCAGAGCAGAAAGCTTACGTCACAGAGGCACAGATATGTGAGGGGACAGCCCCCAGGGCCGGTGTGGCGGTGGGTAGGGAGGTCATCCCCTGTGGCCCAGACACGCCGGCTGCCTCCCGCCACACGCTGCCTGTCCAGTAGAAGATGCCCCACACATGCTGGTCAGTTAACACGCAGAGGACCGTGTTCCGTCCCAGGGAGGCCAGTCCCAGGGAGGCCAGTCCGTGGGAGAACCTAAAACCACGTCACATGATAAAATCCTCAAAGGGTGCTGCCTTCACAAGTTTTGAAACTTCTTTTGGCCATAGAAGCCTCTTGTTGGGTGAGACCTTACCAGAAAGCCAAAATACAGAACAGGCCGGGGGGTGGGGGGGTGGGCCTGCGTGGGTGGTGTGGAGGAAGAGGTGGGAGCCACCTCGGGTGGGTCTCCCCCCTCTGCTGCGGCCCTCCTGGCACAAGGCTGGGGGTGTTCCGAGGGGCACAGGGACGAATGCTAAGTGGCTCCCCTCCCGGGGTGGAGGCTCCAAGAGGGGACAGTTCTGACCCGGGGGACAGGGAGTCAGTTGGGAAGCCAGAAGGAGAACTCCAGCTTCTGAGTTCTCGCTGGTGTGTCAGGCTGAGGGGCAGGGGAACTGTCTGCAGGAACTTGAAGGGCTGCTCTAGGGAAGAGATCTCACTCCTTGCTCCTGACAAGGGCGAGCTAAGAGCTCCCCTAGTGGAGGAGAGTGGGAATGACAGGGAAGCGGATTTCTGCTAAGACAAGGAGAAGCTTCCGGAAGGTCCGAGCTGCCAGGAAGTGCAGGCAGGGCCTGTGGGCATGGTGGTGTCAGCACCTGGGTACATAAAGCTGGCTCTTGAGCGCCCATGGCTGCCTCCTGTCTCCCCTCCCACCACCTCGGAGAAACCAGCGCCCCCCTGCCCCACTAGGGTCTGAGGCTCTGGGTCAGGGGAATCTCTGAAAGAAGGAGACGAAATGTCAATGACGGTAGCAGACTGGGTAAAGATGCCAGGGGAGAACCAGCTTTCCAGACTGCGAGGGGAGGGAAGCCACTGTGAGTAAAGGCACCCCAGAGAACCCCACATCTGCATGCTTCCGGGTGTCTGGGTGGTGCCCAAGGCTGGCTGGCTGGTGTTGCTGGGGGCTGTATTTGAGACCTAGTGTCCCTTAAGCTGGGGCTCTCAACTCCAGGCCTGGCCAGGAGACTGTGTGGCAAAGGTTGAGGCTATTATGCGTATGTGCTTGTTTCCGGGGACATACTCCACAGTATTTATCAGAATCTCAAAGGCGGCCATGACCCCCAAATGGTTAAGAACCCCTGGATTTGGCTGTTGAACTTCGCTCTTCTACCTAACTCCTCCCCCAACCCCAACCCAGGATACAAGTGTTTCCCTTCCTGGGGCAGATGCTAGTTACCAAGTCTTTGAAAGCCGAACTGCCCAAAGCCTTGGCCCTTGACTGAGCCTTGGTAGATGAACGTGCCTCCGGGGGACTCTGAGGAGACCTGCAAAGGTGAGAGCAGAGGCTGTGAGATGGGGGCACATCAGGCCGAGCTACATGTCCTCTTGGCATGCACTGTCAGACTCTGGTGTCGCCGGGACTGCAGTGTGGAGGTGGGGTGGGTTTGTAGGAGGTGGGAAGGGGCTTCCTCAGCTACTGGTCCCATCACTTAATCCATGTGGGTCTCTCATTTGTCAGGCAGGAGTAACAACGGTGCCTGTGCACGGGGTGGCGGCGAGGCCTGCGCCCATTCACGCACAGAAGGCACTTAGACCACTTCTGGGCCCAGAGAACTGCCTGACGTTATCACTGTGATGAAAATGACTGCCAAGAGCCCCTGGAGCCACTGAGCCATGATTAAAGCATACCTGACAGACTTAACGAACTTTGGATGGTTCATCACAGTTCCAATAGCTACTAATTTCAGAAGGTAGCTGGGGATCTGAGTCTTCTCGGCTCACCTGTCTTGTCCCTGCAGATGCACCCTGACTTCTCAGCTCTGCTACTCTGGCCCCACAACCTCTCCTTCCTTCCTACCCTTCCATGTCCAGCATCAACAATCCGAGACCGGGAGCCACAGGTGTGACATGTGACATGATGCTGAAATCCATCTCCCCCCCATATGAGATTGGAAGGTACTGGAAGAGTACATCATTGTAGATCTGCCTTCTGCCTTAAGAATGCCCTAGAATGCAGCAAGGCTTTCCTACAAGGGAAGGCAAGAAAGCCACATCTCCTTCCCCATGTTCTGGTCTCACAGCTGTGCTAAGTCGTCTGGAACCCACATCCTCCATTGTGAGTGGCTATTTGAAGTAGTCATCTGGGACGTTCTCCCATACCCCAGCACCACACCATTACTTCCTGCTTGCTTGAATTCACTCTTACACTGCTGTTCCGTTCCTTGCTTTCGGCTCAAACACCAGACCCTACTCCATATCACTCAGATGTGTTGGCCCTCTGGACACTCAGGCTCCTGGCCTCCTATCTTTTCCTTTATCTATTTCACTAGCAGATGAGGACTCCCTTGATTCCAGTCCTGGCCCCCAAAACACCCTCCCAAGTTTCCATGTTGATCCTACACTTCTCCATCTCTCTCCTCGATTCCCTGCCAGTGATCTGGGACTCAGGGATGGAGCAAGGGGATGGGAAGGTCCAGGACTGAGATTCTGCAGCACTTACATGCCCATCTAAAGCCCAGTGATCATCTTTGAACTTGTTCACAAAGATTTCCACAGGCCCTGTAATCTGGTAAACCTGGAGCAGGAGATGGAAATCTTCTTTCTTGTAAATTCCTGGGAAAAGGAAATTCAGAGAGTACAGGAAAGATCTGGAAAAACACCCAAGTTCAAATCTGCGTGTACATGGGATTTCACGTGTTGATGTTGATGTAAACGTGGCATGCACAACCGCCAGGAGGTAAGTATAGTGTTGCCTGTGAGTTTGTTTGGGCTGATCGTGAGGGCACACAGAGTGTGCGCATGTGTGTTATCGACAACTGGATTGCCGACCTGGGTTTGTGACCCTACTAACACATGCACATGTCAGAATAAAGTGAATATGATTTTGCATATGTTAATGTGTCCGTGAATGCTGGAATATGCCTTCCGATTTCATGCGTGCAGGATTGCATGAGGCAAGTATGTGGTCTTCTGTGAATGTCTTCACGACTCAGCCTTCCAGCAAATGAGCGAACCCGACTGTTCAGTGGTATGTGTGCACACGCTCACACGAATGCGTGGCTATGATTGTGTGTGGGCTGTGTGTTAATGCCCACATCCATTCACTCATGCATTCCTTTACCTGTCCATCTTTTCCAGAAATGTTTTTCTGAGAGATTTAGTTTTTCTGATTATAAAAAGATTGAAAATCAAAGAAATTGTGGAAAATGCAGAGATGCAGGGAGAAAAAACAGATCATTTCTGATATCACTAAGAAATAGCCCCTGTTAACCTTTTGGTGGAATTATTTCCAATTTTCTTTCTTTTTTTAAGATTTTATTTATATGAGAGGGAGAGAGCAAGAGAGAGTGCACATGTGGGAGATGCTGCAGAGGGAGAGGGAGAAGCAGACGCACCGCAGAGCAGGGTGCAGTGGGATCTTGACCTGAGCGGAAGGCAGACACTTAACCGACTACCCAGGTGCCCCCGTGTTTTCTTTCTTATGAATACAATTTTTCCTTTAAAAACTGGAGTCATGGGGTATGTGTGCAGTGGTATGTGTGCACACGCTCACACGAATGCAACAGCAAGGTCAACGCTGGGTGGTTCAGTGGGTTAAAGCCTCTGCCTTCGGCTCAGCTCATGATCCCAAGGTCCTGGGATAGAGCCCGGCATCCGGCTCTCTGCTCAGCAGGGAGCCTGCTTCCCTTCCTCTCTCCCTGCCTGCCTCTCTGCCTACTTGTGATCTCTGTGTGTCAAATAAATAAATAAAGTCTTAAAAATTTTTTTTAAAAAAAACTGGAGTCACATTATAAACGTGCCAGGGTAGGTCCATTTGCCCCCAAATTGGCACACTATTTTATCTATCAGATGTATTACAAGTAAATGTCCAGTTTGTTATTTTTGGACAATTTTCTCTTTGTGGTTTTTATGTAATACAGATAGCCCTTTAATGTGAACATCCTTTATTTAGGAATATTTGACTCTCTCCATAGCTATGTTTTATGATAAAAATTCTTAGAAAAATAATTAACAGGTTCAGTAATTTTCAAAGATCTTAACACAAACTGTATCAGTGTCTTCATTGGACCTTGATCAGCACTAATGTTTACCACTTAAAAAAAAATCTTAGTTGGATAAGTGGAAAATGACATTTTCTGTTTACTTTTAGGTTTTTTTTTTTTATTACTACTGAAAAATATTTTTTCTTTCATTTATTGACTGTATTTTGTTTTCTGGGAATTCTCTGTCCCTATTTTTGGTTCAGTTTCAGAGATTTTGGTCTCTTTTCTCTTAAGAGTCCTCTTCAAGTTATTAGTGTTTGTCATCTAACTATTTCCTTTTAGTCCCTGGTGATTTTGTTATGCTGACAAAGATGAACAGACAGTTTCTCCTTCTCCTGCCCATCAGACTAGTCCCCCCAGGACATGAGGATGCAATGACAGTAGACTTGTCCTTGTAGAGAATGTGTGCCCACCCACCCCTACCACCCCTACCGCCCACCCCTGTAAAAGCCAGGCTTTTACAGGGATGGCCTACTCCTTACCAGCCAAGTGCACCTCCACACCACTGTGGTCAATCATGGTGGCGTTGACCTTGCTGTTGACAACCTGGAAGCCAGTCACTCTGAGCATGGCTGGCTGCTTCTTCCCCTGGTACTCATAGGCCCCTTTCCATAGGGAGTTCTTGGCAAAAACATCCCCAGGAACTGGAGGAATTGAGAAACAGATGTGAGAGAGACTGAGGCCACCTGGTGGCTGATCCCAGTTCACTCACTGAGATTGTTTTCTCCAAAGCCTAACAGGGGAGAGGTTGGTGGAGTGCTCTGGTCCTCTTGTGATCCAGAATGGAACTTGAGCAGAGTATGATGCCAACTCTGGGTTTCCTTCTTATATAACACACATGCTAATGTGGTAAGTAAAAGTATAAAATTAAAAAAAGTATGTCATACTCTAACTTCTCCAAAGAAGACTTACAAATGGCTAACAGACACATGAAAAAATGTTCATCATTAGCCATCAGGGGAATTCAAATAAAACCCACATTGAGATACCAACTTACACTAGTTAGAATGGCCCAAATCAACAAGACAGTACACAACAAGTGTTGTAGAGGATGTGGAGAAAGGGGAACCCTCTTACACTGTTGGTGGGGATGCAAGTTGGTGCAGCCACTTTGGAAAACAGTGTGGAGATTCCTCAGAAAATTAAAAATAGAGCTACCCTATGACCCTAAAATTACACTACTGGTAAATACTGGGTATTTACCCCAAAGATACAGATGTAGTGAAAAGAAGGGACATCTGTACCCTAATAGCAGCAATGGCCACAATTGCCAAACTTTGGAAAGAGCCAAGATGCCCTTCAGCAGACGAATGGATAAAGAAGATATGGTCCATATATACAATGGAGTATTATGCCTCCATCAGAAAGGATGAATACCCAACTTTTGTATCAACATGGATGGAACTGGAGGAGATTATGCTGAGTGAAAAGAGTCAAGCAGAGAAAGTCAATTATATGGTTTCACTTACTTGTGGAGCATAAGGAATAACATGGAGGACATTAGGAGAAGGAAAGGAAAAGTGAATTGGGGGAAATCGGAGTGGGAGATGAACCATGAGAGACTGTGGACTCCAAGAAACAAACTGAGGGTTTTGGCGGGAAGGGGAGGTGGGGGGGATGGGTGAGCCTGGTGTTGGGTATTAAGGAGGGCACATATTGCATGGTGCACTGGGTGTGGTGCATAAACAATGAATCTTGGAACACTAAAAATAAATAAATAAATAAATAAATAAAGAAAAATTATGTATTGATACATGGTACAATGTAGATGAACTTTGAAAATATTCTGTTAAATAAAATAAGCCAGACCAAAAAAAAAAATACGATAGTCTATAATAATTTTTCATTAGTCGGGCCACACCTATAGTTATGTGTCCATTTCTGGACATCACCCTTTGAAAGAAACAATACCTGTGTTAAAAAAGTAACCATTTCCAGGAAGTTCCCTGGGCAGGACTTGGATCTGTATGACTACACATGGGCCAGTCCTGTGCTGAGGTGGTGGGGGAGTGGTTTGTGGTAATCAGTGGTTCCAGAGCTCAGAGCTCTGGTTGTGTTTCTGGAAGGCTTTGGCCTCTTCTGGATGAGGTTTCTGTTTCCTTCAGGCTCACTTCCTCCTGAAGTTTGTCAGGGGAGGGTAGTGGGAGGGGGAATCTGTTTGGCTCTGTAGACAGTTTTCATACCCTTTCACTGAGTACTCGGAAAGTCATGTGCATATTTCTGGGTGACTAGGTAAAGGAATCAACACCAGTTTCTTGTTCATCTGGAAGATCTGGACCATACCTACCGGAAGCCTGGGTGAGTGGTGGCTCCCGGGCAGTATTGATGGGTCTCCCACTAGGCCGGACCTCTGCTGGGGAAAGAGAATAGAACAACATGGGTTTAACCTCTGGTCTACACTCCACTGGAAAAATAATGGCCACCTCTCTGACACTAGGTCAGTGGGCTCTCTGAGTTCTTGTTTTGCATTTATCCTGTTAGATGGAGGAGTAGATATTTTGATGGTCTGATAGATGCTATGGACCCCTTTTGGGAAAATAAAGCATAATGAGTTCAAAGGAAATCCATTTTATCAATTATAGTCATTGATATTTTAAACAAAGAATTAGAATGCAGGTAGATATGTAATCCTTTATCACTGCATTAAATAACAGAATATAGAAGCAGGTCCAGTCACTACCATATCCTTGAAGTAGTCAGAAATATAAGCAATATTTCATGTCAGAAACAACTGTAATATAATATGAAAATCTTCGGAATTTTTTACTGGTGACAAAGCCACAAGTATCATTAACACTACTATAGGTTTTGGTCTACATTTTAAATTAAAGCAAGTGCTAAATTTCATCAAGAGGTAAAGGGAAATAAAGCTATTTTGCTAACATTGTACCTAGATCTGCGGAATATCCTCTATTGATGACCCTAGGTTGAAAAGCCCTGTCCTGGACTCTGTTTTCCTCCCAGATGCCTGGCATGAAGGATGACCTTCCACCAATCAAAAGCGAACTCTTTGAGGTCTGGTGGGGCTTTGAGTGGTATGCTCCCTTCCCTCGGTGTGATGATATTAAGACTGAAGCCCGAAACAATTGCTCTGTCCTTCACCATGAACCAGAATTCCCAGTGCTGCTTCTCTGGCCATCCACACCAGCATAGCTCCCAGCATAAGAGATGTTCAAGGAGGAGCACGAAGGGGCTGCACTTGGGGTGCCCCAGGGCTTGGCTCCTCTGGAGATCCCCATGATCAACACCCACAGCAAGACCTCCATGTTGGATCACATCACCCAGTCCCCGCTCAACACAGTCTGGGCTTCCTTGCATTCACCTAGTCTGTGAAGCCTAGGGAGCGAAGGTGGCAGGTGACATGACTGGGGCCCTGGCCTATGTCTCTGCCACGAAGAGCCTGAACATCTGGTCCCTGGCCTTGGGCCTCCTTCTAATCAGTACTTCCACCATTACTTTCACCCCTGGCTCGCTGATGATTCTCTAAGCAATTTCTGAGATCATAAAAGGTTATGGAGACTACTAGTAGCTGCCCATGCCCGAGGCTGTCACCCCTTTCACAGCAGTTTCTATACATATCAGTCTACAGCTGAATTCAGTAGTGCACTTGTATGTGGGGATCAAAAAAGATGAGAAGCCCTCACAGGCAAAGTCAGAAGCCCTGGGCCTGAGTCAGACACTGCAGGTTCGGGTCCCAGCAGCTACTTCATGATGTGTGACCTTGACTGGTCACTTTACCCCTCCAAGTCTCCATCTCCTCACTGGAAATGTGGGAAAATACTGAAACATACCTCACATGTCTACACTGAATAAATGAGGTTATGAACACGAAGGTCACAGTTAGCCAGTGTTAATGTCTTTTCTTCTTTAGCACAGAAACAACAGAAATATCTGCCTCAAGGAACAGCAGACTCTCCCTACTATCTCCTTGAGGAGGCTTGATTTTGAGCACAGTCTTTCTGACTCCACAGGGCAGCTACTATACAGAAGGCTGTGGAGAAATTTTCCACAGTGGCTCAAAGTACTTTTATGAAGAAAATGTCTTTATTGTCTTAGGTTTTATAACATAAAGGGAGTAGGACGGAGAAAGCTTACAGGCCAGAAGCTGTGCCAGGCCATGTTATTCACATTATTTCACTTACTTTTGCTCTCAAAACTGTGAGGTACAGAGTACTATCTCCATTTTATAGAAGAGAAACTCGTTAAGAGGCAGAGAAATGAAGAGGCTTGCCAAAGATCACACAGTAAGGGGTCTAATTGAAATTCAACTGCATCTAAAGCATTTTGTACTTTTATATACAGTTATATAATAGCATCAAAAACAATAAAATACGTAAGACTAAATGTGACCAAGCAAGTGCAAGACATGTATAATGAAAATGATAAACCACTGTTAGAAGGAATTAAAGATCTAAATAGATGGAAAGACATCCCATGCTCATGAATTAGAAGACTTAATACTGTTCAGATGGCAACACTCCCCAATCTGACCTACACATTTACCTCAATCCCTGTCAAAATCCCAGCTGTCTGTTTTGCAGAATTTCATAATCCAATCCTAAAATCCATATAGAAGTAAAAGGGGATCAGAAGAGCCAAAACAATCTTGAAAAAGAAGAACAAAACTGAGGATGTACACTTCTCAACTTCAAAACTTATTACAAAGCTATTATAATCAAAATGGTGTGATGTCATAGAGGCAGTTATACAGATCAATGGGTAAAACTGAGGATCCAGATATAAGCTCACATATTTATGGTCAAATGATCTTTGACAAGGGTGCCAAGACAATTCAAAGAAGAAGAGCGAAGAATAGTCTTTCCAACAAATGGAGCTGGGGCATGCAAAGGAATGAATTTGGACCCCAAACGACTACTCCCCCACCAACAAAAAACCCCACAAAATAAACAAAAGACCTAAATATAAGAGCTAAAACTATAAAGCTCTTAGAAAAAAAAATAGACATGTTTTCATGACCTTGGATTTGGCAATGGTTTCTTAGGTATGATATGAAATCATGAACAAAGAAAATATAGATAAATTGGAGTTCATTAAAATTAAAGACATTTGTGCTTAAAAGGACACCAAAAGAAGGTGAAAAGATCCAAACTCATCAAGTTGTATATATAAAATATGTGCATTTTTATATATTAATTATATCTCAATAAGGCTGTAAAAAAAAACTCCATTTGAAAAAAAAAAGAAAAAGAATTTAACACAGGGCTGTGTTAAAATGGAGCTTGAAATGTGACAGTCTAATTTCATTTCCAATGATGAGTGAAGTAAAGGAGAAAGTACTTGTAAATTTTAAGAAAAGAAAGTGAAAGACAACTCATAAAATGGGAGAAAATATATACAAATCTTGTATCTGATAAGAGTCTTATATTCTAGATATATAAAGGACTCTCGAAGAGACTCTGGACCAAGATGGTGAAATAGGAGGCTCCTAAATTCCCCTCCTGCTATGGACACACTGAATGTACAGCTACACATGGTTCAATGGCAGGAGTTCAAGTAGAAGAAAGGATCTAAATATAAAAGCGTAGGAAAATATAAAACTCACTAATATAGATAAATAGATGGTTAAATTCAGAATACTCTAATATTGTAACTGTGGTGGGTGAATAAGTTATAACTCTAGTTTAAAGATTAAAAGACAAAAGTGTTAAAAATAACTACAACTGCAGGGGCACCTGTGTGGCTCAGTTGGTTAAACATCTGACTCTTGATCTCAGCTCAGGTCTTGATCTTAGGGTGATGAGTTCAAGCCTCAAATTGGGGTCCATGCTGGGTGTGAAGCTTACTTAAAAAAAAATCCAAAAAACTCAAAACTAGAACTGTAATAATTTGTTAATGAATATATGGTATAAAAAAATGTCCACTGTGACATCAAAAACAAAAAAATGTAGGAGGGGAGTCTAAAAATGTAGGGCTTTTGTATGTATTCAAATTAAATTGTTATTTGCTTTATTTATTTGCTTATACATTTATTTAATTTACTTACTTTTAAATAAGCTCCATGCAAAGACCCCATCAAAAAGGAGAATTTCAGGGGCACCTGGGGGGGCTCAGTGGGTTAAAACCTCTGCCTTCAGCTCAGGTCATGATCCTGGGGTCCTGGGATCAAGCCCCGCATTGGGCTCTCTGCTTGGCAGGGAGCCTGCTTCCCTTCCTCTCTCTCTCTGCCTGCCTCTCTGCCTACTTGTGGTCTTTGTCTGTCAAATAAATAAATAAATAAAATCTAAAAAAAAAATACAAACATGCATTAAAAAAAAAAAAAGGAGAATTTCAGACCAATGTCCGTGATGCATATGGATGCCAAGATTCTCAACAAGATCCTAGCTAATAGGATCCAACAGTAGAATAAAAAGATTATCCACCATGAGCAGATGGATTTATCCCTGCCATGTAAGGGTGTTTCAACATTCACAAATCAATCAATGTGACAGAACAAATCAATAAGAGAAGAGAGAAGAACCACAAAGTGATCTCAATTGAGGCAGAAAAAGCATTTGACAAAACACAGCATCCGTTCCTGATTAAAACTCTTCAAAGTACAGGGATTGAGGGAACATTCCTCAACTTCATAAAATCTACCTATGAAAAGCCCACATCAAATATCATTCTCAATGGGGAAAAGCTGACAGCCTTCCCTTTGAGATCAGGAACATGACAAGGATGCCCACTTTTGCCACTGTTGTTCAACATAGTACTTGAAGTCCTAGCAACAGCAATCAGAAAACAAAAGGAAACAAAAGGTATTCAAAGAAGAAGTCAAACTCTTTCCCTTCGCAGATGACATGATACTTTATATGGAAAACCCAAATGACCCTACTCCGAAACTACTGGAACTCATACAGCAATTCAGTAATGTGGCAGGAAAATCAAGGCACAGCAATCAGTTGCTTTCTTATACACTAACAATGAAAACATAGAGAAATTAGAGAATCAATTCCATTTATTATAGCACCAAGAACCATAAGATACCTGGGAATAAACCTAACCAAAGAGGTAAAGGATCTGTACTCAAGGAACTATAGAACACTTATGAAAGAAATTGAAGAAGACACAAAAAGATGGAAAAGCATTCTATGCTCATGAATTAGAAGAAGAAACATTGTTAAAATGTCTATACTGCCCAGAGAAATCTATACTTTCAATGCCATCCCGATAAAAATTCCACTGGCGTTTTTCAAAGTGCTAGAACAAACAATCCTAGAATTTGTATGGAACCAGAAAAGACCCTGAATTGCTAAGGAAATACTGAAAAAGAAAAACAAAACCGGGGGCATCATGTTGCCTGATTTTAAGCTTTACAACAAAGCTGTGATCACCAAGAAAACAAAAACAAACACATAGACCAGTGGAACAGAGTAGAGTCCAGATATAGACCCTCAACTCTATGGTCAACTAATCTTTGACAAAACAGGAAAAAATATCCAGTGGAAAAAAGACAGTCTCTTCAATAAATGGTGCTGGGAAAATTGAACAGCTATGTATAGAAGAAAGAAACTTGACCATTCTCTTATACCATACACAAAGACAAATTCAAAATGGATGAAAGACCTCAACTTGAGGCAGGAATCTATCAAAATCCTAGAGGAGAAGATAGGCAGTAACCTCTTCGACATTGGTCACAGCAACTTCTTTCAAGACATGTCTCCAAAGGCAAAGGAAACAACAGTGAAAATGAACTTTTGGGACATCATCAAGATCAAAACTTCTGCACAGCAAAGGAAACAATCAACAAAACAAAGAGGCAATGCACAGAATGGGAGAAGATATTTGCAAATGACAGTACAGACAAAGGACTGATATCCAAGATCTATAAAGAACTTCTCAAACTCAACACAAACAAAACAGATAATCATGTCAAAAAATGGGCAGAAGACATGAACAGACACTTCTCCAAAGAAGACATACAAATGGCTAACAGACACATGAAAAAATGTTCATCATCATTAGCCATCAGGGAAATTCAAATCAAACCCATATTGAGATACCACCTTATACCAGTTAGAATGGCCAAAATTAACAGGACAGGAAACTACAAATGTGGAGAGGATGTGGAGAAAGGGGAACCCTCTTACACTGTTGGTGGGAATGCAAGTTGGTGCAACCACTTTGAAGAACAGTGTCGAGATTCCTTAAGAAATTAAAAATAGAGCTACCCTATGACCCTGTAATTGCACTACTGGGTATTTGCCCTAAAGATACAGATAAAGTGAAAAGAAGGGCCATCTGTACTCCAATGTTCATAGCAGCAATGACCACAATTGCTAAACTGTGGAAAGAGCCAAGATGTCCTTCAACTGATGAATGGATAAAGAATATATGGTCCATATACAAAATGGAGTATGATGCCTCCATCAGAAAGGATGAATACCCAACTTTTGTATCAACATGGATGGAACTGGAGGAGATTATGCTGAGTGAAATAAGTCAAGCAGAGAAAGTCAATTATCATATGGTTTCACTTACTTGTGGAACATAAGGAATAGCATGGAGGACATTAGGAGAAGGAAAGGAAAAGTGAATTGGGGGAAATTGTAAGGGGAGATGAATCATGAGAGACTTTGGATTCTGAGAAATAAACCGAGGGTTTTGGAGGGGAGAGGGGTGGGGAGTTAGGTGAGCCTGGTGTTGGGTATTAAGGAGGGCACGTATTGCATGGAGCACGGGGTGTGGTGCATAAACAATGAATCTTGGAACACTGAAAAAATAAAATAAAATTAAACAAACAAACATAAATAGACTCCATGCCCAGTGCAGAGCCCTGTGTGGGGCTTGAACTCATGACCCTGAGATCGAGACCTGAGCCAAGATCTGAGCCGAGACTAAGAGTCAGATGCTTAACTGACTGACCTACCCAGGCCCCAAGTTGTTACTTGCTTTAAAAAGACTGTTGTAAGTATAAGATGTTTTAGGTAGGCCTCATGGAAACACAAAACCTTTAGTGGATACACTAAAGGTAAAGAGAAAGGAATCAAAACAAACCACTACAGATACTTGCCAAATCCCAAAGGAAGAGAATAAGGAAAGAAGAAAGGAACTAGGAACTACAAAGCAGCCAGAAAAAAAAATTAAGAAAATGGCAACAGGAAGTCCATACTTATAAAAAATTACTTTAAATGTAAATGGACTAAATTCTTTAGTACAAACACAGAGAGTGGCTGAATGGACAAAAGACAAAAAAAAAAAAAAACCAAAAAAAAAAACCAAAAAAACAACCCCAAAAAACCAAGAAATAGCAACACAGTAACAGCAGGGGACTTTAATACCTTCCTTTCAACCACAGATTGATCATCCAGGCAGCCAATAAATAAGGAAACACTGGGCCTAACTTACACAGTAGATCAGATGAATTCTACTCAAGTGCACATAGAACATTCTCCAGGACAGATCATATGTTAGGCTACAAAACAATTATTTTTTTTTCCAAGTAATCCCATTTTTTATTTCTCAAAATCATTTAAAATGCCAGTTAAGGAATAGATGCATGGCTATTTCTTCTGTTCTCTGTTTCTCTTTTTCATTTAAATATTCCTTTCTGTTATGTAGACTGAATTAAGGAAGCCAAAAACTATTACTTATAAACAGTGTCAACAATTCCTTTATTTTATTTTATTTTTCAGTCTTTATTTTTTTATTTTATTTTTAAAAGATATTGTGTATTTGTTTTTTTATTTATTTTCAGCATAACAGTATTCATTATTTTTGCACCACACCCAGTGCTCCATGCAATCTGTGCCCTCTATAATACCCACCACCTGGTACCCCAACCTCCCACCCCCCGCCCCTTCAAAACCCTCAGATTGTTTTTCAGAGTCCATAGTCTCTCATGGTTCATCTCCCCTTCCAATTTCCCCGAACTCCCTTCTCCTCTCTAACTCCCCATGTCCTCCATGCTATTTGTTATGCTCCACAAATAAGTGAAACCATATGATAATTAACTCTCTCTGCTTGACATTCCTGAACTTCATCAAAACTATCTATGAAAGACCCACAGCAAATATCATCCTCAATGGGAAAAAGCTTGCAGCCTTCCCGTTGAGATCAGGAACATGACAAGGATGCCCATTCTCACCACTCTTGTTCAACATGGTATTAGAAGTCCTAGCAACAGCAATCAAACAACAAAGAGAAATAAAAGGTATCCAAATTGGCAATGAAGAAGTCAAACTCTCTCTCTTCGCAGATGACATGATTCTATATATGGAAAACCCAAAATGCTCCACTCCCAAACTACTAGAACTCATATAGCAATTCAGCAACGTGGCAGGATACAAAATCAATGTACAGAAATCAGTGGCTTTCTTATACACTAACAATGAAAATACAGAAAGGGAAATTAGAGAATCGATTCCGATTCCATTTACTATAGCACCAAGAACCATAAGATACTTGGGAATAAACCTAACCAAAGAGGTAAAGGATCTGTATTCGAGGAACTACAGAACACTCGTGAAAGAAATTGAAGAAGACACAAAAATGTAAGACCATTCCATACTCTTGGATCGGAAGAATAAACATTGTTAAAATGTCTATACTGCCTAGAGCAATCTATACTTTTAATGCCATTCCGATCAAAATTCCACTGGTGTTTTTCAAAGAGCTGGAGCAAATAATCCAAAAATTTGTATGGAATCAGAAGAGACCCTGAATCGCTAAGGAAATGTTGAAAAACAAAAATAAAACAGGGGGCATCACGCTACCTGATTTCAAGCTTTACTACAAAGCTGTGATCACCAAGACAGCATGGTACTGGCATAAAAACAGACACATAGACCAGTGGAACAGAGTAGAGAGCCCAGATATGGGCCTCAGCTCTATGGGCAAATAATCTGTGACAAACGGGAAAAAATATGCAGTAGAAAAAAGACAGTCTCTTCAATAAATGGTGCTGGGAAAACTGGGCAGCTATATGTAGAAGAATGAAACGTGACCATTTTCTCACATCGTACACAAAGATAAACTCAAAATGGATAAAAGACCTCAACATGAGACAGGAATCCATCAGAATCCTAGAGGAGAACATAGGCAGTAATCTCTTTGATATCAGCCACAGCAACTTCTTTTCAAGATATGTCTCCAAAGGCAAAGGAAACAAAAGCCAAAATAAACTTTTGGGACTTCATCAAAATCAAAAGCTTCTGCACAGCAAAGGAAACAGTCAAGAAAACAAAGAGGCAATCCACGGAATGGGAGAAGATATTTGCAAATGACAGTACAGACAAAAGGTTGATACCCAGGATCTATAAAGAACTCCTCAAACTCAACACACACAAAACAGACAATCATATCAAAAAATGGGCAGAAGATATGAACAGGCACTTCTCCAATGAAGACATACAAATGGCTATCAGACACATGAGAAAATGTTCATCATCACTAGCCCTCAGGGAGATTCAAATTAAAACCACATTGAGAGGGGCGCCTGGGTGGCTCAGTGGGTTAAAGCCTCTGCCTTCGGCTCGGGTCATGATCTCAGGGTCCTGGGATCGAGCCCCACATCGGGCTCTCTGCTCAGCGGGGAGCCTGCTTCCCCCTCTCTCTGCCTGCCTCTCTGCCTACTTGTGATCTCTGTCTGTCAAATAAATACAATCTTTAAAAAAAAAAAAAAACCACATTGAGATATCACCTTACACCAGTTAGAATGGCCGAAATTAGCAAGGCAGAAAACAACATGTGTTGGAGGGGATGTGGAGAAAGGGGAACCCTCTTACACTGTTGGTGGGAATGCAAGTTGGTGCAGCCACTTTGGAGAACAGTGTGGAGATTCCTCAAGAAATGAAAAATAGAGCTTCCCTATGACCCTGCAATTGCACTACTGGGTATTTACCCCAAAGATACATATGTAGTGAAAAGAAGGGCCATCTGTACCCCAATGTTTATAACAGCAATGGCCACGGTCGCCAAACTGTGGAAAGAACCAAGATGCCCTTCAACGGACAAATGGTTAAGGAAGATGTGGTCCATATACACTATGGAGTATTATGCCTCCATCAGAAAGGATGAATACCCAACTTTTGTAGCACCATGGATGGGACTGGAAGAGATTATGCTGAGTGAAACAATTATTTTTTTTAAGGTAAGTCTACCTTTTTTTTTTGTTTGTTTTTAGAGAAAGAGAGAAGGAGATAGACTGTGCATTCACATGCGCATGCACACACACACACACACTCTCTCTCTCTCTCTCAAATCAACCAACCAACCAACCAACAACCAACCAATCAATCTTTATACCCAGGCAGAAGGTAGCAAAATAAAACTTGTGATGGCCTCACTATGTGTCTCTCTGGACTGCTCTGGTTTCATCTCCTAGAGGTGTAATACCTCAGAAACTCAGAAGCAGGATCCAGCTCCTGGACATCATATTCTTTCCTTCTCTTTTGCTGTCTTCCACTCAAGCTCAGCTGTCACCTTTGGCCTCCCACCCTGGAAAGGTTTGCCAGGGGGCACACTCACCCAGGCAGATGGGTGGTTTGCCTGTCCAGCTGCCGTCTGCTTTGCAGGTGCGGTGCTCGGAGCCACCCTTGAGGGAGAAACCCTCCTGGCAGGAATAGAGGAGTGTGTAGCCCATAGAGGGCAAGTCCAGGGCTCCGACGTTGGCATGGGATGGCGTCTCTGGCTGCTTGCAGTGGTGGGCTGGGTGAGAGAAAAGACAGTGTTGGACCTGGGAGATTAGGGTCTTTAGGAAGCCTTTTGATTATTCCTGTTCCTACATGGAACATCCCCTTCCTTTCCCCTCTAGGCCCCTTTCATGTCTCCCATCCCCTCCCCAAAACTAACCCCCAACCCCAGCCTTGAGGTCTAGACTTATGACCGGGATGGGGATGACATGGATCCTGGTTTAGTCATCCTTGGGGGGCCTGTAGCACTCTTCCTGGGGAAAGAGCAGTAATTATGGTCAAAAGCCTGAAATCCTTAATGAGGGGCAACCTTGTAGCAGTGAGTTTTTGCTGCCACTGGAAAGTTCTTTCTTTTTTGCTAAGGCATAGAAATTGCCTTCAAATATCAGAAAGGCTTTTGTGTGGAAATGTCTTCCATGAGTCCCCAAGGGATAAGGACTACAAAGAAAGCACTATCCGTCCCAGTCATGAGCTCCGTGTCATTCAGAGCATTTGAGCATCTGGGTGCCCAGCTGGGGGAGGTAATGTGTTGCTAAGAGGAACTGTCAAGGTGCAGGGGAAGTCTGCACTCACGGACACAGTCGGGCGGGGTTCCGCTCCACGTGAGGTTGGGGAGGCAGGTCCTGGTGGTGGAACCCTGAAGCAGGTAACCTTTCTGACAACGGAAGAGCACTGTGCTTCCAACCTGTGGGGAGGATGGAAGCTTCCTTCATCCCCTCCTAGTGAGTGATGCTTCATACCCTGCCACTTGACTACTTAGTTTCCCATCACCCAGCTCCTGCCCACACCCTTGCCTCCACCTGAAACTTCCTTCCACTTCTCTGCCTGGTTAAATATTATTTACCCTTTGAGGCAGCTGTTGTACCTCTTCCACTGGCCCTTACCCAAGCCCCGAGCCAGAGCAGTGCTCTTCTCAGATGGAGCATGCTCTGCTGTAGTGGACAGATGCCTGACTCAGAATCAGAAGACCCTGGTCTGACTTCTGGCTTTGATCTTTGCTCATGGAATGACAAGTTGCTGGGAACTCAATGCCCAAGTCTTCCTGTGCAGAATGAGGGACTACTGGCCCCACCATGCATACAGCACAGTGTCATGACAGTCAAATGCAGTGTTGGATTTGAAAGCCTTTTATAAAATGGGACGCACTGCCCAACACAGAATCATGACTTGTGTGTGTCTCTTCCATGAGTCTACACATTAAGGGAGACTTGTCTCCTCATAGAGAGCTTCCACAAAGATCCTGGCACTTGCTTAATGAGTATCTGTTGGGCAGATTCACCACCCTGCTACCATCTCTACCTCTGATCATTTGTCCCTTCCCCCAGCCCCGCGTCCACCAGCCCTCATTGTCCCATATGACACCCCTGCAACCACCAGCTCCATCTCTCCCTCTGCCCTCTGCATGGCGGCTTCCTAAGCGGCAACTCTGATGTCCCAGTTTCCCAGCTGGAAACACTCGCATGTCCCTTTTACCTATGGGAGCAAAATTCCAATGCCAAGTGAAACACTTGACTTCCACTCCCTTCCTCCAGGCCCTTCCACTTCTTCTGGAATGTCATCCTCTCATTCAGCAATGGCCCCTCTGTCCATCCAGGTGTGCCAACCAAAACCTTCAAGGAAGTCTTGATTCTTCCCTTTACTTCGACCCCTCACTCCAATCCATCAGCATGTTGTCTTGGTTCTGCCTCTGTCTGTTGGTTCTGCCTCCACAGTCCATCCTGACCCCTTCATTTCTCTTTGTGTCACTGTCACTACCTCGCCCTTCTCCCAGAGCCGCAGCAGCAATGCCCTACTTGTTCAGGTTCCTTTGTTCTAACCCATTATTCACTCTCTCTGCAGCATTCAAATGATGGATCACAGTCCCCTTCAAATGGTTTCCTGTGACATTTAGAATAAAATCCAAAATGTTTACCATGGCCTCAAGGGCCCTAGGTGACCTGACCTGTGGCTTTTTCTTTTATAAAAAATTATTACTTGCTATTTGATGCATGCAAAAGAATATATGGAATGTACATGGAAAGGAATTATTATAAGATATTGGACACATTAACATTAGCAACGCACTTGTTACTCTCTGCAACTTTCCCTGCCCCGTTGTTCCTCGCTCCTTGGCTCCCCATCAGCAGTAACCACTATCTTGAATTTTGTGTTTTTAATTTCCTTGCTTTGTTAGAAAATAATTCTATCACACACATGCACATATATCTCTAATCATAAGTCCTTCGTAGTTTTAATCTTTATAGAAATAGCATCATTCCACCTTATCTTCTGATACAATGTTTCTAAGATTCACCCACTTAGTGTAGATCTGTATTCATTGCAGGCATGTAGTCCTGCATTCCTTATCATCTGATCATCTGATCAATGTCATCTTATCATCTGATACAATGTTTCTAAGATTCATCCATGTAGTGTAGATCTGTATTCAATGCAGGAATGTAGTCCTGCATTCATTGTCACTGTGGTGACTTCACAGTTTTTCTCAGATCTCGGTAATATACGCAAGGGTTTCTCTGGGGTTAGTTTCCAGGAATGGAGCTTCTGGGTTGCAGACTGTGTGACTATTTAACTTTAACAGACGGTGCCCAGTTGTTTTCAAACCCTGCCTCGCTTCCCAGCTACATCTCCTCCTCTGCTCACACTGCTCTGGACTTGCTGGCTTGCCTGCTTTCTACTCTGCCAAGCTGCTAAGTGCTCCCCCACATTGGTGCCCCTTTGCACTGGCCACTCCCCCTGCCAGGGATGCCCACCCCACTCTGCACAGGGCTGGCTCTTCTCAATCTGGAGGCCACAGCTCAATTTGAAGCTCCTCCCTCACCACACTCCCTAAAACAGCAGCCCACCCTGTCACACCCCTTGCTTTTAGATGGGAAGGGCTTACTGCTCTCAGAAGTTATCCTGCTTTATTGTCCCAGCTAGAGACATTCTTAGAGTGGGCACCTAGCCTGTCTTGTTCCCACCGCATTCCTAGTACCTGGAAAGTTTATGGCAGTAAATATTTGTTACATTAACACAGATTGGCCGAATAAGTCATACTCCTTGGTTGGATCGCATCGTGCCATTTCTCCTGAGCACATTTCAGGCTCCAGCTAACTGTCCTGTCTTTTTTTTTTTTTTAAGATTTTATTTATTTTATTTGACAGATAGAGATCACAAGTAGGCAGAGAAGCAGGCAGAGAGAGAGGGAGGAGGAAGCAGGCTCCCCGCCGAGCAGAGAGCCCAACGTGGGGCTTGATCCCAGTACCCCGGGATCATGACCTGAGCCGAAGGCAGAAGCTTTAACCCACTGAGCCACCCAGGCACCCCTAATTGTCCTGTCCTGAACACACCTTTTGGGCTTCCTGTTCTCTGTTCCAAGCATCCCATCCCAGGCTGTCCAAATCCCTGCCTCCTCCTGAAGCTCTTTCTGAGATGTTCCCATGGAGCCTGCCTGCTGTGTGGCACTTGCTCCTTCCTATCACTCTGAGCCCTGTATCTGTAGGGAGTGTATTGGTGCCATGCAGACAGAAGGTTGTCTGTCTCACTCATTTCTGTCTTCCCACAACTGCCTGTGCCAACTGCAGGGGGCTGCTGGGAAGTGTTTGCATCACTATGTGAGAATCTCTTCTGCGTCTGTTTCTCGGATTGCTGTCAGTGCCTCTGTTTCTGCAGGCTGCTCCCACGTGGCATGGTTCAAAGACACTGAACACTTTCTGCCTCCAGCTTCCAAGGTCTTGTTTCCACCCATGCTGTTTCGGGGAAGATCCCTGAGCCCCTGAGGCTGACAATGATAGACAGGGACAGGGGGCAGGAAGGCCAGATCCTGGCTGACTTCATTACCTGGTATCCCTGGGAATTGTTCTGTATCCCGAACTGCGGCACACCGGGATCTGCACACATCGTCAGCGTTGGGTCTAGGTTGCAAAACAGGGAAACAGACCCCATGGTCAGTGAGGCTCTCATTGCGTCCACTCACTCTGAGACACAGGTGTAGGAGGGAAAAATGGAGCCACATCCTGCCTCCCACACCTGTTATGGCTCCTCCCAAGTCATACCCTTGCACCATCTATGTGATTCCTGGAAGCACACTCACTCTGGGTATTTTCAACTTCATTTTAAGAAGTTTTAAGAAGCTCGGGAGGATGCCCACCAGCTTGCCCACTCTTTCCCAGACCATCTCTCACCTATGCAGCTGGGCTGGGTGCCACTCCATGTCCCATCTGACTGGCAAAACCTCCGTGGAGAGCCCACCAGCACCAGAGGGGGCTGGCAGGAGAAGGAGACGGACGACCTGTAGGAGAAGCCTCGGTCCTCTCTCCTGCCATGGGCTGGGACGCCAGGATCTCCACAGAACACAGCTGGGAAGACGAAGGGAGAAAGGCAGGTCTGAGATGCTTTCTAGAGCCCTGTCTGTCACCCTAGGCTGGCTCTCCTCCAAGTGCCAGTTGGACTCTGCCAACAGGGGCAGCCTCGAGTCAATAGTCACCGTTCCCTCACACACTTGCTGTTCTGTGCATCCTCTCCTTCCCATATTCAAGATGCTTGTTAATAATCACCCAAGAAATGAAGCAACATTATAGGAAGTTAAATTGAGAGAAAGTCAACTACAACTCATTTCCCAAAACTTTTTCCCATTTTCATGCTCATTCCCTTCTAGTCTTCGCTGAGTCATATGTAAACTTGTATGTGGCTGTGAACCCCACTTCCCAGTGGTGTGAACCTTGCTTTGTTCACTTACTAGCCTGTAAACAGTTTCCGCATTTATGACACCATTATCACTTATTGGCTACATCATTTTGCCATGAGAGGTTGTGCCGTAATTGCTGTTCATCGTAGCCGTTATATTAGGCATTTTCTATTACTATACCATTAGATGTGGCTCTTCTTTCCCTGCTAATGTTTTCTTGTGGGGATCCTCTAGAAGTGGACTTAGTATGTTTGAGTGAGTTTGCAGCTCCTGGTGTATAAGCCGAATGTCTTTCCAAAGGGTTTGCATTTACACTGCTGTGGGTATGCACGTGCCCATTTCACTGAGATCTGCAGAGAGATTGCCTAAAGAATGATCACGTGACAGCAAACAGAATAAACACAAACCCCTCTTCTGTCCCTTCTGCTCAGCGTCTTATTTGCACATATGGTTTACTAAAAATGCTTACTTCCTTAGGACACTGCAGAGACAGGCCTGTGTTCTAAAGGGGGTTGACAGCAAATGTGATTTTGATGCCTTGAAAATAAGCATCTATAAATAAATAAAGGGATTCTATCTGTGTTTTTATTCTTATAAACAATATACTTTTCTACAGCTCTCAAGACCAGAGATGCCACATAACAAAGAGCCAGTGGTGTTTGGTGTGGCGGGAGCAGGCCATGGGACAACCAGTACGCTTGGGTTGTGCCAGTTGGAAAGCACAGGGAGTTTGCACTTCTTTCCCATAAACACTCCTGCAGCAGTTCTCGTAGTTGCCATGAGGAATGGCCAGATGTGTCCCCCGCACTCTGTGAATGTGCTCTACTTAAAAGAAAGGGCCTCGTGCCGATTATATGTGGCTTTGGGGTTCCATTGACTGAAGCACTCTAAAATGCAAAATTAAATTTTATGTCTATCTTTTTTCCTGTTTTAAAAGTTCTCGTGGTGATAATACAGGCTGTAAATTTGAGTAGGAATTTTAGAGAAAATTGTCTGGAGAAATGATTGTTTTCACACTAGACTTTGTCACTAACATACTAGGTCAGGCCCTTTTCCTAAGTCTCATCTTCCCCACTAGCCACCTGAGAAGGGGCTTCTGCCTGCCTCTCAGGATATCTTGTTGTGAAAATCAGATGTGACCATGTGTGCAAACATCCCCTGAGGAGGCAGCACAAAGCCTATGAAATGTAAAATATTATCTCTGTGAATGGACTGACATGCTGTGACCTCTCAGCGGAGGAGTTCACATGTGGGTAATCAGAGCAAACCTAACGGCACAATGTAACTCCTCTTCCTCATCCCCATTTTGCCTTGAATTAAATTCACTTTCTTCTTTATTAATTTTCAAACAGCATTTAACAAACCTCTTCAGGTCCTGATTTTCTGCTGCTTCTGGCACCAAATAAGTCTATAGATATGAGCCCTGTCTCTTGAGATCTTAGAATCTAAGCTGGTTAAACCAGGAGGGTCTAAAAGGTGAAAGATACAGATAAATAACATGGCTTGAGCATCAATAAAATTTGTTGAAAGCACACAAGTGCATTAGGGACTCAGGGGAAGAAGTAGAAGTTGTGCATTTGGAAATGGTGGGATCCAGGGAAGAAGTCAACTTGAAGCTGCTTTACTTAAGACAGGGGAGCTGTCCAGCCAAATGGGAGGTGGCATGGAAAGAGCTGAGTGGGTCTGGGGAAGCACGTAGGAAGTGGTGAGGCTGAAAATGAACTTGATCCTGATGTGTTACAGTATGGGGACAAAATCCCTGCCCACGTTTAGGGAGTTACATAAGACAAAAAAGTGGTGTTATGAGGGATATGTTTGCAGCAATACAGCAAGAAAGTGACTAGGTCCAAAAGCAGATCTATGGAGGAAGAGATGCAGTCTGGAGGAGGGAAGTGAGAGTACCAAGCACTGCAGAAGGCCCAGTTGCAAAGTTGGGAAACAGTGATAAGAATTTGAAAGGTTACTGCACATCTCAATGGTCAGCCGCTTGACCACAGAAAATATGTGTGGAGCACAGCAAGTTAGAAATAAATATATTGTTGGAGAGGATGTGGAGAAAGGGGAACCCTCTTACACTGTTGGTGGGAATGCAAGTTGGTGCAACCACTTTGAAGAACAGTGTCGAGATTCCTTAAGAAATTAAAAATAGAGCTACCCTATGACCCTGTAATTGCACTACTGGGTATTTACCCTAAAGATACAGATGTAGTGAAAAGAAGGGCCATATGCACCCCAATGTTCATAGCAGCAATGGCCATAGTCACCAAACTGTGGAAAGAGCTAAGATGCCTTTCAACAGACAAATGGTTAAAGAAGATGTGGTCCATATATACAATGGAGTATTATTATGCCTCCATCAGAAAGAGTGATTACCCAACTTTTGTATCAACATGGATGGGACTGGAGGAGATTATGCTGAGTGAAATAAGTCAAGCAGAGAAAGTCAATTATCATATGGTTTCACTTACTTGTGGAGCATAAGGAATAACATGGAGGACTTTAGGAGAAGGAAAGAAAAGTGAATTGGGGGAAATCGGAGGGGGAGATGAACCATGAGAGACTGTGGACTCTGAGAAACAAACTGCGGGTTTTAGAGGTGAGAGGGGTGGGGAGTTAGGTGAGCCTGGTGGTGGGTATTAGGAGGCCACGTATTGCATGGAGCACTGGGTGTGGTGCATAAACAATGAATCTTGGAACACTGAAAAAATAAAATAAAATTTTTTAAAAAAGAAATAAATATATTTTACTTCTTTATAGCACACTACAAGAACACTGACTAGCAGAGTTACAGTTCCCCAAGACGTCACTTCAAGCATGAAGAACAACCTTCATGCTATAATGTGAATGTGTGTGTGTACACAGAGTCAAGAGGTTCATAATCATATACAAAATAAAATGGAAGCAGGCTAGTATCTAATATCTTGAAAGAACTTATCAGATCAACACCCAAAACCCAAAAAATCCCACCAAGAAATGGGCGGAAGACATGCACAAACATTTCTCCAAAGAACAGACATGTGAAAAAATGCTCAACATCACTCGACATCAGGGAAATACAAGTCAAAAGCACAGTGAGAAACTACCTCACACCGGCCAGAATGCCTAAAATTAACATGGGGAAACAACAGATGTTGGCGAGGATGCGGAGAAAGGGGAACTCTGTTGGTGGGAATGCAAGCTGGTGCAGCCACTCTGGAAAACAGTATGAAGGTTTTCCTCCAAAAATTAAAAGTAGAGCTACCCTACAGCCAGCCCTGCAATTGCACTACTAGGTATTTATCCAAAGGATACAAACACAGTGATTTGAAGGGACACTTGCACCTCAGTGTTTATGGCAGCAATGTCCACAATAGCCAAACTATGGAAAGAGCCCTGGTGTCCATCAACAGATGAATGGATAAAGAAGATGTAGTATATATATACACACAATGGAATATTACTCAAGTACCCCCTCCCCCCAAAAAATCTTGCCACTTGCAATGATATGGATGGAACTAGAGGGTACTTGCTAAGAGAAATAAGTTAGTTGGAGAAAGACAAATACTATATGATTTCACTCATATGTGGAATTTATGAATTGAAACAGATGAACATAGGGGAAGGGAAGGAAAAATAAAATAAGATGAAAAGAGGGAGGCAAACCAAAAGAGACTCTTAATCACAGGAAACAAACTGGGGGTTGCTAGAGGGGAGGGAGATGGGAGAATGGGGTAACTGGGTGATGGACATTAAGGAGGGCATGTGATGTAATGAACACTGATATAATGAACATCAGAAGGCTGATGAATCACTAAATTCTATGAAACTAGTAAAGAAGTATGAAAAAAAAAAGATGCATTCTAGAAAAAAAAAAAAAAAAGAAAACAGGACCAGCAGCCTATGCTAATAGAAGCCTCTGTGAGAGCTGGGGAGTCTAGACTAACCAATCAGAAGTTAGTTAAAGACTGACTTGATAAGAAGTTACCAAATCTAGGAAGAGGCAGCTCAATGAATAAGAAGTACAAATAGATGACAAAGAAAAAGGAGCTCCATCTTGCTGATAAGAAACGTGATACCACCAGGGAAATACAAATCAAAACCACAATGAGATACCACTTCACACCAGTCAGAATGGCTAAAATTAACAAGTCAGGAAACGACAGATGTTGGAGAGAATGCGGAGAAAGGGGAACCCTCCTACACTGCTGGTGGGAACGCAAGCTGGTGCGGTCACTCTGGAAAACAGCATGGAGTTTCCTCCAAAAGTTGAAAATAGAGCTACCCTATGATTCAGCAATCGCACTGCTGGATATTTACCCTAAAGATGCAAATGTAGTGATCCAAAGGGGCACGTGCACCTGAAGGTTTATAGCACCAATGTCCACAATAGCCAAATTATGAAAAGAACCTAGATGTCCATCAACAGATGAACGGATAAAGAAGATGTGGTATATATACATGATGGAATACTATGCAGCCATCAAAAGAAATGAAATCTTGCCATTTGCAACGACATGGATGGAACTAGAGGATATTATGCTGAGCGAAATAAGTCAATCAGAGAAAGTCAATGATCATATGACCTCCCTGATATGAGGAATTTGAGAGGCAGAGTGGGGGATATAGGGGGTAGGGAAGGAAAAAAAAATGAAACAAGATGGGATCGGGAGGAAGACAAACCATAAGGGATTCTTAATCTCACAAAACAAACTGAGGGGTGCTGGGGAGAGGTGGGGTGTGGAGAGGGTTGTGGGGTTATGGACATTTGGGAGGGTATGTGAAATGGTGAGTGCTGTGAAGTGTGTAAGCCTGACAATTCACAAACCTGTACCCCTGGGGCAAATAATACATTATATGTTAATAAAAATAATTAATAAAAAAAGAAACATGATGCTAATGAAAACAATGAGATACCTTTTTAAACTTCTTGGGCTGGTAATTATTAAAAAATATTGTCAAAATTCATTGTTAATGAGGCTGTGAGTCAAGGAATATTTTCAGAAACTGCTGGTGGGAGAGTGAGTTGGGACTCTTTCTAGAAGACAGTCTGGCAACATGTGTCAAGACGTATTGAATGCATGCCTGCTGGCTCAGCATTTTCTCTCTCCTAGGACTTTACCACAAGAGTAAAGAAAGGTTATCCTCAAGAACATTGGTGGCAGAACTGCTTCTCATGTGATTAAACTGGAGAGACCTAAATTTATCACCAGTAGGAGAAGATTAAACCAGTTGTGGATTAAAAAAGGTGGTGATGGCCTATCAATGAAGGCAAGTCACAAACTAGCTTGCACAGCATGATTTAATACCATTTGCAGAAAACTGTACTGCAGTCTGTCCAAAGCACTGTGGTTGGGGTGGAAGCACAGTCAAGAACTCAGACAGACCTGGTTCTCTTCGGGCAGCCAGAGTTCACAGGACTGTTATGTTCTTCTTTGTATTTTCAGATACATTTACATTTTTTTTTATGATGACCATACTTCATTGTTCAGAGGCAATTTAGCTTTTTCTCAAGAAGAAAAGCAGGGTTTCTGAGTCCAGACTCAACTCTGAGACTTGCTACCTTCCTAATGTTTCTCTGGAGGTGTACAAAGGGCCTGAGGGGCTGACCAGGCACCCAGTGTTGCCTTTCCTGTGTCCACATTTGAACTACTGCTCCCAGTTCCTGCTGAAATTTCCCAAACTGAAGCAAATTTTCAGAAGTACCAATACAATGTCATGAGTATGTTGATAGTTTTCTACAGGATTAGATAAATGCCTAGTAGAAAAAAAATTAGGTCTTCTACTTGTCCAAAGCATGGACACTGAGAGAATCTTCCAGAGTCCAATTATGTGGTGTGACAGGAATAAGTGAGGAAGTGAGCTCTGGGGTAGACTCAGGCTCTTGGGGTCATGATTAGGCCAGGTGGATAAGAAATAAACTTTTTCATCAAAAAATCATGCATGCTCCAGGAACCTTTTCTCTGCAGGCTATTTTTCATAAAGACAGGCACATTTCCAGCATGAGTGCCTTCCAGATCTTTGGGAACTATCCTATCCAGTAAACAACCTTTCATGTTAAGAAACACCTCCCTTTTCTCTGGCTTAATTTCCTTTCATTGTGACTCCACATGGTGTCCAGGGCTCAGTGGGATATTCTCATTGTTTTCTTTTAAACTCCCTATAAGAGGGTCTTTGGCAAAGCCGCTCCCTGATTTTGGTGGGGGGATAGTTATTACCTACTCTAGGCCTACCAATAGCAGAGCTCTGAGGAGGGAAGGGAAAGGAGCCAGCAGATAAGATGCACAAAGGCCCTGTTCATAAGCAAACTTACGGAAACACTGAGGCAACTCTCCAGTCCAGGATCCATTCCCTTCACAGGTGAGCACCGCAGGCAGGGACAGCTGGTACCCCTCCAGGCAGGCATATGTCACGCTTGAGCCCCACATGAAGTCAGATCCCACCACTTTCCCATTGGGGATGAGCTGAGGTGGCTTGCATATGATTGCTGGGGGGAGGGGGAAACCAAAGCACGCTGAGTTCCAGTGCTATCCTAGGGCAGGCCCTAGGCCCAACTCCCCAGCACCAATGTCACTGGCTACCTTGTACCTACTGAGAGTCTAGGCTAAGCAGGGAGAATCAGGAATGCTCCCTCTTAGTTTGGAAGCCAGGGGTTCTTTTGTATTTTACAATGCCTTCCAGTGTGACAACCCACTCCTTTGTCTGCATAGTCCTTCCTTTGATGTTCAGAGCCCAGGACTTACCTTGGTACCTCTGTTTCCCTCCTTGCAGATGTTCAGGGATTAGTCCTCACCTTACACCTCACACCCCCCATGAGAAGATGGTACTAGGGCTCTGCCTCCTCTGTTCCCACCCTGCTACATGTTCAAGGCCCATGTCTCACTTTTGTATCTTCTTTGGCCCTGTGTCCACATGAGCAGCCCTCAGACACACCTTTGCAGACTGGCTTGGTACCATTCCATGTCCGGTCCTTGGTGCAGCTCAGCACAGACACCCTATGTGACTCCATCATGTAGCCAGGGACGCACTGAAACGTCACGGTTTTGTTGTACCTGAAGTCATTGCCCAGCCGGAGGCCATTGGCTGGAATCCCAGGGTCACCACAGTTTATGACTAGGAGAAGGGAGATAAAGCATGGTTTACTCTAGGTACAGACCTCATTCCTCCCCAGTATTCCAATGCCATCCCTAGTATTCCCTGCACACGTCCAGGAGGGAAGAATCAGATCAGAGATGCCCTGACTTCCCAGGTTCCTGGCTGGGCACTGCCCTTTCTAAAGTCCCTCTGGCCACGTCTCTCCGCGAAGGCCCTCCCACATCCGTACTGTCCTCGCCCCCACCATCCTTCAGCACCCCAGCAACTTGGGCTATGAGGACCATCCTTATTCAAAGCACACTCCTCTCAGAGGAAGTACCTAGAGAGCCTAGTTCCCAAATGAGGCTGGGGCTCAGAGAGGAGGTTTTCAGATTGAAGAGCCTGTGTTATTGGACCTCGGCAGACAATTTGTCCACTGAGGGGCGCATGCTATTACCTGTTGTTCTGCCTAGGAGGCCTCTGTAGGGCCAGCAGCTTAGAAGCAGGGTCTTATAACCTTGCAATGGTCATATCTTTGCTATGGTATTGAGTGAGCTCTGGCCTCGAAACAGAAGTGAACTTGACATGGGATTTAGGGAGAGACCTGAAATCATAGGCTAGGGCTTAGAAAGGGCTGGTGTTCTCAGATACCTTTATCTTACTACTTCTCTCTGTCTGGGACCCACAGTGACTTACTTCCCAAGGAAAAAGTTCTGGGGCTGCCCCAGAGAAGAGCAGGGAATGGGACCTATGGGGCTATATGAGTCTTGAGAGCGAGGCGGGGGGATTGGTGGGGGATGGGTCCAAGGCTGAGAGAAACCCACGAAGATGGTGGAAGGCAATAGCCATAGGAGTTTGCCACAGAAGAGAACAAGGAAGCCTAAGGAACTATTGAGAGCCTGAGGAATAGCAGATACATACACCCTTCCCCTCCCTGAGCCTCAGTCATCTCATATGTCAAGTGGGCTGTGGTGGGAACCAAATGACATGACGCAAATCAAATCAGACACTTAGCTCAGTGGTGGTTACACAGTATGTGCTCAGTAAATAGACCCTGTCATTTGGGAGTGAGACCCCACACTGTGGCCAGCCTTCCCAGTCTCCCACAGACAGCCTTCATTGGCATGGAGGAGCCCAATCGCCTTGGCCACCACTTGCCATGGAGCCCAGAGGGCCTGGGCTCTCACCTATGCACTCCGGGTCACTGCCTGTCCAGGTGCCATTGACCGAGCAGTGTCGGCTGAGCAGGCCCGTGGCGTAGTAGCCTTCCCGGCACTCGTAGACGATGGAGCTGGAGAAGCCCAGGCCGTCACTGAACAGGACGCGGGCATTGCTTGGAGTCCCGGGGTTCCCACAAGAGATCACTAGGAAGCCAGAGAAGTGCATTATTCACCAGAACCAGGGTGGGCGTCAGCCGGGGGGCTGAGAGCGGCCCAGACAGCATACGGCAGGCTACATCAGGACCCTGTGGATTGAAATGCCTCTCAGGCTGCTTTTGTGTCTGATCATCTCGCCCCCGTAGGGGAAGGAGAGATCTGAATTCTTCTTCTTCTTTTTTTTTTTTTGTTAATTTTCTGAGAAGTGAAAACTTTACCTGTTTTATTATCCCACCTAAAATTTTAGACAATTCTTTAATATCGCCAAATAGCCAACCGTGCCTAACTGACCGCAATTGTAATCTCTCCCGCCTTTTTTTTATGGTTGATTTGTTTGAATCATGATCCAATATGACTTTGAAAAGGCATGCCTCCCAGCCTCTTTGAATTCCGAGATCCCTGTTCCCTCTCCCAGAATTTATCTGTAAATTCTCCAGTGCAATTTCCCATTTCCCAGATGTTGCTAAGTGCACCAGTGAGGTGCTCTTCCCCATGTTGCTCTGTCCCCTGTAGTTCCTTTGAGTCAAGTTCAGTTCTTAGCAAGGGTGTTTCATAGGCGGTCCTGTCTTTCCTACTGCACCTCATCAGGAGGCACAGGATGTCTGGCTGTTTCTTTGCTCGTGATGTTGAGGCTGATCGAATGGATTCAGGTAAGCCTGCCTCTCCTGGTGTTTCAGAGTCCCCTTTTGTGGTTCACTCCATGGTTTAAGCAGCACTGATTGTTGACTAGATTTGTTATTTCATTAGGGGACAGAAAATGGTGATATCTAATTTGATAATTCTTTCTGCATTAGCTAGAGTTTTTTTTTTAATATTTGAATTTCAGATCATCTTTTTTAAAGATTTTATTTTATTTTTTTGCTAGAGTTCTTTAATAAATAAATAGAGTTCTTTAATAAAGAACTTAATTTGTTTTTCCTGAAATACAATTCATAAAGGAAGGCTGGATGTGTTTGGTTTTCTTTCTTATCCGATGTCAGAATAATGATTTGGTTTCCTAGGGAGCTCCAAAGTGGTCATCTTTGATGTGGATTTAAACTTATTTTATTATGTTGCCATCCATTGCCACTATTCTTCTTTTTTAAAAAAGTTATTTAAATCCAATTAGCCAAGGTATAGCCACAATTATTCTTTTTTTTCTTTTTGCCACAATTATTCTTATTCATGCTTAAATTATCCCATCTTTGGGTAAGGGGAGCCTCTCCATGCTGGCTTCCGTGTTCCTCTGACACAATCCCATTTGTCTATGCTAGATTCCTTGCTGGAGGGACAAGATGTTCCATGTTCATCTTGTATATTCTGCCCCAGTCCTGGAATCAGTCATTTCTCTAAAAAGTTCTGGTTTCTTTTAATGGAGAATGGATTTAAAAAATGTAATCTGAAAATTAAGGGTACTCATTGCTACTGAGCTGGTCATTGATACAGACTTCTAGAATGGGTAGAGCTGGGAAAAAAACTTTTTAAGTTGAAAATCCATTATGAGTTTATGCTGATGTTACCAATCCAAATTTAGGATTATGAGTCTTCTTAACTTCTTTATTTTTATATCTCTTTAATGCTGAAAATCTTGGTTCTTAATGGCAGATAATTTTAATTTGTTTTCAAAAAGTTTCAGGATAGTAATGTCAATATTATTACTAATAATATGATTGCTGAAAAACAACTGAAGATTTTATTGTCATTCTCTTTGTCCTCAGGGCACATATGCCATGGTCAAATTCCACTTTTTTCAAGTCATTTGAAATAATTCTCTGGATTGTTAAGTGACTAGTTTGATAAGCAGTTAAGTTCATTTGTTTTCATTTTGATTTTGCTATTTAGAGATTGCTTGTTTCTAATCTTTGATTTAATTTTACTTTGCTTAGTGTATACAACATTTATGTTATGTGGTCCCAAAGTCAAATCTACAAATGATTCCTATATAATGAGCACAACAGGTAGTCTTTAACACCCAGAGATTCAACAATATTTGTGCTGCCTAGGTGCTGGAAACATAATTAGGGAGTCATGTCCCCTGCCCTTCAGGAGCCCAGTCCATCTTAAGGACCTACTTATAAACAGTAGAATTAAAATATGATGTAGTAATTGTTATACATGAAGGGAAAAAAAACACACTAAGAAGGGAGGAGCTTATTGGGGCTGAAGGTAGGAATCTGAGTAGTCCCTTAAAAGGTAAGTGGGAACTCACCAAGGAAAGTCATGAAGAATTGTGTCCATATCATACACACACTCATCTAACAAACATTCACTTCCAGGTCCATACTCTAAGCCACCCACTTTCTGTTCCCGAACACTCCTGGCATGGTGACTGACTCCATGCTGGGATACCTACTATAGTATTTGGCACGAAAGGGGACCCGAGTCACAGTGGATATTTGAGAATGCACTAAATTCTCCCCTTGCCAACATACTCTCCCACTACCATAGACCTCTTAACTATGCCTAAAAATCCTATGGAAACAGGGGTGCCTGGGGGGCTCAGTTAAGCATCTGACTCTTGATCTCAGCTCAAGTATAGATCTCAGGGTCCTGAGTTCAGGCTCCTGCTGGGTGTGGAGCCTACTTGAAAAAAAGTCCCGTGGAAACTAACTTTGCCAAAGCACTGTCCACAAGGCAGGACTTCAGGCAGACAAGTGGGAGAGGGCACTGGCTCCATCTGTAGCCTTTCCTGGGCAGGTGTCCCCTGATCAGGGGCCAGAACATCTCCCTGCACTCTATAGGACTTACACTGCAACCTTAATTTCAAGGTCCATTCCCTCACCACTGCCCCTTATCTCTTCAGCTCATACCCTCTGGGATTCATTCTCTGGGGATATTTTGGTTCCAGTGGCACTAATAATCTATGGCTCCCACCACTTTTCATTGTCTTTTACTCCACTCATAAACCTGCTCCCTACTTACCCAGCATAAATCCATTGTAATCCCTCTCCCTTGCATATAACCTCTCCTCACTTGCTACTTACTGCCAACGTCTTAGCTGCCTGATAAAACCCCCAACTGTACACCCACAGCTTCACCTACCCTATGTCTGCACCTCTGGAGCAAAATGCGGCTTGAACAAAAACACAGGCCAGTGCTGACTGCTCTCACTTAGGGGAGCCCTTGGTGCTGTCTGGCAATGATACGGTTCCCTATTCGACTCCCAGGCCCCCCTTGCTAGGTGACTGTTTCATATGGTTTCCTTCCTGTTCCAGCACGTTCTCACACACCCTTATCTCAGCGGCTACACAGATTCCTCATTAGGAGAGTGCTATGCAGGCTGTATTTTAGAGAGAGACAGAGAGATCCTGGGAGCAGGTACAAAAAGTTGGACTCTGGGGAAAGAGGTTTTAAAATAAAGTTATTTTCAGAAATTCAAGATTGTGTGGAGAAATCTAATTTCTCCCCCTGGAGCTACCTCAGGAAACATCAGTAGGGAATTCTATTACCTTTAAAGGGTCTTTTAAAAATGAGATTTGTATTTCTTTTGGCACCTTGGATATCTGTGTAACAGTCTCTTCCCTTAAACTAAACTCCAAGAGGGTGAGGTGTGTCCGTCTCGGCACTGCTGTGTCCCCAGCACCTAATACAGTATTTGGCATATGGTTGTTGGAGCTGTATGGGAAATAAATGAATAAATGGGGCTAAACTTTGTTGCTTCTGGTTTCTTCCCCTCTTAGGTGAGGGTGGGGATTATGTTTATTTTTGGATTACTAGTGAGCATGACTGAGAACTCTCTGTTGACTACTATCCTCCAGGCCAAGGGTTCCAACAGGGCCGTGGATTTTGTCTGCGAGTGTGGGTCAGGTGCTCAGGAGCAGGCAACTTGGGGGAAGAGCAGCTGGGGTGGGCAAAAGGGAAAAGCAGAATGGTCACATACATTACCTCCACACTCAGGCTGTGTGCCGCTCCATGAGCCATTGGCTTGACAAGTCCGCTCAGACGATCCCCGGAGCATGTGGCCAGCTTCACAGCTGAAACGCATCAGACTGCCTGGGGCAAAGCTATCCCCCAAACGGATGCCGTGGGCTGGGATCCCTGGGTCACCACAGGTTCCCGTGCTGGTTCCTATGGATCAGAATCAAACAAACCCTCTTGTTTTAGCATGGAAGAGCTGGCAGTGGGGAACTGAGAAAGATACTGGGCCAGTGCTAAGGGGAGGCATTGGGCCTCAGGAATAAGGGGGGTGAAAACTGACTGACTGTCTTGCCCCAGTTAGTTGGACCTTACTTCCTGCCTTACTTCATGACTTACTACTCAGAGGTCAGAGAATACCAAGGTCTGAGCTCATGGGTGAGTCCCCAGGGACCACATAGCAAAGGAAGAAAGCAGAGGGGAGGTTTTGTGATGGAGATTGGCCTTTGCTCTCTGGCCAGTGACAGTGTGGAATGTCACTGGTCCAAGCTGGCCACATCACTTCCTTCTTCCTTTTACCTCTTCTCCTTAATATCTGTGATTCTGCACCCTCTCTGTCCCCAGTTCCAGCATCTTAGCTTACCTGCCCAGCTATTGTGAGAGACTTCTTATGTCCCCACCTCCTAAACTCTCCCTGTAACCCATTTTCCACTTTATCCTCAAACCTTGACAATGAACAATCACCAACCATCTGATCTTAATTCCTACTGAAACATCTCCACATGGGTTAAAGTCTAAACTCCTTAGTGTAGTTTTGTCTTCCCAACAGCTTGGCTTGAATCTGGGTCCTGGGGCATTCATTGAGGATTCCCTATTCACCAACTATGTAACACAGGTGAATTCTAGATGAAATGTTCTGGACTCTCACATTCCATTCTTTCTTTGCCCCTTGCCTCCTGCTACATTTCTGTATTCATCTGGGTCCTGGTATTGTACAGACCCACCCAAGAGGTGGAGGAGGGTAAAGAACAGGAGACAAAGCCACCAGGTTGAGGCTTGTGGGAACCACCACCCCTCACTATACAGAGTTGTATAGGAGCCATCATAAGATCAGACTAGGCCATGGGAAGCATGAAGAAGGAAGAGGAAAATGAAGGAAAAAATGGCAACTTCATGAGAAGACAGAGTGCCATCTGATGTGGCATGTATCACCTCAGGAACCAACATGTATGGGCATCAAATGGTAATGTCTGAGTAAGCACGTTTAGTTTGTTGGAGTAAATAAATGTTTAAGTCATTTATACCCCACCATCTACCATTTATGTCTCTTCTTCTCGATCGTGGAATTATTTCCTTTTCTCATTCAGTTTCAGACAGCAAGAATACTCTATGATCCCATGTTGCTCTCTACCAAGGAAGGAGGATTCATTCAACCTTCAGCTCAAACATTTGGGAAGAGAAGGCCCATCACATGTGGCTAGATTTTCTTCTCTCTTGGAGTTTTCCAGAGTGCCGCTAATGCAACAGGCTGCACAGAGTCCTCCTGAAGGCAGCTCTGATGATGAGAACACAAACTCCCACAATGGCTAGGTGACCTCAGCTGGAGCTGGACTCCTGAACAACAGGCCTGAGGGTGGAGGTCTCTAGTTCTGGGAGCTTATTCTGACAGAATAGTCCTCACCATGATGTTTGGGCTTTTTTGGTGATATAAGGGGGTCTGAGACAGAATATTGTACCATAGGGGCACATGGTAACTGTTGATCCTCTACTGAGGTATATCAGCAAACAGTGACATTGCAGAGGTGGACAATGAACAACCTGAAGCATGTCTCAAATGCTAGAAATTTCTATATGTTCTGATAGCCCACACACTTATATCCTGTTATGCATCATCAATGCACAGGCCATACAGAATGAGGCTCAGAAATGTGACCTTGGATTTCTGACTGCATATTTCTTAGGACTGGTGGGAGCTAGTGCTGCAAAAGATGATATCTGTAAGTTTCAGGAAGGGAGGATTTATATTCTACTCACAAGTGCACATCTAGTGTTACTTCCTAATCTTTTATTCTTCACACCTCTCAGTTTCTTATCTAAAGCATTTAAGATTCATTCATTTCTCAGCCTTAGCATTAATATAATCCCTTCTAATCCTGTGCTTAGAGGTCACCAGGAAAACTCTGCCCATGATTCTGGTCTCCAAAGTGTTTTTCATTCTTGATGGATACATGGGAGAAGTGACTGCAAACTATTCTTCAGAATACTCATCATCAGCTATAAAACAGCTGAATGCAACATATGCCATAATGGGTGGGGTCCATGCCTTCTGAAGAGTCCTTTCTTGCTTTTTACTTTTTCATGTTCCCAGAGAGTCAGCTTGTTTCTAGTCTCCCTTGATCTTTGATGTGACTAAGGGAGTGTCCCTTTTTGCACATGCAGAACTGGTATTTAGGAAGTCACAAAATTAGGAAAGCTCAAGGTTATAAGGGTTTTGGAGATTTTCTAGCTTAGTTCTCTATCCCAGAATTGTTTCTGGGGCAGGTCATTTTTCAAGTAGGTCATTTTTCAGCATCTGTTAACACAACTCCAGAGAAGGGAAATTACATTGAGAAAAGATTTTGGATTCCATAACTTGGACCAGCAGAATGGCTGTGTGGTTGGGTTATATACGTTAATAAGAATGAGAGGTTCAAGGCTTTCTATCTGCCTTCTTTATCCTGTACTTCCATTTCCCATGGAGAACAAAGATCCCCAAGATAGATAAAATAGGCTTTAAGAACACGATTGGCCCAATACCTTAGAGAAATGTCTAGAGGGAGAATCTACATAAAGGGACAATTCACAGAAGAGACTGGGGCATTTGCATTTGGATGGGAAATGAAAGTCTTTCCTCTTTGGAATCTCTTTTCCTCTTGGAACTTGCTCTGTGGATAACTAGGGAGACAGGACTCTGTCTTCTCCATTCCAACCTCCCCAAGTCACTTCCACCAAAAGTCCAAACGGAATGAAGTTAGGGGCCTGGTTCATAGGCTTTCCTCTAGTCTAGGCTAAAGGGTCTCCAGACTAATACATAGTCCCACCCAATTCATGAAGTGGGTGATTTATGAGATTAATAAAGGTGAGGGGCTGAAGTCCTGGGTGGTAATATAGAGTGATGTATCTGGAACTGTCCTGGGCAGCCAGCAGCCCTTTGAAACAGTGGCCAGTACTTGAGGAATTTCTTCTTTCTGGGGGAGACCCAATCAATATTTGGTTCAATATTCTGGAAGTGCCCTGAATTTTGGGAGTCAGATCATCTGGGAACTCAGATTGCAGGAAAAGCTACATGTCTTGTGGGTGAGGTCCCAAGCCAAGGAGGAGGAGGTTGTCTGTAAGAGGAGGAGGTTGGGATTCTTACCTCTAGAGGGGGTCTGGCATGGGAAGGGATGGGGGTTAATATCAATGCCAAGGTGGGCCCCCTGAGGAACATAATGTTACATAAGCAGTTGACTTCTTGGGGTTGACATACCTTATGGGATCCCTTCTGGGGCCAGGCAGGCTCATCTCAAAGGAGACCAAGTTCAAGGGTACTAATTTTTGGGTTAGTGATTTCTGTCATTGGTGGGATAATTCAATTTCAAATATTTTGTTCCGTTAAGACATTATAGATGAACTTCTGGTTTGTATAATATGGATGCAAGAGCTTTGTCACATTCTTAAATCTGCTCTTTGGATAACATCTGTCAGTATCCTCATAGAGATTAATACTAAAACAAATTTATTAATAGGAAAAGTCTGAGATTGGTGTATAAGGGCAGTAGGGGAAACTAGGCAGCCTAGACATAAGACAAGTTGGGGAGGAGGCAGTGATAAGAAAGAAAGGGAAGCAGGCTCGGGCCTTGGAGTCCCAAACAGGGAAGATAGAACATGGGGGTGGATTTGGACCTGGGCCCAACAACAGGGAGGCTTGGACTCTTCTCAGAAACGTATGGAAACAAGTGTCTGGACAGGATTCTGACCACAGGGGACCTCACAAATTTTCATTCTTCCTAGTTTTGCTACACTGTGTTGTATGGGCTTGGCCAGAGCAGACCAAAGGGAAGAAGCTGGGCTCAGACCACCAAAGGCTGAAGTCCAATTGGGACCTCTGATAGCTATGCTCTCTGCCTATGAGATGGGGATCTAAAAGGTTGGCTTCCCTCCTGCCCACCTGTCACACTCACACCTTGGGAGTTTGTCCACCTCCCCCAAGCCAAGGGTTCCACTGGACCCTGCCCCCTCATGCCAACTCCATACCTGAGCAGTGGGGGAGGGAGCCAGTCCAGTGTCCATCCAGCCCACACATACGGGTGGCATTTCCGACCAGAGTCCTCTTGCCGGTGCAACTGTAACGCACGACTGCTCCCACGGTAAAGCTGTCCCCAGACATCTGGGCATGGGGTGGGGAACCCGGATGGCCACAGGACACCACTGTGGGAAGAACAAACATATCAGCAACTCTGCAAAGGGATGGCTTGTCATCACAGGACACGTGCTAGCTTGCCATAGTGACAGGTAGAGAAGAAAAGAAAGCCTGCATTATCTACTGAAGTTTGTTTCCTGTTGGCACAACTACCTGACATTATCAGACAATGCCTACCCACCTTACTGTACATTTTCAGTATCTGTGAAATGAAGAGTAATACCTGTTGTTTTAAGAGTTAAATGAGATAATACCTGGGAAACTGCTCAGCATGTAGCAGGTATGCAATAATACCTGTTTTCTTTCTTCTTTGCCTCTTGTGCACACCTCTCCCTATTTCTTCACTGCCTTAGGACATACCCAAGGTGTCTCTGGCAGAAAGGTGGTACACATAGCAAACATAACACAGAACAGACAACCTGTCATCCTAGGACTGTCTGCACTGGCTACAGGTTCCCAAATAAGGGCCAGTTCTAGTCTTTTCCCAGCTGCATCTTATTTATAGATGCCCACAGCAATTGTCCCCAACTTGTCCCCTTCAGTCTGCAAGTTCCCTCTTCTGAAACACCAAATTGTAACACCACTGATAAGATTAGAATGCCAGATTATCTTAAGAAAATGAGTGCTCGCTTCAGCAGCACATATACTAAAAAAAGAAAATGAAAGCCCTAGCTTGAAAAGAACCCCATGTTCACTGCAGCATTAGTTATAGTAGCCAAAACAAGGAAGCTACCTAAGTGCCCACTGGCAAATGAATGGATAAACAAGATGTAGTGTATATATACAGTGGAATGTTACTCAGCCATAAAAGAATGAAATCTTGCCATTTGTGGCAACATAAATGGACCTCGAGGGCATTATACTAAGTGAAATAAGCCATTCAGAGAAAGACAAATGCTATCTGATCTCAATTGTATGTGGGATCTCAAAAAACAAACAAACAAACAAACAAACAAAAACAACAAAAACCCAAACCCAAACAATAGAACCTTTATATACAGAGAATAGATTTATGGTTGCCAGAGGCAGGGGATGGGAGGTGGGCTAAATGGGTGAAGGAGGTCAAAAGGAACAAACATTAATAAGTCAGAGAATGTAATGTACAGCACAGTGACTATGGTTACTAAAACTGTGTTACTAATACTAATACTTTGAAAGTTCCAAAATGTGAGCCAAGATGCCCTTCAACAGATAAATGAATAAAGAAGATGTGATCCATATACACAATGGAGTATTACATAGCCATCAAAAAGGATGACTACCCAACTTTTGTATCAACATGGATGGGACTGGAAGAGATTATGTTAAGTGACATAAGTCAAACAGAGAAAGTTGGGGCACCTGGGTGGCTCAGTGGTTTAAATCTCTGCCTTCAGCTCAGGTCATGGTCTCAGGGTCCTGAGATCGAGCCCCGCATTGGGCTTTCCGCTTGGTGGGGAACCTGCTTCCCCCTCTCTCTCTGCCTGCCTCTCTGCCTACTTGTGACCTCTCTCTCTCTCTCTCTGTCAAATAAATAAATAATCTTTAAAAAAAAACAGAGAAAGTCAATTATCATATGTTTTCACTTATTTGTGGAACATAAGGAATAGCATGGAGGACATTAGGAGAAGGAAAAAATGAAGGGGGAAAAATCAGAGTGGGAGACAAACCATGAGAGACTACGGACTCTGGGAAACAAAGAGAGGGTTTAGAAGGGGGGGTTGGGGGAATGGGTGAGCCTGGTGATGGGTATTAAGGAGGACATGGATTGCATGGAGTATTGGGTATTATAAGCAAACAATGAATCATGGAACACTACATCAAAAACTGATGATGTACTGTACTATCATAATACAATAAAATGTACATCAAAATTGTACATCAAAGCAAAAGTGTACATCAAAAACTAATGGTGTACTGTACTAACATAATACAATTAAAAAAAAGAAAGCTGCTAAGAGACTAGATCTTAAAAATTCTCAGAAATAAAATTCTAAAGCTGTGTATGGTGATGAATGTTAATTAGATTTACTGTGGTGATCATTTCACAATGCATACAAATATCAAATCATTATGTTGTATACCCAAAACTTATGTTGTATGTCAATTATATTTCAATTAAAAAAGGAAGATGAGAATACCAGAATTGAGATGTACAAGATAGAGCAGGGCAATGCTCAACGTCACTGGGTTTGCTTCACATTGTTTTTGTCACAGCTGATCCCAGCTTCTTTCATTTACTCAACACATATTTATTGAGTATCTGTTATATGTTAGGCACTGTTTTATATGTTTGGGAGGAGAATCTATGCTCTTATGGAAATTATACTCTAGTGGAGAAGAGATACCATAAACAAAAAATGTAGGTAATTCTAAGGGGTGTTTTGAAGAAAAATAAAGCTCCATCAGGAAAAAGGTATTTAAGGGTGGGCTGTGAGTGCTATTTTTGAGTAGGGTGGTTAAGGAAGAGCTCTCTGAGGAGGTTTCATTTGACCAGTGCTTTGAATGATCTAAAGAAACCAGTCATGTAAGCTTTACAAAAGAACATTCTGAGGGAAGGAAAGGCCCCAGAGGGACAGTGAGCTTGGTGTGTTTGAGGAAGAACAAGAAGGCCAAGCCTGCTGGAATGAACTGAGCAAGGAAAGAATGGAGGAGGACATGGATGGACAGGTTTCCTGGAACCAGATCATGGTACAGAATTAAGATTTTATTATGAGCACACCTACTGGAGTGATGTGATTTGATTTATTCTTTAACAAGATCTTTCTGGCTACAGTATAGAGAATGTTCCAGAGGCAAGAAAGAGGGTGCCATTGCAGTAGTTCAAGAAGAGATGATAATGACCTGGATGGACTAAACCTGACAGTATGGTAGAAGATCCTTGTAATCATTATTTGGACCCAAAAAGGGCACAGGGCACAGCATGGGTGATGATCCAGACACGTGACCAATGGGATAAAATGTGAGTTGGGCTGATGCTGTTCCTGATGACGGAATTTTGGTCAGGCACAGAAATGGCATGAGTAGGTCTTGGCTATCTACATCTCTCACTGTTATCTTAATGTGTGTCAGGTCATGTTCTAAGTGCCTATGGTGTATTATTTGCAAAGACCACTGTTAACAATTCCTCCCATCAAGGCATGGACCCTGTTTTGCCTCCTCTTGAATATGGGCTGACTTTGTGACCTGCTTTGACTATTGGAATGTGGTGGAAATGACATGGGGTGGGTTTTGGATTAAGAGGCCAAGCCTCTTAATCTTCTGCCCTCATTTCTTTGGAATACGACTGCCACCATGTAAGGAAGTCTGTCTTAGACTACTGAAATCACATGGAGACAGGAGCCATGTGGAGAGTAATCATGATGTCCTGGGCAATAGCTGGGACCAAGTTCCCTGACATGTGAGTGAGGCCATCTTGGATCTAGCTCTAGATATAAAATAAAGATATAAAAACTTTTATCTATACCTATACCTATTTCTGTATCTATGCAATCTCCAATTGGCGATTGTTTCTTTGGAGAACTCAGATTAATACACCTGCTAAGCCTTGAATTCTAGACTTACATCATTGTTAGAGAATACAAACAGTTGCTATTTTAAGTTTTGAGATGTTTGTTACACAGCAATAGATAACTAACTGGCTTCCCCTAGAGTGACTGATCCAGGAGAGCAAGGTGGAGGAAATATGCTTTATGACCTACTTTGTAAGTCACACACCACCACTTGACAGAGACCAACCCTGGTACAGTACAGGAGATACTACATGAAAGCATGAATACCAGTAGGTGGGGTCATCGGGACCATCTTCAAGACTGACTGTCCTATCACTGTGTGAATATACCACATTTTTTCATCCATTTCCTGTTGAGGGATTTTTGGATTGTTTTCTGTTTTGGGCGCGCCTGGGTGGCTCAGTGGGTTAAGCCTCTGCCTTTGGCTCAGGTCATGATCTCAGGGTCCTGGGATCGAGTCCTGCATCGGGCTCTGCTCAGCAGGGAGCCTGCTTCTCCCTCTCTCTCTCTGCCTGCCTCTCTGCCTACTTGTGATCTCACTCTGTCAAATAAACAAAGAAAATCTTTAAAGAAAATAAAATAAAATTTGTCTTTGGCTAGTTTGAGGACAGTGTTAAATTATGATATTGTCTAATGGTCTCTGAAAATGTATATGCAATGCCTGAAATTATTTATTTGTCACTGGTTTGATCTAGACCACTTGGGTATTTGTAAAATTACAAATATTCTTTTCCTGTGTTTTTTTTTTTTTCTTTTAAAGGAGAAAAAAGTCAACAATAAAAATGTTTGTGAGAAAAGATAAAACAGTGTCAATACCTTTTGGCTGCTGTGGGTAAGGAATAACAAGAAAAGGATGTAAGAGAATAATAAAGAGGAACAACTTATATTCAGTGTGCATTTGCATACAAATCAGGGAGGTGATGAACACAGAGAAGGTGAAATCTTACTGCATTTCTCAATTTGTCAATATAAAAACATTTAAAAAATGTTTTTAATGTTCATGCCCACGTCCAAATGGGATCTCCAGATCCTGCAGTGGCTGTTTAGTTTCTAACTGTAAATTAGTCACTGCAAATAAATTTAAATATGTACATAAAAATAGGCAAGCTAGATATTTAGCACTGCAAGTAATAGCAGACTTTCTTGCCTTACACAGAATACATATATAACAGGGGATGGAGGAAAAAGTATAAAATTACAATTAAGCAAAAAACAATAACACAAATTAGAATTTATGGTTGGGTGTAGGCTATGCTGAGTCCCACAGTAAAAGGAAAAGGACCCCATGCTGGCTCCTAGACCCCAAATATGAAGACTTGTACCAATGGCTGGCCAGCCTCCATGGCTTCCACTGTTTTCTAAAGCACTTTATCAGGGAAATAGCGTATGATATAGACCTGAGTCATGCATTTTCCTTGGTCCCTGCACATCTGTGCCAATTAAAACAGTTTGCTTTCACCTGGAAGGAACAGCTGATTTTCACTGACTGATTTGATCAGGGGATATGTAAAGTACTCTACAATTTTCTATAAGCCCATTCACAGGTATTTTTGCCTTCCAGAAGTAAAAATTCAAGTTAGCCTGCTAAAATAATGTCAAGATAATCATGAAACATCAGTGAAAATGGTTTTACTGAGAGTCACTTGGGATCTTATAGGCAGTGAAAGTTCCTCAGGGTCTTGTGTTTTTGAAATGTTCTCATCAAATCAAGGGAAAAACTTCTTTACTTTTCCCCCATCAACAAATGAATAGTCTAATTGGGTCCTGGTGTTGGCATATCATCTTTCTGGAAGTCCTGCTGAAGCTCATATTCAGAGTGAGTAACAAACATTACTGTCCTGGGGAAATCTGCTCTAAAAAGAAGAGCAGATCTGCCTCTTAGTTTTGGTTTTTATGTCCCCAATAATGATAGAATGCAGTGGTCTCAGTAATTAGTGAAGGCAGAGTTTAGCACCTTGTAAGTCCCAAATGAGAAAAAGAAGTTATAATTGGTTTTTTGGAGCAAAAAGTATCAGCAACTACTGAGCAGTCTTTTTTTAAAAAAAAAAATTTTTTTTTTTTTTTTAAGATTTTATTTATTTGACAGAGAGAGAGAGAAATCTCTGTCAAGTAGGCAGAGAGGCAGGCAGAGAGAGAGAGAGGGGAGGAAGCAGGCTCCCTGCGGAGCAGAGAACCCAACGTGGGGCTCTATCCCAGGACCCTGGGATCATGACCTGAGCCGAAGGCAGAGGCTTTAACCCACTGAGCCACCCAGGCGACCCCATTAGTCATTTTTTTTTTTTTTTTTTGAGAGATAATCGCTAGCTTGTTTCTAGGCTTTGGCTAGACTCAGACTTCTGCAAGCCTGAGAGCCTAGTTCATGGCTCTGGCAGATTAAGATCAGTCCAATAAGAAATCACAATGGAAACATAATAAAACATATGAGAAATAAGTCATCGTAAGTGAAAATCAGCAGAAACAACGATAGCAGAATTAGTCATAAAGATGATGATATTGTTATGATCAGATATAGAAGGCATTATATGTATATTTAATATGTAAAAGACATAAAAAGACATGTTTATAGAAGAACAGTACACTATAAATAATCAAGCAAATTTAAACAACAAATAAAACATTTCAAATACAAAAGAAATAAGTGAAAATACAAACTCAATGAATGGTTAAACCTCACCTAAGACATAGCTAAAATGATAATTAGCAAATGGTAGGACAGACAAGCTACTATGAACAATTTTTAAAGAACAAACTTATCTGTATAGCAAAATAATGAGAAGATTTGTAGGAAGAGGTGAAAAGCCCACCAAGCCTACTGATAGCTGATTATCTAGAACAAAATTTTAGTTAAACTTTAAATTAGGAGAAACAAACAGGGTTTTGGAGAGGAGGGGTATTGGGGTATGGGTGAGCCTGGTGGTGAGTATTAAGGAGGACACGGATTGCATGGAGCACTGGGTGTGGTGCATAAACAATGAATCTTGGGACACTAAAAAAATAAAATAAAATTTAAAAAACTTAGTTCAACCTAAAAGACTCCCAATAATATTAATGTAAATTACTAACAGGGAGAGAACCGGGGAAATCTATCAGAGATGGGAAATATGAATAAGAGTTTCAGACAGAGAATTGCAGAAGAAAGTCTAATGTTGGAGTCCCAGAAGTAGTGAAGGAAAAAAATAAGGAGGGACAATATTTATAGAAATACATAGCTGAGAATTCCCCAGATGTCAAAAAAGCCAGGAAGCTTAATGAATCCTAAGAAGGATACATAAAATATTTAAACACAATGTAAAAGAATTCAGAATGCCAACAAGAAAGAGAGGATTTTAAAGTCAGTGAAGTCAAAACAAAACAACCAAACTACCTAAAAGGTATAATGACTAGATTGAAAGCAGACTTCTCATTAATAATAAATTCCAGCAGAATCCACCAAATATGTCTACTTGGAATTCTGATCCAGCTAAATTATCACTTAATAACTACAGAAAATGCAGAAAACCAAAGACAGTGACAGACTTTATAAAGGAGTGAAAGACTGATAGCTGGCTTTTCCATAGCAATAAAAGAGGTGAGAAGATATTAAAAAGATTTCTTTAATGGGTTGAGAGAAAATAACTGTCCACCTGGATTTCTTAACCCCCCCAAAATATCCTTAAAAAACGAGAGACAAATAAACATATCATAGCCAAACAAAAACTGAATGCTTGCCACCTGCAGATCTTCATTAAGTAGGATTCTAAAGGATGCCCTTCAAACAGCAGGAAAATGTTCCACGAGGAAGGACAAGGCATAAGAAGAAACAAAAAAACAAAGAAAGTGGCAAATATGTCGATAAATCTAAGCAAAAAATAATTTCATAAAACAACAGCAATAATATATTGTGAATTAAAAAATAAGGTAAAATTGAGATATAAGAAAACAATAATGTAAAAGTCAGAAAAGCGTAAATGAAGTTAAAGTGTTCTAATGTTCTTGTATGATAAAGGAGGAAGAAAGATTAACTCTAGATTTTGATAAGTGAAATGTTCCTGCTATAATCCCTAATGTAGCCATTAAAATGTAGAGCATATAACTTACTTATTGGTAGAGAAGGAAAAAATGAATTATAAAAATAGTTAAGCCAGTAAAAAAAGAGAAAAAAAGAAACTGAATGGGTAGAACAAACAGAAAATACAAAATAGGATGGTAGACTTAAAATTTAAATATGTCAGTAGTTTGACATGTTTAAAGTGACCAAAAAAAAAAAAAAAAAAAGACTTTTAACCAAGAATTCTATAGCTAGCAAAATTATCCTTCAAACATGAAGGGGAAAAAATTAAGACATTCCCAGACAAATAAAGACTGAAAGAATGCACCGTTAGCAAACCTAGAAAGAAATTCTAAATTATAAAGAAATTCTACAGGAAGTCTTTCAGGCTGAGCTGAAAGGACTTGAAGGCACACGCAGAACTAAAAAACCCTGGTAAAGGTAACTACATAGGTAAATATAAACAACAGTATAAGTTTATTTTTTTTGTTTGTAATTTTTCTTCTCTTAGCTGAGAAATGGCCTGAAGCAGTAATTGGAAATCTGTGTTGGTCGGCCTGCAATGTCTAAAGATGTAATTGGTATAATAGTAACAGCACAAAGGACGGGGGAGGCAATGGAATTATGTAGGAGCAAAGCTTCTGTATACAACTGAAATTAAATTAGTATTAATACAAACCATGTTGTTATAAGTTAAAATGTTGATTGTAATTTTCAGAGTAACCACTATGAAAATAACTTAAAAATCCCACAGTGAAATAATAAAGAAATTAAAATGTTACATTAGAAAAGATCTATTTAATGAAAAATAAAACAGCAATAGGAGAATGGAGAACCAAAAAAACCTCCCCAAGCCCCAAAACTAAAAAACACAAGGCCATAAAATACATAGAAAACAAATAGCAAAATGGCAGATGTAAAACCTACCTTATCAACAATTACATTAAATGTTGATTAAACACCATAAGACAGATATCACCAAAATAGAAAAAAAAACATGATCCAACCATATGCAGTCTAAAAGAGACACACTTTAGATTCAAAGATACAAATAGACTGAGAATAAGAGATGGGAATAGATATACCTTGTGTACAGCAACCCAACAGAGGCTGGCATGGCTATCCTAATATTAGACAGGATAGACTCTGAGAAACAAACTAAAGGTTGTAGAAAGGGAAATGGATTGGGGGTTGGGGTAACAGGTGATGGGCATTAAGGAGGTCATGTGATGTAATGAGCACTGGGTGTTATATGCAACTAATGAATCATTGAACGCGGCATCAAAACTAATGATGTACTATATGTTGGCTAATTGAGTTTAAAGAAAAAAATAGTCATTAAACACCAAAAGTATATTTTCTAGTGATTAGAAGGATTGATTCATCAATAAGATATAAAATTATAAATATATATGTACCTAACAACAGAGATCCCAAATACATGAAACAAAAACTAACAGAATTGAAGGGAGAAATAGACAAATCAACAATAATAGTATGAGATTTCACTACCCCATAGAACAACATGACAAAAGACCTACAAGAAAATATAGTGACCATGCTATAAACCAGCTAGACCTCACAATCATCTGGAGAACACTCCACCCAATAATAGCAGAAAATACTCTCTTCTCAAGCACACATGGAATATTCTCTAGGATAGGCCATGTGTTAAGTCCTAAAATAAGACTCCATAAATTTAAAAAGATTGAAATTATGAAAAGTATGTTCTTCAACTACAATGCAATGAAATTAAATGTAACAGAGAAAAATTTGAAACATTTACAAATATTATAGAAATTAACCAACCACTCCTAAATAATCAATACGTTAAAGAAGATATTGGAAGAATAATTAGAAAATACTTTGAAGTGAACAAAAATGAAAACAAAACATACCAAAACTAATGAGATGCAGCGAGAGCAGTGCTCAGAGAGAAATTTATAGCTGTAAATGTCTACATTAAAAAGAAGAAAGTTCTCAAACCAACAACCCAACATTTCCCCTTAATGAACTAGGGAAAAAAAGACCAAATTAAACCCAAAGCAAATAGAAGAAAGGAAATAACAAAGTTAATGGCAGAGATAAAGAGAAAAACAATAGAGAAGAGAAGCAAAACCAAAAATTGGTTCTTTTAAAATATCAATAAAATTGACAGGGACGCCTGGGTGGCTCAGTGGGTTAAAGCCTCTGCCTTCAGCTCAGGTCATGATCCCAGGGTTCTGGGATTGAGCCCTGCCATCAGGCTCTCTGCTCAGCAGGGAGCCTGCTTCCTCCTCTCTCTCTGCCCGCCTCTCTGTCTACTTGTGATCTCTGTCAAATAAGTAAATAAAATCTTTAAAAAGAAAAATCGACAAATGTGGGGTTGCCTGGTGGTTAAGTCAGTGAAGTAAGTGTCCCACTCTTGATTATGGCTCAGGTCCTGATCTCAGAATTGTGGATAGTCCCGTTTTGGGCTCCATGCTCAGCAAGGAGCTGGCCAGAGAATCTTTCCCTCTTCCTCTGCCCTTACCCCAGCTCTCTCTTTTAAATAAATAAATAGATAGATAGACAATTTTTAGAGAAAAGAGAGAGGAGAGAGAATGATTCAAATTATTAAATAAAAAATGAAAATAGGGACATTACTACCAACAAAGCTTCTAGAAATAAAAAGGATTATTGAACATTATGAACATGAACAGTTATATACAAACAGATTAGATAATCCAGATGAAATGGACAAATTCTTAGATGTACACAGACTACCAAAACTTACTCAAGAAAAAGTGGACTATCTGAATAGAATTACAGCAAAAAAAAAAAAAAATAGAATCAATCAATAATAAAAAAAACTTTCAAAGAAAAGACTAGAACTAGATCACTTCGCTGCTGAGTTCTATCCAGGTTTTAAAGAAGTAATACCAATCTTCCTATTCCTAAAAATAGAAGAAGAGGGACATTTCCCAACTCATTTTAGGAAGGCAGCATCACCCTGACACTAGAGCCAAAGACATCACAAAGAAAGGAGACCACAGGCCAATATCCCTTACGAACACAGCTGCAGAAATCCGTAACAAAATACTAGCACATGACGTCCAGCAGTAGATTAAAGGGATTATACCATGACCAAGTGTGATTTGTTCCCGGAGCACAAGAGTGGTTCAACAGAGGAACATCAATCAATGTAATACACCATATATTGACAGAATGAGTGGGGGGTGGAGGGGCCACAGGGTCATTTCAATGGATGCAGAAAACGCATTTGACAAAATCCAACACCATTTCATGGTAAAAATGTTCAACGAACTAGAAATAGAAGGGAATTTTTTCCACTAGAAATAGAAGGGAAATTTCTAGTTAGGAAGGGAAATTACTCACTCATAAAGGAATTTACATAAACTTTCCAGCTAACATCATACTTAATGGTGAAAAACTGAAAGCTTTTCTCCAAAGACTAGGAACAAGAGATGGATGTCTGTTTTGCCACTTAAAAAAAAATATTATTAAGTAGGCTCCATACCCAGCCTCCAGAGTCTGTGGCATTTCTGCTTCCATCCTTCAAAAGAAAGGGGGTCATGTGTTGTTTTTCTGGAAAAGCAAGGAAGGGGTAAGGTGGGAGAGAGTGTTGTGCCAGACAGCCTGTCACAAAGGAAGGGACCCCTGAGAGCTGAAGAGAAGACTAACTACCAGAGAGGAAGGAGAATAGGCTTCTGGCCCAGAAGAAAGACAGTACATGAATTGGTGTCGGAAGTAATCCTACAGGGCCCAAGGAACAGCTAGAGTGACTGCCATTGTGATCTCTCTCTCTCTCTCTCTCTCACACACACACACATACACACACACACTCAAGGAAGACTGTTCTTGGACATGGGCCACCCCATCAGTCTGCACGGGGGTCACTTAGAGTAGATGACCCCTACTTACAGAGGCACTGGGGGCGGGGACGATCCCACGTGCCATCGCCCTGGCAGCTGAGCACAGGGGTGCCCAGGAGGTAGAAGCCGTGATTGCACTGGTAAGACACGGTGGTGCCGTAGCTGAACCTGTGTGGGCCGCTGGCGTGGACTTGACGAACACTGTTTTCTTGGTGCCCAGGATCTGTGCAGTTGATGACTGTAACGGAATGGGACCATCAGACCCAGAAATACATATGTGAAGATTTTCTTATGGTTTTAAATGAGAATTCCTAAGTCCCAACAGGCATGCATTCCCAGTAGGGCCATATTTCCAGATCGAAACTGGTAGCACAGAGCCGATCCCACCTGGGAGGACGAGCTGGTCCTCAGGCAGTTGTATGTTCTGATCACTGACCTTGATCACCTGGTTAAAGGATAGGTTTTTTCACATCTGGCTAGACTCCACCTCCCTGGAGAAGCCTTCCCACCTCCTCCCAGTCTGGTTAGCTCTCCCTCCACAGTGCTCCCCTGCACAGACCTCTACTGCTAACTTTATCAGGCCTGATGAGGAGTTGTTTGAATACAGGAGTCCCTGGACGGCGTGACTCCCTCATCTCTGGGCGTCCCATCCCTGACCCAGCAAAGCTCATCAGCTGAGAAACAGATACATATGAGCTGACTCCAGCAGGGGCTGGTCTTTTTCTGGAACATGTTTTAACCACTTTGAAGAGTATTTCAGGGAAAGATTGATATCCTGGGGATAAATTTGACTGCTACATGCTGAAGTGTTTCCAAAGCAGCTTAACTCAAAACCAGAGGGGTATTTTAGGATAATGACAGTACATTTATAACCCATGATGTGTGCTTTTGCTTTTAAAATGCTTACTGTGGTCTCCTACTCGTCATATAAGGTGGCGGGACAGGTATTCTTTTCTAAATTGGATAAGTTTTTAGAGTATAAGTTACTTTTACCTCTGATGAGCCTCTCTGAAGCTCAGAGAAGTTGGCATCACAAAACGAATACTTAGCATGTACTGACTGACACTCTTTACGGCCTGTGCTGTAAATCCAGTGCACCGAGCACCAAGTGGTGTCCTGAGCAGTAAAGACACCAAGGAATTTTCAGGGGAGAGTAGGCTTTTCCCACCTTGGCACTATGCACATTTTGGCTGACAATTCTTTGTTGTTGGGGCAGTCCTGTCCATTACAGGATGTCTAACAGCACCCTTGACCTCTACCCACTAGATGCCAAGAGATGCCCTCCACCTGTGACAATGAATAATGTCTCTAGACCTCTGTCCCCTGTTGGGGTGGGGAGATGGATAAAATCATTCCCATTTGGGAACTGCTGGTCTAGAGAGAAAGGACAAACCAGCAATTATTTTATTTAATAAGCATTCTGAAAGGTCTAGCAGAGAAGTTTCCAGAGGCACAAAGCTGTTTATCTTGCCCAGTGGAGGGGGGTGAAGCAGGAAGAGCTTCCAAGGCAAGGAAATGTTCAAGCTGGTTCTTGATTGTTGGGTAAAAGTCAAGGGGGACAGAGAAGAACACATTCGACTGCCAGGGACTGCCCAGGGGTTATGCACGGTGTGGGAGAGGACACTGAAGAGGTTCAGTGCAGCCAGACCCCAGTACAGAGGTCAGGCCATGGCAAAGAACAGTACAGATGTGAGGGCAATGGTGAGTCTGGGAAGGTGTTTTAAACAGGGAACAATCCGATCAGATTTGCATTTGAGACAAGTCATTCTGTCAGCAGAAAAAATGGGCTGGCGGGAGCAGGACCAGAGGCCACAACTTCTAAGATTTTAGCCCATCCCTCGGATTCTGAGAACAGTTGCTGAGCTTGTTACTCTGGGAAGGGACCGTTACGGGTGGGAGCTGGAGTTACAGGGGAATTTGCATCTCGTGTTGTGGAGGTGGAGCACAGTTCTCGAGAAGGGGATGGGGGATAACGACACCCCCCAGCAGTCAAGTTCTAAACTCTTTCCTGCCTCAACACATGATCATAGGAAGGCACAACACCAGGTCATGGCAGTTGTTCCTGTGTTTTCTGGAATGCTCTTTCCCTCAAAATGGCATCTTCAAAGGTTACCACACGGATGTTACTTTAGGGTTAGTTGTGATGCCTCTTGATTTATTTGAAAATCTGAGTCCTTTAACACCAGTTACAAATGACCTATGACACACTGCCAATCCCCGTGCTCCTGCACATACTATAATGAGGAGCTATTGTCCCAGGGACTCTGTGTTCTCACAACAATAAAGACAATCCACCTCCAGGTCAGGGCTGGACTCATTCATGTTCTGCCCGAGTTGACGCTCCACTCAGACATCACTGAGTCTGTCAGGCCCTTCCTGGGATGAGGCAGCTCCATTCATCCCTACTGCTGTGACCAGCCTCGAAAATCTTTAGAGACTATTTCCTAAGTAGCCCAGATGGGGCCAGAATACCCTCTGCCCAGGGTCTTCCTTGGGTTCTGTTCTTCTTCCTGCTTCCTCTCAACCCCTATGCTCTCAGTTTTGTATTTTTCATTCTAACTTTCCTGCTTTTTTCTTTCTTCAGGAATGGGGCTTCATCGGATAATGATGAGTATTTGTCCTGTGCAATGTAAACAAGAAGACTGCTTCTCATTTCTATTTTGAAAGGCACACCCTGTTTGCTGTGCTTATGTAACCAGTGATGAAATCTTCACACAGATAGACATGGCTGTGTCTAGGGGTTGAGAAAATCCTCATTTATGACCCTCTTCTGCTCTCAGTCTTCCCCATCTGTGTCAAAATCACGCTAGGACTGAATCTGCTGGCTTTTGCTACTGAGTCACAGAGTCCCAAATGGCAGCAGTCCTGGGGGCCAAGTGCGAGAAGAAGGGGGACTCACTTCTGCAGGTGGGCAGCATGTCGCTCCACTGCCCGCTGGCCAGGCACTGGGACCTAGCGGCCCCCTCAGCCACATACCCGGGATTGCAGACAAACTTGACCACATCGTTGAGGTTAAACTGGTTGCCCTGAGTGAGGCCGTTGACCGGGTTGCCTGGGTGTCCACAGGTAATTGCTGCAACCAAAACAGACAAGAGGTAAGCCCTCCTATTATTCCACAGCCCCAGAAGCTCATCCTTTTCTCGCCTGGTATTTCTCATGAGCACAGGGGAAGTTCAGCCCTACGTCTAACTATGGTCTCTTTAGCAGAAAAACCTTTATCTCCTGAAATCAACATGTGGATACACCTTCTTCTGGGAAGGTGTATCTGTAGCTTGGACAACCCTAGAGAAATCCTTCTGTGACTCCCCATGGGGCCTCCGGCCTGGGTTGTAGGTGTGTTGTCTGGGTAGTCAGCCCTCCCTCCTTTTCTTGGTCTCTGTCCCCATGGCTCCCCCTCTCCACTCTCCATCCCGGATGTGATGGCCACCCCTTGGCTGGATTCAGACCCAGCCCATCTCCGGGCCGTGCTTGACAGAGCCAGAGTCGACACTCACCCAGCCTGAACAGAGGAACTGCTTCCCTGCCCGACCTGTGGGCTCCCCCTGCCCCACCCATGGTGCAGGCCAGCCTCGGGAAGCCGAAGCTGTTGTTGAGAGCACAACATTTCCCCTCTCCTCCTTCCAGATGAAGGAGTGATTTCTGGCCTTTCTCTGGGCTCTTTTACTGATTCTGGCCTAGGTCATGTGGAGCTGCCGATCTGTGCGATTTGGGTAGAATGAACAGTCATGCTTGACCCGATTGGGCCCCTTCCTCTCAGGACCTAGTGCCCGTGGGCAGCAGTGCTCTCTGGTGCTCCTCTGAAGACGGCGCTCCCTCCTAACAATGGCGGGGTGCTGCCCCTGCAGTGTGTCTCTGATGGTGGCACTCCACCCCACCCTGGGTTTTTTCAGCAGACCCCACTGGGCTCTCATGTGAAGCTATGGCTTCTGACTTAAGCTTTATTAGTAATGATGGTAATATTTCGGCACCTATGCAGGATTTTGTAATTTCTTCAGCCATAGGCTGGGTGGCGACAGTGGCCCCAGTGCTGGCAGGCCTGGCCCCAGAGTACTTGGGTTACCCTCTGTCCCAGCTTTCTTCCTTCCTCCTCAAACGAGTTCATCCCTCCACCCAGGCACTGGTTTCCCTGAGGTTTCTCCAGTATAGGGGCCTGCCCCAGAGCCTTGGCCCCTGCTTTCCTCTCTGCCAGAACATCCTTTGGCTCTGGCCCTCATATCCTCAGATTTCCCCTCAAATGTCACCGAGTCAGTGAAGCTGTCCCTTATGACCCAACTAACAACCTCCCAGCACTGCCCAGGCCCTATGCCTTCTCCACTTTTCTCCACAGTAACTGACACACTCTACATGTAGTTCTCTGTCTGTTCATTCCTTATCTCCCTCCGCCTGAGGGTAAGTTGCACGAGGGCAGGATATTTGGTTTGTTCCTCGCTACACACTTGGGGTCTGTACCAGAGCCTGACATGTAGGAAGAGCTTGAGCAATGTCTGCCGAGTGAAGGAACGTGTGAGGTACAAACAGATGGATGACGGGCCTTCGGCTTTGCTCCTTAGTCCTTAGATCTCTCTAGAACTTGCTTGGTACCCAGTCTCTTTGGACTGAATTCTCAGGTAATGGTCTTGCCAGGACTTTCCCTTTGTTCTGGATCTTGAGGCTGAGAAACCTTGAGGAATGTTTTCTTACCCCAACAACTGGATCCATAAAGAGCCTACCCCAAACCCAGCTCGTGTGAATGTGGATGGCGGGGCAAGAGAAGATAGAGCTGTTTCTGCTGTGGCCAACTCTGGCATCAGTCTGGGTCTATTCTCTTGTGTAAATCCCAAAAGTAGCATCTCTGACTCTAGCGGACAGAGCTGGGCAGAGCGGAACACACATGGCTAGCAGTCTGTGGGGTTTGAGTCTGCCTCATTAGCTAGGATGAGAAGGAGTTTTAGGGGCCAGCTGACCAGGATTCAGCACTCGGTGCTACCCTTTCCTTCCTTCAGACAATTCTCTCTGGGTTCACTTTCTTTATCTTTAAAGTAAGGTTTTGGATTTCATAAGCAGAATTGCTTTGAAAATAGATTTGTGTATTTACTTCTCAATCTTGCTGAGTTTCTTCTCTGTGCTAGGTACCCTCCTCTGCCCTGATGCTACACAAGGAGGGATATGAGATGGTCTGTGCCATCAGGGAGCTCACTTCCCAGTCCAGCAGAAGAGCGGTTGGGGAAGCAGACTGTTGTAGGACAGCGTGCTTGTGTGGGACAGGCACACACGCAGCAGTGACATCTATCCTCCACAGGGGAGAAAGAGGGTTGAGGAGAGTTCCTGGAGGAAAGAGCAGACCATCTAAGCTGGGTTGCACAGATGGTGAGGACCCTGCCAGATCAGCAAGGTGGTGGGAGAGTGGAGATAAGCTTCATAGGGTCTGTGAACCCCCAGAAATGACATGCCAAATGCTGGCTGAAGGCAGAGGGCTCAGGAGAGGATTTGTTGCTCTTACAGATTCACAGAGGGTCATAAGCCCCTCCCCAAAGGCTAAAAACCACTGGTGTCCAGTGAGGGAAGTGTGCTGAGTAGAAAACCTTTGGGGGTACTGCCTTTTGAAGGACAGGTCACCAAGGTGCCTGCAAGGGAAATGGAGGTATGGTCAGCGAGGCAGTAAAAGAAAATTCGATGGGGGTGGGGAGACGGGGGAGGTGTCCCCGAAGCCACAGGGAGAGCCTCAAGAAATGTCAGATACCCCAGGGAGCTCTGTTTCTCTGGGGACCCTCACTGGTACAAGCTGCAAAAAAGAGGTGGAGAACACCCCACCAGGAAGGAAAATCGAGGTCTTCGTGAAGCTTGTGTGCTTCCTCAGGGCTTGAAGGAAATTAACAGAAAGGAAAGGTAAGCAGTACAGAGGAGAAAGTTAAAAGCAGATTAGGGTCATTAAGGAAGTAGGAGGGAGGAGATCTGGGCATCAAGAGAGGGCATAGCCTTGGGCCTGGAGAGACTCTTCTACAATTAGGAGGGAAGGGAGAAGGACAGACGCGTCGATGGGAAGCAGGAGCTAGAAGGAGTTACTGTCTGATGGCTTCCTTCATCTCTGCAAAATAGAAAGTGAGGTTATCTAATCAGCTAATCATTACTGGGGTCCATCTACATTATTTCATTGCCTCCCCACCACCCTGTGAGGCAGGCACCACTGTCCTCCTCAGAGCCGGGAATCTCATGTGGGGACAGTTTCTCAGCGGTTCACCTGAGTCCTCAACCCAGCTTCTGTGTCTCCATGCTGCGTTCGCTACCTGCCTTAGCCCTTGCTGAGAAGGCAGGTGGAGGAGGTGGAGGAGGTGGAGGAGGTGGAGGGCAGGTCTTCAGGAATGCGGTGGAATCGCGCAGGATGTGTGGGAACGGGCAGGAGAGCTACTGGGAGAGGTGGGATTGCTGGGGAGTTCTGAGGGTGATGGCTGCAGAAACCCTGGACTGACACGGGGTGACGGCTCACACAGCCCCGACCACAGAGTTGTCACTTATAAATGCTTGTTTTTTTCCTCCTGCCTTCCTCCTCCAGATGCCCCCCACAGCTCTGAGCTCTGGGACACAACGGGGATAGGTCCAAGAGGTCCTGGGTTCTGTCATGTGGCAGCGTCGACACCGCCACCGTCATAGCAACAGCAAGAGCTGGCTTCACGCATCTCTTGTGTCCTGTTTGCACTGCTTTGGGTCCAAAAGAGCATTTATTTAATCCCCATTATACCCTGGAGTATCTGCTTTTTGGAGAGAAGGAAGCAGACTTAGGCAGGTCAATGAACCCATCTGAAGTCAGAGAGCCACAGGATAGGTGGTGGGAGGTCTGGGTACGCCCCAGGCAACCACGGTCAGGGGCCAAGTGTCCAGATGCTTTACTACCCTGCTTTTTTGTGCGTGCTGGTTTTAAAATCAAACATCTTTAGGCTTAGGCAGACATTCTCCACTTACTCCCAGACCCCAGCATTCCCTATTATTTATAACCTGAATCTCCACATGCATAGTCTGTGCCAATTACTTGGAGGCATCTGAATTTGCGTCTTCTGGAGAAAACCAAATGTTTTGTTCAGGCCCATCTGGAAGAGTGACTGAATATAGATGGGTCTTGCTTTGTTTAAACCTAATACTGAAACAGCTATTAAGGCTAATTTTTCACGCATTGTTTATTCAGTGCATCTCATTATTTTATTGCCCCATCTCATCTATGAAGAACCAGATGAAGAAGAAGAATTCAAAACAAAAACCTGCCTTAAAAAATTAAACAACAAAACTAGCCCTGCATGTTACATAAAGGCTCACTTTGGGGAACTTTAAAAAGTGAAGAATTTTCCAAATTACTTCTAGGCAACTGAGAATAATGGTGGTCATCTAAATTAAAAAAAATTGCAGATGAAGAAGAAGAACAAATAAAACTATAGAAAGCCCAGGCTTGCAACATAACCAAAACAGAGAATGCTATAAACTTTAAATTATGTGTAAATTGAAAACAAACATGACACCCGGGAAGAACTTGCTCACACTTCTATCGTGAGCCTTTGTGGAGAGCAAGACTGTACGGAAAAGGAAGAGCGGGGCAGGGAGCAGCCCAATATTGATCTGAAGTCACTGTTGCAAGAGAAAGTCCATCTTAAATGTGAACAAACTGAAAAAAAAATCCTAATAGGTCAGTGCAATGACTGTAGGAAAGGGGCATAAAACTCTACAAAATTTCCTAAATACCAATAGAAATGGGGAAAAAAATAGTAAGGAAAACATCATAAGGGGTGTCTGGGTTGCTCAGTTAGTTAAGCATCTGCCTTCAGCTCAGGTCATGATGGCTGGGTCCTGGGACTGAGTCCCTGGAGCTCCCCGCTCAGTGGGGAGTCTGCTTCTTCCTCTGCCTCCACCCTGCTCATGCCTCCCCCTTTCCCCTCTGCTGCTCCCCATGCTTGTGCTCTCTGTTAAATAAATAAAATCTTAAAAAAGGAGAAAACATCGAAAACATCACACAGAGAAAGAAATAGCCGAGTATGATATCTTGCCCGTAACAGTTACATAAAACAGGACATATGTAAGACCAAGCGTATGTCATAGAGATAAACCTAAATGAGTATAACTAAACTATTAAAAGAGAAATGTTTCAAATGGTCTCACAAGGCAAGGCCCAACTCTCTGTGGTACATAGAAGTTGGAAAGGGTAAAATATAGGGATAGCTCAAAGTATACCAGGCAAACATTAAAAGGATGAAAAAGTAGGGGATATAAGCTTAATATCAGGCTGGGGGCCAGTCAAGCTACAAAATACTAAGAATGACAAAGAAGACATTTTAAAGGCTAAAATAACAATTTGCAATGTAGATATAATAGTTCTGAACAAGTATGTACCAAATAACACAGCAACTACCTTTATGTAGCAGAAACTAGAGGAAATGCAAGGAAAAATAGGTAGAAGAACACTAAGAATAGAAAGCTTTAGGACACACCTCTCAGGGCAAAACAGGTCAAGTGACAAAAAGTCAGTAAGCATACAGAAGGCACAGATGACAATCAAGGCACATCTTATGATTATACACCGAAATTTACACCCTACCCCCCTTTCCTCTCAAATGCCCATGGAACATTCAGAACGACTGATCAAATATGAGGTCAAGAGAGCATTGATAAATTCCATGGGATAGAAATATTACACACAGCATGATAATATTAGAAATGAATAACAAAATAAAAGTAGAATGGCCCTTCTTGTCTGGAAACGAAAAGAACATAACTATTAAGAAACTTCTTGGTGAAAGAAGAAATTTATACCCATATTACAGAATTTCTAATAAACAATTAAGCATTAATTATTATCAACTTTGGGATCTGCTTAGAGAAGTTATTGGAAGACATTTCACAGCCTTAAGCTCTTATATCAGTAACAGTAAAAAAAAAAAATGAATATAAATGAATTGGATTCCCAACTCAAAAGCTAGAAATGAACAAACAAGTTAACCAAAGGGAATACCAAGGAGGGTGATGGTGAAGGCAAAAACAGTAATGAAGGAAGCCAAAAACTGAAAATGAGATGCAATGATGTGTCTTTCAAAAAAAAATTAATAAAGCGTACAGAACATCCAGCAAACCTAATCAAGAGCACAAGGGAGCAAGTCCATGTTGAGTCTGAGCCCGTGACTAGGGAGAGTGGATAACATACTTACGCACACAGAAAGGGGTCTTGCCCGACCAGAGGTGATCCTGCTGGCAGATGCGCACGGACATGCCGATCAGGCGGAAGCCAGCATCACACTGGTATACCACGCTGCCCCGATAGCTGTAGTTCTCCCCATTGATGTGTCCATTGACGATGGGCTCAGGGGTTCCGCAGTGCCCAGCTTTGGTGGGAGATGAGGAAAGAGTGTAAATCAGGGAGGAGCTTATAGAAGAGGAGTAGGAGCTTGGTTAGGGTGGGGGAGTCTGGGATGGTGAGGAAAAGGACCAAGGACCCAGCCACCCATCCAGGATAGCCATTCAGGAGTAGCCATCTAGGAATGGCTTTAGGGATCCTAGACGTGATGGAAGAGGCAAGCCCAAATCCCAGGGTTGAATTCCAAAAGGCTGTCCACCTCTGGACTATAGTTTCTGTGTCTGTCCATGGGTTAGAAATGATCACTGTCACCTCCCTGCCTCTGGGATTGACTCCCTCTTTTTTTTTTTTTTCCATCAAAAAGCATTGACTGAGCATCTACTGGAAGAAGGGCACCTTGGTCTACATTAAAGCCATCAAAGCCTAGTGGAATTGAAAATAACTGTGCACAAATAGGTGGTTTGGTTAAATCCATTCTTCCTCCTCCTTGAGTGGCAGGAGACACAGATAGTGTAACCTAGGTGTTATTTTATTGAATGGGGTTTGGGTAGAGTATATTCCTAGCATTTCCACTGGTATTCTTGGCTCTTTGTGGAAATAACTCATGACTGTATCCCTAACAGGGGCCTGGGACAATGGGAGGGCAGCGCTGTTCACTCTGGAGATCATCCTCCAATCTACACTGTTAGGTCTGTGTAGCTTGAGACCCTCCTTTGGACTTGAGGGATCTAAGAAAGAAGTGAAAAGAAAGAATACCTTAGAATCTAAGGTTTGGTAGGGAATGGATTGGCCATGGGGAAAATGAAAAATTTTGTCCTTTGTAAGCCAGGTTGTTTTTGTATTTTTGTCATTTGCTTATTATATACATATATGTATGTGCACATATACACACATGTGCATACACACATGTAAATACATATGTACACACATGTATATACACATGTATGTATATATGTATATGGATGTATGTTTGTATGTATGTATTCCTTCTGTACACATGTGTATCTATGTATGTACATATGTATAAGTATGTGTGTGTATATATTTATAAATAGAACTTTGTCTCATCAGACTTGAAGTTTTTCTCATCCTTTTGGGTGTCCCAAGAGAAGAAAGTTCAAGGTCTTAGTCATGGTGGATGTCCAAGAGCTGGTGTTTGGCTTAAGCACTTTATGCCATAGATAAAATGATACTGTTTGAAGACTGGGATCCAGCTTTAGAAAGCTCTAACTTGTCTTATGGAAGGAAACATGGGCAGGGTAGGTCTGGGGAGATCACTCACCAAGGCAGCGAACCTCGGAGCCACTCCAAAGTCCATTGGCCATGCACTCCCGCACCCTAGAACCAACCAGCGTGTAGCCAGAATTGCAGGAGAAGATGGCTGTCGCCCCGTAGACGGACAGTGTTCCAATGCGGTGTCCGCTGGGCGGGATGGGGAGCTCTCCACAGGAGATGACTGAAATGGATCACAAAGTGCTCAGTGAAAAGTCAGCCCCATGAGGAGGGACCATGCTGCTTTGGAGTAGCAAGAATAATGACAAAAATAGGACCTGTTTAACTTTACTGGGTCTCATGAGCAGAATATGGGGGCACGAGAGTGACTTGCACAGTGTTAGCCTGGTGCAGTGATTCTCAACTGGAATTATTGCCAGAAGGAGCCAAGGAGCTTTCAAAATGCTCAGGCAGTATTCTGGACCTACAACTCACGATCTCTTGAGATAAGGCCCAGACATGTGCATATTTAAGAAAAGCTCATCAGGTGGTTCAGGTGGTACCCTGGTTAGGAACCACCACACTAGAGGTGGAGATTCTGTGGTGCCCTGGGTGTCCAGCGCAGACACTGCCCATTGATTCCCTTGTCCTTTCTGCTGAGAGCAGCGGCCACCTCTCATTCCTTCCCAACAGAGCCCTGCATATTGCCACTGGCTGGTGTGGGAGGTGAGGCCTGATGGTCAAGGCTGCACTCAAATGTGAGAGCCTCCATTGTGATGAAGCTGTTACATGCTCATGACTTCTGCTCTGCCACATACATGGTTACATTCCATGGTGGGGTCTAAACTTGGATGCATAAAGACAATAGTGACTTAAATCATGGGAGTAGGGAGGATATCACTTCTTCTCCCATTTAGTCTCAAACTTTCCACTCCTCACGGACATGTTATTCCCTTTTACCCCATTATAAACACCTACCATCTCTATCACATCCTTATTGATTAAGTAAATACCATGAGTATATCCCATTGTAGTGGGTGTTGTGATGGGCCACTCACACCCCCATTTAGGATGGGAGGACATTTATCCCCAGATGTTGGCAAATGACCCTCAGCTGCTTGCCCTCTTCAGACTGCTTTGGCTGAAGAGTCCTCCCATCTAGATCATGCTTCTTCCTGGGGTATTCTGTACTCAATGTTTGGTAAGTGTTCAGGTATAAAGGCCTTTAACCCCAACCTGTGGCAGTTCTGATGGACCATCCCAGCTTCAGAGCTCCCTGTGGGGTCAGTGGAAGGCCATCCTGATACTGCATCAGAGGTCATCTGTGCCATCTTCTCAATACTGCTTCCTCCCCTTCCCTTACATAAGATGGTGGAGAGCTTAAGGGTACTCCCTAATAAACCTCTGTCTCAGAGTTGCTTCCAAGGGACCCTGACCTTGGAAACTATCTTAAAAAACAAAAACAATTAATAATATAGAGGGAGAGGCAGACACTTAGGTGTCTAACCCCTTGTGCTGTACATGCTCCCATTACACACACCCTATTATCATTGCTTCCTTACTTGGTCTGCCTCTCCTGCAGATTATAAGCTTCATTGGGGGCAGGAACCATAGCCTTTGATCTTCATACTCTATAATACCTGGCATGAATGTTGAACACATGGATGAGGGGATACTCACCTGGACAAAGGCAGTTTTTTTTTTTAAGATTAATTAATTTATTTGACAGAGAGAGAGAGAGAGAGAGAGAACAGTAGGGGGAGCAGCAGAAGGAGAAAGAGAGAGAGAAGCAGACTCCCTGCTGAGCAGGGAGCCCCATGTGGGGCTTTCATCCCAGGACACTGGGATCATGACCTGGGCTGAAGGCAGTTGCTTAACTGACTGAGCCATCCAGGTGCCCCCAAAAGCAACTTGTAAATAAGATGAAAAGATGCTGAGAAGTACTTCCTTGAAGGAGTAAGACATCTCCACAACTCCTGATTCTAGGTGAATGTTCAAAAGGAGGAACATTGCCATCCCTGGTGATACCCCTCCTCTCTCCCTCCCCAGGTATGGAATAGCTCAGATGGGAGGCACTGTGCCAAACTTTCCCGCCTTCCCCTCCTGGGCTTACTTTGGCAGGTGGGCATAGAGTTCCCGAGGCTCCACTTGCCGTTGGCCTGACAGCGGATGACCCTTTGCCCAGTGTAGTAGTAACCAGGGTCACAGATGAGCATCAACTGGGCCTGGAATTGGTACTGAGTCTCAAAGATGAGCCTCCATCGGCCGTGCTCCACGCTGATGCTGCTGACGTCAGGACAGGTCACAGCTGGGGGGACAAGGAGCAGCGAGGAGGATTAATTAATTAATTAATTAATTATGGAGGACACTGGAGAAAATCCAGAGCTAGGGCCTGGGAGACTGTAATGCAGTAGTAAGAATCTTGAGTTGCCAGGTAGGTTTGTTAAATGAATGAAGTGGCTGGGGGCTGGCGGCATGAAGCAAACTGAAATGGCCAGATCCACAAAAAAAAAAAAAAAAAAAAGAAAATAAAAGAAAAGAAAAAAGGGGAGGATTGTAATCAGTGCTGATTGTTAGAAGTGAACTTTGTAATTTATCTTTGGTCAGATCTTTATTTTTCAAGGTGAGCTAGAAATATGGATTTTTATGTAAACTCTCACAATTTTAAAATGTTGGGAAGCAATTCAGAAATTTCATAAAGCACACCATAGGCCAAAGAAACAAACACACAAAAAACAAATCAAAAGTACAAAACTCTATGTCTTCAGACTCAATATGGCCCCATAGGCTGCAAGTTTGTGACTCTGGCCTTAAAGTGAACTGTACCTCTGTCATTTTAGAGGTAGGTTTTTGTTTTTTTTCCCAACTAACACCCTTTTTTCTTTTAAATTCCATTAGCCAACATAAAGTACATCATCAGTTTCTGATGGAGAGTTCAGGAGTTCATCAGTTGCATATAAAACATTTTTGACTTTTGTGATCGAAGGACATTTGTGCAAATGTTCTGATAGTTTTTCCTTCTAAAAGGAACTTATTCGTAAGTTCTGTGATGTTTTATTGAAACATCTCAGGGTGCAATGGTCTATTAATGCTTTGAGAGCAATTTCAAATAAAAGCCCAACTTGGTAGATGACACTCTCCACCTGTCTGTTTTCCGAATCCCCAACCTCCATGTACCCGCTTTTTAGCTCACTCCTTGCAAGAATCTTTTCAGCTGCATTCCCAGCCCCTCCTTATACCCATCTCCATTGCCCGAGGACTCACGGACACACTTCGGGGGGACATTGTGGTTGCTCCAAAGCCCTGTCTCCAGACACTCTGCTGTGGCCTCGGCACCTGCCTGGAGGTGGTAGCCTTCGCTGCAGCTGTACACAGCCTTGGTCCCCACTGTGTACTCTTTGCCAAACACCATTCCATTCTTAGGGGCTTCAGGAAGCCCACAGGAAAGAGCTAGCAAAGAGAAAAAAATATTATGGGCATGTTTGCTTCAAGATGGTATTCTGAGAACATTTTTTAATCTTTCTTCTCCCCCAAGGCCCTAATAAAGTTATAGTAAAGACCAGTAAAGTAGAAATGCCTCATAACAATAAACAAAATGGGAGGATCAGCAGCAGCAGAGACTTCAAAAAACTTAGGGAGATGGAATGCAGATCGAAGTGTGTTGATAGATTAAGTGGCGCCGAGAAGCTGCATCTTAAAATATGAGGGAGCTATAGTGTGACACCAATTCTCCTCCATCTTTTCTTACAAATACAGTGTAGAGGTATCCAGGAATCTAGTCTCCAAATAAAATAGAGAGGGTTTTCTTTCCCACCTAAGGAAAAAAAAAATAGAAATCCCTTGAGAGAATCAGGGTTGCTCAGGTGTGAGATGGCATCTCAAAGTAAAGTTGTTCTAATTCTAGGATTTAAGAGCTCTCGGCCTAAAGGCTGCCCTCTGCCTCCTCATCTCTGCTACATACTCACAACTCAACTTCTTATTCACAAGGGAGACCTAGTGGGCAAAGATACCTGTATGTAATCACAATAAAGATAACCCACATCTGCCACCTGGAAAAATCAGCCTTGCCTTTCCTTTAAAATAGGATTAACCAGGGATCACTGTACATATGAAGACAACCAGTAGCATGAGAGACATAAACAAAGATAAGATTAGAAAGAGAAACAAATAGAAATAAAGTTCTCTTTTAGAAAACAGAGCTAACTCAGGAAATAGAAGATACATAAGCTTTAAGCTTTTGATTGGGAGGTATCTGAGAAAGTCAAGGTGACATATTGTATTCATAAAATGAGAACAAAGGGCTTTGAAAAAAGAACAATGACAACAGAACAAGGAAAAGCTCTTTTAAGTTAAAAATATGATTGCTAAAATAAGTATTAAGATAGAAGGGCTGGAGATTAAAAGGAAAGGGAATTTCCCAGAATATAGACCAAAAAGACAGAAACCGAAAATGAGAAAAAAGGACTGAAAACATAGGAGGTCAACATCCAGGAGGTCCAACTTCCAACAGGTCGGATTTCCAGAGAGAACAGAGATCACAGATGAAAATTTCCTAGAGCTGGAAAGACACAAGTTTTCAGATTGAAAGGGAGCCAAATGGATGCAAAGAGAGCCATTCTTAGATATATCATCATGGAATTTCAGAAGATGAAAGACAAGTTCCTACAAGTTCCCAGAGAGAGAAAAAAAATAGGACATCCCTGCAAAGGAATGAGAATCAGATTGGCATCACATTTCCCATCAGCAACAATGAATGTCTAAAGATAATGGAACAAATTACTTAAGGAAATGATCTGTAATCTAGAATTTTACCTGGTTAACCTACCAAGCATTTATGAGGGCAAAAGTAAAGACATTTTCAGACATTTAAAGACTCAGAGAATTTCCTTCTTGTGAACGCTTTATGAGGAATTTACTTAAGGCTATGCTCCATCAATAAGGAGGTAAAAACCAAGAAAGGTATGATATGGGATATAAAAATATTAAAAAGTGGTAGTGCTAACACAGGAGTACAAAGAAAAAGAATTTCAAGGTGACAGCTCAGGAAACACAGATATGCAGCACATGGTCGTGGTCATTATAAGGAGTAGGGTCAACACTATGTTTATTGGAGGAACACATATTACTTAAGTAGGAGTAGCTTGGGTTGCCTTTGAAAGAAATCAACACAAATCATGTTTCCCCTTCGATAGTTCAGGAGCTACTACAGATGGAGGGGAATTAATCAGGGTACCCGCTGTTGTCCCTCAACTACCCCCTCCTCTATAAGTTGTCTAGAGCTCAGACCTTCCTCATTCAGAGCCAGCACAAGCAGAGGAAGTCCCCATGCACATTGGCGAACAGTGATCCTCAATGCTACTAGAACTCAGAGGAGACACAGGGCCAGGGCTTCATTATGATACAGGGAAGGATGGACTCTTCAAGGGGACAGGGATTGGGATATCAAGATAGAAGAAGGTTTCAAAGACTGGAAAACAGAAGGAATGAGTAAATAGGGAGGAACTGAGGAGAAAATGTGGAATGAAGAAATGAGAAGCATTTGAATAGGATGCTCTTTTAAAGTCTAAGTGGCAAGACTGTAAGCTCCTTTGGTGGTACTAGAGTAGTCAAACTGTGATCAATGAACAGCCTTTGTTCCTTGAACTTTTCTGAAGAAATACTTAGGTTCGTACTGATATTTTGCATGAAGGGGTCAGTCAATCTGGAGATAGCAGATGAAGGAAGTGGATAGCAGTCACTTCTCACTGCTCTTGGCCCAGCTCTTCCCGTGCAGATAACTAAGAGGACAGAGGATACCTTCCCAGTCTGAGACACTAAAATCATGTCTCCTGATCTCCATGCCAAAACAGTCCCTACTCCCTGAGGTATGAAGGGCACTTCTTGTGGGTAGGAGAGGAAGGGACAGAACCCAAGAGGAAGGGACAGAATTGAAGTAGGAGAGGAAGGGACAGAGGAAGCTTATGGTGGAATGAGATCTCTGAGGGAGAGAATATGTAGTGAAAGAATGGGTTGGGGAATGAGAGCAAAAGCACTAGAAGGCACAAGATCTCTACTGAGATATATTTGTTGGTGGAAAGTCATGGTTTGGAAGAAGCAATATGGAATTGGAAGAATGCTGGGCCTTTCCTGGCCCTGGGTTATGGGGACCCTTTACTTGAAAGGGCCCCAGCATTCATGTTCTTAGAGGAGAGCCAGTCTTTGTGGAGGGAAGAAGTGAAGACAGCTTTCTGGATAGTGACCAAGGGTGTATGCTGGTTGGCCAGGGAACTGGGATTCCAGAGAGCTCAGGAGGAATGGCTGAGTGCAACGACATCAGTGGGAAGCTTGGGGCTGGGACTGGGTACAAAATAGTATGGAGATGAGTACAAAAAAGCCTAGAGGGGCTTAGTTTTGGGAAGTTACAAAAGGAAATAGAGATGAGAGGCATGGTGGTTTTCAACTAGCGCTTCAGAAGAAAGACTTGTCTGTGTTGATACAGTTAGAGACAGGGAGACCAAAGCCAAATGACATTTGCCATTTGTGATCAGTCTGTTCTCTGGGACCTTTTCTTAGGGCATCAAACAGAATGCTAAATGACACATTGTTTGGGGAATCTCAGGCAGAGGCGAGAAGGTTGTGAGGGTCAGAGATGACAGATGTCACTAAAGAGTCTGTCACCACACTAGGAATCAAAGAACAAGAAACAGTGTCATTTCCTGTTTTTGTCTGTATCATTAGCAAAATTTTCCTTTCCTTTTTATTTATTTTTTTAATGCAGTACACAATGTTGTGAATGTGGGAGAAAAGAGGACTTTCACGTGCTGGTAGAAGTTAGGTGAAGGCAAATGTCCTCGAGGGCAGTGAGTGTCAAAAGCTGTAGATTTTGCATAGATTATGGTTCAACGATCTCATTTCTGGGAACTTATTTTAAGAAATAAATGTGGATGTTCATAATGATGGAATTATGAAGATCTTAATAGCAGTGCTGTTTACAGTATCAAAAATTGAAAGATTCAAATGACCATTAGAATGATACTTAAATACATGACAGTTTTTCCGTACCACTATGCCACCACTGAAAATAGTGACAACGAAGTATATTTAATTATGTGACAGATGTTAAGAAAATATTAAGAGCTTTGTACACCGAGGATGCCATTTTTATAAACAATACATAAAAGATCAAAGGAAATGTGCTGAAATGTTACACTGTGATCTCAGTTGATGGGATAATACGTCATTTTTCTTCTGCCAAGTTTTTATTCAAATTCTGGTTTGTTAACATACAGTGTAATATTAATTTCAGCTGTAGGATTTACCGATTCATCACTTACATGCAACACCTGGGACTCATCATAACATCTGCCCTCCTTAATCCCATCACCCATTTAACCCATTCAACCCATTCAACCCCCCCACCCCGCCCACCTCCCCTCCAGCAGCCCTTTGCATTATCTATAGATTCCTTTCCCCCCCAGATCTCTCGTCTGAATTATATTACTTTAAGGGAAAACAAATCCCATCAATTATGAAAGGCAATGCATGCAAACACCTGGTACAGATCATGGGCTTGGTTGTGGGCAATGAATATGGTGAGCCTCTGTTGCTTCCTGGTCACCTCTGCCCCTCACCTCTTCTGATCTAATGCTTCCGCCAGCCCAAGCTGCTCTGCATATCTTGTGATCTCTCTCCATTTCGGGGTTCTGCAAATGCTCTTGCTGTTGCCTAGAATGTTACCTTGCCAGTGCCTGGCCCCAAACACCCCACTTGCTCTATAAGCCCAAGCCCAGAAGAGGGGAGCCCTCCCTAGGGAGAAGTAGGTCCCATCTTACTTCTGGGCTCCCACAACACTGTTTGTATTCCTGATACAGCACTTCCTTCCTCTGCCATTTTGCATTTATGTGGCTACATATCCATCTCCCTCCTTGCTTTGAAAACATTGAGACTGTTTTATGCATATGTATATCCCCAGGGCTTGAGATCTTACAGATCCTCAATATATGTTCATTGAAAGAATGAATTAATTATCAATGAGGACACCCACATTTGGAAGTGATGGTCCTGGGATGAGCCCAAGAGATGAGGAGGATCCAAGCCACGTGTCACCCTCTTTCCACATGCTCCTCACCTTGACAGAGAGGAATGGCCTCGCTCCACAGATAGTAGCCCTGGGGGTGCCGGGTACAAATGGCCATGCTGTGTCCCACCAAGCGGTAGCCGGCGTTGCAGCCGAAGTGGACGGAGCCTCCGGGCTGGGTGCTGGGCTGGCCCAGAAGGAAGCCATGGAGTGGAGCCCTGGGCAGGCTGCAGTAGGGAGCTGGACGACAAAATGAGGCTCAGGGGACCACACGCAAGCAGGAAGACGGCTGTGTGCTTCCCTGCATGCCCCAGCTCCTTTTCCCCCCTCCCCACCCCATTTCCTTGTCTTTGCTACTGCTGGGTCCTCTGGTATTTAGGGAGGTCTGAGCAGTTGATATTGAAAATGGTTGATCAGTGTAGTAAAAGCCAAAGAAAAGGAAAGAAGAGAAGAAGCCATGAAGCCCTGGATCTCTTTCGTGGCCCAGATGCAGTGCGGCCCACGCTGCTGAGCTCAGGCTCTTGAAACCCATCAGCTCCTGAAGAGGCGCGGGATCTAGATCTGGGCAGTGAGGGGCTGGCTCCATGACAGTGTGACTGGAGGGGTGTGGACTCTGGGGTCCTGGTTCTGACCTTTCCAGGTCTGTGACATGGGACACAGCCCTGAAGCTCTTTGAGGTCCCCTCTCCTCCTCTGTGTATTGGGATGGGAAATGGCCACCTCCTAGGCTTTTGGACAATTTAAATGGGATTGTGTTTGTAAAGCCCCCACCCTCGTGCAGGGCATCTGGTGCTCAGTAAGTGGTCCTTCTCCTTTCTGTTGTAGGGGGCCAGGGGAAAGGGAGCGTGGCAATCCAGGACACACATCCACAGCCCTACTTCCCCCTTGGCACATGGCTTTAGCCAATTTCATTCGTTTATTCGACAAACGGATGTGGAGGGTTTATTACGTGCCAGGAGATGTTCTAAGTGCTGGGAATACCACAGTAAGGAACACAGGCAAAAATCCCAGCCTCAAAAAACAAAACAAAACAAAACAAAAAAATCCCAGCCTCAGGGGGCTGACCCTAAACATTCCTTCCGGGGATCCCCAGGGGATGTTCTGTGAGGCCGGGAATGGGGGTGACCGGGGAACACTCTGACCGTGTACTTCTGTTGGCTCGAAGACTCCCCGCCTCGGTCTGCCAGGCAGGCATGCGACAGGGGAGGATGAGACCCCAAGGTGAGGTCCTCTGACTCTTATTTGGCGATCACATTGCTCTGCTGGTGAAATGGGGTTTGAAAGCCCTCCGTTCCAGGCCAGATGTGTTTCCTGGCTCCTGCTTTGCCACCTGCGTTGATCAACCTATGTGTTTACCTCAATCAGAACAGTCTCAGGTATAAAATATCCTGAGTCATGGCGACGATGTGTGGGCAAAGTACGCAAGTCTACTGTATTTTCATTAAGTTCTAATGGTTTCACCATGTAGTGAATCAACTTTCTATGAACAGGTATTCCAGTTACGTCTGACTCATTACCCCCAGATGTGATCAGTCTTTCAGAACATCAAGGAAAGGGCACCTCCTGGTCACTTTTAATTCTCCGTGTAGTGACCATCACACTGTTGTATCTCCCCTGTGAGAGCAGCTGCCAGGAACCCCTGGAAGCTGCCTGAATGTCCCTGACAGCTGCTGTAAGGTTTCTCTTTCATCCCAAGGACACTGAAGCCTGGAGAGGGTAAGTGACTTGTCTAATAATCATTTGGCTAGTTGGTGACATAGCTGATCACTTCCCTTGGGGCTCATGAAGCTACCCTTCCTTTCATGTGCATGGGGGAAAGGATTTCCGGTTCAGTTTGTGGAGAACATGGACTCTGAGGTAGAAAATGTCCTCTTTCTAGGCGCCCCTCAGCCTCATCTCCCAGAATGCCTCGGTGTCTTTAGTTAATTCCTCTCTGCCTCCATGCTGGCGGAGCCCAGCCAGTTTATGGACACACTCCCCTTCAAAATGGGCACTGGGATGCTTATCAAGTTTTCTTTCCAACCACAGACAGTAAATGTTATTTCAGATAAATGTCATTTCTTCCCCCCATCTTCTTACATTTCCAGCGATCTTTCTGTACTCCTTATAGACCATGGCGCTGGTCAGCCGCCTGCCTGGTGTGGCCCTGGGTTTGCCTCTGCCCGGCAGTTGTGGTGGACAGAGCAGAAGAGAGGCCCTTGGACTTAAAATATAGGCCATCTTTTGCTGTCTGGCTAACACTTCCCAGTTGGAGACCCATGTCTTAGGGTTCCTCAATTGTAAGGAACTTGTGTTAACATGTCAACAACGTTGGGCATAGGATCACCTTAGAGATATTATCAGATGATATGTAATAAACTTATCCAAAAGACCAATATAGGCTGGCCATAGGAGCAGAGGAGATGGAAGAGCTTATAGTGGGGAAAGGAGCAGAAGAGGGTAGGTGGAGACTGTTGGGGACACTTGTGGAGCTGTAGTGAGAGAGGTTCAGAGGAGAGAAGCTATTAGTTCCTGTGGAGGGCCTCTGCCATCGATGGGGATATGGCCCATGGCCTCCTTGGGTGTTTTGTGTAAGCAACTTCAGGGGATCAGGGGCTGGGGCTCTTCTTATGTGTCCTTATGTTTTACTCACCTGAATACCTAATCTTAAAGCCCTTCCGGTTGTAGGCGTGGTCAGATGACCAGCGCAGGTACACAGAGTTGCTTGAGCTGGTGACAATCAGGGGAGCTGAGTAATTCCCACTGAGGGCTTTCAGCAGAGGACTCTGTCCGGAAGGACCTGGGTGAGAGTACAGGACACAGGATGACAGACACGCACAGTTGCAAGTGAGTAGGTGCCTTGATTCGATACCTCAAATGCAACCACCTCTTGTTTCTACTCCTCAAGAAATGAGACTAGGCTGAGACAGTCAGGGTCAGTGCAATGGTCTGTTCTTCTGTCCTTTCTTTGTATCCCCAGGTACTACACTGGGTGGTCTCTCCTCCGGAGCCCTAAAGCAGTGCTCCAGGATGTCACTGCCAACCTACAGGAGTCGGCAGGTAAGATGAAATCTATTTGCCATCTTGGGACTTACCAACATCAAGCAGCTGGTTAATGTAAGAACTGGTTTGCAAACTGGGAACTTCTACTTTGCCACCTACTTCTCACATGCACACTTAAAATAGCTCAGTGCTTGTCATAGAGAAAAGCTACAGTCAAACATCATGTCTCAATGTCATACATAAAAGAGCTCCTCAATATTCCCTTCCAAGGTTCTTCCAGAAAGCCCTCCCTCTTCTTTTTTCCTACATTTAATGCCTGGGAGTGTGTCTTAAGGTGGCTAGTACAAGGAAGGCAGAGTGTAAAGCTCGATAATCCATAACAGGATTTATTGCCCTGGAAATAGCCCTGAGTGATGGTTCTGATATCTGCCAAGACAGCTTGTGGAAGCTTGGCAAAGATAATGGGACACATTAAACAAAATAGAGCCATCGGAGCCACTGTGACAAACTGTGAAGGAGGGGGTCAGAAGGCTCAGAAAAGTGGCATGCCAGAATAGGTCTATCACATCAGACCAAAATGCCCACTAGCTGACCGTGTCCCTCAGAAGGACCTGGGGGAATACTCCAGTTCCTAAAGCAACGAGGAACACACTGATGGAGGGGGTGAGCACCAGCACCATCGACAACCTGAGTAACAGCTGTCCTCTATCACCTAAACTGATGGAAGGAGATACTGTCACAGAATTGGGCTTCCTAGTATTAATGGGGATGAGAAGATTCTAGAATACAGGAGCCAGGCGGAGGCACTTAACAGTCTAAGTGAGGCTAGTGTAATTGCTAAAATGGGAAGCAAGGTTGGAATGGTAGCGGGGAGGGTCTAACCTATAGGATCTATGGTGGTGTCTCACAGAACATGATATTCTTAAGGCCAAGATAGATGGAAATCCCCCTGATATATGAATATATGAACAAAACATCATGAACATATAGTCAAAACAGTGAGGAAAGCTGACCCCAATGGAAAGCTGCAACCTGTCACTCAATTTGGAGACCTGAGCCAGGTTCCATTTCATTCCAGAACACTTTGGCTGAAGGAGAAACAGGGTTCCCATGAAAAAGGACCCAACAAAATGGCATCAACTTATATAGTAGTGATTGTCTTTGCCCAAGAAAAACTTACTGCTATTTCCTCAGGCAACTGAATACTGGAGAAAAAGGAATGTTCAGGTATTCCAAAGATTTTGGATACAGAATGTGAACTGATGCTGATACCTGGGAACCCAGAACACTATCATGGCCCCTCTGTTAGAAGTGTCTGAGGGTTGGAGCTGGTAATGAATGGAGTCCTGGCCCAGGTCCATCTCACAGTACCAACTTAACCAAGTGGTAGTCCTCAATTGTAGTAGCTATGCCAGATGTTGTATCTTCATTAGAGCAGATTAACACTGCCTGGGTTGCATGAAATGCAGTTATTGATCTAGCAAGACGCTCTTTCCAGACCCATCAGAAAGGAGGATCATAAGCAATTTGCATTCACAAGATAGACAACAGTATACATTCATGGTCTTGCCCCAGAGCTATGTTAATTCTCCTGCTCACTGTCAGAATATAGTATGAAAAGATGTGGACCATCTGGACATCCTGCAGGATATGACATATTGACTCTCTCTAGGAGGAGATCGTATTAATTGCCTCTGAGGAGCCAGAAGGGACAATTAGTGTAGATGCTTTTGTAAGACACAGGGCTCCAGAGGGTAAGAGATAAGTCCTACAAAGAGGCAGGTGAAATTTCCCTAGTGGTTTAAGGACACCTGAAACATTCTGTCCAAATTAAAGAGGAAGTGTGCCTTTTCCCTTCTACTACAAAGACAAAAGCATAATACTTGGTAGACTCCTTTGAGTTTCAGAGGTGGCATACTCTTCATGTGGGAATACTGCTGTGATCCATTTATTGGGTGACATGCAAGGTGCTAATGTTGAGTAGGGGCTGGAGTAAGAAAGCATTCTGTAGCAGTACTAGGTGGCAACAAAGCATCCCTGCCCCATGGGCCATACAATCCACTGGAGCCCATGGTATTGGGGTTTCTGTGGTAGAGAAAGATGTTGCATGGGGCTTTAGGAAAGCTCTAATGGGGAGGTAATGGCACAGATCCCTAGGGTTCAGAAGCAAATCTGCCATCTGCAGCAAGCAACTATTCAACATTTGACTGACTTACCATCAAAGATCTCAAACTCATCATACTGCTTCTCACTGAGAAAGTACTCCACTGTGAGGGAGATGTTGTAGTCGGGTTGCACTCTCACCAGCCAGGAGCAGGTCTGGAACTGGGGATAGCTTCCTGGGTAGCTCTGACTCAGGATCACACCTGTGGAGTCTGTCAGAAGCTCATTTGTTGGGCAGTGTACTTGGAAGAAAGAAAGAGAAATATCAGGTATATGGGATGGAAAGGGAACCAGGGCCAACACATTTCCCTGGTACAAAAGACAACCACTGGAACATGAGTATTTGAGAACATTCAAACAAGACCCCAAGGCCCATCATTACACTGCTCCATGGCATGAAGTGACCTCAGATTCTGTGTCAGTGTTACTATGTTGCCGGGATTCAGGCCTGGTCAGTTAGTTGGCATTACTTCCTAGCTCAGATATGGTCTTTGGAGTAAAACTGACAATAATACAGACAGGCAGACAAGAGAAAGTGTCCCCAAATCCAAGAGTTATTCTATTAAATGGGATTTATGTGTACAAAAAGAGTATAGGGCAGATGTAAGTATATGGAGCTTTGAGTCAAACACATCTGGATTTATAGCCCACCTTGGTCCCTTACTAGCTGTGTGGTTTTGAACCAATTATTTCCTCTCTGTGCAATGGCATCTCTACCTCTGATGCAGAACGGTAACACCTGCCTTACAAGGCTATTGCATTATATAACATATTATACCATTGTAAATTAATATTATAATATCTATAATATTATAGGGAACAATATATCTATGGCATGCAACACATTGTCTTCATAAACTGTAGAGATGATAATGATAATGATGTAATTATACCAGGAACAGAAGGAACCAGCAGAGCTTGGCTGTGGCCTGATTAGTAGTATTAAGATAACTTAAGAAAACATGGTAGCTTAAGGAAGACAGTCAATGTAGAATTTGGAAAAGGAGTTGCTGGAGGGGCTAGATTGGATTTCCTGTGTCTCACCAGGGAGGCGAGAGAAGATGCTGGTTCTGAGGGGCCCTGCACACCCTGGCTGCCAGAGGGGTGCTCTCTCCTGCAGTACAGGGACCTGTCACTACTTCCTATGTGAAGCCAACTTCAGGATGATCTCCCTCCCTTTGTTCGGGCTGCGGACGTCACAGTTAGGTTTTGAGGACTGAATCATCTTCTTCAGGCATGAAAGAGGCATGGCCTGGGCAGCAGTGGCAAGTGTCCCAGTCACTACAAATGGAGAAATTGGGATTTTGCTGTGTATGTGCCTTTAACAGGCTTCCCGAATGTACTGGATTCTAGGACACTGACAAAGGAGAGCGTCTGGAACTGCACAGCCAAGGGCAATCCTGAATCATAATCTGAGATGAGGCTGTTCTGGGGAGGAGATTGAGCCACTCAGTCTCCACCTGTCTCCACTGCTTCCTTCAAACCTTCTGCCTTCACAGAAATGGGACTTGCTAATCAGCACGGGGTCTGGGCTAACAGGCAAAAGTGCTTGCTGTGACCCCAAATTCACACAGCGCATCTGGGACACCTTTGAGTAGCTTTGCAACACACACACATGTTTTTTTTTTAAAGTACTCTCTATGCCCAACATGGGGTTCAAACTCACAACCCCGAGGTCAAGGGTCACATGCTCTACTGAGACAGTCAGGCACCCCCCTCCCCGCCCCTTTTGAATAGCTTTGAAAGGTACTAACTAGCTTCTCCAGAGAGAACTTCCTTCTTATTTGCAAATGGGGAAGAAAAACAAATGGAGGAAAACAGACTTGATTTTGAAATGCTCCTCATTTTACAAAACTGATACCTCCAGGTCCCTGAAGTGTGGTGATATTTACATCCCCCCAAGCTTCGTGGTACCCTCCAGCTGTTACCAGGGCTGCTCTTGAAGCTCTCCCCCAACTGAAACTCCCCCACTGAGGGGAAACAGGCATGATTTCTCAAATGAGATTGGTCCACAGGTTTGCCTTTTTGTGCGCAACTTTATCAGATCTGAGCATTAGTGACACAAGTTTTTCTTTCCCTGTGTGCTCAAGATGTCTGGCCTTTGATGGTTTAGTAGTTTATTTAGAAGTTTATTCTCCCATGAAACCATCCAGTCTTGATGTCTTTGATGGGGTTTCCTCTGATAACTTTCTCTATTTCTTTTAAAGAATTAAAAGAAATCCACTGAACTCCATTTTATTAAATTACATCTTTCTAGAAAATATTTTGTATCAAATCATTAATTTATTGGCATAGGTTTGTACAAGATGGTCTCATAATTTAAAATTTTCTTTTGCTTCAATGGTTATATTCCATTTTCCCTTTCTTATTTTTGTATATTACTGCTTTCTCCCTTTGTTTAACTCACCTAATGGTTAGATTATTTTGCCACTCTTAGTTCCAGGTACTTCTTTTTATTGATCAGTAAGGATGTTTTTCTGTTTTATAACTCATTAACTTCTCTTTAAAGTTCAAAATTTTTGAGATATAATTTATGTACAATAAATGAACAGATTTTAGGTGTGCAGTAATCAGGATAGATTATTATCATCACTCCAGAATGTTCTCTCAGGCCCCTCTGTAATTAATTAGTATGATCTGCCCCAGCATCCAGGAAATCACTGATACTATTTCTATAACAACAGATTAGTTTTTATTGTACTAGAATTTCATGCAATTGGAATCAGACATGTTATTTTTGTGTCTGGTTTCTTTTGCTAAACATAATGTTTCTAAGATTCAATCCATGGTGTTCTGTGTATTACTACTTCATTTATTTTTATTGCTCTGTAGCAATCACAGCATTCTGGTTTTTCATTCATTCTATTTATTATTAATGAACATTTAGGCTGCTTCCAGTTTGGGATTATTATGGAATTCATATACAAGTCCTTTTGTGGATACGGGTTTTCATTTCTCTTGGGAAAATAACAAGGAGTGTAATTGCTGGGCAGTAGGGCAGGTGTATGTTTAACTTTGAGAGAAACTACCAGTCAGTCTTCCAAAGTAACTGTATAATTTTACATCCCAACCAGCAATGTATAAAAATTCTACTTGCTCCACATTCTTGTCAACACTTGGTATTTTCAGTCTTAAATTTGAGGTATTCTAGTGGGTGTGTAGTAGTAGTATTTCATTAGGGTTTTAATTTGCATTTTCCTGATGACTAATGATGCTTTAGCATTTTTTTGTATACTTATTGGCTATTCATATATCTTATTTTACAAAGTGTCTAGTCAAGTCTTTTGTCCATATTTTTTAAAATTTATTTTTTAAATTTCTTTTCAGTGTTCCAGAATTCATTGTTTATGCATCACACCCAGTGCTCCATGCAATACATGTCCATATTTTTATTGTACTGACTTATTATTGAGTTGTTAAATTTCTTAACATAGCCTAGATACAAGTCCTTTAAACAAATATATGTATGATGAATATCTTCTTTTATTCTGTAGTTTGCCTTTTCTTTTTCATATTTAGTTCTGTCCATTTTTCCTTCATGTATTTTGAAGCTCTTTTATCATCTCCATATAACATATATATCCTTCATAATGGAATTAACTCAATTGTCATGATAAAATCTATTTCTGATAATACTCCTTGCTTGCAATATTATCCAAAATTTCTTTATGTTTCTTATGTTTACCATTTGCATGATATATCTTTTTCTTCCCTTTTCTTGCAAGCTATCTGGTACTTATATTTAAACTGTGTCTTTTGTAGGAAATAAGTGGTTATTATTTAAAACCTCTAAATTTTGGCATGGTTTTTATGTAGTGAAAACTTACCAGCTGACATAACTATATCATTCAAATATTATATGTACCTACTTATTTTTGGTGTGTCATTGGATGAGGTGTGTGAAAATCTCCAACTGTAATTATGAATTTATCTTCTTCTCCCTAAAATTCTGTCAATGTTCCTTATATATTTCAAACCTATATTGTTAGGTACATAGAAGTTTATGACTGTTATTTATTTTTGATGGATTTTTGCTACCTTATATTTTAGAGGTTTGTACTTGCTACTTTTTCAAAGTTTTTTTTCATACCAGGGATGAGTGACCCTTCTAGCTATGTCTTTAGGGAGGCAGATGAAGATATTCAAGTCTAAGTTTATGGAAAGCCTACAATTAAATTTTTTTACTTAACTAATCTGAAAATCTCTTTTTTTTGATTAGCAGTTTTACTGAGTTAACTTACTATGGTTACACATATATTTGCATTTGGTTTTTCTACCTTATTTTGTGTTTTCGGTTTACCATGATTTTTTCTCTTCTTTAATGTTTCTATTGGATTAATTGAGTTCTCTTTATCCTTATTTTTGATTATGGTTTTAGAACTTACGCATAGTAACTTGCATTCCCACAATCACCAAACTGTGGAAAAAGCCAAGATGCCCTTCAACAGACGAATGGATAAAGAAGATATGGTCCATATATACAATGTAATATTACGCCTCCATCAGAAAGGATGAATATTCAACCTTTGTATCAACACGGATGGGACTGGAGAAGATTATGCTGAGTGAAATCAGTCAAGCAGAGAAAGTCAATTATCATATGGTTTCACTTACTTGTGGAGTATAAGGAATAACATGGAGGACATTAGGAGAAGGAAAGGAAAAGTGAATTGGGGGAATTGGAGGGGGAGATGAAGCATGAGAGACTGTGGACTCTGAGAAACAAACTGAGGGTTTTGGAGGGGAAAGAGGTGGGGGGTTAGGTGAGCCTGGTGGTAGGTATTAAGGAGGGCACGTATTGGTGGGAGCACTGGGTGTGGTGCATAAATAATGAATCTTGGAACACTTAAAACATAAAATAAAATAAAATTAGAAAAAGAACTTACACCTACTATGGCTATCCATAATTTAAAAAACTATCCATAAAATTAAGCTTTATTTTTAATTTATATATTTAACTAACATAGTGGGTTAATCAATATTAAACCTTCTCCTCAACAAGTGAGGGTCTTGAGCTTACTTACTCTTTTTTTCTTTCAGTGTCATTTATTTGTCCAGTTGTGTGTATATTTTTAAATCTACTATGGTCAGTATTGCTTACTTAGATTTACTACCCTATTTTACTGATTCCTTAGCTCATTGCTACTTTTTGCATCTGAACCCTTCTACCTGTATTCATCCTTTTTCTTAATGAATATGGTAGATATTTCCATTCTTTACCAATATTAGGTTTTATTTTTATTTCTTGAGCATACAAAAAAATTCTTGTGGTATTTTATTAACATGAAATATCCAGAATAGTCAATTTCATGAGACATGAACTAGATTGGTGGTTGTCTAGAATTCTTTGGGGGGGGGGCAAGGGGGCTGGAAAGAAATGGAAGCTGACTGCTCATCAGTACAGTGTTTCATTTTGAGGTGACAAAAAAATCTAATAAATGGCTACAAAGCTCTGAATATACTAGAAATCACTGAAGTGATTTAAATGGATGAGTTGCATGGTACATGAATTTTATCCCAATAAAGCTGATATTATAACAAAGCCAGTGAAGGGTCACATCTTGAGAAGCCAAGTATAACACCAAGTCCCAGAGGAAAGCATGAGGTTGAGGATAGGAGTAGAGCCAAGAAGGCTGGAGCCATGTAGACACAGAAACAAAGCCAGAGATGAGAAACTAAGGCTGGAACAAAGCAGGGAAGCTCTGAAGCAGGATCAAAGCTAAAGTCCACTTTTATAGGGGGGCTGGTTGTTTGGTGTATGGGTAGGTCAGCTCAACTTAGAGATAATGAATTTCTCAGTGTATTGGGGCAGCCCAATTCTAGGGCTGCGGCTTCTTTCTTTCTCACTAATGAACCATATTGTGGATTCTCTTCTCTTGCCTTATGAGAAGTGGTGGAAAAGCTGACGTTTCTCCACACACTGCTGAATATTTGCTGGTAGCATTAGTACCAGAAGCAGTAATACTACTAATAACAATAATAATAACCCGCACTGGGCAGTAACTATGTGCCAGGCATAGTTCTAAAGTGCTTTACATTATTAACCCATTTAATTCCTCACAGTAAGTCCGTGGCATAAATAATATCATAATCTTCATTTTATAGATGAGACGATTGAGGCACAGGACAGTTAAATATCTAGTCCTAGGTCAGAAGTCTTTTGAATGGAGAGTTTGTTTTTGGTTTTAGTAGGGATCACTTGGTGAAGTTAATTCATTTTCTGTCAAGGCGTCACACTGGAGTGAAGTTCAGCACATAGGACCTTGAGTACTTCTGCACTCCAGTAGCACTAGGTTGGTGTGCAAGCCCACCTCTCCCTGAGGTCCCAGAACTTCTTCCTTCCAATGATTAGTAGGCCATTTCCACAGAATGCCAGTTAGAAAAAAGGAAGACAGAGATAAAAGTGGTTATATGGCAATCTGTAGCCCCACTTAAGAGTAAGACCTAAGAATTTCTCTAGAGCAATCATTCATTCATATAAACAAACATTCACCAAATGCCCTCTTACTTTATGGGCAGGGACTGGGAAGATAGGGAGGAGTAAGATAAAGAATACATTTTGGAGGAACTTGAGACCCACAAAGGCATGGCTCTGTGCAATTACCTTCACATACTGGGGGTGGTCCTTCAAACTGTAGGTAAGTTCCAAGTCTGCAGGTCAGGATTTCACTCCCAACTAAGGTAAAGCCAGGGAGACACCTGTAGCGGACAGTGTCACCTGCCAAAGAGAGACCCATGTGGGGATTTGCTGGCAAAGTCTGGGCGAGGCACCCCTTAGTACTTAAAAACCCATTTCCAGGCAGGTCAGTCAGTAGTGGGTTGTGCTCTGCTCAGGTCAACTCCAATCAAATGACCCAGAAAAACTGCTACCTCCTTCTCACAGCTCAGCCTTGAGCTTCCACATTCCAGGAACTTTTTATAGGGAGCTGCATGGATTCATTTCTCAAAACCATACTGACTTGAATCACAGAAGAAAACTGCCTTCCTGTCTCCTCTGCCTAGTGATGGCTAAAAGGAATTGTTTGTATTTTTGGAGCAGACTCAGTTGACAGAACATCAGCCATCTTGCACTTGGCCTACTGTTTCTCTCCACGGATGGGAGGGAGAGATGCACCTTGCTGGCCAGCCCCAACCCAACCCGGCGCCTCTTCGCCTGCCCAGTCCTTGCTGGTTTGGGAGGGGTACCTATGTTGAATTCTTCATTCTCTGTGACGACTTCGGCATTGGGGAGGATGGTGGGAGGAGGGCATTTGGTGAGTGGATAAGCTGAAAAGACAGAAGCAGAGAAATTGGTGTAAGAGCATCATTCTTGGGGCACGTTGTCATTCACTCGTTCAATTCTTCACCTTCTCATTCCTCATTCACCCACACAGATGCAAGTGACTTTTGATCTGTACACAGGGCAAGTTTAGCCAAGTACTATTTAGCAAATCTGCTGTCATTCTTTGTTTGTTTCTGATGCAAAAACCAGGAGCTATATAGTAACGCCAACAATAAAGGAGAGGCTTAGTGACAGTCACCAGCACTGAAGGGAAGGGGAGAGAAGCATTTCCTGAGCACCTACTACAAGAGACTCTTTCACGCATTGTCACCTTTAATTCTCATGGTGGCTGATCCCTCTGCGAGGTGTTCTTCCTCTCTTTATGAGAAAGCTGAGATTCAGAAAGCTTTGGTTACTTTGCCAAGGTCACACAGGAAGTGAGTGCCATAGGACTTGAATCTAGGTCTGGCTGCTCTCAAATCCCATATTCTTCCCACTGCTTGGCATCTGAGTACCGAGTGTAGCTCATGTGAGTGCCCACTAAAGCCAGCTGGTTTCCCTTCGGACAACTGGCCAGACATCTTCGGCTACAGTGGGTTTTCTACACTGGACACCACCCTTCTGGGCAGAGACTGGACTGTTGTGGATGGTTTTGCTGAGACAAAGCTCAGCGTGGGCTCACGGCTTGCCTTCCCTTTGCTACGTGGCATGAAGTTGGTGCTATGTAAGTGAGAGCGGCTGTTGCCATTGCTACTGCTGTGATTACTTCCAAAGTCCCCCCAAACTCCATTATGCTTTTTCACAAAAAACATTCTCTCAAAAAAATTACAAATGTAATACACTGTCCTGAGAGAAAATATGAGATTTTCTATGACAACAGTAGGAAGAAAATTAAACTCATCCACAGTGCAGGAGGGTTTCCCTTTCCCTGCGTCCTTACCAACATCTGTGGTTTCCTGTGTTGCCTATTTTAGCCATTCTGACAGGTCTGAGGTGGTATCTTATTGTATTTTTGACTTGTATTTCCCTGATAATGAGTGATGTTGAGCATCTTTTCATGTGTCTGCTGGTTAGCTGGATGTCTTCTTTGGAAAAATGTCTTTTCATGTCTTCCCATTTTTAAACAGGTTTATTTGTTTTTTAGGTGTTGAGTTTTATAAGTTCTTTGTATATTTTTGGATCTAGAAAGTGCACTACCAGGTATTTACCCAAAGGATACAAAAATACTAATTTGAAAGGATATATGCAACCCAATGTTTATAGTAGCATTATCAACAATAGCCAAGTTATGGATATGGTCCAAATATTCATCAACTGATGAATGGATAAAGAAGATGTGATGTATTTTATGTTTATATGTGTATATACATACACACACACATACACACATATATGTATATATATTTATTTCATTTATATACACATATATATACACACATATATATGTGTATATAAATGAAATAAATACAGCCATATTACTACAGCCATATTACTAAGCCATTAAAAAGAATGAAATCTTGCCATTTGCAATGACATGGATGGAGGTAGAGAGTATTATGCTAAGCAAAATAAATCAGTAAGAGAAAGGCAAATATCATATGAATTCACTCATATATTGAATATAAGAAACAAGACAAACGAATATAGAGAAAAGGAAGAGTAAAACCAAGAAACAGACTCTTAAGTGTAAAGAACAAACTGATGGTTACCAGAGGGGAGGTGGGGGGAGTGGGTTAAACAGGTGATGGGGATTGAGGCTTGCACTTGTGATGAACACCAGGTGATATGTGGAAGTGTTGTATCACTAAATTCTACACTTGAAACTAATATTACACTGAAGGTCAACTAACTGGCATTTAAATAGAAATATGAAAAAAAACCTAGAAATGATTAAATTGTATGACCTTTTAAAAGTATAAGCATCTCCTACTGAACGTCAGTGACCCACTTCCAGAAATCAGATGTTCCGTGTAAAGATGCTAACTAGGAGCATATTTACAACGACTTCAAGTGGGAAAAAATTACAGTGCATAATCCCAAACTCAGAAAGTGTTTAAAATAACCAGATATGTGTGTGTGTGTGTGTGTGTGTGTGTGTGTGTGTGTGTATGCAACAAACCATAATGCTGGAAGTTCAATACTTGAAACATTACTGCATGACCACCCAAGAATGACTACTGTTGTAACAAAACAGCGGCTCTGTTCATTCTAGCACATACACTTTACATACCATAGAGCACCACACGAACCTTCCCAGCGGGACACATCGTGAAACCCTAGCCTGAAAACAAGGGTAATGTGGGTGCGTGTCCAGGATGGTGCTGTGGGTGGTACAGCACGGCTGTACATCAGTGAACATCACATCATCACAACCTCTCAGAACCAGCAGCAACACAGATACACATTCTAAATGTTTGCCTGGGATCCCAGTGTTTTACCAATTGCAGTTCGAAAGTAACCTGAGACTTTTCCTGTATATAGTTTTGTTGAAAATGTTGTATTAAATTTTGATGATTTAAATCATTTTTTTTCTGTAGATATATTGGCTGAAAAATGTATTGAGAGACATAGAAGCTTTAGAAAATGTGAGTATTAAAACCAAGAGGCACTCGTGGGGTAACCACGAAGGTTTAACCATGACTTAACATAAACCAGGGAGGACCATGGCTGCATTGGATGTATGCTTCCATTTTTCTCTCCAGGAAATGGCTGTAACTGATATCAGCAACAGAGTGGCTGTTTCTCTGACACTGGGTGCTACCATTCTTCCATCCCACTCATTTAATGATTGTGGAGGGCTTAGCCTGGGTCAGGCACTGTGTTAGGCACTGAAGATGCAAGAGTAAACAAAACAGACAGTCCTTGCCCTCATGGAACTCAGATAAACAAAAAGGTAGCATTTTTTTAAAATTGACATTTGATAACAAGTTAGGTTAAACATTTTTTTTCATAGATTAATAGACTAGGTTTTTCTTCTTAACATTCTGTTAGTCCTTTGCTCCTATTTTTCTTACAAATTTGAAGAACCTGGTGCATATTTAAGATCGATTTCTGGGAGCACCTGGGTGGGTCAGTTGGTTAAGCATCTGATTTTTGATTTTGGCTCAGGTCCTGATCTCAGGGTTGTGAGGTAGGGCCTAGCACTGGACATGGAGCCTGCCTTTGCCCCTGCCCCCTCCCTCTCTTAAAAAAAAAAAAAAAGACTTACTTCTGCCTGTTAAATATTTTTTCAGTTTATCCTCTGCTTATATTTTTCTAGGACACTCTTTGAATTTGTAGATGCATGAAGTTTCTGCTTATTCTGTTTAGCCAATTCTTTCTTTCTTTCTTTCTTTCTTTCTTTTTTAAGATTTTATTTATTTGTGAGAGAGAGAGAGCAAGCGAGCACGAGTTGGGGGAGGGGCAGAGGGAGAGCCTGACACAGGGCTCAATCCCAGGACCCCAGGATCATGACCTGAACTGAAGGCAGATGCATAACTGATTGAGCCACCGAGGAGTCCCCCTGCTTAACCAATTCTTAATATTTTCTTTTATAAAGCTTTTTAAAAAATTTGATATCTTTCAATCTCAGCCACATGTTTATCTTTAAAGTAGACTTTCTGGGTAGGGAATTGGATAAAGAGGATCAAAGTGTACAAACTTCTAGTTATGAGATGAATAAGTACTGGGGATATCATGTGTTACATGATGGTAACACTGCTGTTTGACATATTTGAATGTTGTTAATGGAGAGCAGATCCTAAGAGTTCTTATTTTTGGGTATCTATATGAGATGATAGCTATTAACTGAATTTATTGCTGTGATTATTTCACAATATACATAAGTCATGCCATTATGTTGTATGCCTAGACTTACACAGTGCCATATGCCAATTGTATCCCAATAAAACTGAAAAAAAAAAGTCTCTCAAATTCTGAAAAAAATATTTTCTAACACACACTTAACTTCCAGGAAAAAAATCAGGAAAAAAAATCAGTAAAAAGGGATCTGCACTTAAACACAGCCTGAGTTTTTAACATATTGTGGTTACTAGTTTGACTGCAGTAGATTAGCCATTATATTTTTAAGAAGTTATACCTTTCTGCTCAATGCAGAAAGCAGGTAGAATACTAAAAAACAAGAAAATGAAAATTCCCCAAGTCACACCACCATCTAGGCACAATCACTGTCAGCCTTTTGGTGCATGACCTTGGGTCTCTTCTAGACAATCCCTCCCCTCCCAGAGCACATACTGCATCGACCATATTATTGCCGAAGAACTCAAAGGCGGGCGGTGGGGGGGACATTCAGGACTCCTCCACTTCACCTTGTCCCCACTCCCCTTGCTCCCCTTGGGGGTGAGGCTTAATCAGACTCCAGTACTGGTTAACACACTAACTGGTGGGCTGGGCTCCTTGTGTGCTGTCAAGCAGCAGCCAGCTTGGCATCAGCCATTATAGGCCACTGTTTCACTGTTTTATTCTGTGCTGTCTGCATTTTTGTTCCTATAGTTTCCTTTTCTTTAAGGAGTCCTGGTCCATTTTAGTGGAAGATGGCATTAGAAACTGGTATCTGGAGCTAGACGTCTTTATTGCTATCGAGGAGCCATTGCTTCAAAGTCCTCTTTGTGGAAAGAGGTAAGGAATACATGTATGTATACACACCCACATTTATACCCATTTCTCAGTCTACATCTAGGTGCACATACTGAAAACGATAGCTCAAGCTCATACCACCAATTCCAATCCAATTCTCTGGGTATATACTAACTTTTGCTCTTGCCACATTTCTTTTTTATTTTTTTTTAATATTAATTTATTTATTTTCAGCATAACAGTATTCATTATTTTTTCACCACACCCAGTGCTCCATGCAATCCGTGCCCTCTATAATACCCACCACCTGGTACCCCAACCTCCCACCCCCCTGCCACTTCAAACCCCTCAGATTGTTTTTCTAACCCTCTTCTCTTATGGTGAGATACCTACCCTCTATTGTCCTTAATCTATTCACTTATTTGATCAGTCATCCATAGGGAACCATGTTCCCATCTCTACTGCCACTCCTCCCTTATGTGAATGCCCTGCTCTCCCATCTTGGAGTCTGATGGATCATCTGTGTGGATGCCCTCCCCACTCTTCTGGGGCTCCTACCCTACTCAGGTGTTTCCTCAGTTTGCTCAGAGCCTTGATACCCCATGCCAGCTCTCTCTGTACAGATGTTGCCTTCAGTGTGGACTCCTTCTTTCTTCTTATGCTCACTTTGTTTTATCCAGTTTAACAGCTTCAGGACTGAATTGTTCAGGAAGGGAAGGGAAGGGAAGACATTCAGCTCTCCTTTTATTTATTTCTTATTTGGAGTCTGTGTAGTCTAGACTTTTATCCTGGAAGCAGATGCTTTCCAAATTTATTTCTATTTCCTAAACTACATGTTTCCAAGGGCATTTTCCTCTGTAATTCAAATCCGATTATCTCATTAAAAAATACTGCAGAATCTTGTTCATAGCTCATCTTAAGGTACTTTTCTACCTATTAGTCCTTAAATTTATTTAAAGATAATGTTTGCCTATAGAAAGGCAGACGTTCTTTCCCCCGCCCCAGACCCACTCCCCACTCTCTGCAAATGTACCTTCTTCTTTTTCTTTAGTTCTTGTTACAAATATTGTCTTTTGACAGGTCTTCCACAATTATTCTACATGAGCAGAGTTCCCCGCCTTTTTGTTTGCCATCTTATTTATTTCCTTCATAGCAACTTATTACAAATTGCAAAGATTTCAGTTGTCTGTTTGTTTGCTATTTCTCTCTCCTCAGAGGAAGAAAGCTCTATGGGAAGCAGGCATTTCATAGAGCAGGAAAGCATGAATGGTCAATGAAGACATGAAAGGATGCTCACCTCATCATTAACATGGTAAGAGTGAGATGCTATTGCAGGTTTATAGGGTAGCTCTATTTTTAATTTCTTAAGGAATCTCCATACTGTTTTCCAAAGTGCCTGTACCAACTTGCATTCCCACCAACACCCAAAGATACTGATGTAGTGAAAAGAAGGGCCATCTCTACCCCAATGTTCATAGCAGCAATGGACACAGTCACCAAACTGTGGAAAGAGCCAAGATGCCTTTCAATGGACAAATGGATAAAGAAGATATGGTCCATATATACTATGGAGTATTATGCCTCCGTCAGAAGAGATGAATACCCAACTTTTGTATCAGCATGGACGGGACTGGAAGAGATTATGCTGAATGAAATAAGTCAAGCAGAGAGAGTCAATTATCATATGGTTTCGCTTATTTGTGCAGCGTAAGGAATAACATGGAGGACATGGGGAGATGGAGAGGAGAAGGGAGTTGGGGGAAATTGGAGAGGGAGACAAACCATGAGGGACTGTGGACTCTAAGAAACAAACTGAGGGTTTTGGAGGGGAGGAGGGTAGGAGGTTGGGTGAGCCTGGTGGTGGGTATTAAGGAGGGCACGTATTGCATGGAGCCCTGGTTGTGGTGCATAAACAATTAATTCTGGAACACTGAAAAAAAAAAAGAGTGAGATGCTATTTCGTATATCTACCATATTGGCAAAAATTTTAAAATGTGGTAAAATCCAGTGTTTGTAAGATGGATCCAGGAATAAAGTCAAGCTTTCCCAATTCCAGCTCAAATATATGTAATGCTCTGCAAACTCTAATAGGAGGATTATTCTAAAGATGAGCACAAGCCCACAGAGAACTTTAAGTTTTTCAATCCTGCTCCTACTGTAACAAAAATGTAAAAGTATCCAGATCTGTAACTTTGGACTCTTAGAAGAAAATTGGCTGTTGATAAGGACAAATCCACCCTGAATTGTTCATGCTCCTCCTGCTTCAATTCTCCAAAAATTCACTTGGGCACAGTACTTCCTGTGAGGTCAACAGAGGCCCTGGATTCCTTTGGAGTGGGACAACCCTCTAGAAGGTGCTGCAGGACAAGCTGGAGAACCCAAGTAAGTGGGTAACCAGTAGGTTGATGTGAAAGAATAGAATGAGAAGCCTTATCCTCTTGCCTCTAAGCTTGGACTGGGCACCAAGGATCAGTGCCATGTGCCTCTCTTCCAGTGTGGAAGAGGAGGAAAATTTACATGTATGGAGGTTTGTGTTGGGGGATGTTGCATAGGTTAACACATTTAACTCTTATAATTCTGAGGACACTGAGGCTGAGAAGCTATGTCACTCATTCAGAATCACACAACTGGGAATGGTTGAACCAGGGATCAAGCATGGCCCTGATTTGAGAGTACAGTGCTTCCCTCCCTTGTCAGGATTCCCTACTGACCAGAGAAGGCTATGGCGAAGATCCCACCCATGGCTGCATCACGGTGGAACCTGAGCAGAATCTGGTTGGATGAGCTGTGCAATGTTTTCTTGGCCAAGCTCCGGCTGAAGACTCCAAGCTGTGGAGCTGTCTGCTGTGCCCCATCCCTGCAGGTAGGAAAGAAGGTTCTGGTATGTCACAGGTCACCATAGCTGCCTGCTTTGCCTTTACCATCAGTCATAAGTCACCAGAGCTGCCTGCTTTGCCTCTACCAATAGGGGCCTTAACAAAGGCCTGGAGCGGGAGACTGTGACTCTTCTTGTCCCAACACTGTCTTTCTCCAATGCCCTGTGCACCTCCCTCTGTTCTCTCCCAACTCAGTCTGCCAACAGAGCTGACAGAGTTGGCAAAGTACACACTGACTCCTCGTTCACCTGATTCTTCACCAGCTTCTGTAATGGGCTCCCGGGGGTAACAGTCTCAGCTGAGAAGCAGGAGCCACTGGGCAGGTTCTCTCAGTCTGAGCAGCAGTAGGATGGGGCTGAGGAAGACGGGCAGGAAGCTCATGCTGCTATCCAGGCCAGCCCCACTTCCTTGTCTCCAAACAGAGACATACCCAGGTTGCCTTTCTAGGCAAAGGCTTTCTTTCCTGGAGATGTATCTAGTCCCTTCTATCTGTTTTTAATTACAGTCTTGTAAAGGAAACTAGAAATTAACCCAGGATAGTCTGATTAAACTTATTCAGCCCTTGGAATTTTGGGAAAAGATGCCCACTATCCCCTGCTGATTCCTAGAATGGCAGTAACCCCTAAACAAAAGAATCCTTTAATTATACATTTGTCCAAAGATTCAGTGGTTTGGGAGGAGCTGTTTAGGAGACTACACTTACTGACTCGTAATTCATACTCCCATTGTAAAGTCACCCAAGATACTCTATCACTCAGAGCAGAACTGTCAGTTGGTAACCACTAGGCCCCATGTGGCTCTTTACCTGAATTAAAATTAAATAAAGTTTAAAAACCAGTTCCTCAGTCCCTCCCGTCACATTTAAGCACTCAGTGGCCACTTGTAGCCACGGGCTACTGTACTGGACAGCAATTTGTTTCTATTACTGCACAACATTGTGTTGGACAATACTGGTTCAGCATGAGATGACCAGTGGGACTTCACAGAATTCTACCCCAAAACTCTTTCATTAGTCTGGGTAGCTTATCTTAGGTAAATGTAGAATTTTGGTTTGGACTCTTGAAAAAATGAGAAAAGTTTATATCTACAACCATTCCTATTCACATACCCACCCACTGGTGCTCTGACCCCTAGTAGCACTCCGGGTTGGACTACTGTCCTCCCATCCCTCTCCCTTCAAGGAGCCACAGAGGGTAATTGAAACTGAGCCTTCATTTACTATGTTTATTCAAAAGTCAGGAAGCTGACCACCATTTACAACCATTCAGCTCTTGGTTTTCTGACAAAAAACTGAATAACCCAGTTTAGAACCCAGCTAATGCCCCTAATTGGCTGTCGATGTGGCAGCTGGCCCTACCAGACGGTGATGAAGTCTCCAGAGGGCTCTGTCTGCAGCAGGCTGAGGTTGAGGCGGATGCCATGACCAATGGGCACGGTGATCAGCCAGACACAGTCCTGGGAGCTGGAGTATGGACTGGGGAAGCCAGGGGAGTACACAGTGCCATTGGAAGAGGTGATATTCCCGCCACAGGGGACTGCCAGGGAGGGGACACAAACACAGATGAGTGTGGGAGATTGACCCCCCCACCCCAGAAAAAATTCCCTTATGACTCCCTTATGAAGTGCCAGCGCCCAGGACAAATTACCCTGTCCGAGGAGGTCAGGCGGGATCGGGAGAGGCGATGGGGCTGATGACTGTCCATTAGTTTCCTGCACCAGACCCAGCACACTCCCCATCTGGCCCCTGATCTTCAGTGCAGGTGACTCTGCTGGCCAGCCTCAACCCCCTGGCCCCCCTATTCTTCCTGTGGATGAGACCTGCCCAGAAGGAAGGATGCACTAAAGCTCTCCTCTCACCCTTCCTAGGAATGGGGTGGAGGACAAATATCACAGTCAGGGCTATAGTACTATTGCTGGGATAAGCTATGAAATTATGAAACTATTTTTTTCTCTCATTTTATTTGCTCTAAGATTTTTAGCGTGGTAATTTTTTTTTAACTTTCTTTTTTTAAAAAAGATTTTAAAGAAATTTTTTATTTATTTGACCAAGAACAAGAGCACATGAGAGAGAGCACACAAGCAGTGGGGAGGAGAGGGAGAGGGAGAGGAAGAAGCAGATTCCCCACTGAGCAGGGAGCCTGATGCGGGACTCGATCCCAGGACCTTGGGATCATGACCTGAGCTGAAGGCAGATGTTTAACCAACTGAGCCACCCAGGTGCCCAGACTGGTACCTTTGGTATTGACCTAAGAGATAAGGATTCTGGTGATGAAGCTAAGGTTGGGTTCAAATCACGGCTAAACCATTTATTAACTAGATGACCTTAGACAAGAGTTTATTCTCTTCCTGCACCTGTAAAATGGAACTAAGAGCATCCCCCTTGAGAACTGTGGGGGGCCGTTAGGTGAACTGATGCATGTAAAATGTCCAGCCTGGCATTTAGCTCACAAAGAAGGCATTTGTGGCCTAGATCTTATCCTCTCTCCCTATTTCTCTGTCCCCCAAAAGTGACACCCAATTTTAGGCTCACTCTGATCTAGGCTTTGGGTAAGGGGATGGAGAGGCCTTGAAGTCTCCATAATGTTACAATTTAGTCATCAGGGAGGGGAAAAAAAGGACAAACAAATAAACAAACAAAAAACCAACTCCGGTCCAGAATAATGAGTGCATTTGGCGGGCACAGGCAACAAGCAGTCATCTGGATGGGTGGCAGACCAGAGTGAAGAGAAAGAATCCAAATGCCTCCAGGCAGAAGGTAGGGTTCCCACGAATGCATATGCATCCTGAGAGGGGTCTGCAGGGACACACCATCCCTCCTACAAATACTGAATATCCACTCTGTGTCAGGGTCAGGCACAGCCTGGGGAGACCAAGGGGAGCAAGGGTACCAAGGCACGTGGTTTTGTTCACAGCCCACTCACTGGGATACAGGTAAGTCAACTGGCCTCCATAGATGCCAGAGCAGGGGGGACTTGTTGTCAACATGGAATGCCACAGGAGCGACGGGGGAGCCCCTCACCTGGTCTTTTGAGGGTAGGGAAGGATTCTTGGTGTTGGTCCCATTTAGACAAGGCTAAGTAGACAAGGCAAGAGAGAAGAGCGATGTTCCATAAGGGAGGGACAGTGTGTGCTAAGAACTAGACGCAAGAGAACATGGTGCCCTGGGACAGCTAAAGCACTTCAGCTTAGCTGGACCTAAAAATCTATGGAGTGGAGAATACCCGGAGGTATGCAGGCCCGGAGGGACATGGAGCGCTACACGAAGGGGGTATGGAATTTGCCCCAAGGGAAGTGGGGATGCCTTGCTGGCATCTGAGCAGGGGAGGGTCTGGAGTGTGTTGATGGCTTAAAGTCTCACACAGCCTACGCTGGGAAAAATGGATTGAGTAGCGCATGACCAAAAGCTGGGAGACCGGCGAGGAGCCTTGTCCAAGTGGTGGTGGGGATAAAGGCAGAGGCAGTGGATGGAGAGAAGTGGTTGCATCTGAAAGGTAATCAGGATGTAGAATTATCAAGACTCGGTGATTAAATCAGATAGGCAAGAAGGAGGGGTGCCAAATAAGGGCCGAGTTACCAGGTGACTAGAGGTGCCCTTCACTAATGAGGACTTCCCATGTGCAAAGATGATGACTTTAATTTTGAGTATATTAGGATTTAGATGTCTCTGGATAAGTGAAGCTCTTTAGTAAGTATTGGATATACAGGTGCAGATCTCAGGAAAGAGATTAAGATTACAGCGTCTTCTCTTCTGATGGGTTGGCTCTTTCCAAGGGCTGAGTAGGTATTCCCTTGGCTGTGGCCAACTTCTCCTCCAGGTTCTCCCCAGCTTGGGCCCAGAGGTCTGTCCCCAGGACTCTTTCCCTGGATAGGGTGGGTCCCTTCCATATGAAAACAGGATGGACAAGGTTTGCCTAGACTCCCCGGCATGGGTGATTCCAGGGAGCATGGGAGTACTCTGAATCAGTCTCCTTAGGAAGAATCACCAGGGATAAGGGAGGGACATACCTTCACACCTGGGTAGAGGGTGGTCCCAGTTCCGGTTGGTGCCATGTTGACATGTGAGGACAGGGTGGCCAGTCAGTTGATATCCTGGGAGGCACTCAAAGGTCACTGATTGTCCAACATTATAGCCAGCTCCCCTCACAATGCCATTGGCAAAGGGCTCTGGGTCTGGGCACTCTTGAAGTTCATAGGCTGGAAGAGATCAGGAGAGAAGGTCACTTTATTCTCTCTGGACATTTTCTCCTCAATCAGACTATAGAAGCATCAGAGTCCACATAGTGTGAAGCACCAAGACTTGGACTCAGATGAACCCTTGTCATTTACCAGTTGTTGGCTCTGGGCTAGACATTTAACATTTCTATGCCTCAGGTTTCTTATTTAGAAAATTGTTACTGGGAGAATTAAGTGGGCCAATATATGCATAGCTCTTTCCGGAATCCTGGCACACAGTAAGAGCTCAATAAATGTTACCTGTTATTACTATCTCCGTGGGAAAAGGAGGCTCAAGGAAGACAAGGTTATGTTGAACCTTGTTCGCTGAGCACCTGCTTGGGGCTGGGCAGTGACCTCAGTTCTTTCACATGGATCATCTCATTTAACCATAACAACCAGGTTCTAGATCACAGACACAGAAAGCAGTCAGGGAAGAACCTGAGTGGGGTCTTTCTGACTCTGAGAAATGATAGCCTTTCAAGACAGAGGAACTTGGTGGGAGTAAGCCAAGCCTGTGGCTGGGAGAGAAACTTTCCAGAGGGAATCGATGGATGAAAAAGAATGTGTGTGCCTGTAAGACAAGGAAGCCTCTCTAAAGGGCAAGAAAGCTGTTTCCGTGAGAATAGGTGAGCCCAGCTCAAAAAGGAGACGCCTTCATGGAAGTACCGGAGACGTGTCTGACAGAGAGAGGTCACCGAGGGGTTTGCTGAGCACGTGCACAGAGCACAGACTCTGATTAATCGGATCCACAGAAAAAAGAACAGCTGTGTAGCCAGAGTCGGGCCCATCCTACACAGGAAATTGGCAGTGGGGTAGACGGAGCATTCCGAGAGTGGAAATTCTCAGTGGGAGTTGAGATCAAATGAACGCTCCATGGAAGTGGATGCATTCATTATGTGTAATAACAATATAAATAACAGTGATCACGAAGCCGACATTTCCCAAGCCCGCCCTCTGGGACTGTGACTGTGCCTGTGTTGTGTATTTCCATTCACTGTCTCACTGCGGGAGGCCTCAGCAGGAGGAACCAGGCAGGTATCACTGGGAAATCAACAAGGTCACTGGGTGTGTCAAAAAAATCAAGCAGCTATGGTGCAAGCGGGCAGGCTGGTGGGCCAACGGAGACACACGGCCCTTTCAGCAGCAGCGGTTTAGGCAATCTGGCAAATTAAGGTCTTAGTAGAAAAGCAGGGAACTGCCCAGGGAGCTGACTGAATGGATGGGCTAGGCCTCTAATGAGAAGCTTGGGGTGGGGGAAGCTGCGGACCCAATGATGGTGAGTAGCCAGAAGAGAGTGGCTGCACATCAGAAGCCAGGAGCAGCCTGATGGAGAGTCCCTTATAGGACCCATCTCATACAGAAGGAGCTGAGCTTTTAAGAAAAAGAGACATTTAAGGGAGAGTACCTGGACTGTTTTCAAACTGAGAAAAATCTCAGAGCCTGTTTACCGGAAGAAGCTTCGAAGGGAAAAGGTGGGCCTATTGGCAGAGATGAACTCTAAAGTGCAGAATCATTAGCTTTCCTAAAGAAGGGCTCCTGGGTTTGTCCCAGACGGAGACGCTATGGTGGGAACAGATACAATTTTTAACAAAGTGCCACAATTGCAAATATTAATATTATTAAAATTATTAAAACATTCATATTATTAAAATACGAAAAATGATGCCTAACATTTTGGAACAATTATGTGTCTCATTTTGCTAAAAGTTCTTTATAATCATGATCTGAAAAGTTTTTTTTTTTTTAAGATTTTATTTATTTATTTGACAGAGAGAGATCACAAGTAGGCAGAGAGGCAGGGAGAGAGAGAGAGAGAGAGGAGGAAGCAGACTCCCTGCTGAGCAGAGAGCCCGATGCGGGACTCTATCCCAGGACCCTGAGATCATGACCTGAGCCGAAGGCAGCGGCTTAACCCACTGAGCCACCCAGGCGCCCGTGATCTGAAAAGTTTTAATGATATAAAGTTAAGCCTATCCAACTGAGAGGCCCGGTAAGAGTGGCTTAAGCTGTTAGTAACAATTTTATGGGAATGTCTACCTGGGAAGAGAGAAGAGAACTCCATCCTAGGAAGTTCAGAGTGTCTAACGGAGGAATTCTGAGAAAAAGTAAGGAGTTGGATTTCCTCAGAGAAAGTTGTGGGACTGCAGGGAGATGGGCCTGCTCAATAGAAATGTCTCAGTGGGGACAGGTGGCCCTTTTGGAAACAGGTCTTTTCATAAAGGAAAACCTGGGGTGAGTGGTCAGAGCTTGTGTACAAGGTACAGCTCCGTAGGGCTAAGGAGGGTGTAAGTAGGCAAGTTGGGCAGGGAGAACTATTTGGGTCTGTCATACATTAGGAGGCTTCTGTGGGAGGATCTGGGTCTCTCACATTAGAGACAACCCAGTCCCAGGGGCGGGGACCACCACAGATGGAGAAGCCTAATGGAAGTCCAGGTCAAGCCTGAAGGGGAGCAGCTGCCCTGACACCAAGTGTGGGCTCATAGGCATCATTATGTCTGTGGAGCTCCAGCAGGCACCGAGGGAGCAGCTGGGCCAGTGACCTGAGGGAAACCTCAAGGGGAACACCTACCAAGTCATGAAGGTAAAATATGAGTGGAAGGAGGTGGGCCCACCATAGAGTAGACACCTCTGGGCCTGTCATATAGTTGGACCAACTCCTAATGGAGGTGTTGGGCATCTAAAGGCATACCTAGAACTCTGCTGCCCTTAGGCCTAGCTTCCCCCATCAAGGAAACATCCTCAAAGGAGGAGTGGGCCTCTGAACATGTGAAGCTTCAGCGTGAGTAATGGGCACGTCACAGAGAGGATGGCTGGCCCATGGTGTTGGCCTGTGTCTTGGAAGCCTCAGTGAGTGTGAGAGGGGCTGAGCTCAAGACCAGGGCTCTGTGGAAGTAGGTAGGTCGCTTCTACAGGCAGAAGTCAGTGAAGTCCAAGGGACTCAGGGGGACAATTCTTACAGGGACAAGTTGGCATATCACATGGGAACACCATGAGTTTCTGTTCCCATCACATGGACTCAGGGGGCAGGGCTGTGCCCATCATAGAGGTGAGGGCATAGTGTATGTGGGTAGGCCCCCAAGAAGCTGCCTCTGCCACTATGGTGGTGTCATCAGTACTTGGATTTATCCAATAGGAGAAGCCATGGGGAGAGCATGTGGGCCTGTCAGAGGTGTTGTGAGTTGAATTGTGGCCCCTGCCCAAATTCATACGTTGAAGTCCTAACTCCTAGTACCTCAGAATGTGACCTTATTTAGAGAGAGGATCTTTGCCATTTCACCTAAATTGAAATGAGGTCATTAGGGAGGGCCTTAATCCAATTCAACTGGTGTCCTTATAAAAAGGGCAAACTTGGAGACATAACAAGGATTTGAAGCCAGAGATGGGGGTGATGTTTCTATAAGCCAAGGAAATCCAGACTGCCAGTAAACTGCCAGAAGTGAGAACAGACTCTCCCTCACAGCCCTCAGAAGGAGGTCAACCCTACTGACACCCTGATTTGGGGACTTCAGCCTCCAGAACGGTGAGAGAAGAAATGTGTGCTGTTTAAGCCCTCCAGTCCATGGTACTTGGTTACCACAGCCCTAGCAAACTAAGATACAGGAGAAGCCCGAGAGAGGCTTGCATCTGCCTCAGCAGGAAATGCTGACCACATATGTGGGCCTGAGTCTCTCCTGTGACAAAACATGGCCGTCTGACTTATCATGATGCATCTGACAGCCCACACCACCCGCTGAAACTGTGTGTGCTTAATAGGCACGAACACTTTTGGTTAGGGCTGGCCTCTGTGACAAGCCCACAGACTGCGTCACTGGGTGAGGCAGCTTTGTTACTATCAGGAAGGAGCCAGCACTCTCTGGTAAAAGCACTGCTTCTCCCTGCTGCTTCACTGGCATGAGAGGCCCAGCTCCTCCTCCTGAGGTGACCCAGGTCAGGGCAAGCCCAGCCAGACCGGTCGAAGCTCCTTCTGAGGAGGCAGTGCCCGTGTAACTGGTCCAACGGTGCCTACCTCGTAGAATAACCCTTGAAGGCTTTCCCTAAATGACAAACCAAAATCCAGTATTCACCTCTGACAAGGGATGAAAAAAGCCAAGTATCAGAGCATTATGTAAATAGAGCATTCTATAGATTTATATAGGAAACACAACCAAAAATTTCATGAAACATTATATATCCTCACAGATACCTATAACATATGTATATTAACATGTGGAAAAAGACCGGGAAAGATCATGTTAAAGCAACAGTGTTTACTTCTGGGAAATAAGCCTGGTTTGGAAGCTGTAGACAGAGAAAGCTTGGCCTTACCTGTATGCTTTAATTTCTTCCTTCCCTTTGTCCTTCCTCCCTCCTTCCCTCCCCCTCTCTCTTTCTTTTTAACAAGGTGAGTGTGTTTGTGAATATAATCAAAACTTCACTTTAAAAAAGAAAATTGCAAAAGCAGTATTTTTAGCATGATACAATTTTGGTTAACATATAATAATAGAGTTACATTAACATACATACAGAAAAAATGGGGAAAACAAACTTAGAAGTTGGTCATCTCTGCATAAGGTGGGGTTGGAGATGGGATTATGGGAAAATTTTGACTTTCTATGATGTACTCACAAAAACATCTATAATGATTTAATTTTTTATTAGCATGTATTAGATTGTAAGAAAGTCCAAAATTATGAAAAAAAAAAGTTGGTGGAAGAATCTGGAAAAAGAGTTTAGCATAAATGGTTCAGTCAGTCACAGTAGGGAGGCATCCGAGGGAGATGTTGGGCCTACCTAGGGCCACGGCATATAGTGGCACAGATCGGGAATAATCTGCATAGCCCCAGGTGATGGCCCCTCACACAGGAGAAGGGAATGGATTGGGCTTGTTCCAGGGAAAGCGTGCCAGGAGGAGGGGGTCCTATCACAGGATTTCACCTCAGCAAGGCAGAGCCCCAGTGAGCATAGTCAGGAAACCCTGTGTGGGAGTTAATGGACTTATCTCATTGTGAAGGCTCAAGGGGCACTCCTGGGTTGTTACCAGAATCCTCCGTCATGAGATAAAAGGAGCTTTGCTGAGGATAATTTGGGCCTGACACTTAGAGGAGGATCCAGAGAGACTAAGTAAGCCTATCAAGGCTGAGGGGAAGTGGCCATCTGGCCACTCAGGGATGTCCTATGGGAACGTTCAGGGAAAATTGTTGGCAGCTGGATCTGGACAGAAGGCCGATGGTGCTGTTGGGCCTTAATCCTGGAAAAACCTTGTCAAGGGGGTTAGATATCTTCATGGGGCCGGAGAGATATGCTACCAAAGGGGAGCCTGCATCTATAGGCCTGCCCACCACCCCTCAGCCCTCCCTGTGTTCTCTCTTCCCCTAAGTAGAAGGCTGGGAATACGGTGGATGTGGGTAAGAGAAGGGGATGGGCAGGAGGGGATGTGCAGAAGGCTACGGGCACTCTGGGTCCTTACCCTGATACTCCAGCTTGAATCCTGGCCTGTTCTGGGAGTGGTCGCTGTGGAAATACAGAGTGGTCTCGTGGGATGTAGAGAGTAGGGAGCCTGGAAGCTCGCTACCACTGAATCTGCCCATCATGCGGCTGGTCTCGTAGGGGCCATTCCGGATCTCTATGAAGTCATGGTTGGGCTCGGTGGAGAAGTTCAGGAACTGGATGTGAGCCCCTGGGAGCAAGATAGAGGCAGACAGTGCCCAAAGCAATAGAGTCCTGCTTCAAACATGTGGCCTCATGGAAGCCTTTCCTGCCAGACCTCACGCATCCCTACTACTGGCTTCCCCCTCAACTGAGATTGCCAGAACATAGTTTGGGGAGACACCATCCAGTCCAGTCTTTTGTCTTGATGCAGGATTGAACTTAAAAATACATTATTCGCTCAGAATGAAGGGCATCGATCATTCCAGAGCTCTGTTCCGAGTCCATTTTATTTTACTGAAAACAAAGCTCAGGGCTAACAATTGATTTGTAGTTCCTAGCCCGACTAGCAATACAAAGATAACTTTGCTAAAATAAACTTTTTACTTAAAAATATCACCACTTAAAAATAACTATACCTAATCAAAAGACATGAACTTCAGTACTGGTATCTTCTAGAATACTTACGATAATTCAGAAATTAGAAAAATACATTGTCAGTGAAGTTTATGCTTTGGGATCTTACTGGATTAATCAAGATCTCCTAACAACCCAATAGGTTAAATGGATCTGATTAAGCCCTTAACTTACATAGTGATATAATCTGCAGAATGGAGATGGGAAGATTGATATTTGTTTATAGCTGAGACGTCCCTAAATTATATTGAGGAAATGTATTTATTGTGCATAGGAAAATATCCATTATGTTGATTGTGAAAACCTAGTTGCAAAGTAGTATGTACTATATAATTCTAATTTTGGTACTAAAACCCAGAAGAATGTTCATTGATATGAATATCAGATTCACTAATAATATTTACTGAGGATTTGCCGTGCATCAGGGCTGTGATAGGCACTGCTCAGGGATGAACAATATCTATCAGGCCCTTGTCTTCACAGGGGTTACATTTGATTGGTGAGGACTAAGCTATAAGTATTATCTCTGCATAGTGGGGTTACAGATGGACTTTAACCTTTTAAACATTTATCACCTGTAGTTTCTAATTTACATAAATGGAGACATAGCTGTGATGTTTTTTGCATCTAATTAAATAAATTTTTATTTAAAATTATTAAAAATTAAAGATTTGATTTACAACGTTGAAGACCCTTCATATCTCCTGCTCTCTCCCATTTGAGGGTCACTCATGGATTGGGAAGATACCTTTCCAGTTCATGGTTTTAGATTCTTAAATATATGTTTGATTTGTTTGTCTCAAACATGTACATGCATGTTGTTATACTGCACAGGAGGTTTTATAAGCTTTTTTATTCAATATTGTGCTTTTCAAGGTCTATAATTTTATTTTATGATTTATCCAACCACACTATTCACTACCCTATTAATGAACATGCAGATCACATTTCCAAATCACTGATTATTGTGCAATGAACACTTTAGGACATGTGGTCTACAGCCTACGCATCATCCCAGCACCGTGGGCAGCGTGTTCATCAACGGGGCTCTTCCCGGATGCCAGATTTCTGAATTGAATGGGTGGGGAAAGGCCTGGGCTTCACTACTGCCATCTGGTGGTAACATCTTGTAAATGCAGAGGTTCTGTACACCCTGAAACCAGGTGCCATGCTCAGGTCCTCACTGGAGTCCAACATTCACTTGAAAGCAAGGACTTCTGTGATTGCACCCTGCAGAGGGCTTGTTCTCCAGAGGCTGAATAAGCACCCAGGCCTTAGAGTTAGAGAGCTCTGGTGGCTGAACATCAGGACTAACAAGAACAGTGATGTACCTCTCACTTAAACTTCTGATTTCCTTTGGATGTTGTGCTCCCTCCAACTCTCCATCTCTATCTGTCTCTCTCTATCTCTATTGCTCTATCATCTGATATTCTTGTGGTCCATGCCTGGGTGCAGGGCTATGGGGTCTCCTAGCTCCTCTTCCCTCAATCTCTAAAATCTGGAGTTCCCCAAGGCTGCCAAAGCGCTCATCATTTTGTACCCTGATTATGTACCCCCAGGTTCCTCCAGAAGATGGTACAAAGTATGAGACTCCATCCTCTGAAAGGTCACCAACTCCTCTCCTTCCCTCAGAATAGATATAAAGCAGGCCAGTTCAGTCCCTTTCTCCTGAAAGCCCCTTCTCTATCAGAAGACCCAGTCTTGGCTGAATAGTTCAGAATAAAAAGAGGTGGTTTTCATTCCTGAGGTCATAGACTGGGAGACCACAGGCCTGTGCAGGAGCCATCCCCACAGGACGTTCTGTCCCTGGGAGCAGGGAGGTGACTCAGGCAAGATGACCCATCAGCTCCACATCACCACAGAGCTTTTATCTCTTCAACAGAGATGTTGGGGTTAAATTATATCCCCAGTCAGGAATGAATCATCAGCAATTAAATTTTGTACCCAGACTGATGTCCTCCACACCCCGCCAACCCCCGTGCCTGGCATACTCCATCTACACACACACACACACACACACACACACACACACACACACACGCCAAAACTCCCACTCTTTAATACCAGCCAGAATGTGCATATAAAGAATGCAAAGTCTATATCATATTGACCTTGGCTATATAATTTAATTAGTATGAGAAATTGGATATCGAAGTTAAAAGCACAACTTGAGGTCCAGTCTCTGTTAAAGACTTTTTAAATTCTTTTTCAGCCACTCCTGAGTAATTTCTCATTCCACAGTCCTGAATTTTAGCTCATTACTCAGATAATAATATTAATAATGGCAATCTTTCAGATTTTCCCTATATTTTATGTTCCCAAAGTGTTCATTCCTAGCATTCTTAACTGGTCTTCACAATTGTACGAGAGGTCAACAGATGAGGAAGTAGAGAGGTGGGGTGCTCTACTACCTTGGTCAAAGTCATAATGAAGGGTCACCAAGGGCCTGGGTGTGCAGACTTACCAAAGCCCACGGGGAGTGCTATCTTCCAGGAACAGTCCATGTTGCTGGGGTAGTTGCCGGGGAAGCCGGGGCTCAGGATCACCCCCTCCATCTCTTCCACTGTGCCCCCACACTGCGCTGTGACAATGAGACCAGACAGAGGGTTAGGACAGCATGGAGGAGGGTATGGGGTCATGCCAGTGTTTGGGTGCTCCCTTACAGCAGCAGTTTCTGATCCCTTCCCAAGTCATGAACCCCTCTGAGAATCCAAAGGAAGCAACAGTAATCTCCCCTAAATGACTACACACACGGGCAAGATTGAACAAATTTAAGTTCAGGAAGGCACTGCCCAGCCGGCCACAAACCCGGGTTAGGACTCTTGACCTAGAGCTGGCCCTCTGCAGGTCAGTCCCCTTAATAAGGTCATGCAGCAGCACTGGTCTGCTCCAAGAGGAGTGTGACCGTTCTTACGCTATGCCTCAAATCTCTATCACTGTCCAATCAATTCTTCCAAGACTCAAAAGAAAGTCTGAAGGGAGGGGACTGTCATGCACAGAGTCCCCACTTTGTGCCAGGCTCCATGCCGGGCTCTGTGCAAACACTCATCCCATAGGGTTGGTTGGCCCACAGATGAGCCTACCAGGGGCCCACACTTGCTCTCTGTTCGTCCTCAGCCAAAGTGACTGTGATTAGTGTTCCATAGGGAGCCAACCATGAGGGGTTAGGGCCACTGACACTCCAGCTGAGGTGATGTCAGAGTCACCTAAGATGCAGGGCTGGAGCATAAATACAGCCTGGTCAGTGGACATCAATTCTTTTCTTTTGCAGGAAATGGTTGTGGGAGCTGCAAGGGATTAGCTAGTTAAGGAAACCAGAGAAGGAGGGGGAGGGGGTATCTGCAGGGTCCAAATGAAGGCCTCTGGGGAGAGGGCGACAAACAGAACCGTGCCTGGGTTCAGAGTGGCGGGGTGGGGGGTGCTCTGGCACTGACTGGCAAGGTCACCATCCCAACTCTTTCACTTCCTATGTGACTTTGGGCCAGTCTAAACCCCTCCAAACCTCAGTTTCCCCCACCTATAAAATGGAGCTGACCGCAGGACCTACATCATGGGGTGGTCCTTACATTACAGCAGAAGGGCCTTCAAGTCACTTAGAACAGGGGCTGATGCACACAGTAATTGGGTGACAGGCACTCTATTAGCGGTAGCTGCTGTTAACAGGAGTGGTTTCCTCCGCAAGAACTTCGTAATATGGAGTGGGAATGGGCGGAGTGCTTCAGTCTGCTCAGACACATTTCTGGCCACAGAGCAGGCAACCACACCCTGCCCAGTGGTGAGATCCCAGCAGGGAAATGCCATTATGACTAAGGGATGCTCCCTCCCCGCTCATTTTGCTTCTTATCCCAAGGTCAGCCTTGATTTGTACTTCACAGTTGGCGGGGCATCAGAGAAAAGTATGGTTCCATCCCTGATGGTGCCAATCACTTTTTAATCCTTAAAAGCCTTAGTTTTCCCATTTGCAAAAATGAGGGCAACGATACCTCCCCTGAAGAGCTGCTGTGAAGAAACAGGTAGGCCATGACTTGCATACAGTAGACACTCAATAAGTGTTATGTCCTCCCTCCCCAACCCAACAAGCTAGTCCCTTGTTTCACCAGTAACCCGCCCCCTGCCTTTTCTCTAGTGGCAGATTTTATCCACCTGTCCCATGAAAAGTCACAGGGGAAGGCTTCAATTGCCCAGAGTTTCCATCGGGGCTTTGGTCAATTATCTGGAATCAGGATGGTTATCGTAATGTTTTCAAACAGGTAAGCCTCTTGTGATACCTCATTCGATGGGCGAAGGTCTGCAGAAGTCACGACCAGCTTGTGTGACAGCCACAAGGCAGCCTACAACGACTCCCTTTCCAAGAGATCTGGGACACCAAACTGTCCTTTGATCTGAGCTTGATCTCCATGAGATGTCACTGAACCCAGATCTCTGGCAGGAACGGGTATTATGAATGGACTGAGAAGGTTGGGGCTCTCTTACCAATACAGAGCGGCGGAGGGTAGTTCCAGCGGCGCACAGTTCCGGGCATGCAGGAGATGTGGGCGTGGCCCTGGAGGGATCAGGAACAGGGGTGGGCTCATTGCCCCCACGGGCACAATTGCATGTACAACCCAGAACAGGGGGTTTGTTCAGGGGCCTTGTGTTGAGCAACAAGATACACAAAGATCCACGAACCCTCTGTGGGGTGGGATGAGGGAGAGGGAGAGAGACTTTGGGGAAGGATGCTTATTAACAGCCATTACTAAGGAATTCTCATTACTAAAGTTTCCTTGTGAGACTTCTTTAATTACTAGATTCCCTCCTGGCCTTCAAAGAAAGATTTAATTTTCCTGGAGTCTAATCAAACTGAAACTTTGCAGGAGCCCATTCTGAAGCTGGCTGATGCAAACGTGCCCAAGTCAGCAAAGCTTGTCTTTTGCATGAACAGCTCCGGGAAAGGACAGTGGTCCCTGGGGAACCCGAGGGACTGCTCCCTGTTCTTCCGTGACTGCAGCTCAACTGGCGAGAGGCTGGTCAAGCACATCTCAGGGGCCTCCTGCTTCCTGCCCGCGGTGTCGAGGGGAGGTACCTGGAGGGCATATCCTGGCTCGCACTGGAAAGAGACCACATCGTTCACCAGGTAGCGCTCGCCAGTCTTCACCCCGTTACTGGGCACAGCTGGTTCTGGACAGCTGCTCAGGCCCACCGCTAGATGAGACAGAGACAAAGAGAAAGGAGGAGGGACAAGCCCAGCAGGTCAGTGCACCAGTAGGCAGAGGATAATGCTGGCAGCGGGGAGGAGATGGGGCTCCAATCTGTACTTTCTTTGCCCTCTGCCTAGAGACCGGTGCTTCCTAATCCTCTTGCCCTCCGAGCACACAGAAAGTCAGAATATTTGTCCAGCACAAGGATCAATAGACCAATGCTCCCTGGGGTGGGTGGCCATCAGGCAGGTCATGTACCTGCCCCCTGAGGTCAGCAGAAGGACTCTGGAGCTAGGGGGATGCCCAGCTCCAAACACCCAGACCTCTCTACTCAGCTTCTCCTGCACCATTCCCAGACCCTCAACTTCCCTTCATTTTCCTTGTCTTAAGAGGACAATTCTTGGGGGCAAAGAAGCTGGGAGAGGGGAAGGAAAGGCAAGGAGGAAGGAGAGCAGTTATCAGAGAGAGAGGTCTCTCAGTGTCACTCAGAAGGCTCTGAGAGGCCCACTCTCGGGGACAGGCTGTCCAGAAAAAAATTTGCCAGTGGGTGAGACTCTCTGCTGCCTTATTTCTCCAGTTCTGTTTTTAAGGTGAGGCCAGTTCCTTTCTGGGAGTACTACTGGGGGTTCCCCATGCCTAGCCCCCCATGGTCAACTCTGGTCCTTGCTCACTGCCGGACCCCTTACCACCTCCCTCTCTTTCCCTGCCCCCAGGCCATCCTGTGCTCAGAGGCAACTGACATTTCTGAATCTCTCTCCTTGAATCATGGACAGCCTTCCTCAGCAGTCCGAAGTGGGTCCCCATCAAGTGTTATTCAGAATCTCATCCTCTCACTGGATATTCTAGGACTGTCATGATCTTGGCCCAATCACTTTCCAAGATCACCTCTAAGGGCTCTCAAACACTCCTTCATGATCCTTTCTTGAGTTTCAAAGTTAATCTGTACTTATTCACTCCTTATTCTATAACCAGCATTGTACACCGTCTACGCTAGGACATCCATCCTAATCTTCCTCATCGGAGTCTTCCTGCTCTCTGCCCACCCACCATCATCACTGCAGGAGCACTTACTGAGACTTCCCACCAGCAAGGCTGGGGCAAAAGGGGCCCATGCATCATCTTCTGCTCTTCCCACCTCCCTTCCTGAAATCATCCTCATCCAGCTTTGAATTCCCTGTTGGTGGAAACTCACAGCAAGTGGGAGTGGAGCATCTCCTGACTGTGGGATGTGCCCCACAGCGGTCCCTCTGCAGCTGTGGGCACTTAAGGTGCACCAACTAAGATGAGACAAGGTGCACTAAAGAGATCTCTGTGTACTGAGGCATGAGACTGGCGGTGCCGTTTTCCAGGAACAAGGGTGGACAGACTTTATGGTTTGGTCTGATCCTAGGCACCTGCACAGCTCAGAGAGTTTGGGAGCGGGCATCCTCAGCCCTCCCGGTTGATTCCTGGTGGATACCTTCTGATAGCCCTCCTAGTAGATCCCAGATCCCTCGGGAGATACAGGCTCCCCGGGGAAGCCACATGTTATGTAGCAGAAAAGGGATGGGAAGGGCTGGCCAGCTTAGGACACCACCAGCCCCATCTCCTTGTGGAACGGGTGATATGTCCTTGTTCCACATTCAGAGCTGACAGTCGACATGCACATCAGATAACTACATGTGCTTTTTTCCTTCAAAGGAAAATTCACATATAACAAAATCGTAACAAAATACAAACATCTTATGTGTACATTTACTGAGTTTTGACAAATGCCTGCATCTGTATAACTCCAACCCCTATCAAAACTACAGAAAATTGCTAACTCCAGAAAGTTCCTTTGTGCCCTTCCCAGGCAATTCCTGTCCTACATGTGCCTTTGTGTGTGTGTGTGTGTGTGTGTGTGTGTGTGTGTGTGTGTGTGTTTTAAAGAGAGAGAGAGAGAGAGAGAGAGAGAGAGAATATGCATGTGCAAGTGGGGGCAGGGAGGGGTAGAGGGAGAGAGAGAATCTGAAGCAGGCTCCATACTCAGCATGGAGCCAGAGGCAGGGCTCAATCTCAAGATGCTGAGATTATGACCTGAGCCAAAATCAAGAGTCAGACGCTTAACCCCCTGCATGTGCTTTTAAGAAGTGAACATGATTCTTGCAAATGAAGGCTGTTTCGGCCTATGTCCAGCTGGGCAAAAGAACCCAAGGACAAGATTAAAATAATATCAAACTGAATTTGAAGTACTACACCTTGGCTGTCTTCTTGTCTCTTTCTCCCCACTCCTCCTGGCACTCTAAGTAAAATGTAACACAACTCAACTCGGTATTTAGTGGGGTGACCACAGCTTAGTGACTGAAACCTACTTAACCACTCGGCAGTGCTAGGATAAGGAGAAGCAAAGAGAAAGAAAGGGAAAGGCAAGAGCAGAAGACTGTGGTAAGAGGAAAAAAATGTGGAATGAGGAGAAAAGTGAAATCCAAGAGAGAAAGAAGGAGACAGAGAAAAGTCCATTCTAATTTCTCCTACAGTGCACAGCCCTGACTTTATTTAAGCCATGTATGCAACAATGGAGGAATTATTTTTTATCATATGCAATTTATCGCTTTCAAAAGCATATTGTTCCATTTCCATTTCAATTAAATCAACATTAAGTGAGTCATAGCAGCAGCTATGACTTTTCAGTACCCTTCAAAACCATTTGCCTCTACAGTTAATTCTTCCCCTCTGCACCCTCTTTGTAGACTGTCAAATATTAAGAGAACAGTAGCTTAACAAAACAAAAATGATTTTGGCTCCTACGAATTTCAGTCGCTTCTGTTTTCCCTCAGCCCTTTCTGCTGTAAGAGGACAGTGCTTGATAAACATCAGCTACAAAGAAAACTACCAGTTCCCTTGAACAACAACAACAACAAACTGAAGAGAGGTGAATTTTTTTCTGGGAATGAGACAGCAGAATGAAAAGATATTTATGAAGGAAGTGTATCTTTGGAAGAGGAAAGAAATGAAAATATTTAAGGGAACATTTAAGGACTCCTTAATGAAATGAAATGAAAATACTGGATAAGAAAACAAAATTGGCTAGAACAGAGCAATAGGGTAAAAGGAAAAATGTGAACTTTTCAAGAAACCTAGCATACTTCAGTTTACCAGGAGAGTGAAGACTTTGAGGTCTGCAGGGGGAAGGTGTTAGAGGTCCCTGTCCTATCCTCTGGCCCTCAGGGTCTTTGCTTCAAGATGTCTCAGGTCTTTCCTGCCAAGTGCACACTTCAGTTCTTTAAGGTTACAACCAACCCAGGATCCAACCAATCCTCTCCTAACCATCTGGATAAAGATCATGTGCTTGGAGACCAGTGGATCATCTGTAGAACATCCAATGCTGACCTTATCAGGCCTCTGGCACCAACTGGGGCTCTCATCTGGAAGGCCCACGCTGTCCAAGATGGTCAAGCCAACTCTGCCTTCCCGTATTCTCACTTCTCATTCCAGCTTAGCTCAGGCATCTGCTTCTGTAAGGTCTCACCTGGCCAGGTTTAGTTCCCCTCCTCTGTACTTCCTTAGCTGCTTCAGTTGCACTAAAATTATTGCTCTCTTGTCCCCCTATCTCCCTGGACTTCGTGTGTGTGAGGGCAGGAACCATATATTATTTATCTTTGTTCTGTGGGTATCTAGCACAGGCTTGCCACATTGTGGACAGTCAGTGTTTCTTCACGACATTGACCTCTCCATCTGTCCCAGGGAGAAGTGACCATGCTTTTCTTTGAATTACTGCTCTACCATCTGGGGACATCCATGAGAGCACCTGGAATCCTGTAATGTGCTTCTCGGTCCCAGTGTCTGCCTCTCTTTAATTGACTTGGAGGGGACTTAATCATCTCGATCTCACCCAGTCCTAGCAACCCCCAGCACAGCACCTGGCATATTATAAACACTCAATAACTATTTGTTGGAAATGAATAACAGATGCCTCTGCCTACCTATTCTTTTTTAAATTAATTTTTTAACTTTTTAAAAATAAACATACAATGTATTATTAGCCCCAGGGGTACAGGTCTATGAATTGCCAGGTTTACACACTTCACAGAACTTGCCATAGCACATACCCTCCCCAATGTCCATAGCCCCATCACCCTCTCCCAACCACCTCCCACTGGTCCCCTTCAGTTTGTTTTGTGACATTAAGAGTCTCTTATGGTTTGTCTCCCTCCTGATCCCATCTTGTTTCATTTATTCTTGTCCTACCCCCCAAACCCCCCACATTGCATCTCCATTTCCTCATATCAGGGAGATCATATGATAGTTGTCTTTCTCCGATTGACTTATTTCACTAAGTATAATACCTAATCACGAAGCATAATATTCTGCCTACCTATTCTTTCCTCTACCCAGAGGGGAAGGGAATGGCAGGATGTCCCTGGATGAAAACAGTCTCCCCAGTAACCTCTGTCTTTGTTGCCCCACCAGGCACATCCACAGCCTTATTTTTCTAAGAGTTTTTCACTGTGACTACTTCAAGATATTGGAAGCCAAGATGGAAGGTTCTGAGAATGGAGTGAGAAATCTGGTGCAAGAGTAGTGAAGTTTCTCATGAGGACAAGAACTTCAAAGACGGTTACATCATAGAAGCCAGGCTTGGAGAGGACAGGTTTCAGGAGCAGAGGAGAGCACCTGAATTTTCCCTACATCCCACATTCCATACAGGACCTAAGTCAATGATGGGGCTACCTTCCCATTCCTGGAGTGGACACTGGGGAAGTGCACAGGTGTCTGGGTAACAGATACTGGGGTGAAAGTCCTGGCTCCACTACTTACTGGCTGAGCAGTCTTAAGGAGTTACAGGCCTTCTCTAAGCTTTAGCATCTTCCTCTAGGTCTGTGGTAAGGTTTACATGGCATAGAGAATATACAGCCCCAGTGGGCCCCCTGCTCATTGTGTGGGTCCTTAATACCTGTCAGTTCCCACCCCGAGCCCCGTACACAGCTGAAACTTTGGATCCTCACTTTTGTACTCCAAGTGGAAGCCAGCTGCTGACACGCTGATATCTGAGTAGAAATGAAGGTAGAGCTGGTTGGAGGTGCTGTTCAGAAGGGCAGGCACGGTTGTTCCTATGGCAAGGAAACAGGGACCATTCATGCTTAACCATCTCCAGCCCCCGAGCTCCTTCCCATTTCTCTTGCGTTTGCTACCTGCTGACATTCTGCTCCCAAGATCCTCAAAGGTCACCAGTTATTATACTTGCTACATGACAAATTAGCACTTCCTGCCCGCACCCCCCACCCCAGCCAGGAGTGCTGGGTCTTCTTCAGTGGCCGAGGGAGACAAGACCTCAAACTCTGTGTAAAGTGAGCAGTGGTAGAACCATATGCCAGCAGGAGGGGATGTTCCAAAGGTAGTCGAAGAATTTGGTCTCTTTCCCAGCCATCTTCAAAAAATTCTAAAAGCTATACTACTCTGGATATTCCAGGCAGTGTAGACCATATATATGGTGCATACAACCCTTTTTTGTATCTTGGCAACATGGAATTCTGAAGTCTGAAGGACACGGATGATTGCCCGGGACATAGGACAAAAACACACACCACACTCAGTGAAGTCTGCCATTGGAATGGAAAACCGTGTAGCCATTTTGGAAAACAGTTTGTCAGTTCCTCAAAAAGTTTAAATATAGAGTTATCATATGACCTAGAAATTCCACTGTTAGGTATATACCCAGGAGAATTGAAATCATGTTCCACAGAAACTTCTCCATGAATGTTGATAGTAGCATTATTCATAACGAGCCAACAAGTGGAAACAACCAAATGTCCATCAGCTGATGGATGGGTAGGTGAAATCTGGTCTATCCACATGGCAGAATGTTGGTGCATGTTACAACATGGTGAGCCTTGAAAAAATGATGCTAAGTGAAAGAAGCCAGACCCAGAAGGCCACATATTGTAGGATTCCATTTATATGAAATTTCTAGAACAAGCAAATCTATAAAGATGGCAAGTAGGTTGCCAAGTTGTGGTTGCCAAGGGATGGGGGAGGGGGAACTATGGGGAGTGCATGCAAATGAGTTCCTCGTTTCTTTTTGGGGTAATGCAAATGTTCTGGGATTAGAGAGCAGTGATAGTTTTAGAATCTTGTGAATATACTAAAAACCTCTGAATTGTACACTCTCTTTTCATTGTAGCATTATTACTGTTGTTTTATTATTGAGCTACAATTGACATGTAACATTATATTAGTTTTGGGTGTGTGACATAGTGATTCAATATTTGTATATAGCATAACACGATCACCAAAATGAGTCTAGGTAACATCTGTGAACTGTACACTTTAAATTGGTGAATTTTATGGCATGTGAATTACATGTCAGTAATAATAATGATGGTGATGATGATGATGATGATGACGATGATGAAGTCCACCCCTGCCCTCTGAGCTGAGGCCCCTGGGAGGCCCACCTCACCTGAGAAACTCCCCAGCATGGTCACAGTGTTGTCTGCACCATCAAACACCTCCAGAGAGTCCCAGTTTTGTTCTGTGACAAAACTGATGACTTGAATCTGGGAAGGCAGAGGGATTGAACTGTTGGTTAGGCAGCCTGTGTCCATCTGTGTCCCTCCCTCCTCTCTTCTCCATTCATGTAGTTAATTTCAGTACTTAGCACCCACTCTGGGGCTGACATTGTGCTAGGTGCTTCCAATAAAAATGAGATACTGTCCCTATCCCCCCCACCAGGACCTCATATGCCCAGTGGGGAAGACAGTTGTAAAATGAAGGGTCATAAGACAGTGGGGGTACTTTGTTAGGCAGATAATGGGGAAAGGGAATTTCAGGAAGTGGGACTACTTCAGTCTGAATGGACCCCTCCCCATCTCTCACATGTTCCTTGGGTTCCCCACCTTCCTGCCTGGATGACATCAGACATCCTGCAGCGAGAGTCCAGGAACCCACTCCTGGCCCTGCTTGCTGCCTCTCTCGTGGCCTTGCTGCCATAACCAGTTCCAGGGCCTTCTCCACTTGACTCTTACCACTGGGGGAACAGTTTGGCCCCCGCTATTCTCCTGTAACTTGGGCTTCAGGTGTGACACTGAGGTGTGTGCCTGGGGCTTCTCCATGCCTCATCTGCTCGCTTTCCCTCTCCTGCAATGTCCCCTTTTCTATCCCCCATCATCTTGAGAAAAGAACCCTTTAAGCAATCAGAAAAATACCTTCTATGACTCTTCTTCAGTCTCTGTATTTCTTTCAGTCCAGGCCCATCTCCTCTTCTGGCTTTCCCCGATGACCTGAGCTGCTGCCACCCCTTCTCTTTCCTGAGGTACCTGGCTCTCTCTCTCCACACCCCCTAAAGCTTCTGGACCTCGAACTGCTGTGTTTCTCTGCTTGTGGACCTCACCTCCACATCTGGCCTGAGGGGCAGGGACAGTGCTGAAATGTTTCCTCCAGGCCACCTGCCACATTGAGGCCTCCTCTCACCCCTACCTGGATACCAGCACCTTCGGGGACCATGATCTTCCACACACAGTTGAGGCTGTTGAGGTAGGGCTCTGGGAAGCCAGGGGACAGGATGGTGCCCCTGCGCTCCGTGAGGTTGCCTCCACATGGCACTGGGAAGGAGGCAGTTCTGGTTAGAGGTTTCTCCAGCTTGTTTTTAGGTTTCCTAAGGGATCCTTCCCCAACACTCCTCCCAGGGCCCCCCAGCCTCTCTTGCTGACTGTTGGCTTCTCCCACAGGCCCCCATTCGTGCTCCTTCCATGGCTCCTGTCCCTACAATCCTCCTTCCCATGCATCCCGTTCCCAGCCACCCCAGCTCCACCCCCTTGCTGTCTTTACGCCCAATCCCCAGGACTAGCGATTTGGCCTGAATAGGACACTCTACTTAAGTTATGCTGGTGAGCTGGGGCTGCTGTTGGGTCTCCCTGGCCACCCGCTCCCCAGAGTCTCGGTTGTTCAGGTACTCACCCACACAGGTGGGCGCTGAGACATTCCACTGGGCCAAGGCCCCGGGAACAGGGAGGCACTCGATTTCTGGGGACCCCTGCAGGGCATAGCCGGAGTTGCAATCGAAGCGGACGATGGCCCCCACGGAGAAGTCACTGCCCAGCCTCTTGCCATAGCGGGGTTCCGGCACAGAGCTGCACTGTGTGGCACTGGTTCGGGGTACCGCTGCAGGGGACAAGGGCACTGAGGGGCAGGCCTCATCCCTCTGGAAACTGGCCCAGGGATGGACACACAATGGTACTAGAGCTGAGACCATCTGGATGAGACCCTAAGAGGCTCTGGGCACTTTCTCCCAGGACAGGGTAGGAGTTTTCCAGAACAAGGCCCATTTTACTGAAATATATTTGCAGCACAGTTTCTGGAAACCATAGGAGGCAGACTTTAGACCCAGCTGTGTTTGGTGGCTCCTCCATGATGCCCTTTGACTATCAGGGGCCCACGTCCCCTTACAGGGAGAATGGCCCTTCTTCTTCCCTTTGTCCTGCCTTTGGCCTCTTTCCCCAGGTGCCTTAAGACTCTGTCCAGGGCTCTACTCTCATGGCCTGAATCTGAACCTCCCCTCACCCTGCCCACATGGCACAGAGTATGCTTTAACCCAGGCCCCAGATATGGCATGCTCCTATGGCAGGGGAATGCAGCTTCTCCTGGGTAGTGGGATGAATGGGCCCTAAAGAAGCAGGCATGCTTCTGGACAAGCAGAGGTTGGGGTCTGCCAATGAAAGCCAGGGCACTTTAAGACTTTGCCTTTCAAGACCAGAGAGGAAGGGAACAGACATTGATCACCTGCTCAGTGCCAACTACTCGGAACTCTCTTAACTCATCAGTAAGGTAACATGCTTACCCTCATCTCATAGGTGAGCAAACTGGGGCTCTGAGGGGTGGAGAGGCTGGTGCCCAGTTAGAAAGTGGCAGAGCTGGGATTTAAAACCATGTCCACCTTGATTCCAAGTCTGTGTTTTCCCCACACTTTTACTGTGCTTTGCAGAGAAAACCAAACTCCCTGGGAGAAAGCCTAGATATAAGCCAACGTCCCAATGCCAACGGGACTGTGCCAGACAATGGGGAATGGAGAGGGCAGGAGTCAGCTTCCCATGTCTGATTTCTTCCTCATTTGACATGGAGTTTGGTCCAAAGTTTGTCTGCTGGACAAATGGGTACCTAAATTCAACTGAATTTCAAGGAACTGCCTTAAAAATCAATAGCTGCCCTTCAGCACCCTAAGACTAAGGCCCAGACTAAGGATCAAAGGTTCCCATTCCTTTGGTCAGGGAGTCACTAAACAACTGAGATTGCCTTCACACCTCTCACAGCTACTTCCTGCATACCTTGGTAGACAAAGTGGAAACCTCTGGCTGGTACTTGGCCTTTGGCACTGAACTTAATGAGAACTTGATTGGAGGTGGCCAGGGGCAGCGATTCTCCTGCCGAGATAAGGGGCGAGGAGGAGAGGAAGACGGTGAGTTCATTGGCCCAGTAGAGAAGATCCTGGCCAGGAAGGAGGGGCTGGCCATACTCCACACAGAATTTCTTTCCATATCCCAGGTTTTCCTGAAATATAACCTTCCATTTTTACTGTTCAAGATTTGCAGAAGGCTTTAGTATTCATGGTCTTACCTTGATCCATGTTCATTGCGAGGTTGGCATGACAAAATTTCAGTGACCCATTTAATAGGTCAAGAGAGAGGATCAGAAAGATTAAATGACCTTCCCAGAAAGGAGAAATCTTCTAGACATATGTTGACTTACAAGGATGGGAAGAATGGCCGTTACCAAACTGACTGGTGGTTTTACTTGGAAAATGGACATTAAAAAAAAAAATGACACCAGCTTCTGGGAAGGAGGGTGATGTGAATATGTGAGAGTAACTGACCTTTCCCAGATGCTGTAAAATGATAGATAACCACAGCAATTGTATAATTTAATGCTTATACTAGGACACTTGTGAGAGCCAATGGGTGTGTTATTAATTGGGACAACCAAGTGAAAACTGGGACTGTCACAAGCAAAGCAAGATGTATTGCCACCCAACTGAAAACACACAAATTGGGGAAAATCTGCATGGGTGTAGGATGCCTTTATATCAGAAGATAAAGTTTTAGCTTCTCTTGATGTGGTACAGATGGACAGAAGTAAAGATAATACCAACTGGACCGACAGCTGTGAAGTATTGTCCTGTTTAGTCACTCTCTTGAGATGGCTGCAGGACTATGGCTTGGCAGTGGAACAGCTGCTCTGTATGTGGCCCCTTACAGCCTTAGGAATACCTGAGATAGCTCCTGCCCACTCCCCCACTCCCACCATCAGAAGGGAAGCTGAGGTTGCAGACAGCCAGGCTAAGTCTCCACTGCCGTGAAGGTGGGAGCTGGGACCAGCCAAGAAGCAACTGGGAAACACATTTGGGGTCCAACCAGTGCTTCCAGAAAGCCCATGTGATGCTACCGGCCACAGAGAGCAGAGAATTTTATATAGCACACTATTTACATGTGACCCAGATGGCTGAGCCTGGCTAGGAGTCATTGCCCTAGATAATTTCTGGATGCCAAAGCAAAAAGAAAACTCATGAAGCAAAAGCCTCTCTTTATTATCACCACTGTCCCTGGCTCTTTAACAGATGTGAGTAGAACAAAACTCAAATCTTCCATCCTCCCATCCTCTGGCCTGATATGTGGATTAGGACTCCTTTGATCTCTCATGAACCCATTCAACTTCCAACCCTGGATGTACACAGACCTCCCTCTCCATGGATAAGCACATAGTAAAATCCCTGTACAAAACATAAGCTACCAAAGTGTGAAGACCACCTAGAAATCAATGCAAATATTTTTATGTGAACTACAAAAAAGAACAGGGAAAAAAATCTCAGAAGATTTTCAATTGTGATTGTCATGAGATTAGATCTCATACTGCATCTGTAAAGTCAGAGAGGACAGGTGTGCCAAAGAAAGTTCTGAGATCAATAAAGCCTTCAAAACTGAGAAGCACTAGTACATGGTGGCTGTATTCTGTAGAAATTGAACAAAGAAGTGGAGATTAAATTTGGGAAATTCTTCCAGAATGCACAGGAAAAGGATAAAGAAATGAAAATAATGATAGAAATCAAAAGTGACATGGAAGATATATCAAAGGAACTCCAATATGCATATATTAAGAATTCTAGAGAGAGAGAGAGAAGACAGGAGAAATGGAAGGAGAAGAAATGGTTTACATAAGAAGATAACTTTCCTAAGCTTAAAAAAGACTTGAGCCTCAGACTAAAATTGTTCTCAAAGTGCCAGATGTAATTAATGAAAAGAGATTTCCACTGCAACATATCCTAGTGGGCTTTTAAATTTTAAGTATAAAACACAAAAATATAAAAAGGCATCCAGAGAGAAAAGAATGGGTTACCTACAAGGATAAAGAATCAGATTGGAGTCCACTTTTGTGACATTAACTGTTGGAATGAAGTGGAACAGCAGCTGCGGTTTTGAAAGAAGCTTGTGACCCGTAATTTGGTTTACAATCAAGTTGTCATTTATATGATACATCAAAGGAAAGACATACTCATACATGCAAGGTGACAGAAAGAACTGCAGTGATGAGGCTGTTAAAAAATAAATGAATGGAAATAGGGAAATCAGAAACTTAAGGATAAAGCCAATGAAGAAAATAGAGTTAAATCAAAATAATTATTGTCAATGAGAAAGCAAAACTAAATGTAAATGTAAACACTTGTTCTTGGGGAAGAAGTCCATAATTTACAAATAATTACTAATAACATTAATATGGAAGTCTAAATATATATGAGAAAAACCTTGGAAGTTAGAGATGGGTTAGATATGAATGAAAAAGCAAGGAAGCAAAAGTAAAACAGAAGAAAAAAACCCCACAAAGAACAAAACCAGATGACAGGTATGAGACCAAATGTAAAATAAGTAAGTAAACATCCTCTTTAAAGAAAAGGACTCTCAGAGAAAATGAGGAAAGATCTATCAGGTGAGCACAGATACAAAAATGGTTGGAAACACAAGAAGACAACAAAATATCATAGTTGTAGTGGGATCTTTAAATGCACAGCATTCTCAATCACTGATATATCAAATAGAAAAACAAAATGAAAATTGTTGAGTGGTGGTTCTCAAACTTCCCTTCCCCCACTCAATACCCCTTAGGGACCGGGGCACACCACTCCCATCACCTCATCAGTGTTTCTTCGAACAAGGAATAACAGATGATTTGAGAATATTGATATTTATACCTATGGGTTCTCTCTACCTACCTATTCATCCATCCATCCATGATATCTATTTCTTTCTATCCATTGGTCTTTTACATCTGTATCTGTACCTGTATCTATACCCACATTTATGTATACAGGTCCTAAATGTACCTCTCTCTCTCTGCCTATATCTATATTTCTATAACTAAACTCATATCTCTATCTATCTTGAAAATCAAGAGATTTTGAAAAAGCATCCTACCCCAAGAGATCCTGACTTACATTCCTGGCTGGGTGTGCATATGTGGGGTGTTAATATAAAAAACTCATTTCATTGAGAACCACTGATAGAATGGAGTTGAATAATAAAATTGAGTAAGATTGGTCTAATGGCTATTACAAAGTTAATTTAATCCTAACAATAGCTCTAGGAGGCAGAGGTTTTCCTCTCAGCATTTTACACTGAGGGAACAGCAGCTAGAGTGGTCAAGCTCTGGCCCCTGCAGGCACCTAGCTGGCAGGGGGCAGGGCTGAGATTAGGGGCCAGGCAGTGAGTGCTGGGCCTGGGCTCCCAGTCTCTCTGTGGCTTCTCAGTCCTGCAGAGAACACAGTCTCTTCTGAGATACTTAAGGAATTTAAGAAAATGTCTTTGGCTACTGAGTGGACCTCATTTCATTCCCAGAGCAGAAATGGTTCAGGATATATTCTTTCACCATGTGGCAATAAAACAAGAAATTAACACAAATGTTTAAATGTAACAAGAACAAAACCCAAGTTCCTGGAGAAAAAGAAGAGGCAAGCTTGAATGACTTGGGCAAAAGGAGCAAAACAGGATGACAGATTATCTAGAAAGTACAGAGGAAGACAATAATACATGTCAATACTCATAGCATGAAGCCCGAACTATGCTTAAAAGGGAGTGTACTGCTATCCATGTGCTCTTCGTTACACAGGGAAAGTAACAAACAAAGCTCTTAGTTCAAGGAGTTAGCACAAGAAGAATAGCATAAACTGAAGAAAACAGGAGGAGAGACATTATGAAATAAACCCAGAAGTTAATTAATTAAAAAATAACAAAGTCCACAGAAGAACTGAAAAGTAGAAGCAATAAAAAACACAATGATGGGCAAAGAGGGGCACTAAGAATATAGCCCTTGGTGCATAAAGGCAGGGGTTTATAACTGCGAACACGAAGGAGATCCAACAGCATTGGAGTCTATGATATAACCTATGCTGCTGAATTTAAAATAATTATAAAATGAGCTTTTTTACTAAAATATAGAATATCCACATTGATATTGAGGTAATATACTTGAACAGTGCAATAACCATGGAAGAAAATAAAAAAGAAAAAACACTGAAAAGGAAGAGATAAAATAATGAGACAAATTTATTTGCACAAGATATTGCTTCTTGCCTTAAGGGCCCGGGAGAAATCAGTTGGCAGTGTTAGCATTATTACAGAGGGCTCATTGACTTTACAAAATGACTATACCAAAAATACCAGTCTTTTAATATAGTAGCAGAGCCCAGCTAGAAAATATAGCAGAAGGAAGAGAAGACCCATTCACAGCAGCAACAAAAAGAAAAACAAAGCTGCCTTGAAATATTTAGGAGTGAAGATAACAGAAAAGAAATATGGCTGAAGTGAAAATTAGAGCCCCTTCCCCAAGGTTATGAAAGATACATCAATGGAGAGACATGTCATGTTCTTGGAAGGGAAGAGGGGTAGCTGTCATAAAGATGTGAGTTCTACCTCAATGAATCAGTAGGTTTAATGGAAGTTCAATGGGAATTCTGATGTCAATTTTTTCAACTTGACAAGATATTTTTAGGAGTTATTTGGAGGCAAAAAGGAACAAGAACAGTCAATAAAAAATTCAAAAGTGAGTTTGGGGACTTATAGTATCCTATGTTTAAAGTGATCATAATATTAAACGTTTTCATAATCTTACATTAAACTTTTGGGCACTGACACATAAATAAACAGACACTTAAAGACATGGATAAAAACTCTAGAAACATATCCTTAACTTCATAAAAATTTAATAGATGTAAATCTGGCATTTTGAAAGTTTTGTTAGGACAACTGATCAACTAAATTTGAAAGAATATGGTTAGATTCTTCATTACAAATAACAAATCAAAATAAATTCCAAAGGTATTAAAGCAAAACAAACTGTAAAGAAGCAAAAGAAAACACAGAATATTTACTTAATCAGCATAAAAGTAAAGGAGAAAACTGTAAAAGAGAATATTGATAGATCTGATATCATGGGAAATTTAAATGGTCTGACATTAAAACACACCCTGAAGAAAATTAAATAGCAAATGACAAACTGTAAGGGAAGGCTTTTTATAGCATATAATGCAGACATGAAGTTTTTATGGTATGTGATATGTATAGCTTGTAATAATATGGAGCTCTCCTAAGTCAATAAGAAGATAAATGCTAATAGAAAAACCAACAGCAATTTACAATTAAATTCACAGATAAAAAAATGCATGGGCCAATAATTACACTATAAAAAGGATAACCCAACTAGTAATAAAAAAAGGCAAATTAAGAAACAAGATGCCATTTTCACTTTTCAAACTGATGATGTTTTATTTCCTCAATTAGCTAGTTTTTGTGAGAATAAAACATGCCCTCTAATTCATTAGTGGTGAACAAAGTGGCAAGAACATTCTAGAGGGATGTCTGACATTTTGGTATATCTCAAAATCTGGGATTTTTGAGAATTCCGTTGAAACAACTGATTGGCTAAATTTGAAAGAATATAGTTAGGGTCCCATAAAAAGCCTTAAAAATCACACATGCCCTTTAACTTGACAATTCTACTTGTAGATAATCTAAGGTAATTGTCAGAAATGTATTTAAAGACATATGCATAATACAGAGTTACTACTATTCAAGAGAGTGAAAAATTAGAAACAATCTCAATGTTCAATAACAGGGAATTCATTACATAAATTTTTTTACATAAATTTTAAGTAACTATATGATAGACTATTTTGCATAATTTAAAAATCCTGTTATAGAAGAAAATAATGACAAATGCTCACAATGAACATTTCAATAAAAATATGTATATTGTTTTATTCAATAAAATATGCAAAAGATTAAATCTCAGTAGATATAAAGGCTGGGGGGAAATACACTCCATCTTTCAGTGGTTCTTTGTGGGTGGTTTGTATTTTAATTCCCCATACAATAATTTTGTCTTGCCTCGAAGTTTTCTACATTGAAAATGCAGTATGTTTATGATTAGAGAAACATGATGGGTCAAGAATAAATCAACAGGGGAATACTAACCACTTGGGGGCAGTGGTGTAAACACAGCTCTGGGTGAGGGTAGCTTCTGAAGCTCCCTTCCATGTTTGGGCTCCTAGCAGCTGACTGTCGCGTTGAAGAGATAGCACCAGTGCACAATAGAAACAAAGTTGTGTGGTTCCACCTGTGGCCAGCCTTATAGGGCCTGTTTCCCTTCAGTTGGCCCATGATGCCCTCAGCCCACCACCATCCCCAACGCCGGCTTAGCCCTGGGTACCTGTGTGGGAGCCCGAGAGGGAGCTGAGGAGCCGGGAGTGCTGGCTGTGGCCATCATGCACCTCCACCACGTCGTTGAGGGCTGTGTGGAAGAAGGCGAACTGTCCAAACACCACTGTGGAGGAGACATGGTGTGGAGACCTCAGCATGGAATACTGGCCGCCATGTTGGGGGCAAGGAACTGGAGGTGTGGGGGCTGCAGGCCAGGAGCAGGGAAGCCTTGGAGGAAGTTGTTGGCTCCTGGGGCTAACTGCTTGCTGAGGCTTTCTACTGGCTGATCAGCACACTGGCCAGATGCCAGCCACAGGGTTGTTTGGAAGTGGAGAGGGCCACCTGGCATTCTCCCTCATGGGTCAAGGTAACAGTGAAGACTGAACTCAATGGTCAGGGGTGGTGGAAATGGTGCTGAGCTAACCCTATTCCTTTCTCAGATGGCAGTGGGCAGCTACTCATGGACATGGAAGGGCTTTTGGCAATGCCCCCTTCCATTTTTCATATGATCTCAGGAACCCTGTATTTTCCTTTATTTTTTCTTCAGAAATCCAGCTGACCAGGGCAGCCCTCAATGCAAGATCCCCCCCAGTTAAGAGGAATAAGGGTGGTGACTAAGCAACTGCTCCTGGGGAAGGAGCAACTGTCTGAAGAATGGGCAAACATCTTTAGCTCATTTCCCTCTGGCCAAGCCAAGGGAAGAGGCAAAATGGCATTTATTAAGCACCTACTGTGTGCCAGGTACTCACTAGAATGCACACTCTGTGAAAGCAGGAATATTTCTTATCCTGTTCACCTAACTCAGTACCCATTTTCAGGGCTCCAAAATGTGCTCTCCCTCTTGCTCCTCCCTCCAACCCCTATGACTCCTGCTCCTTTCTCTCCTCCCCTGGTTCTTGCCCTCAGATGCACCTGATGAACTGGGAGGCCAGTGCAGGTCTTACAGAGAGCTGAATTGGAGCTGTGCCTGCTATGGAGCCACTGACACAGCCCTTCTGGCAGTGACTGGAAGAAAGGAGGTAGCTGAGGAAAGCCCCTGTGATCACTGCCCTTCCTCCAACCAACTCTCTGCATGGAGGTTTCAGCCCAGTGAAACTAACCTGCCTTGAGGTTGGTTCTTTTAAAGGCCTCAGCTCTTTATCATGGGAGGAATCCAAGTACAAACACACCACTTATCGAGGATTTTCCTCTGTGTGATTGGACAACTTTTAGGACTTTACTAATGGTGAGCCTGCAGGTGAAAAGCTCCTACCACTTAAGTATATTGGGGAGCATGTACCCATGCACCTAACTGTACAGGTGCTGGGGTGGGAGTGGTCCATGATGGCTGGAGCTGTAGGTCAAGACGAGAGTGGGAGTTTATAGAGGGCAGGGAACATGTCTCGCTCATGTCTGTAGCAGAGTGCATGGACACTGAGAGATGCTTCACAAATGTTTGGTTACATCAGGACTTGCCCTACACCCACGCCAGGCTATCTCAGGAATCAGTGCCAGCTCTCTGCAGGTTGCCCCATCCGTCCCTCTCCTAGATGGTCAGGATGGATCAATGTCCTTTATCCCACCCAACACCAGTCCTGCTTAGAAATAGTTGTTACTCTTCCTATGAAGAGGTGATCCAGGGAGAAAGCATCAAGGTGGGTCACCTGATTGATCGCCCAGGTACAACCAGGCTGGTTGTCCCTTAGAATTTCCTGAATCCTCCAGGGATAGCAGGACTCTTTGATGTCCCCACTGCCAGGTGGCAAGTCTGGCTTCTTTTTGCCTGTGTCTCTTGGAATCTCGAGGTTTTTCTGCTGTCTCAGGACACTGACCTGCTCCTCACTTTTCTTCTTGGCCCTACCCATAGTTGCTGGACCAGGTTCCCAGTCTCAGATGAAACACTGAAGCATGGTGGTTCCCAGCTCTGTCCCACTCCTTCCTTCTTCCTGCCCTTTGGCCACCATCGCCTGGCTTCCCAATCAGCCTGGAACTGCAATCCGTCTATTGAGTCTTAGGCTGTGTTAGCCTCTGGTGTCCCTGCCTTCCCTCTGTCCTGGCCAGTTCCTCCCTAGCCATATCCCCTGGTTCTGCTGGCCTCCCCAGGGCCCCTCCTCCCACGTGTGTCAGGAGTGTGCCTACAGTGTATCCTACTTCCACTTCATGGCATCTGCACCCACGTGACCTGCATAAGAGACTATTCTTTCCATTCCCATAATGGGAGTACAATTGAGAGTGGGATTGGGATACAACTGAGAAGGGCCAGAGACCTTGGAAGAGGTCCAAAAACATACAAACAGACATGCAACACCTCCATACCATAGTCCTTGGGCACGGTGACAAAATAGAGGCAGATCTGTCCACTGGTGTAGTTCTGGGGGTAGTTGGGAGACAAGACTACTCCATCTGAACCCACATACTGTCCCCCACAGGGGGCTGAAAGAGAAACAAGAGAGGGTCAGGTGACCTTGCAGACCTCTCATCAACAGTTGTCTTCTGTTCTGCCCACCCCTAGCCTGAGCCACTGGTCCTGGTGGGGCTGCCTGAGGGTTGCAGCCACTAGGGTGGAGGAAGGGAGTTCTGAAGACATCCCTGGCTGGCATATGGCCCAAAACCCACCCTGATGCCATCCAAGGCCCTCCAGGCCACAAGTTAGATCTTGCCCCTCTAACTAGTAATACTCTTTATCAATCCCTAGAGGCACAGGGGCCTGGGATTGATCTTCTGCCCCTGGATGAGGCTTCCCCCAGGCAGTCAGTGTCTCATGAGTAGACAGCTGAAGATCCCAGAGTAGCCCCACTGGGAGCAACATGCAACCCAGCCACCTTCTGTTCCCTTTCATGGTGCCCAGTTCCACAAGGGGTGGCCCTGAGTGTCAGCTCCTCTCCCCTGGGTAAAGGGGCCTCCTTGCTTTCCAACTTGGATGGCCACCAAGCTCCTGAAGTTCTGAGACTCTATCCCATGCCTCTTGCATGGGCCCTGTGGCTGAGCCAGACCCCACTGGCCTTAGTTTTACACATCCAACCTCTCAGTGACTCTTCCTAGGCTCAGAAACATGTCCAGGTCACCTTTAAACTCCCATCTCCCTTATACGAGCTGGTGGCACATCTGGGGGCCCCTGTGAGTGGGTGTGGGAACACTGTGATCTGAGAGTGAGGGCATGTTGATAGGGACTGTACAGCTGGTAAAATTACCAGCCTCTCTCATTCACAGTGAACACAAGGGGCCCACTCTGAGGGCCATTTCTCACCTCTCCCTTCCCCCAGCCAATAGCCCCTTCTGCCGCTGGCATGCTCTCACTCCCTTCAACCCCTTCCCGTCCCCGCTACGCCACCTGTGCACACTGGTCGGGGATTGTTCCATGCGGGCTTCCCATCAGGTCCCAGGACACAGCTGAGGGTAGAGGCACCCTCAACCTCATAACCCCCGTGGCAGTAGTACGTGATGGAGGAACCCAGCTTCAGGTCGGACCCCACTCGTGTGCCATTCTTGATGGAACCAGGATCAAAACATGACTCCCGTGGGTTTTCTAGAAAGAAGAAACACACACACACACACACACACACACACACACACACACACACACAGGACTCATTAGCGACCTAAGTCCATGGTGCACCCAAGAAAAGACTCTGACTCGAATTAGCCACAGAGCATATGGAGATTTGGGATTGGTGGTCCTTCCTTTAGGTGAAGAATTAAATTTTCCTTTTTCTCCCACATTCTTGCCCTGACCCACAAAGGAGCAAGTCACAGCCAAACACTGGGGGCCTTTTGTCATTCCTTGACTCACTCCTCTCCAAGAGAGGCTGCCTGCTCTCATACCCATACCTGGGAGGGATTTCTGAGAGCATGGGTACCAATACATAGATTTAGGAAGGAAGTAGGAAACCCCACTTCAAGCCCTCGGCTTTCTAGGGTTAAATAGTTTTCCAGGATTATGCACTGGGGTATTGGGTGCTTGCTACTTTATTAAAACAGTAGTGTTTTTCCACTTGATTTTCATTGTATATATGTCTTCCCAATTAGGCATTCCATGAGGTGCCTAACATACCCCTTCTCTGCCCCTCTATGTTGGATGAGACTGAACTTGGTGCTGCCTGAGCAGTTGAGTGCACTAGTTGGGACCCCACATCTCTGGAGAAGGGTACTCTGCAGCCTCCCTCACCATTAGCTGGAAATCCTGAGCAGATCCTGGGAGCCAGTGTTCACATGCACCCATTGCTCCTTTTCCTCATCCAAAAGACCGCTCATCCAAATACCATTGGTGGTGTCATGGCTGGGCAACGTCAGGACACAGCTGAGGCTGGGCAGGGTGAGGGACATGCCCCTGGGTGTCAGGGCTCCATTTGGCTGCTGGAGGCTACCCTACAGGGAGGTCTAGAGATTGGGGCTCACAAAAAAGTGCCAGCAGCCCTTTCAGGAGGACTCAGAAGTTCAAATAGCAGATTTAAGAAGAAAGAGACAGAATAGAAGGGATCAGAGTTCAGAGATGAATAGCTGAGGAATTTTGCTGAGGCTGTCGTTGTCACTTGGACATATTTTAGGCCACTTTTCTGAGGCAGCCACTGCTTGGGGGTGCTACTCAGCTGCTAGTCAGCTCACTGACTGATGGGATGGGGCTCTGAGAGTCCAGGGTCCTGCCAAGTCCGGCTGCTCTTGCACTGGAGCCCTTATGATGGTCCTGCTCTTTGTCTTTGATGATAGCTAAGGGTGCAGTGGTCCCAGATATACTATTGCATTTAAATTCAGCTGGGACCCAGAAAATGGTCCCTTGTCTAGCAGACGTCCCCTCAGTGGCTTCCTTATGCACCCTGTGCTGTGTCACCTTTAACCCCTCATCAAATCTGTCTTCTCTTGAAGCCTACTGGCTCTGGCCAGAATACAACTGGTCCATTGGGTGACCCATCTGAGAATCACAGAGACACAAGGAACTGTCACCATCTTCTATTTCATCTCTCCTTTTAACAAGTGACAGCAGGTCAAACCTAATTTGAAGTTCCAAGAAATTAGGTAACTTAGGACTAGGTTGACACAGCTTATAAGGGGATGATGACTAGCTGTGGCACCCAATATCCATTTCCCCTCTTTGTCCTTAAATAATAGAAACCAGATTTTGTCAGAGTATCAAGATACCAGCTAAAATCCATACATTCTGACCTCCAAGCAGCTACATCTGGCCAAAGAGACACAAACACAGTTAAGTCAGAGAGTTTCCTGTCCTACTCAGAGTATAATCCCAAATCCTTACAGGCCTACAAGCCCTGCAACTTCTACTCCTAACCCTTACCCCTCTATGATCTTGATCTCAATTCCTATCATCCCTTTGATAACTTTGCTCCAACCACATTGGCCTCTGTGCATGGAATATTCCTCCATCCACATGCTCTCACTCTCTCTCATCTCTTTCAGGATTTAATACAGTGTCTTCTTCTCAGAGACACTTCCTTGACCAGCTACTTAAATATTTGATATTCCTCTCCCCACCACTCTCGGTCACCTTTCTCTGTACTAGCATTAGTACTATCTCATGTACTATATATTTACCCAGTTTTTTTCTATCTCCCTACAAGAGAATGTAGGTTCCATGAAGCAGTTATCCAGTTTTATCTACTGTTCTAGTCCAGTGCCTGGTACATGGTAGGCACTCAATAAATATTTCTTAAATGGATAAATTTGGGACATCAAGAAAGACTGCTTAAGAGAAAGTGACTCAGCTGAGAGAATGCTCATTGGCCCTTTATTCCTTCTTTCCTCCTTCCCCCAGTCTGAACTCAGACATGATGGCTGAAACTCCAGTCACCATCTTAGATCCTGAGATAGCCATGAAAATGGGAGCCATGTCTCAGCATGGTAGGACAGAAAGACAAGAGCATTGGGGGTGGGGGTCACCTCATCATCCCAGGATGACAATCTCTATATTTTTTTTATGGGAAGGAGAACAAACTTCTACCTCATAGAAGAAGCTGTGATTTTGGGTAACAGCTGGGCATGTCTGTCCCAGAACTTCACACCATCAGAAAGTCCTTTCTTCCCTTCTCTGTATGGCAAAAACTCCTATAATTTTTAATGCCACTGTCTTTTGAACAAGTTTCCTGAACTTTGCCTTCTGTCTGGCAAAATTCTGTTTTTATTTCCTGAATTATAGCATGTGTGACATTATTTTGGTAGGTTGGTTAAGTGTATTTCTTTCCAGTGGATTCTGGACTCCTAAAGGACGGGACCATCACCTATTCTCTTCATAACCCTGGCAATTATCACAGTGCTTGGTATTAGAGCCTGCTCTGTTTGGCACATAATGGATGCTTAACAAATGAATGCTGAATTGATTGGCTGAACACCTCAGGACTTGGCAAATCCACAATCACATCAACAATTCCAAATACAGACTGTATTTTATAGTTTCTCACATGTCAGAGCAAGAAGAGCTCATCATTCCAAACATTATCCCATTAATGAAAATGACAAGGGTAATGATAATTATGATAGCCCCTTACAGAGGGATATCACGTTATAATTTTCAAAGTACCTTCCAATCTGTTATCTCATTTGTGCCTCACAAAGGCCTCTGAAGCAGACAGGGCCAGGTGTGTTCCTATTCAGGTTACAGATGAGAAATGTGGTGATCAGAGAGGCTAAATGAGTTTCCTAGGCCATTCAGCTGGGAAGAATAGAATTAAGACAAAAATCAGGTCTTTAGTCAGCCAGACCAGAGCTCAGATGTGAATGATAAAACTATAATGACTGAAACGTCATTGGGATAATAATAAATAAAAACCATGCCCTCTAAAACAAGAATAATAAAAGAACCAGCTTCTTTTTGTCCTAATGGATAAGGAATATTTCTAAACACTGTAATAGCAAGACATTGAAAATAGCAATCCACACACCCAAGCAGTAAGGAACTGGTTAACAAGGCTGGATTACAGCCATCCATTGAAATACAAGCAGGCTTTAAAAAGAATTGCAAAAGTCTTTGAATACAAATATGGAAAGACGACCAAGATCGATCATTGGACAAAAACCAAAACAAAGTAAAAACAAACCCATGTGACATATTAGTACAGATGGTATGATCTCTATTCACATGGAACGGAGATCAGCAAACTACAGCCCACAGTCTCACTGACTGTTTTTTTTACAAAGTTTTAATAAAGTTTTATTGAAACACAGCCATACCTATCTGTTTAAATACTGCCTATGGCTGTTTTAGCATCACAAGAGCAGAGTTGAGCAGATGTAACAGAGAGCTCTGGCCTGCCCAGCTTAACTATTGTCTGGTCCCTTACAGAAAAAGTTTGCTAACCCTTGTTCTAGAATTCATGCTACCTTTTATTCACATAAAATATCTGGAATGAGATAAAAAATCATTAATAATGATACTTCAGGGAATGGTAGTAGTGGGAGGTGTTACATTTTTAGAGTACATCTTATGTGCTTCTATATTGCTTGAATTTTTCCAACAAACACATGCTACTTTTAAAATAGACAACCATGAATGTATTTCTAATTTCAATTTAAGGAAGAAAGACCCATGGAAGTGGTGGGTGGTGGTAGTGTGGTAGGGAAAGCAGGTGTGGAAATCTGGTTGTAACTCCTTGGCCCATAATGTTACATCCAAGGGTTTGAAAGAGAAAATAGGTACTGTTTAGTACCTTCTGGTAGAAGCTGACCTGGGCCTTTCCTGAGTTATTTCAGATATTCTACCGCAGGTTTCAAACTCTTCTTCTGAACTTCTTCAAACTCCCTCTGTCTGCAACACTCCCCAGGCTTGTTCTCACACAGTGGGGTTCTTCTCAACCTTGAGGTCTCTGTTTAAATATCACCCACTGGGTGAGGTCCTCACCTTCACCAACTGCCATTCTATGGTTGACTTCCCATTTCTCTTCCTCATAGCAGCTTTCTCTTTCCTAATATCTTCTTCTAACTCCTTGTTGGTCTACTTATGTACTGTCTATTTCCATCACTCACCTTGAAGGTACCTTAGGGTGAGGGCCATGACCATTGTGCTCACCACTGCAGCCTCCATATTCAGGATAGGGCATGGCAGGAAGTGGGAGCTCAATAGCATTTGTTGAATGGATGAATGGTCTCTACACTCATGCATGGGTGTCCTAGCCTGTCTCAGGAGGAGGAGGCCACCACACCTGATGGAAGATGACAAGAAAGTCTCCCCCCACCCACACACCCATTCTTCTGATGTTTTTGGCTTGGAGAAAGACACTAAGTCTCTCTGGGTCTCATTTTTAGTAATTATATAAAAAACCAGGATCCTCCTTATTTCCTATTTTTCCTTCCAGTAAAGGGTAAAGCTAACCAGGTAGCTGAATTCAGATGAGAATGCCTCAGAGTATGGTCCTATAGAAGTCCACAAATGACACGATTGCATTCAGAATCATCTAGAAGACCTATCTAGAATGACTTAGACAACACAACCTCCTTCCAGGTGCAACTGGACAGAGACACCTACAACCTTGCCCATCACTGTCTTCTAAGTAGGTGAATCTCCAAGACTTATAGGTAACAGAAATGTCTATCCATCTGATTGTCCTGAGGATGTGAAGTCCATGGAGGCAGGAACTTTGTTTTTTTCCCCGCTTTGTTCTCAGCCCCTATAACAGTGTCTGGCATACAGAAGGTGCTAAGTAAATATTTATTGAGTGAACAAAAGAGTAAAACTGCATGACTTGCCCTTGGCCCTAATGAAAAAGCTTAATTCCATGGCACTGTTCAGTGGATGCTTGCCTGAATCCTGGTCAGTCTTAAGGTCCTTTGGGATTTGGAATTGCGACCTAGACTAGGAAGTGATTCAGGGTCAAAAGTGAGGCCACCATACTTGTCCTAGCAAAAGCAATGAACATGCATCTATAGAGAGAAGAGAATGTAGCAGATGCTCAGGAAAAAGCAGGGAGGAGACCAAGTGGTCCTGGAGATAGGAGGTAATCTCAACCTTCGACTCTTCCTTCCTGATTCCAGTCCCTTGGATGTTTATGCTTCCTGCCCTTGAGCTCTTATCTTTTAAAAAGATGTTCCCTTTTTGTGTTAAGAGAAAGGGAGTTTTTGTTATGTGTACTGTTAAGATATAGAACCTCTCTTATCTTAAATTATTTTGGCCATTAATTTTCTTATAAGACACTTTTGTCTCAAGTTTGTTTGAACATGGTTTTTTGGTTTTTTTTTTTGCATTTTTATAATAAATTATGAGTGGATCTCTTGATTTGAAACTAAATGACCCCTGAGTCAGCTGCGACCACACTGTTTCTGCTTCCCACTTGGGAATTCAGCAGGATGTGGGGAAAGGCCCTAGTCTAGAAGTCTCCAGTCAGAGGAGGGGTTGACCTCAGACCGTGGTCTTCACTAGACTAAGCCCAGCAGAATCTGGCAACATCTCTCTACATCACTCCCCTCATCTCCCAAACCAGGACACTTGAAGCCACAGCTCCTGGGAGACCCAGATACTCAACATTCGAGGAGATTCAGGGCTCCTGGACAAAAGTCTAGACAGCATTCTGCCTCTGAACACAGGATGGCATCTACATGGATGAGGCCAATGCTTCTCTTCCTGAGGATCCAGACCTCCCTCAGTGTGCTGGTCCTGATGGGCTGCATCTCAGTGTATGGTGCTCTGTGGACTTGTGCAGCATATTTGCCAGGGGTTGGAGACATATATAGGACACACACACACACATGCCATACATATTCATGCTATAAACATTTCACACTCAGGTGTGTGCAAAACATCATCTCACACTTTGTATCTTCAGTAAACAGAAAATGTACTGCATTTGACGGGGCTAGCCCCATGAGGAGGGTTCCAAACTCTTCTCTGTTCCAAACGAGAGCAGAACATAAGAAATATCCATTTCTCAGGAAAGAAGGCAACAGATGGAGAATGTGGATCAACGTGTGTGCCAAGTAGCTCCTGGTGTTGGGCCCTGTGCTGGGGGTTGTGTCTGTTTCCTATCCCACACCAGCTCTTTCACCCAGTGCTCTGTCCTTCTTTGATGGGTGAGGCAGGGATGCTCAGAGAATATAAAGGGCTTGCTTAACACAGTTCATAAGCGATGAAGGCCACCCCATAAAGATATTGAGTATGGTGGGGATATCACTGAGGCCATGGGATCCGGTAGCAGAGTGGGCCCATTCCAGGAATCCAGGGATCCTGAGATGGGGAGAAGAAGACCATGGGGGCAAGGCAGAGGGTCCCTGGGTCCCATAAAATGGGCTGCCTGACCAAAGGCTAGGGCCATAGCAGTGAGATGGCTGATATTAGGGAGTATGCTATCTGAGAAGGAAGGAAGGAAGGCTGCCTTAGGCCTCACCAGGCACCTCCCACCCCAGACAGGCACATTTGTCTTGGTGCTTGAAAAACAGATGCCAACAAGGTGGCCGAGGGTGCACTGGCTGGCATCCCCTTTCCTCTTCCTTTGTAACTGGTCTCCTTCAGCCTCTTGGCTGGCTCAGATGGCTGCCTGGAAGGTCTTACTGAGGCTGTGTTTTAGAGCTGGGGACCCCTCCAGGTGCAGTCTTGGGCCAACAGCTGGAAGTGGGAAGGGCTTTGGGAAAGGGGGCCCGGAAGTGTGGCTCTAGCCTGTGTTTTCAGTGAAGGGGACTGGGGAAGAGGTGGCTGCAGCCAGGATGCCGTGAACCCATGAACTTATTGCATCCAAGGACAATGAGCTGAAGTCCTTTTGTGAAGAAGCTGGAAGGGGTGACTTCTGGGGTGACATTTTGGAATCTCCACCCGGGAGAAGTCCCCAGCTGGGACATGCTGGAGGTGGCTAAGGCCAGGGTTAAAAGCCATCACTTGTGGTGGATCCAAGTGCCATGCTTGTGTGACTCTTTCTGGTCATTCTCAGTCACTTGAGTGTGGGTGTGACACAGGGTGTTGTTTTGCAAGGCTGCAACAGAATGGCCAGGGGGCAGGGAGCTTAGGGTACTTCTGTGCGTGCAATGGAAGGGGTGAACAGTAAGAAAAATGAAGATGATAATATAGCAGTGGGGATGGCAGTGGCAGAGTGATGGTCCTGGGCGGAGTCAAAGTCATGCCTCCCCTAGAATTCCACACTATGTAACCATATTTGTTCTGACACCAGTGCATGCAGAAGGGTTTGGGAACAGCAGGTTTACTGATAGACAGCCGGTGTCTGGAGGAAGAGAGGTTGGCAAAATATCCATTATCCAGGCCAGCCCCATGAGGAGAGACCATGGCAAGACATTCTCTATTTTGTACACTAAGTATCTTCTAGAACTTTATCTGACAAAAGAGCAGTAATTTCGAAGATCTCGATGTGCTGATGGATGTGAAGTACTTAGGACCGTGCTGGCAGTGGATGGATGCTAAGTTAGCTCTTGTTATGATTGGTATTATTTGTGAGTGTATGTGAGACATTCCCAGCAGTTGCCAGAAATATTTAATTAAGGAACCCTTTAAAAGGTTGCTGAGGTCCGACACTATGCAAGTGGGGGCCATGAGCCAGAAACTTTTTAATTTTAACGGATAATATGACCCCATTTGTCCACACAGGCTGATGAGGCCCGGGTGAACTTGGGTTAGCGCACCAATAACAAAATCAATCATCTCTAGAGTATCTGTAGAGTGTTTAGCACCTACTGGGCATTGTACTCCTACATATAATATGTAGGTATAAAATATCTTTTAATTTTAACCTTCTGCAGCATAATTATTATTACCACCACTTTATAGATGGAGGGACGGGTTCCAAGAGATAATAACTTGCCAAGTGCACAAATCAAGCAAGAAGTGGGGCTAGGATTTGCATGATGGTGTCTGGGATAATTAGTGAAGAAGAAAAGGTCACCCAGAGAATAACATGGTAGAAGCACTCGGAGCAGCTGGGAGCCTGGAGCCTCTCTTACTCTTGCTGTTGGAAAATTACGGAGCACCTGCTATGTGCCAGGTGCCAGACCAAGGGCTCTGAAGCTCAGGGTCATGGATCCTCACGTGTCTGTGAGGCAGGGATCAGCCTACCAGCATTTTGTGATGAGAGAATGGAGGCTTTGAGAGGTTCAGGAACCTGCCCAAGGCCACATGGCTGCGAAGTAGAGAATGTGAGCCTGGGACGCAGTTCACTGGTCATCTAGACTGTGTGTGTCTAGAGGGAGATGTTTATGGGAGCGTGGCTGTACCCATTCCTTCACAGTCTGTCTTGGGCCACCTGAGTGCTGCAGTGGCAGCCCTGCGTGGTGGGGACAGAGGCCAGATGCCTCAGAAGCCTAAAATATGAAGAAACCCGTGCTGATCCCTGCTTTGACTGCTTTGCTTCAGCTTGCGAGGACTGACCATCACAGGAAAAGGACAGAAGAGGAGCAGGGATGTGGCAATAGAAATGAGGTGCAAGCAGAGTGCGGGCCCCGCTGTCTCCCCGGCCTGGGGCACATGGGAAGGAAAGACTAGGCCACCTGGAGGGCCACAGGGCTGGGAGGGGCTCTGCCAGTGACCCTGCCTTTGCCCTCCTCGAGGCCCCTCCCCTCCGCCAGGTCTGCCTGGCCCTGCCCTCCCTATGCTCAGATGCCAGGGTCCTACCTGTGTAGTCGATAGCGAAGCCCGCGCTGCTCACGGATGCATCACTGCGGAAGGCCAGGAAGAGGCTGTTGCTGCTGCTTTCAATGCGGCCGGGAAGCTGAGAGCCATAGAAGCTTCCTATGAGAGGGCTGAGAGAGTCCCGTCCGTCGTAGATATGGAGGAAGTCATAGCCAGGCTCCAAGTTAAAGCTGGGGAACAAAAACATCCCGCCCCCACCCCACTAAGGTCAGAAAAGGCTCTTGTTGGGCATTAGGCTCAACCGGGGAAGGGGGACTCCCAGACAGCGAGCCCTCCACCCCATTGGTGCCTGGCTCCTGACTCTTCCAGGTGGGAGGGAGAGCAGGAAGCCCTGATGGTCTCCCAGTCAGGCGAGGACGTGGATAAGCCAGGCCTGGGGGCAGAGAAGACTGGTCTTCTTCTGGGCACTAAAGCCAATGCCCAGAAAGCTAGAGCTGAAAACCCAACATCCCTCTTTCTGAAAAAAAGTATTTTTAATTGAGATACATTTGACATAGAATATTGTGTAGATTTAAGGTGTGCAACTTGTTGATCGGATACATTTTATCCTGTAATAGGATTGCCATAGTGGTGAAAAGTAGTCCCTCTATCACATCTCACATAGTTATCACTTCTTTATAGTGGTTGGAATAACTAAGATCTAGTCTCTTAGCAAGTTTGAAGATTATAATGCAATACTGTTGTCTGAATTCACTACACTCTGCACAAAAGGAAAAACGAGTTACCAATTCTATATACTGAAGAGTCAGTCAGAGCAGGTAAGCTCTCTTATCTGCTTGCACTGGTCTTTAGACTGTGTTAGACTGCACCTCCTTTTCCAAGAGGGAAAGAGTCACCCAGGGGGCCATTCCCAGGTGGGGAGGGGTCTGTTTTCATGAAGAAGCTGGCTGTGTCCCCTCATCGCCGTGCCAGTTCCCAGCTCTTCTCAGATTCTGCTATCACCCCACTCCTGGCACCTACAGGTATGCCTCTTTCTTAGTTATCTTGATGCTCATGTGAAAAAAAAAAACTGAATAAAGAAATTAGCAAATTGAGTATTAGAGTCCTTGAATATCATCAATCCCACTGGTTTGGCTAGAGTGAAAATGATGGAAAATGCCAAGACTGGCAAGAATGTGGAGCCCCTGGAGCTCTCAGAGCCTGCTGGCAGGATGGTAAAGTTGCTTGGCCCCTTTGGAAAGCTGTTCACCTACTAGATCTGAACATATGCTGGCCCTATGAGGCAGCGACTCCATTCTTAGGTATGCACCCAGCAAAGTCATGGATACTGGTCAAGGGTACAAACACAAAAACAATAGAATGTGATCTGAGAACAGATCTGGGACACTAACTTGTTCAGAGCTGAGCCATGCGCTGGCATCCTCGGATACTCCACCTGGACTAAGAATGGGACAGCAGTTCCACTCTTTAGCTGAGACACGTGGCAGAGAGAGGGAACCATGACATCTCTAGGACAAAGTGGGTAGGGCTGGCAGGGAGATGGGATGGGGATCTGGGGGAGGGATCTGGTAGGGGAGCCGGATATATACTGGTCTCCTTCCTCCATGGTACCCTCACAATGGGGTCACCTGCTGAGGCACTTCCTAACTGCCTTGTCTATCCCTGTCTTCCTTCAGTCATCACATTTTGTCTGAGTGTGCTCAATGTACCAGGTGCTTGCACGGTGCTCAGGACACAGGACTATGTCCGACGCTACACCTTCAAGATGGCAATGGGGCTGAAGGCAGCGACGGGTATGACAACAGCAAAGCAAAGTACAAAGCCTGTGCGGGCACATGGGATCACAGCACAAAGTTCCTCAGGGAGGAGGAAATGAGACTTTCATGGAGGCCAAGTTGGTGTCAAGTTTTGGGAAGTGCAGAGACCCCTGATGGTTGGACAAGGAGGGAAAAGGAAGTCTCCATGAAGGGAGCAGCAGAGGCAAGATCACAAGGGCAAGGAATAGTCTTGAAGCTGTGAGCAGCTCAGGCTGGCTGGAGCTCAGGGGTTAGGATGGGGTCGGGGGGACTGGGTGGAGAGGGAGGCAGCGGCCAGATTGCTTGGACTGAAAAACCAAAGTTCTGAGTTTATAGGAAGAGGAAGCCACGACAGGACTTTAAAATAAGAGATCCATTTGTTTGTGTGTTTGTTTTCAAATAGAGGTATGACTTACACACCATGAAATGATCAGCTCATAAATGTATCACCTATGGGTTTTGACACATGCCTAGCAAAACCCAGGCCATTCCCACCATCCCCAAATTCTCCCCTTCCCAGTCAGTCTTCCCCAGAAGCCACTACTGAACAGATTTTTATCACCATGGATTCATTTAGCAAACTGAATCCCAAAATTTCATGTAAGTGGGATCCTACATAATGGGCTCTTTTGGGGCCATCTTCTTCCGCTCAGTGTGATATCTTTGAGAGTCAGCCGTGTTGCCTCTATCAGTTGTTCACCCCTTTTTGTGGCCGAGTAGCATGTTATTGCATGTTCCCATGGAAGCCGAGGTGGTTGTTTTAGCATTTTCACATGACAAGATCACCGCTATAGCTAACTCAAGAAGAGGCTGGCATGGGGGGGAAGATGGGGACTGAGGAGCCAGTCAGGAGACTATGGGAGTAGTTTGGAGGGTAAGTAGTGAGAGTTTCAATAGCACAGTAGCTCGGACGTTGGAGGGGAGAGGCAGATGTGAGGTTCCAGGCCTTGCTCACTAATGGAAGCAACAGCTGCAGGAAGCTGGCACTCCCCGGGGGTCAGGAGAGAGCTCTTCTGGGGTGGGGGCAAGTCATAGGCTCAGTTTTTTACGTGTTGCATCAGAGGCACCGTCAGTCACCAGACCCCCAACAGCTGGACAGGAGAGCCCGCAGCTCAGAAGGCAGTCCGGGCTGTGGTAGCACGGAGTCCCCTGTTTCTAAGACTGAGGTGAAGCCATCGGAGCAGAGGAGCGGGCCCAGGAAGGGAGTGTGGATATGAAGAGAAAAGGCTCCCGATAGAGCCTGGCCAAGGAAGGCAGGGCATAACAATGCAGCTGTGAAGTCACAGAAGAAGTTGGAGAACTGGAGGAGAATAACTTCATGGAAACCAAGGAGAAAAATCAGGGTAAGGATGGAGGGAGTGATCGAGAGGTACAGTGGGATAAAACATGGGAAGTGCCATTTTGTGTAGCAACCAGGAGTTCGCTGGGGTCTCTGGCGGAGGCCCGCAGGCAGAACCCAGGTATCCGTGGTCTGAGTGTGAACAGGAGGCGAGGAAGTAGACACAAGCAGAGATGATTCTTTTGAAGAGTTTGCCTCTAAAGGGATAAAGGAGGCAGTGTGGGAGGCAGGCCAGGAGCTGGATGGGGGAGGACCTGAGACAAACCCGAGCCTGTTTGCACACTAGGGAGTGTGAGGAAGGGAGCCAGGTGAGAGCAAAGGGGGAAACACAGAGGAGTGGGGCGTGGAAAGGATCCAGCAAGGGCCTGCTTTCTGAATCTCAACATCTTCAGAGGAAAGAAGAAAGAAAGAAATACATTAATGAAGGAGAAAGAAAGAAAGAAAGAAATAAAGAAAGAAATAAAGAAAGAAAGAAAGAAAGAAAGAAAAGAAAAGAAAAGAAAAGAAAAGAAAAGAAAAGAAAGAAAGAGAGAGGAAGGAAGGAAGAAAGAATAATAGTTACTTCAGTAATTATAAGGATAAAATAATGTATGAAGTCGATGAGCACAGCACAGGGCACACAGGAAACATCCAATAAATGCTAGTTTCCCTCCTTTGGGTTCCCTCGTCTGCTCCCAGCAGACCTGTGTGCACTCACCTGGAGACCCTGGTCTAAACCCCCCAGCTGCTCTGAGCCCCTCGTCTCCCACCTGGGGGAAAGGTACATACATGTTAAATACCAGGGCGATGACGTAGTCCGGAGAGACAGTCACTTTCCAGTCACACTCCTTGCCTGGTGGGTAAGGTTCTGGGTAATTTGGCGACAGAATGACTCCTGATGGTCCTGTCAGGTCTCCACCGCAGGGAGCTGGGGAGAGAGGAAGACAAGGGTCAGGTCTGGGTGCTGGGGAGGCAAAGTGGAGGAGGGACTGAGTCTGGCAGATCTGAGTGAAAACCTGACTCTAAGGGCCGAGGGGAGGACGGGATGTAATGGGTGCAGGGTTTTACTTCCAAGTGACAGGAATGTTTTGGAACAGAGGTGGTGGTTGTGTAACATCGAGAATGTACCAAATGCCACTGAATTATTCATTTTAAAAAGTGAGTTTTATGTTATGTGAATTTCACCTCAAGAAATTATTAAAATCAAAACCGAACGACCTAGTTCTGCCACTTCCTGGCCATGAGGCCTTAGGGAATTACCCTAACCTCTGTGGACCTCAGCATCCTTTCCCTATTGCAGGAAGAGGTACTATTTCCCTCATGGATGGAGCTAAAGATGTTGGAGAGGTCTGTTAAAGCACCTGGAATACAGTAAATAATTCTTATTTGGAGGCAGTTGATACTCCTCTTTTAGACATTTGAAATACATGGTCTCCTGCCACTGCCTCCTGTCCAGTTTCCAGGTGAGCTTTGTGGGTGTTGATCCGAGACGTAGTGCGCTCGCCATCAGGGGGGTGGAGAATACAGTTATGCTCACCTGCCAAGCACGGCTGGCCCCCTCCCTGTCAATGCTCTTGGCCTCTGCCTGGAGCTGCAGATACTGTCCAAGTTTCCAGAAGACCTTGTCTAAGAGAGTGGAGGCACCTCACTTGGATGGAGATACAACAGAGCTCCATACTTCCATGGTGGTTCCCCATCCCCACCCCCCTGAGATGATGGGCCTTTTAACAGGCAGGGAGGGGGCAAGTGGCTGGTGAGGCAGCAAGCAGCTTACCTGGAGCCCACTGGGGCATTTCCCAGATCTGCAGTCAGGGTCTCCCCTAGATGGCTGGCTGAGTCACTGCCCTGAAGCAGTGGGGTCTGATAAGATGGGGGCTGGAAAGTGTATGGGATCATCCAGGAAATATGGTAGAGACTATTAGTATGGTTTGGTCTGAGAAACCCCACAGGGTGCCACTGGAGGTTGACGTCAAGTACATCAGCTGGGAGCCCACAGGAGTAGGAAAGTCATTTAAGGAGAAGCCAGAAAGTCTGAGACTGGACACAGGAGGTGGGAGCCAAAGGTGTGTCCAAGACCCAGCTCAAGGGCAGCCATAGTCTTGTCGCTGAGCTGAGCTTTACAGATGCATGCTGTAGCTTTCGCTCAGGGCAAGCCTTCGAAGGCTCAGTCAATGCCCACAGGGTCTTTTTAAAAAAACAGTAGGCTTCAGGCTGGGCCATAAAAGCCCTAATGTGGCTGAACATAGAGCCTGAGTGATCCCAAGAGTAGTGGTTCCTCTCCACCCCCGTGGAGAATATATCCCAAATCCCAACTGGAACAAACACTCAAGGGGGCACTTACTCTACGTCTGACGTGACGCATAGCATTCTAGATACCTCATGTCACTTCCCTCTCGCAACAACTCAGTGAGCTATGGATTCTTCTTCCTGGTTTAGAACTGAGAAGCCTGGGGCTCAGTGAGTTGAAAGACCCGCCCAGAGTCACTGAGACTCACCTTCTGCCTCGAAAGGGCAGCCCTTTCGCACTCTTCCTTTCTGCTCAGAATCTCCGGTAGCGGGGCAGGGGAGCAGCCCCCGCTGGGAGAGCTTCTCTGAGCAAGGATGGTTCCCTGCACCAGGCTTGCTTCTCTGCACCTCTGGCTTGCTTCTCCCCTGTGCCCTCTTGGAGAAGAGGGTTACATGAATGCGACATGCTGGAGGCCTGTACGATCTGGATAAAACCTTGGACTTAGCTCAGTAGGACCTATTGTCCCGTGCTCTGAGGGCCCAACCCTAGCAGCTGTCTGATGCAGCCTGGGTGGTCCCAGCTCCCTGGGGACCTTCCTAAAGGGGCACAGTGATGCCTCCATGAGGGAAAAGGCCACTGGGTGTGAGCTTCCTCTGTGGCTTGGGGGTCTCTTCCCCTCAGTTAGCCAGGGATGGGGGTGACCTGGCTATTTCTGAAATTGCCCCCATGATTCTTCTGCCCACTCCCAAAGTGCTTGTGGTTTGTTTGGGTTCTAGGCCTCTGCCCTGGCGCAGTTCCCTTCCAGATGGCTCCCTGGCATTGGGCATTCAGACATCTGCTTCCCACTCAGGACCCCAGCCTGGGCATCATTGCCCTCTGCCATTTGTGCGTCAAGGCCTGGCCGCACTCCTAGCTGCTTGGCCAGCAGGAGTGTTCCCGCTGCTCACGGCTGGTGGAGAGGTACGCAGAGGAAGGAAGTCCCTTCCCTTTCTAGGCCCCAGAACTAACCAGCAGGTCAGTCGAGCTGCAGGAGACCAAATGAGGTCTTGGCAACATCCCAGCATCACCTGGTCCTTTCAGCAGGTATTCACAGGGGTGGGAAGCCAGGTGGGAACTAGAAGCCAGGTGTTGCTTCCATTCCAGGATGTTTGTCCCACACCCACGGTCACGCCCTGTCCCTCCCTACTGTGAGTCAGAAACAGAGGCTGGAGCCTATAAACCATGGAAGACCAGGAGGGGGTGGTAGTAGACGGCTGGTCACCCCAGATGGCCAAAAAGTGGGCAGGCAGTCCTGCGGGGTGGGAGGTGTGAGAAACACCGTCAAACTCGAAGTTACACAGTCCTGGGTTCCAATTCTGACTGTGCCACTTACTAGCTATGAGTTTGGGCAAGATATCCCATCTCTCTGAGCCTCCACTTTCCCATATATAAAGTAAATAAAAATAACAAAAAGAGTAAGGACAATAACAACTTCTAAGGCACACTGGGTTCTCTGTGAGTCAGACGTGGTCTTAGGCGCTCTACAGCATGAGCTTCTTTCCTCCTCAGAACAGGGTGATGATCTAGGTCCTCCTAATGCCCCTATTTTACAGGGGAGGAAAATGAGGCCCAGGGAGAGTCAGCAATTTGCCCAAGGTCACACAGCTTATTGGGGTGAAGGCACCAGAGTCGGTCGATAGTTGAAATCCAGAACCTGAGCTCCAAACTTACCATCTGACGATTCCATTTGCAAGAATGGAGCTAAAACTTCTAGCCCAGTGCCTATCATGGGGATGGCGCTCAATAAATACTTGTTTTCTCCCTTTGCTTCCTCCCTATAATGAAGGGATATCAGGGCCAGCCAGACCAGTCATGGCAGACTGCCAAGGGAGCTGGAAATTAGGGGCTTGTCACTGGGATTTCCAGACTGTTTGAGAGAAGAGACAAAGACATTCATTTTGTTGCCCGAGGAACGTTTCCCCAAGCTGAGTACAGAAGAATGGGTAATGAAAGCTGAATTAACCTCTTTGCCCTGCTCGCTGCACATTTATTGCTCTCAACAGCTTAACACCGTGCAGCCCCCCCTCCCTTCTCCACCTGGGACAGTCTTGTCTCAGGACCTGCTTTTCTGTAAAAGAAGCTAAGGAATCACAGTCCCAGAGAATGCTAAATTTGGACGGGGCCTCAGAGTTCATCTAACTCCCTCTTGGGACTCACCAGAATTCCAGTGCCCTGTTGGGATTCATGCTCAGGGAAGGGAGGTAAGTCCAAAAACCCAAGAGACGAAAACAAAGAAGGGAATAATGGGAGGGAGGGAAGGAGAGAGGAAGGAGGAAGTGAGAAAAGGAAGGAGGGAAATCAGTCTTTCTTGAGATTTGGGTTAGTTGTGTCCTTACTCCATGATGCCATGAATTTAGTGTATTTAGTCTCACTTTATAGAATAGGAAACCAAGGCTCAGAGAGATGGAGCAGTTCTTCCAAGGCCACTGAACTAGTTAATGGCAGAGCCAGGATCTGAACCCAGATCTGTCTACTTCAGTACCCCACAATCTTTTGCACATACTATTCCATGTAGCTGAGATCTGACCTGTTTTTGGAAGCCAGGAGTCAACCTCCTGTCTGCTATGTATTCATTCACCATGCTCCTACTGCATAACCCGGGTGACTCCTAATCACCTTTGAGAGACAGGATTTAGTGTCTCACCTTCAGCACCAGGCCTCAGAGCTTGGCCTGCAAAGGCCAGTCCTCGGATGCCTGGACAGAGCCTCCCACTGAAACTGAGTGGAAAGACATGCAGGGCATCGCCTGGGGCATCGGCTGCTGGGCTGTGTCTTGGGAAGTCCCTGGAACCCATCCCCAGCACAGGAGCTAGTGTGGGAAGTAGGAAATTGAAAGGCTCTCCTTTCAGACTGATGTGGGTGTGAATCTTGGCTCTGCCATGTCCCAGCTCTGTGATTTGGGCAAGATATCCAAGTTTATCTAAGTTTCAGTTCCTGAACTCTAAAGTGAGGGAATGGTGCTCATTTCAGAGAGCTGTAGGGAAAGTTAAGTGAGGTTGGGTAAGAAGATGTCCAGTGTGGGGCTAGCACACAGTAAGGGGACCTGGGGACTACTGCTTCTCTTCTAACACCCATCGTTGATCCGGGACATAAATGCATTCAGGACTTTGCCTGAGAAAAAGGGCCATGCAGCAATGAATACCTGGAATGTTTCTATTTCTTTCTTCCTTCAACTTCCTGCCTCCTCCCAGGCTCAAGGAGCTGGGGAGCAGTATTATTACCCTCTAACCCTTACAAGCTCTCTGACCATGGGCAAGTCGCAGAGCTTCCATTTCTGCATGGGCCAAAGGGGGAGATTTTTAAGAGTAAGAACAGATCAAGAGATCTAATACCCAGGTAACCAATAATTTCCTTGAGAAAAGAAAGGCAAGGTTCTTCCCTTTGCACCCGAGCCTGTGGATGCCTTTCTAGTGCTTTGGATATTAGAAAGGGCATTTTGGAACCTGCTGACCTTCCTCCCGAGCTGATCCATCATCCTCCTTCCCACCTAAATAGCCTGAGTCAGGGAGAAAAGAGGTGGACATGCCTGGCTTAGAAATTTTGGGGACCACTTTGGAGAGTGAAGACTTTGTCATGTGTAGACAGTAACTGTGAGTGTGTGAATGTGAGGGGGCATTTGTGTGCACATATTCACACAAAGCAGCGTAAACTTTGGGTTTTCCGATGCTACTGGCCGGCCTCTAGATGCAGCTGCCACTTGGGCCATGGGGTCTGGCACACACAAGTGGTGGGACCAGAGGGCAGGATTCAGCCTGTGGCTGCTTTGTACCAATGCACGTGGGCGGACTGGGCTGCCAGAAGAATCTGTTCTCGATCTTCACACAGCTGATCTCTGCGCTCCCCTGCAGTGCATAGCCAGGGTCACACTGGAACACTGTGGAGTCTCCGGCTTCCCAACTGTCGCCACTCCGGCTCCCGTTCTGTGGGACCCCAGGGTCGTTGCAGGACGTGGCTGTAGACACTGGGAGAACAGAAGAACAAGTGGGGTTGCCTAGAAGTCTGTCCGCCAATGAGGGTCTCAGCCCATCACCCTCGTTGTCATCACCGTGCCCACTGCCAGGGCCACAGCCACAATCTCTGTCACCTCCCACTGATGTCACTGGCAATAGGGCCACCGTTTCATTTCTGTTCTCACCCTCATCTCTGTCACCACTGGGGACCACCGTCAGAACCATTACCAGAACCTTCACCACCGTTGGCATCCACCTGTCACGAGGTACCATGAGTTAGGTGTGATTGCACAGCTATGATTGTAAAAGAAGTGAGCTAGGATCAATACCCGCCTTGTTGCAGAGATCAGCAGACAAGCAGGGTCTGCCAGTGGGTTGGGAGCTGGTCTCCCTGTAGGCTGAGCAGCGGATGTTAACAAGCATAGGGAGAACTGCAGTCAGGTGAAGGCAAATGCCCAACACCACATCGGCCTGGAACCGGAGGAAAGTCTGAGGTGTGTAGCAAGGGAAAAAATAGAGCTCAAAGTAAACATTCATAGCTGAGATGTAGTCAACATTAAAAAACCTCAGGAATGTGGTCTGATACCTAACTTAGTGTCGGACAGACCACGTGCTTTAAAAGTGAATGTCAAATGATGGAGGGAAGGAGTAAATGAATAAAAGAATGAGTGAGTAGATGCATCATGAGAAAAGGAAATGATAGAAGAGAACGTCCAGACAAAGAATCGGGACAGCTGCAACCAAGGTCATTTTCCAGATTCTGGGCGGCAGGCTCCAGGGATGGGAGCCCCTGGAGGCCACAGGATCTGTAATATTCATTGGCTTGGAGGGCCAGATTCCCCCACCCCCAAATTTTGGGGGAAAATAGCATGCACAAAACTAAATGAATTTATTGTGGAGTAGAATGTAAAAGTCATATGTGTTCTTCAGCAAAAACATGAAGCCTCAAAGAGACTGTAGCCTCCTACAGCTTTCAGATCAACAGATGGATAGACATTCACTCTCTTCTGCTCTGAGGAGGACGTCAGTGGAAAAACTCAAGAAGCCCGAGCCCAGGGCAACTGTACACACTAATATCACCAACTGTAAGATCTAGGATTGTGGGAACAAGTCTGGAGTTATAGCATCTGATACCTCATACCCAGTAACGATACATACGAGAAACTAGGGCTCATAGTCAGATCTGTTTCTATGCCTGCTCGTGTAAATAAGTTTTATTAGAATATAGCCGTGCTCATCTGTTTATATATGCTATACTATACCCAGCTACATCTGTAAAATCTTCCAACGCAGCAAGCTCAGGTCCCTCGCTGCTTTTCCCACTCCCCAGGGCCTTTGCACCTGCTGGTCTTTCTACCTGAAGCGATGGTGCCGCAGACCTTCCTAAGTCAGCTCCATATTGTCATTCAGTTTTCAGCTCTTGAATCACCTCCTCAGACAGGCCTCTCTAACCACCTTCTTCTGGGCTCATCCCTTGACCCCTCCCGCTACTAATTTGGTCACATTCTCCTCTTTTGTTCTTTTCATTGCACAGTCTGTAATACTCTTGCTAATTCATTTGTCTCTTTATTGTAATATCACTTGTGCATCTCTGCGGGAACAGAGACCTCGGCTGTTTTGCTTCCAACTGTATCCCCGGGGCCTAGAACATTACCCAGCACACAGCCGTGCTCAGTAAATATTTGTTGAATGAATAAATAAATGAACAAATCATCACCATCTGACACTTACTGAATTTATTTATAACGTCAAAGAAGAATCAATCTTCTTCCTTCCCAATTAAAAACAGACTTAGCTTTCATCTCTAGCTTTACAGTGCACTGTACACATGTAAATGATTCCCTGAAAGAAAAATAGCTCCCTGTTCTGACCATACTCAGAAAGATTATTTATGTAGGAGGTGACAGAGTGCAATGATGAAGAGCCTGGGTCTGGGGATCAGACATGGGGGTTCTGATCCAGTCTCTGCTGCTTATTAACTAGATGACCTTGTATGAGAAACCTCCCTGGACCTCAGAGCCACGTCTGCAGCAAGGATTAAATAATGGCCACCATACTCTAAGGCTTCTGTGAAAATTACTAGCAGAGTGCTTAGGGTGGTGCAGGCTCAGCGGGTGGCAGTCCCTCTCCTTCAGTGTCCCCCTAACCCTCTTTGTTCCCACTTTCCCTCTTTAATGCTCCTGAATTTGAGCTGCTTGGCAAAGCCCCGGGAAAAGGCTAGATCCGCGTGGTTCAGACAGGATGTTAGATGTTACACAGTCATGTTTACTCAATAAAGCCAAGCCTGCACTAATCGTCTCTGGCATTTCTGTACAATCCCCCGTCAAACACACACTATAAAGTTAACCTGGGGCGAGCCACGCGGCCTTCCCTAGAGGAGTCCTGGTATTTGCTAACTGAGGACAGCAAAAGGGAAGGTGACCTTTCCTGAACCTCGGTTACACCCGGACCCCGGGCCAGGTCGTCTCGGTCTTTCTGGAGTCCAGGCTAGGTAGCTTTGCCCATGCCCCTCTCCACGGACCTAAGCGATGGTCAGGGCAGCTTGCGTCCGGGCATCCACGCATTAGAGAAAACCATGTGCTCATGTGCACACGTGTCCACGTGCCTGCTTTCCCAGTAAGCAGTGAGTAAGCCGCTGCTGCACTGCTGCACGCATGGGCCGTGGAGGAGTCTGAGCGGCAGGACGTGGCAAGGGTCCGCTACCTCCAGCACAAGGCAGGGTGTCTGGGATTGACAACGCACTGAAGAAACCGAAGTAAAGTGCTCGCTGTGCCACAGGCCACAGCAATTTATTCTGAATGGGGAGGAAGTGGCATCTGACACGCACCCCGAAGGATGAATAGTCCTTCTATGGGCTGGACAACGCGTGAGGAAGCAGCCGGAGCTGCTGGGCGAAGGTGCGGCTCGTGACAGTGCCCAGGGATGCTGTCCCACGTGGCCAAGCTGACAGTGCATAGGAGGTCAGATAGCGCAAACCCACAGGGGAATTTGCCAGAGCAATTAAGAGGGTTTTCTTTTTCTTTTCTTTCTTTCTTTCTTTTTTTTTTTTTTAAAGCCATAACCATTAGCTTGGGCACAGTCAGAGAAAATACATGTCTGATTTAATTATTCATAACACTCCTTTCCCCAGAGAGTGGACTGAGCTGTCTCTTTAGCATTCCACTCCCCTCACTGCTTACAGATCCTTTATGGCTTATCCCAGCAGTCTCTGAAGTCTGTTCCATAAAATGCTAGTCTCTTGAGATGGTCTGGGAAAAAGTCCTCCATGGTCAAATATATTTGGGAACTGTGACCTATTAGATAGACACCTTCTGAATTCACCCGCTAAATTAGCATACCAAAAGTTCTCAGAGGTCCCAAGTTACAGATAGCCTCTTTAGGTTTGCCTTGACCTAAGACCGTGCAGCGTTCTTTCTCCAGCAACATCAGCCAAGAGTCCGTGGAACTCCAGGGAACAGATGTAGGGAAATGCTTATCTAAAAATGACTCCCTTGTTGCCCTGTGGACCTAATCTTAGATGAGCTCACCATTACCCTGTGGTCCCCAGAGACTCTCCATGGGCAAACGGGTACCAGGATTCCATGGAAGAAGACTCCCAGTGAACCCTGCAAGGAGTTCTTCCTCACCAGGCTAGAAGCTTCCATGAGTATAAATTGGGCAAGTTAATGGGTATAAAGGAACATAATCCTGGAGGCCTTCATCTGCCCTACAGACTACTGAATGCTCATCTCCACAGAGAAAATAGATGTGCACAAGAGCTAGAAGCAGGGTCTGTAGCCCCATTCCAGTCTACCTGGTACCGGAAATACACTCAACCACCCTTAGCTAATAAACCACCAAGGGGAGACTGTGGAGGCAAAGCCGTGGCATGGGTGCCACATGGGCTTGCTTCGCAATCACCATGGCAACCCCCACACACACTCTGGAGTAAGGACATGGTAATGAAGACAGCTGCTGTATAATAAACATAAGCATAAACCAAGGCAAAGTCACTTGTGCAGGAAGATGAGTGATGGAAGAGGCACTTCAGAGGAGATGAGACGATGCATCACAGGGGGAGGCAGGACCAACACATGAATTATCTAATACCGGGACTCGGATGTGTGAACATTGCCCATTTTTGGTAGCTCTATGTCATGCTCCTCCATAATTGGCTACTAGAGTGCATAATTAATTGAATTTAGATCATTTGTATTTGGCTCCCGGTCCTTCCTGGGACCCGCACTAAACTAAGAACCAGAGTGTGCGGCATATCAGAGTGGCTGTTCCGTAAAAGAGCCCATACCACCGTCCACAGGGGCCTGCATGCCTTCTTCTGTGCTCCCCGTGTTTCAAATTGCACATTCTGGAACCTCTCATCCTGCCTCTGCACTTGTGCACATGCTCTTCACAGCTAGGGTGCCCCTTTCTTTCTTTTTTCTCTAACAGGGATCCACAGACTCCACCCCCCCCCCCCAAGTCCTACTACGTGGCCCTTCCCACCCCACGGAATCATCAACTGCTCCCTGCTTGAAACACAGTCTTTCCCTCTGTTACTGCTGCTTCTCCTGCAGGTCTGAGCGTGGGCTCCGTGTTTTCTGGAATATCTTTTCTTCCTGGTGCTCCAAGGTGAGTACGGTAGTTTATATCCACCCCTGCCCCCCAGGTACTCATCAATCTGCATGTTAGTGTCTCTGAAGCTGCTTGTCTTTCCCTGCAGAGTAAGCCCAGCACAGATATTTGAACACAAGTGCTAACCAGGTGCTGGGCACACAGCCCCTGCTCAGTGGCTCTCTCTACAAGAGCGGAGGGCTGGAGGAAGGGAGGGCAAGGAGGGGTGGGGGCTGCTGTCATGCCCCAGGACAGATGGACAGAGGCGGGCAGGAAGTGAGCACAGACCTGAGAAGTGAATGGCAAATCCCTGCTTGCTGGTGAAGAAGTCGGTGCTGAACTGCAGAACAACCGAGTTGAAGGTGCTGTGCAGGTCCTTGGGCAGGGCCGCGCCGCTGAGCTCCTTCAGTAGGACCCCACTCTCCACAGGCCCATCCCAGATGCGCAGCACGTCGTGGACCTCCTCTGTGTCAAACACCAGGAAGTGGAGCCTGAACAGAGAGAAGAGGAAGGTGGTCATCCTAGGCTCAGCGCTTTCTTCCCAGGGGCTTCAGGTCAGAGGAGGTCGGAAGCCCAAGAGACTTGCCAGAAGGAAGAGAGCAGCGTCCAGCGGCACCTTCTCTCATGGCTTCCAGCCAGCCTGCCCCTCCTACTGGGGGTTCCTAACAGCCGGGACAGGGGTGGGAGGGGGGTGTAGGTTTTGTGCACTTTGTTGATCATCCTGAGTTTTATGTTGTCACTGTTGAACCCCACCCATCTCTTCACTGTCCACCACGGTCCCCAGACTTCCTCCTGAGTCCACTATCATTCTAGATTGTGAGGGAGACGCCGAGAAGGCATACACCCAGGCAAAAATCCCAGAAAGCCATTTTGTGGCTATTGACAAACTGATTCCAAAGTTCATATGGAGGGGAGAAAGCCCCAGAACAGCTACATGATACAGAAGGAGGACAAGACTGGTGACTGATTGTACCCGATGTCAAGACGTAATGACAAAGCTGCAGTAACCAAGGTAGTGGGTATTGGCGAAAGAACAAAGAGATCCGTGGAACAGAATAGAGAACGCAGAGACAGACCCACAGAAATACAGTCAGTTGATCTTTGATGAGGTAGCAAAGATGGTCTTTCCAACAAATGGCACTGAAGTCGCTGGACACACACATGCAAAAAATGAATCTAGCTGTAGACTGAGGCCCTTCATAAAAGTTAACTCCAACTGGGTCACAGACTTAAATGTAAACATAAAACTATAAACTCCTAGAAGACGTGGGAGAGACCCTACACGACCTTGAGTGTTTGTAAGACATCTAGATATGCCAAAGGCATGATCCGTGAAAAAACCCAACTAATCAGCTGGGCTTTATTGAGATTAAAAATTTCAGTTCTGCAAAAGACAATGTCAAGAAAATGAGACAAGCCATGGACTGGGAGGAAATATTTTCAAAAGACATAATTTGATAACGGACTGTTACCCCAAATATACGAAGAATTCTTAAAACTCAACAATAAGAAAACAAGTAAGTTTGCTTAAAAAGTGGGCCAAAGACCTTGCCAGACGCCTCACCAAAGATAGACAAATGGGGAATAATCACATGAAAAGACGCTCCACATCCTGTCATCGGGGAAATGCAAATGAAAGCAGCAATGAGATACCGCTACACGCCTATGAGAATGGCCAAAATCCAGAGCATTGACACTACCAAGTGCTGATGGGGAGGGAAACAGGAAGTCTCACACACTACTGGTGGGAATACAATATGGTAAGGCCACTTTGGAAGACAGTTTGGCCATTTGTGGCCAAAGTAAATCTACAGAATGTACACCATCAGAGCAAACCCTGATGGAAATTACGGACTTTGAGCAATAGCGATGTGTCAGTGTAGGCTCACCACTTGTAACAAATGTCCCACCCTGGTGGGGGGTGTGGTTCTTGGGGAAGCTGTGCATGTGGCGGGGCAGGGGGTAAATGGGAAGGTTTTGCATCTTTGTCTCAATTTTACTCTGAACCTAAATTTGCTCTAAGAAACTCGGCCTTAGAAAAAGGGGCGTGGGGATAAAGGTAAGGGGTGTGTTGTGGGGTTTGAGAGGCTGATCCAGTTGTGGAGGGGAGTGGTGAGCCTACATCTTGGTTTCCAGGAACAGAACTTGGGACACTGGCTACACATAGGCTTGGCTTAGATAATCCTTGGGGATCTGAGGAGGCCAGGCAGGGTTTCCACATGAGCCGGCGGGCTGCCTGCAGGCCACAGACAGAGTTCTCAGGGCAAAGTAGCTGAGTAGGAACGCTGAATTCTCCCAGAGCAAAGAGGTTCTGGCTGCCAAAGCTATTTGACTACCAGCCTTTCTCTCCTAATCAAATTTTTATTTTGGAACAATTTTAGACTTACAGAAAAGTTGCGAAGTTAATATGGAGAATTCCCATAGACCCCTCACCATTTCTCCCACTGTTAATGTCTTATGTTTCCCAGGTGCATTTGTCACAACTGATGAACCAACTTGGATGCATTACTATGAACTCAGCGCCATGCCTCATTTGAATCTCACCAGTTTTTCCACTGATACCCTTTTTCTGTTCCAGAAGCCAATCCATTTATCACTCACTATCTCCTTTTAAAAATATCTTTTTAGGGGCACCTGAGCAGCTCAATCGGTTGAGCATCTAACTCTCGGTTTTAACTGAGGTCGTGCTCTCGGGTCCTGGGGTTGAGCCCCACAGTGGCTGGCTTGGTGTGCTCAGCGGGAGTGTGCTTCCCCTCTTCCTCGCCTTCTGCCCCTCCCCTCTCAAATAAATAAAATAAAATCCCTAAAAAGTATATTTTTAAATTACAAAAATAAGACACGCTCAAGGCAGAAAAAGACAAACAATATATAGATGTACTGAATTTTTTTTAAAAAGTCTCTTACACAAACCAATCTGTTCTCCAAAGCTTTTCACTTGATATTAGTCTTGCTGCATATTGTTCCAGACTTTCTTTCCGTGTGCACACAGTGTGCACTCCCCAAATGGGACCATATTTTATGTTACTTTTTTTGCTTAAGATGGTTAGGGACATAATACATATATTTCATTTTTTTTTCCTACAAAAAATGGACACTGTTGTATTCCATTATCTCACATAAGACTGCAAGGAATATTCCCATCTTTACATAGCTTTGCCCATTTCTGTTAACATCTGAGTCGACTGTTGGAGGAATTCTGGGGGGATGAGTATACACTTAAAAATCTTTTATAAATGCTGTTAAATTATTCTCTTAAGTGATTGCATCAATTTACATTCTCACTAAACAGTAGCAGTGTGACTCCTCTCTCTAAACTTCACCTCATCAACATCAGGTATTTAAAATACTTGCCCATCTGCTAAACCAAAATGGAATCTCACTGGTGTTCTGGATAATTTAAGTTACGTGCATATTAAACGTGTATCTTTGTTATATTTTGTTATAAGCATATCTTTGCATATATTTATTGCCCACTTACATATCTTCATAACCTTTAGCCATCTTAAGAGTTATTTGTCTTTTAAAATTCTATTTACAATTAACTATAATTTTTATTCATTATTTTTATATATTTTTATTTCTCTCTTAAATATTGCTAATATTTTCTCCTAGCAGCTGGTGTCTTTTTGCCCTTTACATTTTGTATATGGTGCCTATTTTGGTGTAGGACTTATTTATTTTTTTAAGACTTATTTATTTATTTATTTAAAAGATTTATTTATTATATAGAGAGAGAGTAAGTGGGAGGAGGGGCAGCGGGAGAAGAAGGAAAATCCTCAAGGAAGGAAAAAATCCTTTTCCTTGGTGAGTGCAGAGCCTGACAGGGGCTGGATCCCAGGACCTGAGATCATGACCTGAGCCAAAATCAAGAGTTAGATGCTTAACCAACTGAGCCACCCAGGTGTGTCTGGACTTAAGTCATTTTATGTAACAAATATGCTATTCTTTTCCCTTAAGGATACTGATGACAGGGCGCCTGGGTGGCTCAGTTGGTTAAGCATCTGTCTTCAGCTCAGGTCATGATCCCAGGGTCCTGAGATCGAGCCCCACATTGGGCTCCCTGCAGTGGGGAGCTGGCTTCTCCCTCCACTTGCTGCTCTCCCTGCTTGTGCTCTCTTTTTCAAATACATAAAATGTATTTTTTTTTTTAAAAAGAGATAACTTAAAAAAAAAAAAGATACTGAGTGATGTGTTATGCTTAGGTAAACCCTCTTCTTCCCACAGGATTAAAAAGCCAAACTTGAGTATTTCCCCAGATCTTGTTAGCTCTATTTTTTGAGGTTTATAGGTTCATTATGTTTCCAGATGGACACTCAACTCTCCTACCACTGGTCTAAAATAGCCTTGTCCATGTTTTGACTATCAAAATGCTCTGTTTACTTCCTCCTGAGCATTTATTGCAGTCTATACTTACTCATTTGTTTACTACCTGTCTCCCCAACTAGAAGATAATTTTCATGAATGGGGGACCAGGGGCTATTCACTCTGGTGGCCTCAGAGCCTATGACATGCCTGACACTTTGGATGGTGCCCACGAATGTCTGGGGAATGAAGACAGTTGTCACTGTATAATCCAGGCTCCCCTCATGGATATGAAACATCATTTTGGTCATGACTCTGATTCTAGACACCCTCCTTAGCTCCAGGACTCCCTCCTTGGTCTCTCCAGATGCTACTTATTGTACCACAAGCACATCTACACAACTTACTTCTGTTTTCATATTTCATATTCTTCCAGGGCAAATCCCCCTTCATTTTCCTCCCCCAAATTTCTTAGCTATTTTCCCAAATTTATCCTTTGAGATGAACTTTATAGTTATCAAGTTCCAAAAAAACGTCACTGATACTTTGATTGGAATTGCACACATGTATTGATTCATTTGGGCAAACTGATAGCTTTACATTATTTTTCCCCAGCCAGGAACACTGTAGGTATCTTAATCTATTTAGGGCTTTGTTTGTGTGTCTTGGTAACATTTCATGGTTTTCTTCTTTGTTATGTTTTTCTTTTTGCATACTTCTTATTAATTTTTTATTCTATTATGAATGAGATCTAATTTTTATTTGTGTATTTGTTGTTGGGTATGTGTGCATGTTTTTTCTTTTCAGTTACCAGGTAGTTTTACTAGGATTCAAGTGAATCTCCTGGATTTCCCAAACAAACCCTTTTATAGATAGAGGTGCAGGTCCGCCACACCAGAAGCTGTGTGGGTGCTAGTTCCCCTGGCAGGCATCCCCTCCCGGGGGGTTCCGGCAGAGTAAAGACAGATGGGCTTCCCTTCCATGCATTCAGCAGGAAACAGACTGCAGTCTGGGGCCCCACACTTGATTGGAAAGAGGAAGTGGGAGCTTCCCAGGAAGCAGAGCCAACAGGCATACTCACTCTGTGCCAAACTGTACCCTTCCTTTTCTTTCTCTGAGATACTCAGTGGATGCAAAATTGGCCTTAACCACAGGAGCAGACCAGGAAGTAAGCTGTGTGGTGTGGCCGGATGTATTCTCAAAAAAGAGAGGCTCTCGGGGGCTGGACTTGTCAGGGAGGGAGGGAGGAGATGAGACTTGAAGTTTGTAGGTATGAAAGGGAATAGGTTTTCTTTGCATTAATAACATGAGACAAGGGGCACCTTGGTGGCTCAGTTGGTTAAGCATCTGCCTTTGGCTTGGGTCTGTGATCCCAGGGTCCTGGGATCGAACCCTGCATTGGGCTCCCCGATGAGCTTCTCGTTCTCTCCACCCCTGCTCATGCTCTCGGTCACTATCTCTCTTTCTCTCTCTATGTCAGATGAATAAAAAAAATCTTAAAGAAAAATAACATGAGACAAGACCCAGAAATGGAGCGAGGTGAAGGGGCCAGGAAGAAATGTGATTCCCACACTGGAGTCCAAGTGACGTCAGGAGGTCACAGACAGTAGAGCTGGGCTGAGAGTGGGAAGATGATGAGGCCCCAGAATTAGCTAGAGGAATCTGGGTTTTGTCCCCTTTTAGTCAAGAGACCCACTGAGGTCCCAGAGGTTAAATAACTGAAGGAGTGAGTGAATGAATCCATGAATGAATGAATGAAATTCCAGGAGGAACATCTGATAGGAAGAGAGAATATGGAGATGGAGCAGGGATGAAACATATTTATATGACAACCACCAAGTACAAAGCACTTCCGTGTGGTCTCACTTAGCCCCCGTGAGTATCTTTATTTTGTAAGTGGCATCCTTTCCGTCTTTAAAAATGAGAATACAGAGGTTCAGAGAGGTTGAATAACTTGCCCAAGGTCAAGGGCTGGTTTGAGAGCGAGCCAGAATTACATTATATAATTATAGTCTGGGTCCAACCTTGGTGCTCCCACTCTTTCCCCTGAGAATGCCGCCTGTGCCTCCAGAAGGAAGAGGCTGTGGGGGGAGGCAGGTGTGTGCGGGGAGGCCCTATCAGTAATCAATAGCTTACATGAGAATCATAACAAGGTGAAAGGGCTGAACTTTGAGACCATGAATTAAAAATTCCAGCTCCTTGCATTTGGCTCGGCTGATCTGATAATCAGACAAAAGTCAAAGGCTTGGCGTTGAACAGGTCTAGAGAATGGCAGGGGGAGAGGCAGAGGAGGGAGCCCGAGGTCCTCTGCAGGCAGAAACAATGCAGCTCAGCAGCCAGAAGGAAGAAGGCTGAAGGGCCAGACCTCTTACTGCATTCATTTGTTTCAACACCTCCCTGCGCTGGGTGCGGGGAGATAATGGTGACAAGGACAGGGCGTCCTTTTCCAGTTGTTTCTGGACATGGGCAATATTCTCTTACACACAAATCCCTGTAAAGATGATCAGCTGTGGTGGCACTTGCGTGGAAGGAAGCAGGATGCTGAGACAGAGGACCCGCTTTCCAGAGAGCGCCCTGGCGGGGAGGCCCTCTGGAAGGAGGGGACAGGGGGGCAATGGGAGAGGCTCCCAGGTACCAGCCCAGAACGGAGCAAGAGGTGGGAGGGCGCTTCCTGTGGTAGCGAGCAGCAGGTGCAAAGGCCTGCAAACAGAAAGGCTGTTGCAGGACTGAGATGGGCAGGCGGAGGCCAGGTCAGGTGGGGGACCCAAGGGGCGGGAGCAGGGTTGGGGGAGGGGGAGTTTGGGTTTCATCGAGGGGTCTTCTTGCTGAGGTCTGGCAGGATCCAATTTCCATTTTACGGTCACTCCTGCTGCCCAGATGGGAGTAGCGGCAGGGGCTGGAGTGGGTGCACGGCAGGTAGCTGGGGTGGGGGGACTGGCTGCAGGGAGGGGTGTGGTGACCGCTTGTATTAGAAATCCTTGAAGAGAGCCAGGGAAGACTTCCTTTGTCAAATGGACCACCCTGATTAAGACTCTTATTGAAGACTTGTTTTCATCTTTGAGAAATCAAAGTCTGTAAAGTGCTAATCAGAGGTTCTGATCGATAGGGCTCATTCCAGGCCTGGCAGACAGCAGGCTTGTCTGAGCAGGTCTTCTGCAGGTGAGCATAAGTCTTCTTTGGCTTTTGAAAAACTGGGAGCAGTTTTGAGGACGCTGCTCCCCCCTGACCCCAGGTGGGGAGGCACTGAAGAGAGAGGAAGAGGTAAAACGTACTGCTTCACAGAGAAGCCTTCCTCCCAAGGGTGTCTGCTTCTTTGGGCCACAGACATGACACAGGCCAGGGAAGAGGGCTGAAGCGTGTTGGGCGTCACACTCTGTCTCTGCCCTGGAGGCTGCTACTGCTGAGTGAAAAACACACAGTAATATGTGTGGGATCCCTGTGAAAACGCTTCGATTTGCAGGTTACTTTTGCCACTTGCTCATGGGGGGACTGAAGTCCCTGGGGTTTAACACAGACCCCTGCGGGGTGGGGAGTGGGGAGTGGGTATCAAACAGCTAGTAAGGCTCAGGGCCAGCATTCAGTGCATGTCTCTCTAGTACCAAAGGCATTCCTTTCACATTGTCTTCTACCTGAGCGAAGCAAGGAAAACTCCAAGGAGGAGGTGTCTTTGCAGTAGTTTTGAAGACCGAAAAGAAAAGCAGGAGGGGATTGCATGGAGCACTGGGTGTGGTGAAAAAATAATGAATACTGTTTTTCTGAAAATAAATTAATTAATTAAAAAAAAAAAAAGAAAAGCAGGAGGAGATGGAGAGAGGAAGATCACAAGAGAGGGAACAGCACACACAGAGGCTTATAAAATGTGGGGCTAGCCTTCCTGAATCCAGACTCCCTCCCACCCTTTTGATTCACCTTCTCTGTGCGGGGTACAGGGATTGTTCTGAACCACACTGTTCTTTCCTTCACCAAGTCCTTTAGGAGCCCCAGCTGCCATCCTCCAGTCCTCTCTGTTCTAGCCGTTTCCTTCTTGTCTTCTTGCTTCAGGGACTTCTCTTTGCCTGGAACATTCCTACCCTCCCATACACTCCCGTACCTGCCACCTGCAGTGGGCTGAGTTCAACCCCTTCAGTGTCACCTTAACTGGAATCGTCAGTGTGCCCTTAATGGGAAATCAATGCATCGTTGCAGATGTAATCAAGTTCAGATGAGGTCATCCTGGGTTAGGGTGGTCCCTAAACCCAAAGGCTGATGTCTTCATCAGAGAAAGGAGAGGGAGACTGGGATACAGAAAAGCAGAGGGGTCAGCGGGGAACAGACCATGTGAACACAGAGGTAGAGACTGGAGGATGTATCTATGAGCCCAGGGTGGCTGGCAACTACCAGAAGCCAGAAGAAGGTCACAGATTTTTCCACAGAGTCTTCAGGGGGAGCACCGACACCTTGACTTTGAATTGTGAGAAAGTATATTTCTGTTCTCGTTTCAAGCTATTCTGTTTGTTACTGCAGCCCCACAAACTCATATACCACCTGACTAGCATGTACCAGCTGATACCCCACACCCAGTGGGGACTTTTCCCTGGGTGTCTCCATATTGTGCACTGCCTCCCCATCCCCCACCGACCCCATGAACCCCATCTGGACAGATGGTCCCTCCATGTGCTCCCACAGCTTTGGACCCATCGGTGACATACCTATCTTACCAAGCTCCTTAACTGCTGTGTTTCTGACTGATTCATCTCTGTATCTTTGGTACCCAGCACCAGACCTGGCCCATGCTAAGCTCTTGGTCTGGTTGAACTATGAATGAATGAACTGCTCACCACCTTGCAGGAATACCGTAGTTCAGCCAAACTCACCTACTCTCCTTGTCAAGTGTGTACCACATGGTGAGAGGAAATGAAATCCTCTGTGCTAAGGAAGATACGTCCTATTTTGCCAGAGGTTCTAACATCTCTCTTTATGGCCCACATCCAGCTCCTTGGATCTTCCCACTGAATCTTTGGTGCTCTATCACTACCAAAGAAATAGGAGCTAGTGGCACCGACCCCAAGCCAGAGCTAGCAGCCTCGTCCAAACCCAGGAGACATGGGGAGGATGCAGTCATGGTCGCACACTGGCTAAGCCCAGCCTGGTAGGTTCTTTGAGTCTAGATACAGATACCAAGAGTCACACATCCAATCAAGAGAGCACAGGTATCAGATGCAGACAGCACTGATGGGAATATGGCATGTCTCTGACCCTAAGTGTGGTGTGATGGGTTCTATGGTCAAGGCATGCACAGAGCAGACCCCTACCTGGGTGGAGGGGATGAGGCAGGCCCCCGGGAGGAGCTGACAACTGAGCTGAGAGTCTTGTCAGATGCACAGGCTGTGTGCAGATGAAGGGGGTGGATGAGGAACGTGGGAAGAAGAGGGAATGCCAGGGAGAGAACAGAGACAGCATAAAGACATGGATGGTCTATAGAGAGAAAAGTACCAGTTCTTTGGGAGGACACAAGCATGGGGTGCAGGTGGTGGATTTGGACAAGCATGTCCAATGAGTTTACAGCATGAAAGGCACATAAGGAAGGAAGTTTCTAGAGGATTCTGACTTTAGGGATGAATGGGGAAAGAGAAGCCCATGGAGACTAAGACTAAGAGGTAGAAGGAAAAGCAGGAGAAGGTACAGTCCTAGAAGCCAAGACGGGGGAGAGTCTCAGAGGGACAGCAATAATGCCCAAGCTGCTGTGGAGAAGGGTTACCTAGTGACAGTGGTTTGTGCGGTGATGGGGCAGGGCTGGGGACAGGGGCGGGAGACCAGTGCCCACCAAAGGAGGGGCTGGAGTTGGTCACACTGTCCTAAGTCTGGTGTCTGTTTTGCCTCGGATATAACATGGGTGCTCATGGGGACCAACAAATATACTGCTCAGCTCCTCAGCCCCACTGGTCTCTAGTTCTCTCTCTCTGGCTCCCTGGGGACTGTCCCGAGACTCTGCTCTCTCCAGGGCTGGGTCATCAATGCTCAGCTGGTTGCCACATGCTTCAACCTCAGGGCACCCTGGATGGTGGGGCTGACCCTGTTCCAGGATCTCCAGACACCTTGTCTTACAGTGTCTCTGTAGAGTCCCACCTTCTTCCACAATCTCCTGGCAGCAGGTGCCCCAGGGAGGGCAGTCCCACCCGGCCCTTGCTCCCCTACCACCCCCTACCAGCCTGCCACGGAAACTCCGCCGGACTTTGCTGGTAAGGGAGTAAGGCTCATGACACTCAGCTTCAAGGGCACGAAGAGATTTTTCACCAGAGTCTCAATCTAAAAAGCTAGGGGATCAGTGGATTCTCGCTGCAGGTGCCCATACCTCTGAAGAGTTGTCCAGGCAAAACCTGCTTCTGAGATCTGGTCCTCAGTCCCCTCAGTCCCAAGGAAACTTGGACACCTTGGATGCTCTTTGGATTCTGCCAACCCCACTGCTTATAGGGAGCTCATCTGGATCCATTACATGTCAGACAGATACACAAAAGCAAGAAAAAAAAAATCCACAGCATCTTGACATGTTGACTTCATTTGATTTCACTTGCGGCCCCCAAATGTGAAAGGGCCTTCGGTCCTCCAGGGCAACTGTTGCCACTCCATGAACCCAACGGATGGTGCAGAGGCACAAGTCCTAATGGTGGATCTTTATATCAGGGGAAAATGGCCCGCAAACAGACAGTTGCTGCCGGGGGGAGAGGGTTGGAAATCACCCCTGCCCCCAAATGAGAAGGAAGCCCAAATTATCCTCAGTGACACTGGCAACTACAATAAGAAAATACTTGTTTTATAAAATGCCCCCTTCTGAGCCACGGAGCTGCAAACTGACAATTAAACCATGATCATAATAGCAGACAATAATAATTAAAGCATCCTGCCATCCAAAGAGCAAAAACGGAGAAGACAGACCAAAGCCCAAAGCAAGCATTGGCGTCTAGAGCAAAATGAGAGGCTCTTATTTCCTGGGGCCAGCTGGTATCTGACAGAAAAAAGATTCTTTTGTTACTTCCATGAGGGAAAAAATGAACCTGAGCTTGGGGTCACTGCAGTGGCCACGGTGATGGCGTTGTGAGAGGCTGGGGCAGTGCACAAATGCAGGACTTAGGCTACTGCTGTGTCTTTCAGCTTTCCTCACCAGTGGCCTTGGACTGGTTTCCTTCTTGTCATGGGCACCTTGTATGTGAAGGCTGTGTGACCGCCTGTCATGGACCGGAACCTGTCCTGGAGGTGTCAGGGATTTTGTGAGGACAGGTGTGTCTTTATTCTTCCCAGAAGAAATGTTGTCCATAAATGAAAGGTTCATGCCTCCTGAAGTGCATAATCCAGAGGGAAAAAAAAACAGTGGCTATGGAATCAAAGACACAGCTTCACATCTTGTTCTGGGATTGCTCATCAGGTGACCTTGTGGAGTCTTGGTTTACTTCTCTGTCGAATGGCGGTAACAGCCTCCATCCAGCAGTGTTGCTGGGAGGATTATTGTAAATGAAATCACATATAAAGTACCTGGCACCAAGCCTGATACATAGTGCAAAAATCAATAAATGGTAAAATCACCTAAAGCAAAGTCTATTTCTGTTCTCTTTATTTTTATTGAAGTGTAACTAATACACAGTGTTATATTCATTTCAGGTGTATGACTTTTTTTTTTTCCCTTTTACTTGACTAAGAAAGATGTGTTAAGGTCCTTCTACGACTGTCAATTTCTTGTATTTATGACAGATTTAACTCTACATTTTCTTGGTCAGTTATTCGTTATGTAAAGATCCATGACTGTTAGCATTATCATAGCACAGGCACCTTTCCATGAAATAATTCACTCTGTCCCTGTGGCTGTTGGCTCTCCTTAGCTTGCTGCTGCATCACTCCAATCTCTGTATCTTGCCCTCTGTGTGTATAAAATCTCCCTCTGCTTCTCTCTTACAAGGATTCATGTGGCTGCATTTAGGGCCCACCCAGAGAATCCAGGAAAATCTCCTCATCTCAAGAGCCTTGATTTAATCACTGCTGCAAAGATTGTTTTTCCAAATAAGCTAATGTTTACAGGCTCCGGTCATTAAAACCTGAAGTCTTTTGGGGCCATAACTCAGCCTACTACAATGTCTTTGCGAGTTTTTCAAGAAGCCCCAGTGGCAATTTTTTGTGGCTTTTGTGCACATTAGATCTTGGCTGAATCAATGATTCTTTGGTCTTACAGCACCATTGTTCTTGGCCAATGATGTGAAGGAGGGGAGATTTTAGGAGGACTGGGTTTGGTGTAGGGGTGGTTTCTCATAAATGACCATTTTATTTGAGGAGGACTGGTTGTGTGCTTACCTGTGTGAGTGTGTTTTGTGAAAAGCTTTCAAGAATATTTTATTATCCTTGGAACTGATCCATTTTTCATCAAGTTCTATCTAATTCGTTTTGGCTGGAACTCAGTGAGTCTGTTCAATTCACCAAGGACACTTCAGTCCAGTCCCTCCCTCTGTCCCTTCTCAGAGGAGTCTGCTCACAGTTTGTATTTTATTATTATACTCTTCTCCATCTGTGCTGCCTGGTTGGTCCTCTGTCTTCCACACTGGGTAACTTCTCTTTCATTATTTCCACACCCTTGCACTTTGTCTCTGCAGTCTCAGACAGACCCTCCAGATTGTCTCTTTCTTCAGTGCTTTTGTTTCTTACAAGGCAAGTGCTACTCTTATAGATTTTAGCTACTGTGTCATTAGCTTCTTTTCATTCTTTACTCGTGGTTATCAAGGTCACTCTTTCTCAGGATCTCCCCTCCCGCATTCCATTATCCATCCTTCTGCTACCGATCATCCCTATTTCTTATATTTAAATGAGAATAGCATACATCTATCCATTTAGATTTTCTTTTGTTTACTATAATACAATCTTTTCAGAAAATATCTTCTTATTTCTTTAGGGAAATGATTCCCTTTTTTAAAGAATGGTATGTGTTATGTGGTATCACAAAAGTTTCTTTTATTTCTTTTTGGCTTGTTTACTTAGTCTTTTGAGAGGGTGAGCTCTCTCCTGGTCCAGTGTGGCCAGGAACGCAGGTACTCATTTCTTTTGTTGAATGAATGGAATCCCCCTCTAAGAAATACTGGAGTCCATTTTTGGCATGGTAAACTCAGAGTCAAGTTCACATCTGCTGGCCAATTCGACTATCAAGCGTAGCTCAGATGGGTTATTATTCTTGGATGATTTGAAGTAATTTGTGTTCTTTTTCTAGAGGTGATCCATGAAAACTAAATTGCTAGAGACCACCACCACTCTTACACTGACACCCAGGGAGTATCCATATCCTCTCCTTCAAAAAACTTCTGAGCTCCTTTTGACGATTTCCCAATTTGTTGAAATCTCAAGTCTGACAAAGGGACGCCCCGCCGTGTATATGCTTATCTGCTCAGTTCCTGCAGGAGGTCAGCTCTCGCAGTGCAAGTACATGGACCTTCTCTGTTTAAGGTTTAACTCACTGTCACTGCTCAAAAACAAACCTTCTGGAAGCTGCTAAACCTGCAGCCGGGATTCCTGGCAAGAGCTACAAACAGAAGCTTCACTTCTGGTGCCTTCTGCCTCCTCTGGGCCAGCTGCCCACTTGCTGTCTAAGGGAAGCAACGCTGACCGCAGTGGGGGATGGTGGCCCTATGATTGATGGGAAACTGCAGGTGGGGACTCTGGGTCTCAGGCGCAGCCAGATGTTTTGTCTGGTCCAGGCTCCTCCCAGGAAGACAAGCTCCACTAGGCAGGGGTTCTGGTTCATCAAAACTACAGGCCTCTATCTCCCGGTAATCCTACAGCTGTGTGACCAACAACCAAGAAGGGAGCTTTCAGGTCACCCTTTGCATTAATCATTAAAGAGCATCCCTACAGTTAAAAATCGATAAACTAGGACCATAAGCCAAACATGAGCATTGGGAATGGAAATCAAAGTTTCCAGAACAAGTTTTCCCAGCCTCCATGGGCCCCAGATCTCCCTAGGAAAGGCACACCTGAAAGAGACCGTGTCTTCTCCCTTCGCCCCATTTCCCAGTCACACGAAGCTCTCCAGCCTAGTCAGATCTGTACTCAGAAACAAGCCTCAGTTCTTCTCAATATAACCAGGACCCCTCAGTTATCCTAGACTCCTTCCCTGGTTTCCCAGCCAATTTCTCTGCGTTGCCAACAATGATCTCCTTTTAGAAATGGAGATATCATTACATCACACCAGATGATGGGTTCTTCCAGAAAAAGCCCTTCCTCTCTTCCACATGCCTGCGAGGCTCTGACCTCCACCCAGCCTGGTAAGCTCCTACTGTGCTTTCAAACGTAGCTACCATAATCCCTCTTCTCCAGAACACCTTGCCCCTACCCCTGGCACCACCTGGAATTAGGAACCATCCTTGCACGTGCTCTTTGATTGTGTTTCAAACGTAACTTCCACTATTGCATTTATCACATCATATTAGAATCTGTAGCAGGCCCTGTAGGATGCTCTGTCTGCACTCCATTTCCAAAAACTCTCATCTATCTCTACTACTGAAACTGTAAAAGCAAAACAAAATTGATTTCCCACTTTCCCAGCCAGGCATTCACGGCAAGTTCTGACTAATCAGATGTAGGAAGATGCCTGTAAAGATGGTGATTCTCACCGAATAAATACACAAACCCTCAGCATGGGGAAGCTCTGTGCCTTGGCTTCTCCCCTTTGAGACCGAAGTGCAGTGGGGTAAGCCAGAGGACAGCGTCCAGGGACAGCAGCACGAGAAGAAAGGTGCTGTCCTCCTGAGCGGCTACCCTGGGTCTGGATGGGACCTTCGCATCCTTGTTCCAAGAGAAAAGTGAACCTCCATCTGTTGAAGCCAGCTTTAGTCAGTTTTTCAGCTTCTATTCCTAACTGATAAAATGTCTATCTATAAGACTGAGACTTTCAAGGGAAAAGACTGTTTCTTATTTATATTTATACCCTCAGTACCTGGCAGAATGCCTGGCACTGAGTAAATGCTCCAAGTATTTTAATTGAACTGAATGTGGTTACTGTCTTCAAAATATTCCAATGGCTCCTCATTATACTGAGAAATCCATCTTGAGTTCTCGTCTTGGCACACAGGGTCCTGCAGAGAGCCCTTGTTCCTCACGCAACCTCATCTTCCCCGCGCAGTCCTCAGCCACATCAAGGAAGCAAGCAGTCTTTCGTGGACAGACCCTACGTTTTGCCCTCTGTTTGTCCCTTTGCTCTTTCCCCCTCATTTGGAATGTTTGCCTCGATGCCTGCAGGCAGGCCTTCTCTCTCTTCTCCATTACTGAACTTGGCTTACACTCACTTACAGTAACTACTTTGTCTTGGAGGGACCTGTTTGTTTGAATATTTTCCTCATAGAATGTGAGTCCCTGGAAGACAAAGACCGGCCTTAGTCCAATTCTTGTGTTTGCCACTGCACAGTCTCTGATACAGAGGAAGTGTTCAATGAGTGTTTTGTTAAATGGAACTACACTGGGGTCAGAATGACAGGCGAGAGAAAAGCCTGGAGCTAAATGGAATGGGTCTGAAGCCCACATCCCTGGGTAACTGGGAGACATTCCCCTTCTGAGCCTCACTGGTGTCATCTGTAAAATGGGGACAGTAATAACCGATCAAGAATGTGGTACACTGTATGTGTTTGATAAATGTTAGGTAGAGGGGAGGACCAAGAGCAGAAAGCTTTGCCCCCCTCTCATCTCCAGTTTTCCTCTGAGCTGGTCCACTGATTATAATAGGGAAAATGCTAGGCCAACATTGGAAACTGAGAAGAGGTCTCACCCAAAGGGGATCAAGCATCCATGTTCTACGTCCTGACCACAGAGGAAAGAGCGACATGGAGGGTGCAGCTCACTGTCTGCTTTCCTGCTATTAGCTGCCAGGACTGGATGGAGTTCACTGGCCAGCCTGTCCCATTCCTGGCACTCAGGGGAAAAGCACCTGCCAAATGCTGCAGATACCCACTGTGTTCAAGGGCAGAATCTGACTGCCAGCCCAAGTTCGTCACACACACCCAAGAAGGGCCCATTTTCCTGCCTGCACCCCACCCAAGGCTGAGTGTGATCTCTGCAACTCCCCAACATCCCTCCTGGGCACATTCGGCAAGGGATTATCCTTGCCTGGCTCGATGGGGTGAGGTTGACCACAGAGCCCTCTGATCACCTCCAGTGCTTGGCTGGGGTTGGGGGTGGTGGTGAGGAGAGACATCTGCAAGACTTGTCCTGTCTGTGCGCCTGGGAAGGGTCTCATGGAGGCCTGTGGACTTTCCCACATCTCATCCTATCTGGCACACCAAGGGGCATCTTGACACCTGCTCCCACCACCTGTGATTTTCAGGGGTGACTTACAGCCTGCTGTGCTTAGGGTATGTCCCATCTGGGTAAAATGAGCAACCACCAACCCAGCCCCAGGAAGGAGTTCTCATTACTTGGGAATTTCATGCCAGACACTGTTCTGAGTGTTTAGATAGGTTAACTCACATCCTCATAGCAACCTTAGATCGCAGGGACCACCTTAAATCACCATTTTACAGATAAGAGAATAGAGGCCCAGAGCACCTGTTTAAAGATCTTCCCAAGCTGCACAGCTCATCAGGGTGGTGGGCAATCTGGTGCCAGAGTCCAACTCTGAGCTACAACTTGATCCTGAATGAACAAAACCCCTGGGATGGAAAGAGAAGCAGCTCCTCAGAGGAAATGAGCTGACAGATCAGACAAAATGGCCCAGCTGCAAAATGCAGTAAATGCAGGAAAAAACAGGCGACATTGTAAAACACAAAACATAAGCTCAAAACATAAATCGTATTCTCAGGGAGATGCAAGATGATAATACATTGAAAAAACAAAAGTAGGCTGTCAAGAGCAATCTGAAAACAACAACAACAAAAATAGTTTCCTTAAAATAAAAATGAAAACAACAAGATTTCCAAAATAAAGGAGAACAAGATAAATGTTGTTGAAAACAGAATTAATGAAAACACAAGATCCCTGACAGAATAAAAAAAAAATAAAGAAAGAATAAAAAATCCTCTCAGATTACTGGGGGTTAAACAAAGCTAATTAAATCAAATCAGCTAACAACAACAAGAGTTAAAAATGAAAAAAAGCAATAAAGAAGCATCGCCTGTTTCGGTTGAAAAAAGGCATAACATGTTCCGTGAAAAAGAAATATACAAAACCCTGTGCTCTTTTCACTTTCTTCAAATATACACAGAACGTGAAGAAGACAAAAATTCCAAAGGTAAAAAGGGCACAGTGTGGGGCGCCTGGGTGGCTCAGTGGGTTAAGCCGCTGCCTTCAGCTCAGGTCATGATCTCAGGGTCCTGGGATCGAGTCCCGCATCGGGCTCTCTGCTCAGCGGGGAGCCTGCTTCCCTCTCTCTCTCTGCCTGCCTCTCCGTCTACTTGTGATTTCTCTCTGTCAAATAAATAAATAAAATCTTAAAAAAAAAAAAAAGGCACAGTGTGATAAAAATAACAAAGATCTGTGAAATATATATAGTCAATTAGTACATTAAAAAAAATTTAAATCTAAACTGAAACGAGAGACCATCTAAAATTCAACCTAGTTGAGCACTCTGTAAGGAAAAAAAAAAAAAAAAACTCCCCCAAAGGAAAATATACTAAGAACTGAAAGCAGCAAAGACAATTAGATATCATTTTGTCCATCAAACTGATAGACACTGACAGGGCTGACAGCAGCTCATGATTCTGTGTGGGGAGCCAGGCTTTTGGTGGATATAAATTGCTGCAGTCACAAGAAGGAAATTGAGGTCATATATTAAAACTTGCCTTCTAAGAATATATTCTAAGGAAATAATTGGACAACAGTTCAAAGGTTCACATATAAGGCTGTTCACTGGAGTGAGAAACTGAAAATATTTACTTTATTAATAGGGGAGTGGAAAAATAAATGATAGTTGCGCCTACAACAGAATCCTCTGTCACCATCGAACAGGATGAAGCTGATCTATATATTGACATCTTAATATAATGATAGAAGATTAAACAGTACATCAAAAGCAGGCCACTAAGCCATGCATAGAGATGATCTTGTTTTAGAAACCGTGTTTACTGCAATAGCTTGATGTATATATCGCCACACAAAATATCTAGAAGAGCAAGTGGAACCAATGGTTATCTTCTGTGAGGTGTGCGGAGGAGACCAGAGTAAGATTAAGGGGACTTATGATCTCTACAGATTTCTTTATTTTTTACATTTTGAGTTTTTAATTTTTTTTAAAGATTTTATTTATTTATTTGACAGACAGAGATCACAAGTCAGCAGAGAGGCAGGCTGAAAGAGAGGGGGAAGTAGGCTCCCTGCCAAGCAGAGAACTCAATGTGGGGCTCGATCCCAGGACCCTGAGACCATGACCTGAACCAAAGGCAGAGGCTTAACCCACTGAGCCACCCAGGCACCCCCATTTTGAGTTTTTTAAAACAGGTGTATTTTTTTAAAATATAGAAATGTTCTATAAAGATATTCCCAATTAAAAAATAATAATTACATCTTACTCTGAATAAGGACTCAAACACAAAAGGGGCTTTACGTGTTCGTCTTAATTAGGCCTAATCATGAATTCCCTTAACTTTGCTGCTGGTTATAAGAGCGAGGGGGGTGGGGGACCACAGGGGAGGAGGAGAGAGAGAAACAGGGAAGGAGGGAGAAGGAGGGAGAGAGAGAAGAGAGAACAGGCATGAGCACAGATGTGTGTGTGGACACTGCGCACACTGTCCGGGAGCATCAGCTGGGCTGGGGGACTGAACGAGAAAGGGAAAGGCATCCTGTGGCTCGTCTCCATCCCAGGAGTTCTGTTGTTCATTCAGGATCTTGTTGTAGCCCAGCGTAGCTGGAAGTGCTCTCTGCTCCCTTGGCATCAGCTCCCTGAGGCTGCGAGGCCGCCAGAGGGAGGGCGGAAGCTACTTTCACCTCTCCCTGCTGTTCCCTGTCGTGGAGGCCTTGCACACACATTCAGCCCCACTACTTTATTGTCCTCACTGTGTCACCCTGCAGAGGATAGTTGGTGACTCTGTCTCGATCTTCTCTTCCTGAGGGCCATGGAGAGGTCCTCCTGGCTCCCAACCGGCTCACCCCACGCTCACCATTCCCCTCAGTGACAGCGGTCCTCACCCCTGCCCAGAAATTCCATCACTGATTCCTTGTGCTTGCCTGTCAGCTGCTCCTACATCCCTCTGCGCTCCTCTGGTCCTTGTTCTAAACCTTCCCTCCTGGGGATGAGGCTGTCTCGGGAATGCTAACGTCGCTCGGTCGTGGATGAGCAAATCTGCTTTAGAAAGTGCTTGCCTGAGGATTTACAACTGGAACACCATGAGGTCCACAATGGGCTCTTGAGTGATTCAGCAAAAAAGGATAGAAGAGAGAATGCATATATGGCGAAATATTCATAATGGTTGAGTCTAGGGGGCAGGTGTGCAGGTGCTCGTGTGCTGTTCTTTCAACTTTTCTGTGTATGTTACCTACTCTGTGCTATGCAGCAAAACCTAGGGAGACAGAAGAAACTACACTTTCCCTGTCCACTGAGGAGAGTGAGACCATCTATGATCTGGGCCTGGGGCCTGACCACACCCAGTCACTTCCCTTCCCAGCAGGCGTCCTCCCCTGCTACCCACAACTTCCTCTCCATCCTTCAGCTCTTGTGTCCCCTTTTCCAGGACAGCATCTCTGGTCTCCTGTCCTGCCTTTTGTTCCCCACCCCTCCCTACTCCTCCGTCTCCCTGTGTATATGCACATGTCACCCCTTTGCCAGTCTGGGTGTCCGGGTCTTGATTGTGCATGTGACACCAGCACCTTGCTCAGCCAATACCATGTGTTAGACAGACAGGTGGTTGTTACAAGAATCAGTGAACAAGTGAGTGAGAGATGCTCCAAGGTAGGGAAGCAGGAAAGCCTCCTGATTTGCATATATGCACATTACCGTGAAAGAGTCATTATACCCCTGATTCCGTCATTGCTCATTTAACACTTATTGAGGGACTATCATGGATCTGCTAGTCATATAACCCCCTTTTGGACCCAAGTCCTGCTTGCTTCAGTTATTCATTCATTCATTCATTCATTCATTCATTCATTCATCCATCACTGGACACTTTGTGGGGCCAGGTGCTAGGGGCACTGTGCTGAGAGCTGGGAGAATTGCAGAGATGAATCAGGCAGAGACCGTGGCTCTGGTCGGGCAGATAAGGCAGGAGCACAAAGAGAGGATGAAATTGGTCAGTGTCATAAGGGAAATGCAGGTCATGGGCAAAGGGGGGCAGACTCCTAGGAGCCCAAGAGAGGGAACCAGAAGACTTCCTGGGTGAGCTGACACACACATTTGACTTTGAGGGATGTGGAATTTCAGACATAAGCCTCTGAAGGGAGGAGGGTATTGCAGGGAAAGCAGAGTGGAAACAGAGGCACAGAGCGAGGCCACGAGCCTGGGTATGCACAGGAGCCACCAGCTGCTTGGCTTTGTTGGAGTGCCCCTGGAGAGAAGGGGTGGGAAATGAGGTTGGGCAGATAGGTTGAGGTCATGAGGACCTTGAAATCCAGGATATGTTTAGCTTCTGTGAGCTTGGGTGTCATGGAAGATTTCTAATTAGCAGGTGAGCTGGTCAGGTGTGCTTCCAGAAGCTTATTCCAACAGAAATGTGCAGGATGAATTTGTATATTTAACTTGTCCCCCTAACAGTGCACAACCCCTAAGAGTGCTGCTGACCTCATTTTGCACAGGGCTTAGTTCAAAAACGTGCACAGAGCAAACACTCAATGCATTTCTTTAACTGTAATTGAACTGAGTCTAAGGACCTGTGTACATCAGCAAATACACAAATGTCTATATCTCTTCCAGCAACGTATCCATTCTGCCAATTCCTTTTAACTGAAATCTCTCTAGGGCATAATCTTCTCTAGCTACACTTCTTGCCTTGGCTCCTCACTATTGCAAATCCTCCACATTTCATTCCTGGGTCACTGCGGTAGACTCCTGACTGGTTTTTTTCACATGAGCTCTCTCCACTTTAAATGACCCTGATGGGAATGACCCTGCTCAAGAACTACCATGACTCCCTCTTGTCTGCTGGCATTCACAGTCCTCCATGACCACACCGTACTTCACCCTCTCTACCTCCCTTTCCTTGTTCACATGCCTCCCCCTCTCTAGCCAGACTCTGTCTCCTCTCCAATTGCCTTTCGATCCTCCTTCAAGACCTCTGCTCATCCTGCCACCCCAACCTATTCCTTTCCTCACAGCTCATCTGAACCACAGCTCAAGCAGGCCCAGCTTTGCCAACAGTGTGAATAACATGAAGATTCAGATAAACTTGCTTTATCTGTGGGACTCACTGTGCAAACTGAGACACACTATGCATTCCCTTGGGATCTCAGTGTTCTCATCTATTAAATGGGACTGAGAACAATGTCTATTTGTTATTAGGACTTACTATTAGTAAAGAACTGATAAGAGGATAGACATGCCAGGCTCTGGGCTGGGTAAAATGGTGATGTTCCTTTCTTCTCTGACTTTTTGGAACTCCCGTAAATAATTCCTGCCGGTCAGACGCTTGTATGGAAGGAAGTTATATTTTGAAGGAGTATGTATGCAATATCAGACACTGCTGGGATTTTGTAATTATTCCCTCTGCAACTCTCAAACACTAGCATTTCTGCCCTCACTTTACAGATGAGGAAACTCAGACTGAGAAGAGGAAACAATCTGGGATCACACCACTCTGAGCTGACACTATTATATGAGAAATTACCACAGAAGCATTCCTAGATATTTACCGTGTTCCCAGTATGATGCTGGGCACCTTGCACTCGCTGTCCCATTTAAGTCTTTCCCCCGAGATGCTGCTACTACAATAGCAAATAAGGGCTGTGCCCCAAGTCCTGCAAACAGCAGGTGGCAGGGCTGGGATTCCTGCTGGAGTCCATATGACCTCCAGCTCTGCTCTTAGCTACTCTGCCGTGACTGTGCCATTGAGGCCAGAGAGTTGTCTGAACTTGGACAGCAGTCCTGTGAGGCCGAGACTGGCCTCTCCAGGTTTTCCATGGGCCCCAGCCTGAGCCTGGGGTCACAGCAACCACTGCTGATCACAAGGGCCTCCAGAGGAGGTGGGCAGGTCAGCCACTAGTGAGGGGCCCAGCAATGATGCTGGTGATGACTATCCTGAATGGCAAGCAACGGGGACTTTGCCAGCCATGACACTTACCCGATGGTGCAACCAGCATCAGCCTCGATGGTCCAGATGCAGTTGAGATTGTGTTCGTAGGGAGCCGGATACCCGGGTGACAGCACCTGTCCCGCCACCTCTCCTTTCACTGTCCCTCCACACTCAGCTGAAAGAAATCCCAAAAAAGTGAGCTTTATGGGGTGGCCTGCATGGCCAGCAGGGACTCAGTGTCTCCTCCTGTCAGTATACCCAAGTTCTCTCCAGGTGACTGAGCACAGCACATAGAAAGGCCCCTGGATGCAACTTGTATTCACAATCTACAAAGAACCCCTACAACTTAATCATGAAAAGATAAATAGCCCGATTAAACAACGGGCAAAGCATCTGAACAGACATTTCTTCAAAGAAGGTATGCAAATGGTCAGCAAGCACATGAAAAGCTGCTCGACATCATTAGTCGTCAGGGAAATGCAAATGAAAACCACAGTGAGATGTGCCTCACGTCCACAAGGGTGGCTGCGATCAAAAAGCCAGACAGGGCAAGTGTCGGTGAGGATATGGGGGAACAAGAACCTGTACACATTTGCTGGTAGGAAGACAACACAGGGCAGTTGCTTTGGGAAACAGTTTCATAGGTCCTTAAATGGTGGCACATAGTCACCGTAGGACCCTGCAATTCCACCAGTAGGCACAGACCTAGGAGAATGAAAGCATACGTTCACACAAAAATGCTCACAGCAGCCTGATGCATAACAGCCCAAAGATGGAAACAACCCAAATGTCCATCAGCCAATGGACGGATAGACAAATAGGCTGTAATCTGTATGATGGAATAGTATTTGATCATAATAAAGGATGAAGGACTGCTACCTGCTGTAACAGGAATGGACTTGAAAACATGATGCTAAGTTAAAGAAGCCAGGCACCAAAGGCCACATAGACTATGATTTGGTGTGTATAAAATGTCCAAAACAGAATAATCTGTAGAGACAGAAAGTACAGTGGAGGGTCCCAGAACCTGGAGGGGGTGGGCAGGTGGGAGGGACTGCTAATGGGTGCAGGGCTTCTTTTGGACAGAGACGATTTCAAAAATCTGATTGTGGTGACGGTTGCAAATAGACTGGGAATAGACTAAAAAGCACTAAATGGTACACTTTAAAAGGATATAAATTGTATCTCAATAAAGCCATTTCTAAAAAGGTCCCTGGGTAGAGGGCTGACAGCCTACTCTGTGTCTAAACTCCTTGAAGCCTCCCTGGCCATGTGCAGACACGTGCACCTGTGCTTTCAGCCACAGGGCTTGGGCAGGGTGCCATGATTACGGAGGCAAGCAAGATGCTGCATCCTTCCTCCTGAGAGCTAATGTTCTAGGAGAGGAGATAGCCACTGTGGGCCCGAACAGAGGCACATTGGTGGTAGATGACAGCTTAGAGAAGTGGCTACTTCCCCTCGCATGGGGCAAGGGGAGTCGTGAAGGAGGAACAGGAGTGGATTGCACTGGCTGGGTGGCAGGGGTGGTGTTGGGGGCACAGCAGAAGAGAGGAGAAAGGGCAAATGTCCTGGTGGTGGGCAACAGCATGGCAGATGGGGGCCAGGGGAGGATATGGGGGTGGGAGACAGGGCTGTGATGTTGGCCCAGCGATGGACATCCAAGGGAGCAGTGCATGAGGCTAGTGTCTATGTACTCTGTTGGGGAAGAACTGGTCACCTTACATGCTAGTGAACTTTACATGCTAGGAAGTGCCCTCTGGGAGCAACCTAAAGGGCATGAGGAGTGGAACTGGAGGCAGGGGACCAGTGCAGAGATCTACACTCCCCACTGGAGCACCTAGTCACCCAGGTCAGAAGCTGGTGATCTTCTGGCCTTCTTTCTCCTCACATCGGATCTGCCTCCGAGACCCAGCCCCTGAACCTCTGGGGCGTCTGTCACATCAGTGCCCTACGGCCCCACTGCTAGAGCCCTGTCCTAGGCCCCGGCCATCTCTGGGGTGGCACAATTGCCCACTCTCCCCCCAACGGTGCCACCAGATGGACCTTTCTAGAATACAAACTGAGTCATTGCTTGCTTCAAACCCTCCTTCCCAGAATGAAGTCCAAGCTCCTGGAGGGGTTCCCTTTGCCCTCTTGAGCCCCTTCTGACACCCTTCGGTCCAGTCAAGCCTCATGAATGCTATCAGCAGGAACACAAGGCCTCTTCATGCCTCCACAGGGCCTGACAGCCTGAAAACATCTTCCCTGGGGGAAGTTGCCTGTGTCCTCCCTTTGTCTCCGTTTTAACACGGGCAAGTTTTTAATCACAACACGAGTACCGTGTACAGTCATGTCTATCTCCTTCTCAAGACTCCAGACACCTTGGCAGTGGGGACCCTGTCCTATTCCTATTTGCACAACCGGTGCTGCTGTCGTGCGTCACACGTTACAGACATCTTAGTAAGTGTTTACAGAAGGGGGGATACATGGATGATCAGATGAACAAGCAGCACTTACTACTTCCTGGGGAAACTACTATAAGGACTTACGTCAAGGAAGCACGAGTGAAAATGAAGAGCAGGAGATTTACTACAGTGTTTTTTAGGAAACGGGATGATTGAGCAAAATCCTAGAAGAAACTGAAGAAGATGGGATCACGGTCGCAGGTGGAAGATGGGCCTTCACCTTCCTTAAGCATCTCAAGATCCTCATGGCCCCACAGAGGGGCACCATGGCAGTGTTAGGAAGGAGGCACTCTGCCAGTAGGCCTGCTCCTGAGACCGGATCCTTGGCTCGCGCTTGATACCATAGGGTGCTGCTGGGCCAGGAGGTGCCTACAGGATGCAGGGCTGAGTGGGCCATGTTGGGGAGTGGGTGAGGGCAAGAGGACGGACTGTGAGCTGGGGAAAGGAAGTCTGTCTGGCCGCACAAGAGAGGCGGGTAGTGGAGAGGTGGAGGAACATTATCCAAGCCCTGGGCCAGAGATTCCTTCCCTATTCCAGGTGGAGAAGCCCCTCCTTCCCCCTCAAGGTGAGTGTTTGGAGGCAGCAGCATGGGGGCGGGGGGCTCTTCCTTATAGACACTACTGCTCTTTTCCCCACGGTCCCAACATCTGGAGGCTGGCACGTGGGTGGGAGGAGTCCAGAGGCCAGCAAGCTGCAGATGTACTGATAAGACCAGAAGGCTCTCCTCTTTCTGCTCTTTGCCCTTCTTCCCATCTTAGAGCTTTGGCTGCCTCCTTTGGGCTGAAGGGTCCAATCATCAATAAAGAAAGCCACAGTGGTCATTTCTGCTCAACTGTGATAGAGTCCACCACAACATGACATATGTAAAACTATACACCCACCACCCCAGATACACAGCTTCCCTCCTCTATGTAGGGTCTGTGGGAGTCTCAGTGGGAAACCTCCGAGGTTCAAAATAAGTACCCTTACTAGCACCACTTGAATGGATCTGCTAAGTTCAGCCCAGCTGGCACAGCTGATATTCAAAGGAGCCTTACAGTGCATCCTTCCGGCAAAGCACGCCACTGTCTTGTACCGTGCATCATCTCCTTCCTATTTCACTTGCTCTGGCTTGCCTGTGATATTGTGCTGTCATCCGCTTACGCACATATCCTCCTCGCTGGCCTGGGATCTGCCCTAGTCAAGGTTCCTTGTGCCCAGCATAGGGCCTGGCACGTGAATGAAAGCAGGGGACACAAACAGGGATGCAGGGAGAAAGGGACGGAGCGTGCCTGCTAGCTGGGGCGATCTTAAGCACAGAGGGAGGGGAAGACTCTCTAGGCTACTTAGAGGTCGCATGCTGGTCTGTCCACTGTCAGGCTTAAAATCCTTTCCTTCAGGCCCTCTGTTGTGTAACAGTGTTGAGCATCCTGTTAACATGGAGCTGTCTAGGGAAAAGAATATTGGCCATTACCAACACTCACCATGCAGGTTCACCTCTCCAGCCCTCACGCAGGCTCAGGCTAGAAGCCCAGCCCCCATCCACCTCCTGCTGGTGAATTTTTACCCATCCTTTCAAGTCTGCAAAACTTCCCCATATTTTCCCAACACTTTGCCCATAACTCTTTGCATAGTGCTTATCTTGTATTATAATTATCTGTTTATGTGTCTATTTGCCTTGCTAGGCTATAGGCTCCCCCAAAGCAGGGGAAAATGCTTCATTCTCCTTTTTTAAATTTCTCTGCTTCTGTACATACCCAAACATACAACTGCATCAATTCTGTGGTGCTTGGTAGGAATTTAAATGTTTTCCCAGTGGACGTTTTTTTCTTATAAGATTAGCCAGTGCTGTACAATAGACATGCTGAAGTTGTAGCACCAGGGGAAGGGGACAGAGGGAACAGCCTGGGGTCCAGGGATGGGGAAGCGGGACAAAGCAGTGTGACGGGAACCTTGATCTGCAGGGAGGTAACAGTGAGGTGGGGAGGTGCAGTGAGGTGGGTGGCGACAGAGGAAGAGACCAACAGAATGACAGGTTCTGCCTACTTCATACTCCTGCCTTGGACCAGGCTTCTCTCATCCTATGACACATGGAGAAAGCTTAGAGAGAGCCTCTGCTGACATTCTGGAAGCAGCACAGGCTTAAGAAGGTGGCCACTCATTATTACATTCTTTCTCAAGAATGAGATAGACGTTAGCTCATTATCTTACTCTTTCATCCGACTTCCCCCAGAAAAGGGAGCATAAACCCCATTTTGCCTATGGGGAAACTGAGGCCCAGAGTGAGTGGGAGGCTTGCTTGAGTCCGGGTGTTGCAGGAACCCTTGGAACCCAGGCCAGTGCTCCACCTCTTCCTACTTCATACTCCTCCCTTTCCTTTGTTGCCAGCATTACAGTTCACGACTTGGCTGTGGTCCCACCTGGCTCAGCGTGTGACACTGGCAAGCCCCCTGCCTGAGTGTGCTGCTGCACAGGGGGGAATGAGTTATGAAAGTGAGGGAACGGAGAAGGGGGGCAGGGCGAGGGTTGGCTCCTGTGACAGCACTCAGTCCAATTAGGCAACTCCAAGGCACTGGAATGCAGGGTCTAATGCGAGAGCCTTCACAAGACCAGAGCTGGGAACCTGGGACTCGGGGGGGCCCAAGTGGTCACTCGAAGAGCAAGAGGCCTCCTACCGACACAGGTGGGGAGAGGCCGGTCCCAGGTCCTGCGCTCCCCACTCAGACACAGCAGTTCCTCACTGCCCCGCAGGCTGTATCCTGGGTCACAGCTGAAGGACACAGAGCTTCCAGCAAAATGGCCTCCATCGTGAACCTTGTAGCCAAACTGGGGGGTTCCTGGATCCTCACACTTGATGAGTTCAAAACCTACCGAAGAGAGGAGAGAGAGAGAGAGTAAGCAAGACCTGCCATGGCAGAAGCTATATGCCCTTTCCTCCCTCAGTGTGAGGCCCATGTCCTTGTGGAAGCCACCAGGCACCTGCCCCTGGCTTCTGTCAGCCTCACTGCTCAGGGGGCCCATACAGCTGTGCTCAGGAAAGGAGCTGCATGCAGGATTCGCTCCTGGCTGCTGCGTGGAAATGGCTTTCTCCCAGGGCAGCTTTTAATAGTTTCCAGACATAGGGTCTGGGTTTTCTATTTCCTTTGTTTGACCCCCAGAGCATTTTGTTAGCAGGGCTGCTCTTTTCGTTTGGCTCGCTGGGACATTCTGATGGGATTGTGTAATAGGGAAACATCACTAAAAATGCATGTTTCAAAGTTCAAATTACGTCCTGTTTAAATACAGTCTATTGAGAAGGGCTGCGGAAGGCTTATGCAGGATGTCTACAGAGCCTTGCTACATGGTGCTTCACGTTCCTTATCCACAGGGGTCTTGTTGGGAGGGGTAATGAGTGAGGACACTGGCCTTGTTCAGTGAATCGTTCCAAAGTCACACATTCCCAGATGATGGAGATGGAATTCGCATGCAACTTTATTCAATCCTCTTCCCCCAGGCACGGACCCCTGGGCCAGATGGCCTGGGGCTCAGGCAAGAGGAATTGTGGGTGGATTCACTGGTTTTCTAACAGCTTTATTGAGATATAATTCACATAGTGAACACCCACCCATCTGAAGTGTTTGATGCAGTGTCTTTTAGTATATTTGTAAAGGTGTGCAACTATCATCACAATCAACCTCAGGGCCTTTTCATCACTTCTAGAAAAACCCTATACACATTACCCACCCTGTCCTTGGCAACCACCGATTTCCTCTCTTTCTCTATGAATTTGCCTACTTCGGACAGTTCATATAAATAAATCATAGAACGTGTGGCCTTTGTGACTGGTACCCTTCACTTAGCAGTGTTTTCAAGGTCCATCCATGGTGTAGTGTGGATTAGTGCTTACTTTCTTTTTGACAGCTGAATAACATTCCATTGTATGGATGGATACATCATGCTTTTGTTTATTCATTTATCAGCTGATGGATACTCACTGGATTTTAAAATAACCTAGAAAAGCAAATTTTTTTGGCATCTCCTGGGCGAGTACAGGAGCTTAAACCAATGAACACAGGGCCTCCAAGCCACAGTGTGGAGATGTAATCCCAAATACCCCAGGGCCATGTACAAACCTGGTGCTTTCTGTTTTTGAAATCGCGGAAATAAAAGTCAAAGCTAAGAGCACGAAAGAGGGGAAGAATCAAGACTGAAGTCTTTAGGGAGTAGTGCAAAAGAACATAATCACACATCAGTGTTTGCATGTGTTATATGCATGTTTTACATCTGGCTGTAGCTGAACCTTATATTATAAATGCTGTGATTAGGAAAGGCTTTGTTTGATTGCCTTAGTTAAAAGTCTCGATGTTTGTATTTTGGAAGTATTAGTAACAGGTATGCCGTGACTCTCAGTTAACCATAGATGCAAACCTTAGAACAGATGCTAAGTGGCTGCTTACCCAGAGCACAGGCACAAGGTTTCAGAGGAAACAGTCCACTCAGCACACGCCAGTCCAAGAAAACCAAACCTTCTAAATGAGGGGTGATGTCCCGGAGCCTGACCTCCCTGTTTGGGGGACCAGGGAAGGACTGAATTCATCGTCCACTCCAATGCAAGAGAGACTTACTGGAAAACTGCAGCTCAAAGCCCTTGCTGGTGTTCTCGGTGTCAGTGATGAAATCAAGCCACAGACTGCTAGATGTGCTGTTCAGAGTCACCCCCATCATCTCCGAACGGCTGAACACCCCCAGCAAACGGGCGGAGTTGTTGTTGCCGTCATAGACCTGGATGTATGAGAGACCCCCGACCCAATGTCAGTATGGCCTTATTTTGAACAACAGTTTCTCATCTCATAGCCTATATTCCCAGAGTTTAGCACCAGTGCTGACCGTTGGAGGGGCCATGAGCCTCAGATGCAGGGAAGATGGCACAGAGAGCTAGCAATGGAGCAATTGATCAGCCCCTCATGTCTCTACTCCGTGCCCTTCTGTGCCCAGCCTGTCTCAGTGTGAATCCAGTCTCTAGGAACTCCTTGTTGTTCTAACCTTTCCAGTGGAGCTCTGCTCTGTCCCCCAACCCCCAGATGGCACCAGCTTACTCTTCAGCAGCCTGGGCAGGCCAGGATGGGGCCGCCTGAAGGCCCAAGCCATCTGTTTCTGCAGACAGGCACACTGAAAGCATTCGACAGCTCTGCATTGCTAAACAGTCCTGTCCTTCCAGATGAGACAACTGTCCTTCTGCCTAACCCTACCCCACTGGGGCAGTGGCCTATCTTGATGACCTATCTAGACATGGGCCATCATGATCCAGCAGCACAGAGTAAAAATGACCAGTGTGTTATTGTGCCTTTCCTCTCCCCAAGCTCAGCCTCTGTCCCTGCCCTCCTAAAATGAGGGCTCCAGCAAGGGCCTGCTGGGCTTGCCAGGGGTGGAATTGTGCAGGCATCTGGCTTCCCCGACACCCATCTGTCCCCTGAACTTCTGAGCACTAGCAAAGACAACAGTCATCAGAATAATGAACTGGCTCCCCAGGTTCTGAGGTTGCTGCTCCTTTCCAGATAATTGTACAAATAACAACAGAAGTTGTGATTGAGTGAAGGACCCCCCTAGTGCTCTGGTAAATATCAAAGATGGGATCTATGGGTGGGTGATGAATATTTGTGCATGGCTCGGGATGTGGTGCCAGCTGCCAGCAAATTGGAACAATATTTCCATTCTACTATTTATGAAGCAAAGCCTTCTAAAAGAAGCCATCCTTCAAGCTAACAGTGCTATATATTATAGAGATTTGTTCAGACCCCTGGGAGCCTCAAGTCTGTTTCCAGATTCCATGTACAATATCACTGAGAGTTTGAGAGAATTCTGGACTTCCAACAGACAGAGAGATGACACCAACTCAAAGAGTTTAGCCCACTGAGACATCCAAGTTGCTAAATAAAAATATTTATGGTGCATAAACAATGAATTTTGGAACTCTGAAAAAAAATAAAATTAAAAAAAGTTTTTAAGTTTTTTCTAAATATAATATCTTTATCTATAAATGTCAATTTGAAAATGACTTTAGCTAATCTGCCCTGCTGTATGTGCCTACAATGAATTTATTCACCTTTAAAAAAATATTTGTACCCATGAACACATACTGGAATTAATTGATCAAGTCATTAGTTGTCAACACTTGCTGACATCACAACAGGAAAAACAGAAGAGAATCAACCATATATCATGTACACCACTATTTATGGAGTCATTATGCTAAAAAAAAAAAAAAGAAAAAGAAAAAAAATCAATCCTGAATTGTATTGAGTCACTGGATCCAATTTTAACTTATAGGAACTACAGAAGACGGAGGGATCCATGAAATGATACTCTGGGACTATGTTCGGCAAAACCCAGAATATGAAAAATTCCACTGGGCAAGTTACCTGCCTTCCTCAACAAATAAATTACAAGGGATGGAGGAAAAAAAAAAAGATAGAGGCAAAAACCTATAGATTAAAAACCATATGAGACAACCAATGCAATGCATGGGTCTTATTTGGATCCTGATTCAAATAAAGTGTAAATTTAAAAAAATATTAGGACATTTATGAGATAATTGGAAACTTGAACATTCATTGGATATATGATGATGTTAAGAGAGTGTTGTTAATTAATAAAAGTATAATGGGAACAGGATTATTTCCTTAATTTCCAAGCATTATTCATTCTAACTCATTAAGGACAAAAATGTTCATAATGTGTCATTATGATAAAATATTCATTGCGGAAACCTTATAAAACAGAAGAACACATAGAAGATAAAAACAACTTTCATAGCATGGAGAGTAAGGAATAACATGGAAGACATTAGGAGAGGGAAATGTAAAGTGAATTGGGGTAAATTGGAGGGGGAGAGGGAGCATGAGAGACTGTGGACTCTGAGAAACAAACTGAGGGCTTTAGAGGGAAGGGGTAGGGGCATGGGTGAGCCTGGTGGTGGGTATTAAGGAGGGCACGTACTGCATGGAGCACTGCACATTTTGCATAAACAATGAATCTTGGAACACTGAAAACATAAAATTAAATTTTAAACAAAAAAAAATTAAAAACGAAACAAAACAAAAAAACAACTTTCAGCACTCACAACATTTTGGTGACTATCTTTCCAGGCTTTGTTCTATGCATATTTTTCCTTATATATATTTATTTCTTTATTTTTTTTATATAAAAACAAGATCCAACTATAGATACTATATGATGACCTGCTCTTTCACTTAATATAATGTGCATATTTTTTGAAGCATTAAATATTTTCCCCAATGGCATTTAAATAACTGCAGGAATTTCCATCATAAAATTAAACCAACCCACACTGTACTTATTCACACATCATTGTCCAGAATGTGTGCCCAGGTAGATAAGGGACATTCAATAAAAGTATGATAATTAAATAAGCCAACGTTTTCTTCTAGAGTACTTTTGTCTTTAAGTCCACCTGGAGTTTATTTAGTCATGATAGGAGATACAAGCCTACTTTTTTCTCCTTGGTTGACTAGCCATTTAACCAAACCCTATAAACATTCCATCCACTGCCAATATTAAATTGACTTTTATCACATATACAGTTATACGTTTGGTTTTGTCTGTCAACTTTCTAGTCTATTCTATTTCTATTTGGTACCTGTTTGTCTTTTCCTGTGTATGATCCATATCATTTAAGTTATTATGGCTTTATAATATACTTAAATATTTAGTAGGGCAAGTCCTCTTTCATTTGTCCTTCTTTTAACTTAAAAAATTTTATTCCCCCTTGTTTATTTTTCTAGACAAACTCAAGATGAACTTTCTTAAACACACACACACACACACACACACACACACACCTCTTGCTCCCCCCTTCCAAAAAAACCCCCCAAACAACTTGTATAATTCTGACTGATTAACATCATAGGTATGGGTTAGTAAGAGAAAAAGTCCATCTACATGATACTGAATCTTCTAACTCACATAATATCATCTGACTCCATTTAATCAAGTTGTTTTACAAGTCTCTTGGTAAAATTCTCTATTTATTTTTGGGTATTTTTTATTTATATTTTTGCAGTTGGAATTGGGCCTTTCTCTGTATTTACTTTAACAGAATACAGCTTGTCTATAAGAATACTTTGATGGTCCAGATGGGCCTCTGTCTACATTTATTTTCTAACAGAATATTGCTTGTCTATAAGAATGCTTTGATGGTCCAATTCCTCATTATATACTGGGGATGGTCTGGTTTCTGAGAAATCCAAGAGAATCCATACACATACGTTAACAACTAAACTTCTTCCTTTTTTTCTTTCTCTAGTAGATGTTTTTATTTTCTTCATCTTCATTGCAGTATAATTGACAAATAAAAATTGTATATAATTAAGGTGTACAGTTTGATATTTTGATGCACATGACCATTACATCTGATATGACAGTTCAGCAAGATGGCTGGCTTCAAAGTAACTACACTACAGGGACAGCTTTGTCCACACAGTTACAAACAAGCAACATTCCCATGGACACATGTCTGCTTGTACACATGCTTGAGTTACTTCAGGGCATATGTCTGGAATGGAGAAGCTGGTTGCTGGGAAGATGCATCCTTAGCTTTGTTAGATATTGCCAGATTGCTCTCCAAGAGTAATATAAATTTAATCTCTTACTGACACTGTATGACAGTTTTCATTGCTTTGTATCTTTGCCAACACTTGGTATTTTCAGACATCTTAATTTTTCCCAATTTGATGGGTGTGAAATGGTATCTTGTTTTAACCTGTAAATCTTTGATTATCACTGAGCTTAAGCATCTTTTCATGTGTTTATCCATAATTGTACTTTCCTCTTATGTGAATTTCTTGTTCATATCATTTGTTTATCCATGAATCTGAAACCTCCCTGCATTTCAGTTTCAAGTCCTTCAAAATAACATTTCATACTTTTCTCAGTAAAGATTATGCATGTTTTTAAGACTTATTCCTAGGTGTTTTATAGGTTTCTCTTCTATTATGAATGAGATCTTTTTTTCCCCCTGAGTATATTTTGGTTGCAGACACATCAGCCACTTTGCTGAATTGTCTTATTGGTTCTAATAAAGACAATTTTATATATTTCTCTCTAATTTTTATAGTTTCTTTGTTCTTTCTCTGATCTTATTGTGATGGCTTGGATTTGCAGCACAATGTTAAATACTACTGGAGATAGCACAACTCTGGTCTTGCTCCTGACTTTACTGGAAATCCTTAGGAAGTTCTATCATTAGAATAATGTTTGTTATAGGTGTTGGTAGGAACTTTTAAAAAAAATAAGTTTAATACAGTTCTTTTCATAGTTTTGAGATATCTTAAAATCATGAATGAGTACTGAATTTCATCATGTGATGTTTCGGGGTGTACTGGGAGGATGATGTATTTTTGACTTCTAATGTTTATAGGATATTAGGTTAAACCACGTGAAGTTGCCAATATGTGACCAGCTTTGACCTACAGGAATGTGTTTCATAGGGTTTGCCTACTATTGTAACACTGTGAGCTTTTCTAAGATTGACACGTCCTCACATTCCTGGAATCAGTTCTGCTCGGTCATTTTTGCTTTCATACACAGCTAGATTCAATATGACACTGTATGTAAGGTGCTTAGATCTATGATCATATATGACTGATCTGATAGTTTGTTCTTCTATGGCTCTTATTCAGTCCACTATCAATATTTCTACTTGCCTCATTTAAATAAAACGATTGAGGAGATAGATGTCAATTTTTCTCTTTTCTGAGCCAGTTTAATCGTCACAGTATTAATTATTCCTTGAATTTTTTTTTTTAGTTTACCTGTAAAATAGTCTATGTCTGGGTCCTTGAGACAGGATATGGGGGAGAAGTCAAAATTTTTAAGTAACTATTGGTTTATTCAGATTTTTATCTTTTCTTGATGTTAGTACTTTTTAATCTGTCAAAATGTCCATTTTACCTAAGCATTTAGATATCTTAGCTTACAGTTGTTCCTAAGTATTTTCTGATTGTTTCAATCTTGATATCATCTTTAACTATGTTCCTTTTTCCATTTCTAAAATTATATGTTGGTGGCTTCTTTATTCCTTGATCAGTCCTGCAAGGTTTGTATTTTTTATCTATTTTTCAAGGAACCAGTTGGTTTTATTAACAATAGCTATTGTTCTTTGGTTGTATTTTTTTCAGTCATTTTTGACTTTACCTTTAAAAAAGCCTCTTTCTCCTACTTCCTTCAGATTTATTGTTATATAATTCATGCTACCCAAGTCCTTACTTATTTTTAACCTAGGTGATGCATCAGAGACTAACAGAGGTATATTGAAAACTTCCACCATGACTGCAACTTTATTAAAAAAATTTTTTTATATTTCTAGCAGTTTTTATTTAATTTATTCATGCTATGTTATTTGGCACATAAAGTTTGTGGATTGATTGTACATTTTATTAACATAGAAGAATCCTCATTTTAATTTCCTTATGAGGTGTGAGAGAAGTTCTCAAAGTCATCTCATAATAAACCGATTTCATTTTTCTGTGCTTTACCCTCTTCCGTTCATTGCCTCCATCCCATTTTTTAATTGGGTGATCATGTTTCTCATCTTTATTTAATCCTTCCTCATCTTGGATCGCTCTGTTTTCATTAATGCCTATTTTTGTGTCATATTTAAGATTCTCCCAAATCCTGTTACGAATACAAAGTAGGAGCTGCTTTTAAAGTCTTTTTTCTTCATCGCTTACAGAGGGGCAATTAGCTCTCACTCTTCAGACAGGTTCCCTTATTCTGATCTATGGAATATTTACACACTTTCAGTTAATTTTCTTGTTAGCACACCACTGCAGAGGGAGCATAAAAGAGGGGAATGGAAATGCCCAGTGGTCTCTGGAGGGAAGCAGAGGGATTTCGTGAGAAAAGGCAAGAGGCTTCCCTGTTCCTGGTGCTGAAGTGCGAGTGTGTGTGCGTGTGTGTGTGTGTGTGTGTGTACCTCTTTTCTAATGCACCTGACCACTCTTGTTAGGCACCAACCAAGATGTTGCCCTACTTCATCTGGCTTGCCAACAAAAGCCACATGAAACCCAGAATGTTCCACCAAGAGGGAATGGTGGCTCTGTGTGGTCTCTCAGACTTAGTACTCTTGCAGAGGAGCCAATGGTGTGGACGTCTGGTCCCTGCCAACAGTGCCATGGCCTGTCCTCGGCTCCGGGCTCTGCTGCTGCTCTGAGCTAGGTGGCTGGAGATGCGTTTTTCCCTCTGGTTTCTGGCACTCCATCCACAGTCAGGATATCACTTCGCTTACTTGAATAAAAAGTTTGATTAGGCCCTTTCTCAATCTGGACTCTTTGATATTTTATTTGGTAAAAATTCCTTTAAGTGATACGTGAATGGTACCCTTGCCTAATTTTCAGTGCTGAGCCACAATCCTCTGTTTTTCTGTCCTTTTAAACATTCCGGCAGGGCCCCGCAGAGGATGCCATTATACATATAGCCATATGCTTCATTTGCCATCTTGAGCTGGAAGTCGTCTTTCCATTCTATTGTAATTTAAAGGCCCTTCCTGTCTTGCTGATGACAGGTCAAAATTTTGGTAGGAGCCAAAATAAAAGGAATCAGTTCTGGGAGAGAAGCTGAAGTAGAGTAGGGGTATGGTTTAAGGAATTTTCACTTATTAAAGGTAAGAAACAGATCAGGGGTCACAAATGTGAGCAGAGTTATCTTGTGGGTCAGAAGAACAAGACTACACAGACAGTTTGGAGAATTGGTCAGATACATGGAATATTATATCTTAGGCAATAAATAAGGTGTGGAGGAGGTGACAGGTCCTCCTTGGTTAGGAGCTCAGGTGTGCATTAGGGTTTCTCTGGAGAGACAAGAAAGTCCTCAGGATTAGGAATCCACCAGTGCTTTGGGTGAGTTCCAGCTGGGCAAGGGCGAGATATTCTGGGACCTGACTACCGCTCTGGGTAGCTCTTGCACACATTCCTGTCAAGGTAGACTAGAGTGACACACTGGCCCAGCAGTGCCATGGCCGCTCACGTGGCTATAGGGCCATTCTGAATCCTATTTGGAAAACCATAACTGTGGGTGTGTCTTCATTCTGAAATAGTTCTGTACCTGTTCATGTTCCAGGTTCTCTACCCTGAGGAGAAGACTTAGAAGAGGAAGGGGTTCTAGGAAACAATCTCATCTCCCTGGGTGCTTTGCCCTCCCTTTCTCAGGCCTTGTTCTATAGAAGTTCTAGGGGTCTTGGGGTCCTACAAGTGGTCTTTCAGCCAGGTCAGAGATACAGCCTTCTGAGGAGGATACCCCAGAGGCCTGGCCACAGGAGGAAGAGGGCATTCTTCAACAAGAAGGCAGAACCCACTATTAGGAAGGTGGGGGGTAGGGGAAGCTAGGCAGGAAAGTCTGGCATATCCCCCTAAAACACAGGCATACATCCCCCTCTCTCCACAACCCTGCAGGACTACCTGGGGTCCTGCCTCCTAAACAAGTCCTCCCTGACCTCTGACCTGGGTTTTACTGCCTATGTCTCTCCCTTCTTACCCCAAATGCCTCAGAAAGTCTCACTTCTGTCTGTTAAGCTGCTCACCTAATCCCTAATCCCTACTCACCTGGATGGGGCAGTTGTGTGTTCTCACCTGTTAACTGTGTGTTAGCTGCTTCTCTGAATCTAGGCCACCATGGGGAAGAGGCTCAGGCACCAGCCATTACTCCGTGTGACCTCTGGCAGCCAAGGAGCCCCCTGGTCTCATCAGGCCAGACACATAGAACTGCGGCTATGTACTCCCTTCAAAACCTGGAACTTAGATGTCTCCAAAAATCCTTTCTCTGTAGGTCTGATAACAGTCTTCATGCAAGAAGGACTCTGCATTTCATCAACTCCATCTGCAGCCCTGGAGAGAGGAAGTCACTCTGGCCTTGCTGGGACCGACTATACCCTCTGAGGCTCTAGTGTGGACGATGAACTCATGGATGGAGAGAGGCGAGGTCTGGGGGCTGCCTGAAGACACGGCCCTTGGAAATTATAAAATCTTGTCTATTGCTCACTTAAAAGGAGATGCACTGCTTTTCTGTCTGGGGAGCTAAGAGGTTGCAAAGTAGAGCTTAAGAAGCCAAAAATTGGGCCCAAACCCCGCTTGACCACTTAGCATATTCTCTTCTATGTCAGGTGTATCTGGTCCCAACCAATCATCTCATGGGCCAAGAATAATTAGGTAAAAGTGAGAAACACTTTCCAAACGCTTACGCACATGCATGCACGTGCGTGCGCGCGCACACACACACACACACACACACACACACACACACTCCATTGAACACATGCTCCAGAGAGTGAGTCAAGAATAGCATCTCTGCATAAAAAGCACAATTCACTCATCATATCTAGAGAGAATCCTAAGGGATGGGATTATTTAATGCTTTCTCTTTGGGTTCTTCAGAGTAGTGACCTCTCATTGTTTTAATGTCAAGACTTCTTGGGCTGCAGGCAATAAAACTGTATTAGGATAAGCTGAAAAAGGCTTTGGAAAAAGTTTCTTGGCATAGGATGAAAATGGACACACTCTGAGATTTTCCTTATAATCCATTTCAATAAGGCAGCTCTTAGAGAAACTCTCCAGAGTCTACTCTTTGATTACACGCATACTCACACATCATATATGACTGGAGATACACACGGATCACATACATACAAGGACATGCAAATCATTATGTGTGCTCAGTGTTGTAACAATCCCTTTTCTATAATCAAGTCCCGACACCTCTTTGTCTGACATGTAACTTGAATCCACTTTCTTTAACCCTGCTGCCACACATGGGCTGTCACCATGGCACAATGAACTACTAGTCTTCCAAAACATATACTCAAAAATGTCCTCAGGTGCACACACACATAAGATACACTGAGACACGTATGCACACACATAGGTCCCTCAAACCAAGCTAGTACGTAGACTCAGATTCACATACATGCAGAGATGTACACATAAAAGGATTTCCATAAGCAAGTATCTACACAAATGCACATGCATATTCTATGAGCTCTTCACTGTCCAGCTTGATGGTCAGAGTTCATGATGAAAAACCTGACCCACTGGCCCCTCAAGCTGAATTTATGATTATTTATCATGCAGTCAGCCTGTTCTCTACCATATATGTATCTGAGAACAGTCAGCTCCGAAGCAAACTCGAAAGCCACATTCTTAGACTCTCAAGACCTTTCTCCTTTGAGTTCCCACTTTCTTCCAGATGAATGAGGACAATATCCTGGAACTCAGGAGGGAAGATGAAAATGTGGGCCAATCCCACAGAAGTAAATGAGGAGGTGCTCAGCACACTGCTGCCTACTGCCACTTACATCTCCTATGAGATCTATTGGTTTTACCTTGAGGACATCTCCTTCTGACAGTTCGAATGTCCTGGCTTTAAGCTGAATGCCCTTTCCCGGCTGGGTCTGGATGGAGTAGATGCATTCGTGGTTGTTATTGTAGTTCACAGGAAAGTTGGGGGACAGCAATGTGCCCTGAGTGCCCGTGACTGAGTTCCCACACTCAGCTGCAAAGAGAATCACAATAATCACCAATTAACCCCCATCAGCTAAATCCAGAAAAGAACTCACAGTGCTGGAGGACCTTACAAGGATGACACATTGTTTGCCTTTCTGCCTGCCCAAATGCCTGGTTATCTGTCCATTTGCCTGCCTGTCTGGAGGACTGCTTATCAAAGTTGTTTTTTTTTTTTTTTTTTTTAACATATCTGCCCACCTGTAGTTTTGCTCTGTTTCTTTATCTCTCTTGTTCTGTGGGTCTGTCTCTCTTCTGCAGGAATAGAAATGAACCCACCAGGCATCCTCTACTTTCTTAGTGGCATGAGGCAGCCCTTCTCCATACCTGTTCATCTAGTATCATAGCAACACAATGACTGAGGAGGATGTCAGTGGCGGTTGGGGGTGGTCAAGTGAGGAGAGATGAATCCTTTCAGTATCAGAGGCTAGAAACTCAGAAGGGGTCAATGTTGAATAATTATTGCTAGCATCTTCCAAACTTCAGTTATTAGTCACAAGGACCAATTCCATAAGGTAGGCATAATTATCATCCCTGTTTTAAAAGTCAAGAATCTGGTACTTAGAAGTTCAGATCAAGTCTCTCCATTTACCAAGAGGAGGGGGCTGAGAATTCAACCCTCCTGGTCCTGGACTTTAAGGCCACTGAAGCTTTGGAGAAAGTTTTAGCATAGACCCACTGAAACCCTGTTTCATTCAATAGCTAATGAATTCATAGCTTCCTCTTGACATCTTTTTCTCCTCCTCCAGAATTAGTCCTTCTTTCCCCATTGTTCCCGTACTTTTGTTTATAGCAGTCATCACATTTTATTTCCCCATTTGTAAACATTTCTGTTTCTTCCTGTTGATCCTTTGGGGCTGGGTCCTAGTTCTGTCTCTCTGCCTCCATTCAGTGCCTGGGCGGGGCGGGCATGAGAAGGTGAAAGGGGAGGGAGCTCAGTGGCAGTGCATGGTTGCAGAGCCCCTCAGCTGTCTCTCTAGGGTCTTTAATAGTTGTAAAGTCCTCCCTCCCCACACTTCCCGGGATCGGAGTGTCTGTTGTATTGCACCCTGGCTGCTTGTTACTTGCCTAAAGCCCCCACTCGAAATGTAAGTTACTTGAGGACTAGGGTCATGCTTAATGAATCTAAACTTCCAAGGCTTAGCCCAGATTGTCTGTAAAATAAATATTTGTGAAATGAGTGAATGAATGAATATGGAGGACACAGACCTCAGAAGATGTACAGTCCTAAAAATAATTAGGTTCCAGAAGGATGAAAATACAAGTCCAGATGGCAGGCACATTACTTGTCTGGACATATGGGGAATTGGGAGCACATCTTGAATCTCTGAGGTTGATGGTACCAAGTCTGCTTTCTTGAAACCATTCCTTGGTGTCCCTATTCTGGGCGCAGTCATTGGTAGAAGGTTGTCCCTGAGGTCAACCAATGGGCTATGCAGTTAACCCTAATTGTCCTAAGTCTGATATGTACAAGGCCAAGGCAATATAGATGGAGATTGTGACACAGGGACATTCAGAGCTGAGCCTCTTGTGGTCTTGGTTATACCTATGTGTGTGTCCTCTTGTCTCCAAGGCTGTTCTTAGACCTCTGAAGACAGTGTCCGTGTCCCACAAGTCCTTACTTTTTCAGTGGGCCCTACTCCCTGAGCTCTGGCCAGTTCAGGACAGCTTCACTTTCCTAGGAGTTTATATAAGCCATTCCCATGCACTGAATGTTTGTGGCCTCAGGCCAAATCCATACACTGAAGCCCTAATCTTCAGTGTGATGGTATCCCGAGGTGGGCCCTTCACAGGTGATTGGGGTTAGTGACCACATAAGCTGAGGAAATGACCAGAGCCCTCTCTCTGCCTTGTAAGGACAGCTGCTGTCTGCAGGCTGGAAGAGGAACTCGACTAGACACTGAATCTGCTGGTACTTTGATCTTAGGCTGCTTGGGCTCTAGAAACATAAGAGGTATCTGGTGTTTAAGCCACCCATGATATTTTCCTAGAGGGGACTGATCATTTGTCTTAGAGACTGTCTGCAAAGTGTCCAAATGCACATAATGAATGTGGTAAGCTGGGCATAAGACTAAAGTGATAGCTGTGGACAGGCACCATGCGGACATTTTCTGGGGGCCTCGAGATGAGGGTGGGGATTTGGGGAGTGGGTGCTGAGGACTGTGCCCCTGTATTACTCAGTCTTGTCACGTGGGCAGCACCCTGAAGCAGATTTCCGTTATTTCTGGAGTCACACACTATTGCTACTCAGCAATCCCTCCAACTAGGGAGAGGCATGGGGAGCAGTGGGATAAGATGGACTTTGGAGACAGACAGCTGAGTTATATCAACACTCTGAACCTCGGTCTCTTCATCTCCTTCATCTGGGCATTAATAGCATCTGTGTAAGACTACAGAGAATAAATGCATGAGATTTTATGATTAAATAAGTGAGCATGTGGGGACTGGTTAGCATACAGTAGGCTCCCAATAAGTGTGATTCCTCCTCTTTTTCCCCATTAATCCCAGGTGAAACTACTCGGCTTACCTGATTCAGAGCCCTAAGTGCCTGGGGCAGGCAGAAAGCCCGAGAAGCTTCTTAGGAAGTGCGTTCATAGCATCCTCACTAGTCCTGATGCCTCTTGCCCTCTGCCTAGTTCTTAAATTTGGCTTCCCTTAAACATGGGCTTTGGCATGTTATTGGACACCTTCCCTCGCCTTGGCTTCCTGCACGATAGCTCTGGGGCTCCTGCTGCCCCAACATGCTCGTCTCCTCTCCCCCACAGCCCAACACCTTGATGAGGAGAGACACAGAGCTGATAGCTTCAGATGGGGCCAGTCCTTGGCCTATCACCAGGGCCGGACTCCCTGCCAGGACCTTTGCCTCGGGCACCAGGGAAAGTACAGGAAAGTAGAGGGACATGACACTTGCTTCTGGGAGAGTTTCCAAAGTAGCAGGGGAGGTGAGCAGATGCACTGAAAAGCTAAACACAGGCATCAGTGGAAACAAATAAATGTTCCGGAGAAATAAACAGTCATATGCACAGGAAAGTCCTGACACTGACTGAGGCATCTGTGACTTCTGTCATCCTCATCAGAAGAGGTCTCATTAAGGAAAGGGACTGTGTCTTATCCATCAGTCTGGGGCTCTGGAGGCAGAGGGTTCACTCTTCTCTATCATACCGGGACTCCCAAGGACAGGGCCATGTCTCCTGCTGCAGACCAGGACCCTTGGAGTCAGGGCTGTCTCTTCCACATGGAGTCCAGGGGCCCCTGAGGTCAAGGGCTGTGTCAACCCATCACACCATGAATTAGAGCCCAGGGCTGTTCATCTCCTTCGCAGCCAAGAATGTTTCCTGGTAACACTGTGTGGGCTAAGTCATCCAATTTACACCCACAGTGCCCGTGGAAACTGGGAGCATCCCCAGGGTGGGCATTCCCATGAAATCTCCAGCCCGAGGCTCTGTTGCAGGGCTGGGAGTAATTAGAGGTGATTATAATTGCTGTGCATTATTAATAACACATGAAACAGAAGACAAATGTAATAATGAAAATGTTGTGAGGTGTCATGAACACACAGTAATTGGAATAATAAGTTAAAGAATGAGTTTATGTAATGAGATCAATGAGGCAAGAGTTTAAGGAGTGTGTGCATCTGTGGTCCCGGATAATCCCATTCAAGAAAATTTTCCCCCAGACCTACTTAGCTGAAGATGTTTTCCTGGAGAAGGAAAGAGCTGCTGGTGGTCAGACAGACACTGAACGTGGGGGAACGTGTAGGTCTGTATGTGTGTCTCAGTCAGGGTGGGTGGAGGCTCAGGGGTTGGTTATGGGAGAAAGGATAAACTTTGGGATGACTTAACTGGCCAAAATGGAATTCTGCATCTATTTGTTTTAATGTTTGCCCTCTGGGACTGTAAAAGGTTATTGGTTATTGATAAATAACAATAAAAAGGTTATTGGGAAAATGGTGATAATTACATGGCCCCCCACTGGCTTATGCAAATTATGTCAACTACTCTGGAATGAAGCCTGTGAATTGCCTATTGTTATCTCTGTTTTATAAGCCAGGAAGCTGGGGTGGAGGGGGTTGGGTGGCCTGCCCAAGATCTAACAGCTGGTAAGTGACTGAGCGGAGACCTGACCCTGGTGACTGTGCAGCCCCAGCCCTGTCCATCTTGCCAGCCTGTTTATGACTGTCCTTCGCTGAGCCCCAGGCTCCACAGAGAGGTCTCTGGCTGGGCTGACCTCACGGCCCCTGTTGCAATCAGCACACTGCGGCTTCTAGCTCTCTGGCATATTGGGGTTTTACGCAAGATTTCACTGTAATGCTAACAGTGAGCATTCATCCAGGCTGCGTTCCATCCGGCCCTGTGTGAAGTCCTTAGCGAGCAGAGCCATCAGCCTTACAAATGAGGACCAGCAACTGTCCCTGCTCCCTGGATATCACTCTACCTCCCCACCCCCCAGGGCCCGGAGCTCGGAAGAGTCTTCTTCAGAGCCTGGCAAGGAGGTTAGGCCTCCCATCTGAGGCCCCACTGCAAGCAAGTGTGTGCTAAGGCAGTCCCCAAACCCAAGCCTGTTGGCCTCTGGGCCCGCGTGTGTTTCACCACCTCACAGCAATTGACTAACTTTTGGCCCACCCCATTAGTGAAGCAAAATGAAAGCACGTGACCACCTACCAACACACCTTGGCAGAGGCGAACTCCACAAGCGCCGTCTGCCCCCCAGGCACGTGATGCGGGCTGTGCCCTCCAGACGGTACCCGGGGAAGCAGGAGAAGATCAAGGTGTCGCCTACGCCAAACTGCAAGCCCTTCCGGATGCTGTAGGCTGGGACCTCAGGCTCCTCACAAGGCTCCAAGTCATATTCTGGAAAAGGAGCAGGAGTGCTGGGGTCAGAGACAGAATATGGAAACATATAGACACAAATACCAGGGAGAAAAGGGCCAGAGATAATGACAGACAGAGGTCAGAATACATACACACTGGCCCACAAAAGGTAAAGAGAAAAAAAAATGATTATAAGAACAGAGGCAGAGAGACACACAGTGAGGTGAATAACACCATGCTTCTGGTACTGGGGACGGCTCCCCACTGCAAGCAAAGAGAGGACACTGAGTTTCCTGGAAGCATCCTTCCTGGAAGTATTTATAAGGGTCCCTGTGACTTGACCTTTCCCTCCTCTGACCCTTCATCCCCATATTAACTCCAAGACTCAGGGCTCAAAGACTTTCCTGCCTCTCTCTCCCTAGGCATTGACCCAGATAAATTCAATCAGCTTGGTTCTAGAGGGTCAGAATGTATGACCCAGCCGAGGGCAACTTATATTGGGAGAAAGAATCCGAATGCTTCACTCAAACTCTGTCCCAGCAATGCTGGTGCTGGAGGCAGATGGCAAGCATGATGGAATGGCACTTATCACCCAGGGATCATCCCAGTATCTCTAGTGAGGGCACAGAAGTGACAATTTCCATAGTCCCCAAAGGTATTTCCCTTCTGGGGCACAGTGCCCCAGAGCTCTATGTAGTAAAGAGAAGGAGGTTTCCTTAGATGAGGGGAGGCATAGTGGCTAGATATGTCCCTGGCCATGACCTGGCCAGGCCCATGGCAGATGGCTTCTGTTGGAGGGACAGCGTGGGGTTGAGCTGGGCCACATCCCATTTCCTAGAGGCTAGATATCTCTTGCCCATCCTGGGAGATCCCGTGGGATGAGTAGAGACACTCTGGGAAGCAGTGGGACAAGAGTGGTGGGGTACTTGGGACCAGAGCAGTGAAGGGTCCGCTTTTCTTCCTGAATGCCAAATTAAAGAGCTTTCTGCATAGGATTCTTAAACACAGGGATAAATACTTTTACTACGAAATAAGCATTGGTGAAGAAGTCCCCAAATAAGACTCTAATATGTTCATTTCAAATCCCTTTCTTCTTCTTCCTCTTCTTTTTTAATTGCTGGGGTCATGAAACAGTGGAAGTGAAATCAGCAGAAGAATCACGTATTCCTAGGACTGGAGGGGATGTCCTAGTCCAACCAGTTATACTGGTGATTTTCAGAGTGGATCTTAAAGACCTTAAGGGAAGATTCCCCCAAACACCTCCTTCCCAGCCCATCACAGGGAGGCCTCCTTGTATCTAACCCAACAATCTTTTGCTGCAGCAAAAGTGAGGTCATTCTCCCAGGGACTGGAAAGTGGATCAATGTCCATCTGCTGGGAAGACCAGAGGCTGGCAGCAGAGGGAGAGGCAGAATATTCTGCCATCTCCTCCCCCAGGGGACCTCAACATGCTTTACCTGCAAAGGTGATGTTGAATCCTTCGTAGGACATGGAGAAATCAGAAATGAAGCGGACCTGAGCAGTGAAGTTGCCATAGAGTCCAGCGCTGATGGGTGCCGGCAACCGTGAGCCGGTCAGCTGTCTCAGGGGCTGCGAGAAGCTGCCGTTCTCGGTGATGAGGAGGTAGTCGTGGCCACTCTCCAGGTGGAAGGTGTGGAATGTAAAGAACACACCTGCCAAGAGACCGGAAGGGTCCGGGTGACAAACTGAGATGGCTGCAACAGCCGCAGTGCGAGACGGGATTGGCACAAATATTTCCAGTCCATGGACGTCTACCAGTGGGTTGGGGTGTGAGCATGCACTGAGAGTCACATACGGGGGAACCAGAACGAATGTGTCCGAATGATCCAGAATATGCCATTTGCCCAGAGGTCAGGGAGAAGGACACCGCCTTATGGTTGTCAAATTTGAAAGATTTATGGCTAGGTCTGTGAGAATGCTTCATAGCCTTTCACTCATTCACAGATTCTCTCATTCATTTCTCAACAAGTATTTGTATATCTGACAAGTGCTTCCTCTGGGCTAGGATCCAGGGCCAGGGAGGAGCAAGGGGATATACAAGACATTCAACAAAGAGCTACAGTACAGAGTGACAAAAGCGCTATCAAACATCATTCAGAATGTTCCGGGGGCAGAATGGCAAGCACTAAACAAAAGCGATAATATTCACTAACATTTCGGCACTAAGTATCTGCGTGTCACTATGCTATGTGTTTTATTGCCCTGTAGTTGGCCCCTATCAATTGGAAGAGAAGATCTGAAAACCCAGTTAACCCCACCAATAACTCATCTCCATTTTACACCCAAGGAAATTGAGGCACAAAGAGGAAAGGCACGTGTCCAGGGTCATCCATCCAGCAGGTGGCAGAGCTGGGATCTGAGTGCAGTCTGATTGCAGGGTTGCGTAATAAACAGCTCCATGACACTGCTTCTCCCACTACGGAGAGAAAACAGGCAGGAGGGGTGGCCAGGTACTGAGATGGGTCTGGCGGTGAGAAAGATGGGGTGGTAGGATCTCAACACCCGAAGCAGCTCTTGGACCAGATCCAGATGGCCGTCTGTGTTTGGGTGGGCCTGTGTGTAAATGCATGCCCACTCACACATCAGCACGCCCATGGGAATGTATGCTGTGGGCGTGCTAAGGGCAGGTGCTTGGCTAGACTAGGGGGGCTGGATTCACTTGCTATTCAAAGTCCACGGACCAGCAGTATGGGCCTCGCCTGCAAGCTTGTTAGAAATGCAGAATCTCAGCCTCTGTCATAGACCTTCCAAATCAGAATCTGCATGCTAACAAGGTCCCTAGGAGATCTGTAGGAACATTAAAGTTTGAGGAATACTTCTCTAGATAATTAGCGACAAGTTTTTGATAAATCATGTTTGGGTCCAAGCTCTCAATGCTAAAATATTTAAAATGTTTTCATAGTCTTGCTTCTCTATGGATGGGACCTGGTAAGCCCAGAGTTTTGGGGATTCTATGGGTGGGGGCAGGAGAAAGAGAAGCCCATAGAGGTGGTGGAACTAGGCATGCAGCTTGTAAATGCCCTGTGCCCAAGCGACTATGTTACATCTATGGACCTATTTCCTCAAGGGAACAAATCCTAAGCACCTACTAAGTGCCAGGGCTGGGCTAAGCAGTAAGAAAGATCTCTCAGTTTAGTGGAGGAGACTGACACATCCATAGTGAGTCCAGAATGGCGGCACAGAATAAGAGTGCTAAGTAAGCCCGGAGGGTTGGGAAGACTTCACGGGGTCACAGTCTTTGACAGGATGGGAGCATTTTGGGGATGTACAGGTATGTGTGCCCACGTGTATCCTATCCTCCTCCCAACACATCAACACAGGTGCCCACGAGAAACTGTTCTCAGTCTACAGTGCTTGGGAAAAGGCTCGGTGGAAATGTCTTTCCCTCCTGGTAAAACAAGGGTTGGGTAGCGAGTGGATCAGACACAGTACAGGGAATTGGAGTTGATGAAGCACTAAGCCTCGCACTCTATTCTTCAGCGTGCAAACACAGTCCCTCCATAGGAGTAAACATTTGGCTGGCATTCTAAGGATGAGTAAACAACTGAGATGAAGCCCCTGGGTTTCCCAGCTGTGCTGATTGCTTGAGGCTCTTTTGGTCATTGTGAGAAAATGAAGACATTGTCACAGAGGCCCCATGTTGGAGTCTGAATCCAGATTTGGTGTGACAGATGCACACACAATCTGATACTTCACTGGTGTGACCATGTCGAATCCTATGAAGGATGAGTACCACGCCAGGCAGACATTCAGAGCTGTGGAAAAAGCGTGGGCTTTGGGAGGGGGGAGGGACCCAGACCTGGGTCAATGGCCCATCTACCAGCTGAAGGGTCTGGGCCGAAGTTGCTCAAGTGTGTCCTGAGTTCTAGTTTCTTCCACCATAACATGGGGATGATAGCATCTCCTCATAGGTAACATTTAATTCTTGGAGCGAGGAACAATTAGGATAGCAGATGCAGAACCCACGGCATGGTGTCTGACACATAGTAGGTTTTCTTTTTGCTCAGCTTGTCTAACTCCTAGACATCCTTATGGATTGAAAAAAATTTCACTTCTGGGGTCTCAGCAAGGGCCCATTCTTTGGACTCCTGAATTAGCCATTCCCTTTGGCTGGGAAGTTGAACAATTCTGAATTTCATAGAGTTCAAGTTTCTCCAGCTGTTCCTCTGCCTCCTGGGGATCAATCAGAGTCAGTAACCTAATGGATTTGTTAACCTGAGATACTCTTACAGGCATTGCCCTCTGCAGAAGGGTCTGAGTTCAATTTAATTCTATTCATATAAATATTTCTTGAGTTCCTCATGTGTCAGGCATAGAGCCAGAACCTAGGGAAGCTGCAGGAAACAAGGCAGGCATGTCTCCCAAAGGGCTTGGAGTCTGTGTGCGGGGAGCAGGAAGGCACAAGATCATGTGGGAGCCCACGGAGGGGAGCCCAGCTCACACCCAGGCCTCGGAAGAAAGGGTCCGGAAGGCTCATTATAGGAAGTGAGTTCAGAAGATGAAGAGCTGGCCACACAAGAGGGGTGGTGGAGATGGTGCAGGGGGGAAAGTGTTCCAGGGAGAAGAACAGCATCCCAAGACACAAAGCTCTAGAGGACAAGAAAAGTCTGGGAAGTTCTAGGAACTGAGAGAGCTTCAATGTAGCTACTAGGACTTAGTGTTTACAGAACTCAGAAGGAGGCTGAGAAAGGTGAGCAAGGGCTATAGGCTCATGCCGGCTATTTTATAACTTCAAGCTTTATACTAAGGGTCTGGTAAAGCCTTTAAATGGTCCTAAGGAAGAAGTGACCGGGTCATACATCAGCAACCCTGTATTGATTCTCTGCCTGGAACACCTCTTGTCCTGGCTAATATTTGTTCATCCCTGAAGACTGGCCCAAGTTTCAACTTCAGGACACCACCTAACCAAGCCCTAGGGTGGTCACTGGATGTTTGCTACCCTTATCCACTCTTGGCCATGGTACGTTAGATGGACTCTAATCTTTCTGAAGGCAGGCAATGCCAAAGTGGTTCAATGCCAGGTTCATGCCACTGGGTTTTCCTAGCACCAAGGTTAAGTGCAAGTATGACATAAGCATTTGCTCAATATTTGAATTGCATTGACTTCTAGACAAAGACACATATAGAAAGGCATAGAGAAACATACCCCACCCCCATGATTATAGATGCCAGACAGAAAGAAAATCATGACTAGTGGGGGATGTTCCTTTAAGGAATATGAGGGGCTAACTTTCTTGCCCTCTTGATGCCACAGAGGAGCTTCTGGCTCTCCCATTGGCCCACTCTGGCCAAGACTTGCTGGAAACAGCTCTGCAGGATGAACAAGGATGCTGCCCTAATCCCTCCTCTCCTCAAGGAGAAGGGGACAACCAGGCCTCACCCTGACTGCCTGCAGGGTCCTTTCTCCCCAAGAAGCTGCATGCCACCCTAATCCCAGTTAGGTCAGGCCTATTAGAGGCAAAAGTGAAGTCCTTAAGCACACGTGGGGAGACTTTGAGTGACTTTTCTTATAATTTTTTTTTTTTACACAAATAGTATAGTTTACATGTAGTATTTTTATTGCTCAAAATTAGAAAAAACGGAGAAGATAAAAATAAGAGAGTAGTGGCACTAATGTCTTGAGGTATAACTTTTCAGATACTTTTCTGTACACATATCCTGGTTTAGTTTTTATAAACTATGTTCTTTTGGCAAACATCTCTTTGGGCTTAACAATGTAATACAACTACACCTGTAGGTCTTTATTTTTTAAAACTTTTTTTATTTTTAAAAAATATTTTGTTACTTTTATTTTAGAGAGAAAGAAAGAAAGAGAGGAAAGCGGGCCAGTGAGAGAGGGAGAAAAGAATCTTAAGAAGATTCTATGCTCAGCACGGAACCCAACATGGGCCTCGATCCCCCAATCCTGAGATCATGACCTAAGTTCAAATCAAGGGTTGGTCACTTAACCAACTAGGCCACCCAGGCACCCCTACCCTGTAGGTTTTTAAATATTCTCTCACATTATGGCTTTTCATAGCTGCATAGTGTTGCATTATATCTAGGTATCATATCTTTATTTAACATTTCTTCATTGATGGACAATTCTGTAGCTAACTAATCCTCCAATTAGTAAAGTATTTTAGGAAGCACCCTTGCAGCTAAATCTTGATGTACAGTTGTACTTATTTTTTTCAGATATATTCCAAGGAGTGGAATTGCTGTGTCCAAAAGCACATATATTTTGAAAACTTTTGAATCATATCATGGAACCATCATCCAGAGAATTTCAACCATTTTATACAATGTCAGCGCTGAAGAAGAGTATTCATGTCTGCACACTGTCTCCCACACTGTTATGATATTCTCTGCTGACTTGAAAAAAGAAATGGTATTTCATTACTGGTTAAATTTGCATGTCTTTAATTATGAGTGGGGTCAATGTCCTTTCATCTCTATTTCTTCTACTCTGAAGCATTTATAGCTTTGCTCATTTTACAGGCCTAGAGACCAGGTATGTTTTTCTTTAGGATTTTTAAGAGCTCTCCATGCATCAGGTTGGTAATCTTTAGTTGATTATTTATGTTGAAAATAATTTTGTCCACTTACTGTCTGAATTTTTTATGGCCCTTTTTTTTTTTACGTAAATCCACTCAAAGTTTTATTTAATCAAATCTTAAAGTCTTTGCCTTTATGGATTCTGCTTTTAGTATTACTCTTCATAGTACATCCGCACCTGAGGTTAGATTTTTATGTTCTTCTAGTATTGGAATTTATGTGGTTAAATGTATGAAGTCTGTTTGGTTCTTTTCTTTTATTCCCAAGTGTTTAAGTCTAGTGTTTAAAAACCATTTATTAAATAATCAATCCTCTCTTCAATGGATTGGAAATGACACTTTAATTATATACTACAAACTGTCTCTCTCACACACATACACAAGTGTGCGTGTGTGCATGCACAGTCTCACACACATACACACACATAGGACTCTATGTCTGGACCTTCATATGCCTGCATTGGTTTGTGTGTCCATTCCAATACTCATACCACATTGTTAAAATTATTTTAGCCAAAAACATTTTACTATCTGAAAGAGTTACTCTTTTAAAAATTTTTCATGGCTTTTCTACATGTTAATTCTTCTAGATGAGAGGTTCTTATTCAAGGGCATGCATCAGATTTACTAGTGAAGTCTTCAGAAATCAAAGATGCCTGTTTTCCATCTCCAACATGGAGAATCAAAACATCTACAGTGCAGTCTAAGCATTAACATATTTGCTACATTGCTGAGGGGTTAAGAACTGTGACCCTGGATGAACTTCAGAATAAGCTTCTGAGGATAGAAGCCATATGTGCCTGGTTACTGTTTATTCCCAGCCCGAGTCTGCCACATGGGTGGCATTATTCAATTAATATTTGCTGAATCAAAGACTATATTATTTCCTGTTTATTTCTAACCAGCACCCTTCCTTTGAACTTGGGTTTCCAAAGATTATTCATGTGAGGGAAGTTGAGGTAACAGTCCAGACTGGTGAGGAATATGAAAACATGGCATCTGAGGAACAGCTGAGCTATGTAAGAGGTTCACGGGTCCAGTGTCTGAAGGGTGAACATGAGGAGAGGGGGCAGATGGATCCTATTTTCCTCCAGCACAAAGAACAAGGAAAAAAGTTTCAGGAGCATCTAATAGGCTATTAGGAGGGGTCAGATCTATCAAAAAATGACACCAGGTGCCTATTTGCTGAATGTGTTGGCCACCTTCCCACTGCTGGGGCTGTTTAGGCAGGTGTGGTGCCATCTTGTCGGGAGCAATTAGAGAAGATTTCTGCATTATGTAGGGTTCATAGCTGGTAATTTCTACAGTACCTTCTAGCATGAAGATTTTAGATTCTTAAAAATATTTGTGGAATGTATTCTGTGATTCAAAGAGATGGGAAGCTTATGGGAGTATTCCGGTTGAGAAAAATTCAGACCAAATGCTGAGGTCACTACATAGGGAGATCCCCACTGAGGCCACCTTGACCTGGAGAACATGGGGTTCTGACCACGTTACAGTCCAATACTTGCTCCAGGCCTAACCACTCACCCTTGCCATGGGATGTTTCAATAATCCAGGTACAGTTCAAGTTGTTGGGATAGAAGTCAGGAAACCCTGGTGATAAGATGGTCCCACTGGAGCCTTGAATGAAGCCACCACAGAGTGCTACAGGAGTAAAGACAGTGTTGAAAGATCGGAGTGGCTCAGGGAGCTCCCTCACACCACCCTATATCCCCATCCCCAACCAATCCTCCTGGGAGCTGGGGAGCCATCTTCTCTCAACCCTCAACCCTCACTAATGGGTGAGTCAATGCCCCTTCTAGCTCCTGGTCTTCCACAGCAGGAAAGGAATCCACTACCTTAGCACCCCTTTGCAAGGTGTGTCTCACCTTCACAGCTGGGCAGGGCCCGGCTCCACTGGAAGTTAGGCTCACACTCCAGGGGCTCTCCGTCACTTAACGTGTAGCCTGAGTCACAGCTGAAGGTCACTAGAGCGCCCACATAGAAGTCATTTCCATGGCGCTGCCCATTTACAGGGATCCCTGGATCCAGACAGTGGTCTGACTGTAGTGTTATAGCTGGAAAAGAGAGCCCACAGCTGGAACAGACAGCTAACCATCACCACAGAAGGACCCTAGCTGGCCCACAAAGGGAGAGAGGAGAGAACCCTGATTTACAGAAAGCTGAGGTTGACATTTACCCATGTGTCAAGTGTGGCTGTCGACATCTGCTAAGACATCTGAAGACCTGTTTCTCAAAGAAAATAAGCTGATTCTAGTATTTGTCCATCCATCCATTCATTCAATTAACATAAGTTGAGTGTCCACTAGGGTTTAGACACCATGCTAAGTCTTGGGGATACAGACATGATTAAGAACATGGGGCTGCCCTCATAGCGCTCTCAACCAGCACTTTCTCTACTGGTCTACAAGGAATGGAAGGGACATCCATCTTGTTCAACTGAGGCAGCAGAGATGGATGCAGAAGGCGATGGGGGAGTGAGGGTGAGCGAGAGATACTATCACATTTCAGCCTCACCATCCTCAAACACTGTCCCCAGATAGCCCAGCCTGGTGGTTCCCAGTCACCTGCAGGTAGAAGAGGCTTTGTGGTATGTGGGTCATCAGACTTCACTCTTTCCAAAGGCTCCCCTCTGAGCTCCTGTGGGCTCTGACAGATGCTGAGAGTAGGCGAGTGCCCCCCAGGAGCACAGCCTGAGGAAGCCCCTGGGATGGGGCCAAGTTGGGGACCCAGTGCTGGAATAGTCCGTGGTACCTGCACCCTCCTCCCAGCCCACCTTATCATCTGCCTCCCTGCCAATACTCACTCTCATAGCGGAGCTGGAAGCCGATGTCTGAGTGACTCTTATCGGTCGAGAAGAGGAGGTAGAGGTAGTTGCTGGTGCTGATGAGGAACTGGGGGACCTGGGTCCCATGGTAAACCCCGATCAAGGGTGATGAGTATGTCCGCCCATCTCGAACTTCCAGAGTATCATAGTTGACCTCGGTTTTAAATCTGCCAAAGATGGGAATGTAGACTTCTTGAGAAACCTGAGGCTTATTAACTTGCAAACGAAAAAAGGCCCTACCTGGCCCAGGACTTCAGAACAACCAGATTTTGGCAGGCTGGGACATTTTAATATAATCTGCACACATTCATTAGTAATAGGGAAGGGCCTTCTCCACTACATTTAGCCTCTCCCCTGCCTCCGATGGCTCGGCACTCTCTCAGTCCTCCCTGTGGCTTGAGCCAAGACACATCTTCAGACTTAAAGGCACGACTAGTCTCATGGAGGGGTCAGAATGTTCTAGGCCAGAATTCAGTAAACTATAGCCCAGGGCCAAATCTATTCTATAGCCTGTTTTTGTATGGCCTAAGAGCTAAGAATGGTTTTTAACATTTATAAAGGGGTATGTTTTAAAGAAAACAGAAAATATGCAACATATAACCACGGGTGGCTTACAAAACCTAGAATATTTACTATTGGACTCTCATGGAAAGGTTTGAGCACTGCTATTCTAGGCCATGGATGCTTTGTCTGGAAGAAGTTTCTGCTCATATTTGGGTGGCTACTTTCCCCACTGAAGGGGCATGCCTGGGGTGGGAACAGGAAATGTAGCATATGAGCAGGATTTGGGTCAAAGGTCAGGAAGCTGCCTTCCTATGCTGCAAATTTTAGAGTTATACTCCTCAGATGCCAATGCCTGCTTCAACATCTGATGGTGTCTATCTGCCCACTCTCTGTCACTGGGTGTGAGGGGGACAGAAGGGCTCTGACATCCCAAGTGATACCCTACCCACCCTTCTGCTCACTCCTCCGGTCATGAACAACACAAACCCCACTACTGAGGTGAAACCAAGGCCGAGCACAAAGCCCATGTGGCCTGTCTCCACCCAGGGCAATTTGTTCCAATGTTCTCTGACTTTGCTAACATTTCAGCGAGCATGCTGGTCCTCCGCCCTCAACCCCAGGCTCCCCTCCACCACCACACCTAAGAAATCTAGCCCCCCACCCCACCCCTGGCTCTGTTCCCTCCAAGGCTGTGGTTGCAGGCACCTGTCGAAGGTGATTTTGATGGGGTAGCCTGGCTGGGCTTCAATCACCCAGGCACAGCTGAGGGCATCCTTGTAGAAGCCAGGCCAGCCCGGGGACAGGATGGTGCCACTGGGCGAAGTCAGATGACCACCGCAGGGAGCTGGGGAACAGAAGGGAGAGAAACAACTTTCTTGTGTTGGGGGGGACAAATGAACAAACAAATAAAAACTTTCTCTATAAAATGTTATCTGCCAACAAGTATTGTTTTTGTTTTTATGGAAAATTACATAAACTATATAAACTGTGAGTTCTGTCTTTTGGGACCTTTATAGACATGCTCAGTTACATCATTTGGACTTTTATTAAAGGCCAGAGGGGAGAAATAAAAATAATCCTTTAAACAAAGTCTTCTGTCATTCTAGGAGGGCTGAAGTACAGCTAATATTTGGGTTGCACTGGTTTTTCCTTTCCTCTTCACTCCTTGCATCAGGCTTGCGGCAAAAGCAGAGATCCCGCCACCTCTGGCATGGCAGTGAGCAGATCCCCAAGCTCAACTCGGAGCTCGGCTGTGACCTACTCCACTGTAAGTTCCTTGAGGGCACGGGCCTTGTTCATGGTCTTTCCAAATTTGGAGTCCCCAGCATTTAGCCTAGAGCTTGGCACACAATTATCCCTTCATGGCAGGAATCAGTAATCATTGCTTGAATGAATGCATGAATGCATGGAAGGATGAATGAATGTGGTTCATGGCAGGTGATTCCACAAGACACTGGGTAGTGCAGACATGTTTCTGATCCTGCTCCGCCTGTCCTCTCAGTCCCTTGGTCGGTGGGTCTCACTCTTCCCATCCCTCAGCTTCCTGTTCCCACCAGCACCCTTCCTTCACCGTCGCCTCCTCCTACAGCTGGACCCTTGGCCCTTGCGGTGCTCATCAGAGCGAGCCCAGTCCTTCTCCTTCTGGTAGGTGGTCAGATTTCATCTTGCATGCCTTTTAAGTTATTGTAGGTCACGTGACCACTTTGACCAATCACACGAGAGCAGTAGTGGCGCGCGTTCCGCCCACAGGAAAAGCTGAGGAGCTGGCGCCAGATTTGCCGTTTTCTGCCTCGTAGACAGTGACAGCAAGTGTCAGGATGGAAGTCCCCTCGGGCTGGGCCTTTAAGTGACAAAGGGGCAGGCCCCCTGATGGCCAGTGTTAAACATGCAGCTCAGGCAGCCTATGTGAGTACCAATTCCTGTTTTTAAGGCACTGAGATTGGGGGCTTGTTAGTTAACGCACTCTAACCTTACCCACCTGGTACCTCCCCAGGACCGACGAGGAGGATGCCGGCACCAACCACCACCTACACTGTGGCCATCGTCACCACCACGGCCATTCATGGACTCACAGGGACAGTCATGCTCACTCTTCACAGAACACAAATCCTGCAAGGGTGGCGCTATTAATCTCCCCATTTTACAGCTAGGACAGGTTTATGGAGGTGCAGCAACCAGCTCTGCTTTAGTTGGTGATAGAGCCTGGACTCGGACCTAGGAAGACACCATAAATCCAGAGATCCAAAACTAAGCAGCCTTCCACTTTTCGAAGAACCCCTGGGTCCTTTGGAATTCCTTACTATGGAGCTATCAGATGCCAAAAATGTCCTAAACAAGACCAGGAAGAAAATGAAGAGCTACTCAGTAGCTGTTTTTTTCTGCAGTTTTTTGTTTTTTTTTTTTTTGGTTGTTGTTTTTGCATGTTTCCCTAGTTAATCAGTTTCATAAAACAGGATCAAATATACTGCACCCTTCCTCTCTCAATTCTATGAACTTCTTGGAAAGACTGAAAATAATTGTCAACATTCTTTTTTAAAAGACTTATTTATTTATTTTAGAGAGCGGGGGGGGGGGTTGTGGGGGGTGGGGGGGAGGGAGAGAGAATCCCAAGCAGACTCCCACTGAGCACAGAGCCTGACACTGGGCTAATCTCACCATACTGAGATCATGACCTGAGCTGAAATTAAGAATTAGAGGCTCAACTGACTAAACCACCAAGGTACTCTGATTGTCAAGCATTCTTAACAGAGTGTTACATTAGGAACTTTAATTAACCTAAGAACAGTAATACAAATGATATGAGTAGAAACTCATATCAATGACTTACAATGCTACGTTATGTGTACTATTTCATTTAAAACCACATAACATTTATGCAGTTATTATGCCCATTTTATAGATGAGAAAACTTAGGCTAAGTAGGCTAAGAGACTAGATCAAGAAGTAATGAAGTGAGAGCTGGGATTTCACTTCAGGACCTCTGTCTCCAAATCCACCTGCAGTGCATAATGGTACTACAGCCACGGCTGGCAGCAATGAGCTCACTGGGATTGAGAGTTCACTGTGCATCAGGACTTGACGAGGATTATCTTTGTGACAACTGCAACACTGAAAGACAGGTACTATTGTTATTCTCGTTTTGTAGGTAGGGATTATCACCCCATTTTCAGTAAGTTAAGACATGGATAAATTAAGTAATAACACAGCATTTATAAAAACACTGAGGGAGTAAATTGCACAAGGGTATTTGTCACTTCCTGGGTAACCCCAGTTTTTAAGACCCATCCCTGCTCTCACTGAACCTGCTAGTACATTCCTCTCTTTGTCCATTGGACAGGTGAGACCTTGGAGGTGTGTGTTTGTAGGGGGCTACTACTCAGTCCTTGGATTCCCATGCATAGCCTCAGTAGGAAAAGGGACTCTCTCTCGGATTCAATTCAGCACAGGTCCAGCCTCTTGGATTGTGGACTGTGATCTCCTTACTTACTTTCCAGAAAACTGTAGATCACATGGTCACTTTCTGTCTAGGATACCCTCCATTCAGTGCACAAATCAATTTTGTGTAGTTTATTTCAACTTAACTAAAATGTAAATTTTGTTAAAAAAAAAAATAACAAAACCCTATCTAAAATCTCCAGATACGGAAACCCAAATCCTGCCTTTGGTCACCACTTTGCTTTTCTCTGGTGTATTGTTTTACTGCCTTGCTGGTTCTTCTTTTCTCCTGCTCATGTGCTGCTCAAATGACCACTCTATGCATTCAGTCCTTCATATTCTCTGGTTCATCTTCACGGTGACAGGTGTCAGGCCGGGAGGAGTAGGCAAGGATCCTAAATGCAATGTCTCCTTAACAATTGAAAAGATGCTCAACCTCATTCTAAGGAAATATATATATTAAAACTGCAATGAGAGAATACTTCTCATCCATCACATAGACAAAATCTGAGTTCAAGGACACATGAGACTCAGGGAAAGCAGGTATTCTAGCACCTTGCTGGTGGAAAATGTTGTGCAAAATGGCACAACTCCTGTGAAAAGAAATTTGGTAATATATAGCAAAATTCCTATGCATTCACTCTCTGACCCTGCTTCTAGAACTCTATCCCAAAGATATTCTTGCAAATCTATGAAAAGACATATATATGTACAAGGCTATACAAAGCCGCGTGATTTATAGTAGCAAAAGAATGGAAAGAGCCCAAATGGGAGGCAGCAATAGGGAGCGGACTGAATGAACTGGAGTTATCAACAAGATGGACGGGCAGCTGTAAACAAAAATGAGGGATAGTCTATATAATGTCACGGAGTGGTCCCCAGAATATATTAGTAAGTGAATAAAAACCAAGGCAACGAGGTAAAAAATAATCCTATGATTTCATTTATTGTAGAGACGGTGGGAGACACACACACACACACACACACACACACACACACACACACACACATTGACTCATATTATAACAACTGATGAAAGAATGAGGCCCAAACTCAAGATTATCTATGGAAAGAAGGAGGGAACAGGGTGGAGAGTAAAGGAATAAAAGCTAGACTTTCTCAGAATATATCTTCTTTCAGAGGTTTAAATTTGGAACTATGTAAATATTTTTCACAACTAAAGAGAAAGATTTAAATTTGATAAGCAAGCTCTCAAAACTCAAAAGCAGAGCGAAATAAATGAATACAGTACTGTGTCAGTTGGTGGCATAATCGCACATGAAGAAACTAGCGAAAGAGATTTTAAAACACAGCCATCCCTAGTTGGGTCTAGGAATGAGAGGAATTGAAAGTAAAACAACTTAAACCATTTTCAGTAATCACACTGATGTTGTAGTGGCTGTGTCATTCTGTGAGTCTTGGGTGTGCAGTAGGGAATGGGAAATCATGCTGATGTTGTAGGGAACTGGAATTTTCAGCAGGAATGAAAGCAGGTACAGATATGACATCAAGAAAGTAAAAAAGGAAGTATTCTTACATCTGAAATGAAATAAACCCATTATGCATTTTTATCTTAAAAAAAAAAAAAGATTCTTTAGCTCTGTTCATTGGAATGCCTTAGAGACAAGGGCCAACTCAATAGGAATAATTATCCCCAGCGCCCAGATTGTCAGTATCACTTTCCACCGAAAAGGGACTAGGGCTCCTTGGAGAAATGGCTGCTTCCAGGTCAGGGAAAGAAAATGTTCAAAATGAGGTTGGGCCACTTTCAGAAAGGTACCCACTGGCCAATGGGACAGTTGGAATGTCGGTTAGAGTGATAACTGCAATGGATTTAATTATATAAAATATGTTTAAGCACCCTGAACCATAATGGTATTTAAAAATGTTCAACTTTATGTCAGGGAATCGACTCATTGAATAAAAACTGGTAAATAAAGGAAAATAATTAAGTTTTTCTCTGCCTTTCCTTCATGAACTGTACCTCAGGGTAACCAAATAGTTGATGAGGGCGAGTTTTCTTTAAATACTCCAGCTTATAAAAGAAGATGAAATGATAGCATGTGGGCATTTTGCAATCCCATCGCTGGCTCCTAACATCCTCAAATGAGAGACAACCAGACATTATGCGTCTCTGATGGTGGCACAGAGCCCTGCCCGTAGAACATTCTGGTTGAAAAATGGAAACTAAATCTGATTAGGTTTTTAGATCCTACTGCCAATTAAAGGAAATATAAGAGAGAGAACGGATCATGTTAAACAACCTCCCAGGGACATAATGGTCAAAATTCAGAGTGCAGGAGACACCTCAGAATAAACGACCTGGCTTCTTCCACAAAATATCAGAGGCGTGGGCACAGAGGTCCACAGGTTAAATGAGCTGACACATATGTGCTACCTGTAATGAGTGAACCTAAGCAGGATTCTGATTTTTTAAAAAAATCTTTAAAATAAAGTGTTAAACAATCATGGAAATTTGATTGTATTAAGTAACTTTTTTTACTTTTTTAGGATGATGGTATTGCTGTTATGTTATAAAGGGCTCTTTTTATCTGTTAGAGATACACACTAAAATGTTGTGGATGGGCTATTTTGCCTGAAATTTGCTTCCCAATAATCCTAGAGTGGGGGAGTGGCAGGGGCAGCAGGTAGGGGTATGAATGCAATGGAACAGGCTATGACTTTGTAACTGGTGAAGCTGGGCAGTGGGCACATAGGTGCATCAATTCTGTTTGAAATTTTCCACTCAGAATGTGGGGCAAAAAAAGAAAATGCACACACTCAAACTCACACAGCATACACACTCACACGCACAATGAAAGAAAAGAGGGGGAGGTTTCCTGCCTTGAATAGAGATTAAGAGTGCAGGGATAAGACAAAGGGACCCAGTGCCTGGCACACAGCAGGTGCTCCATAAATACTTTGTCAAAGGAATGAAACACTGGTTGAAAGGTAGAAGACCAGGTATTATGACTGAATTGTGTCCCCCCAAATTCACAGGTTGAAGCCTTAGCCCCAGTATGACTGTTTGGAAATAGGGTTCTTAAAGAGGTAGGGATTAAGGTTAAATAAGATCATTAGGGTGTGACCCTGACAGGACTGGTGTCCTTCTAAGAAGAGACACCAGGGATAAGCACACAGAGAAAAGGACATGTGAAGACACAGTGAGAAGTTAGCCATCTATAAGCCAAGGAAAAAGTGGCTTCAGGAGAAACCAAACCTGCTGGCACTTTGACCTTGGATTTCCAGCTTCCAGAATGGAGAGAAAACAAATTTCTATTGTCCAAGCTGCCCAGTCTGCAGTATTTTGTTACAATGGCACGAGATGACTAAAACACCAAGCTTCTCCATGACGGACACTAACATCGTGCCAGGCCAGGAGCAACTGGGCACAGTGATGGAACACAAGAATATGAAGAACTAGTCTTCTTTGAGCCTCACGGGTGCCGGACACTGATTTATGTGCCCTTTTTCTTTTCCTGTATGTTCATCTTCACAACAACCATGAGGGGGGGTACTGGTATTAGCCTCATTTCAGAGAGGAGGAAACAGGAACAGAGAGCTAATGGGTCCAGAAACACACAGCTAGGAAGTGGCAGAGCCAGGATTTAAACCCAGCAGGCTGGCTCCAGAGCTTGTGTTGCTAGCCATTGTGGGTGTGGACATGGGAATGCCCAGCCGTGGAGGGGTTTTAGGTGAGGACATGTCTAGCGTGAACAACCAGAACTCATGAAAGCCTTTTCTGGTGGCCTGCTACACCACTGTTTGTGGCAGCATGAAAGGTGAGTGAACTTTGGAGTCAGTCAGACCTCAGTAGAGGATTCAAAGTGATGGTCTGGAATCAGAGTACTTGGATTGGAATCCTGACTCTCCCATTCATTTAGCTGTGTGACCTTGGGCAAGTTATGTAACTACTCTGTGTTTCAGTTTCCTCCTCTGTGAAATGAGGACAATACAGTACTTACCTCCACGGTTGTCATGAGGATTCAGTAGGGCAATGTATGCAAAGCACTTGGCCTCCTATTTAACATGTAGTAAATGCTTAACTCTTATCAGCTGCGGGATCTCAGGCTGGTCAATTCACCTGGCTGGTTTGCAGCTTTCTTGTGCTTGGAGCCTAACAACATCTTTCTCCCGAGAGTGGCCAGAAGACTCAGTGAGATAATGTTAGAAACTCAGTTAACTACCCTTACTTCTTCCTTGGAGGTCTAAATGAGCTACAACTATCACTTGGATTCCTCTTGTGGGAATGGGGAGAACTGGCCTTCTGTCTTTTTTATAGGACTTTTTAATTTTCTGATTATAAAAGTAACACATCTGGTATATACAGCAGAGAAAAACAATGTGGACATGTTTACACCAAACAGTCAAAACATTTTCCTCTAGGGAGCAGGATGGGGAAATGAGAATTTTCACTTTGAACTTTATCTCACTATGTATTGCTTAAATTTTTTGCAACTACCAAATATTACTATAAAAATGAGAATACACACTCACTGTAGATAATTTATCTCCTTTTCCCCCTCTGTGTATTTCTTTTCCCTCTGTGTATTTCTTATATAAGCAGCATTTTTTTTTAAAAACCCTGTTTGAGGTTCTTTGTCTTTTAATAGGGAGTTTAATTACCTTTACTGTCATAACTGATATGTTTGTTTTACAGCTGTCATTTTGTTTTATGCTGTCAATTTCTGATACTTCCATGGGGTGTCCTGTCTTCTCTGTCTCTTGCAATAGGCACTATGTTTCCTTTTGTTTTAATTTTCTTCTGGGATAGGAAAAGGTGAAACTTGCTTTTTATTCTACTTGTGCATACTTAGAAGTATTTCATAACCAGGGTTGAAATTATATTCTCTGTAGTGAAATAATCCCAGAAAAATACAGAAACAGTGTAGCCAAGAGTCTGGGTCTGAATTGTGGCTCCACTACTGACAAGCTGGGAGGACTGTGGGCAAGTGACTTAACCTCTCTGGGCTCCAGTGGGGACTGCAACTACACCTGCTTCCTACCGGGTGCTAGGCTAACATGAAAGGACACCTGTAAAATACTGATCCTAGTGTGGTATGCTTACTTGGTTCTTTCTGGGAAAAAAAAATAAAAAAGAAGACGACGACGACAAGGAAGGGGAGAGGGATAATCAGGCGCACCTGTGTAGATGCCTTCACTGCCTGGAAGACTTTTTAAAATATATTGCTGACTTTAAACATATGAATCCCCTATGTCCTCTGTTCTCTAGACAAGATGTCAACAAACTACAGCTCGGGGGTCAAATCCAGCCCATCCACTTAAGTGGTGTCTATGGCTGTGTTTGAGTCACGGTACCAGAGTTGAGACCCACATGGCCCGGAGAGCCAAAGCTACCTCCCAGCTGGCCCTTTAAGGAAAAGTTTGCCGGCTTGTGCCTTAGAGCCACCAGATGATCATCCTTCTTTCTAAATTTAGGAGAAGATGCCATTTTCTCCTTTGTCCCATTATAGCCTCTCAAAAGCTAAGTGGCTCTTGGCATATATTAAAAGATTTTTTAAAAGACCATTAGCTTTTGCATTTAATTGTCCACAAGGTGGGGATACTTAATCAAAAACAAAACTAGAAAAATGGAAAAGACAAAAGATGCTGATTACAAAGCCGGGTTCTCCCGATGCTGGGATACAGGGGAAAGGAGCCACAGAGGGGCCAATCCCAGGGGCTTCTCTACCCCATCTACTCCACTGTTTTCAGTCTGGGTTTGGCCACCCAAGGTAGGGTCTCTGACTTTGGCTCTTGGATATACAGCTCCCCAGATTCCTAAAAACCAGCTTGGCAGCAAATACCCACCCCTTTGAGGAAACTGAGCAGACTCTCCCCTGTGCCAAGTTCATTGTCTCTCCAATGGGCTGCTCCCTATGCCTGGTTGCCTGTGGTCCTCCAACCTCAGCATTCCCATCCTCCCAAGGGAATAGTTTTAGTTACAAAATTAGGACTTTGCCCATGTAACAGTGGGTCTAATCCTCTCATGCACTTATACGTGGTCTCAAGTATCTCACTGCGCTGATGGAAGTAGGGTCTAGGGGTCCCTGATTCAGGAGGGCGGCCCATGCCAAGAAGTGGGGTCTGCAGTTACCAAGCCCTAGTGTCTCCTCGGTGGGGGGGGGTCAGCTCCACTGGAACTGAGCCCCTACAGGCTTGGGGCACTGGGAGCCTAGGCTTCTGCCTTGGAAGAGAATCTTGGTGGGGATACAGGACCAAAGGTCAGGGAACTGGTAAAGAAAAATGAAATGGTGGTGAGACCAAGCATCCAACAGCATGGTCCAGTAGCGGCCCCCGAAGAACAAAAGGAATTAGGAGAAGGGAGAGATCCAGTGAGTGAGAGACAGCAGGGAAGATGTCTTGGATGAGATGGACCAAGACAAGGACAACCAAAGAGGTCAAGGGAGAGAATAAGGGAGAATGAAGGGCAGCCTAAAGGATAAGTGGACAATCCTCCAGACCCTGGGCTCTGCACAGTGGCTTTGCAGTGTCATCGGCTTCACCCACAAATGATTCCATCACACATGCATGATGACCCCACTGTTGTCAGCGATGGCATGATTTCACCTGCTAGTTCCATGGCTGAGAATGGAGTTTCCAATAAAGCTCATTTCACTGGGGAAAATGGCTGTGATGTTGTGTGGACCTCATTGTGGGAATTTGGAGGGCAGAAAATAGTCTGTTCATGACATGATTGGGGCAGGCGCCTGCAAGGATGGAAAGATACCACTTGAACCCCCCAAAGTGGAGTGATATTCATCTGATTGGCCTCATGAAGAAATGGTTAAAATCATGCTCATGGCCAACACTAATCAATCGTTCCCTCTCTGCCAGACGTGGGTCCAAGGTCAGTGGGTGCTCACAACAACCTGTGAGGAGGTTGCTGTATATGGCACCGTATAGATGGGGTTACAGAGGCACGAAGGGGTCAAGTCATTTGCTCAGGGTGCCTCAGACTGTAAATTTCAGGGTGAAGGCCAAGGGCAGTCTGGTGGGAGTCAGGCTCTGGAGGCCATTAGGGAGAGACTAACCTAATTAAAAGGACTTTCCTTCATTCATCCATTCAGTAATTTATCAACCAGTATTGGCTGAGCATCTAAGAGTCTAACAATTTGCCGGTTATGTGGCTGTGAGGCAAGGTAGATCTCCTAACCTCATGGAGCTTACAATCCAGGGGCAGCAAAGCCAACCGTTTTGAGTACTTTACGCCAGGAACTGCCCTATATAATGTACCTTGCTCTCATCCCCTCCCTTCTGTGTTCAGCTGGAAAATACAGAGGTGCAGAAGGACAAGGTGACTTGCCAGGATTCCGTGGACTTGAAAGCCTACCTTAACTGCAGACCCTCTGCCACGTGCACTGAGCAGTCAGCGGTCTCTCCTCTCCCTTCCCCCACCCATCAGCTCTGGGGCAGTGCTTGCTCTAACGCTCCCCTCTTCTTCTCCCATCCTTCCCACCTGCTGGCTGGGGTGCAAGGATTTGGGTTTGGGGACTGGGTATGGAGAGAGGTCATTTAGGTCTCCATCTCTGTCCATCACGTGAAGAGAGGAAGCAGATTTCTGGCTTTCCAAAGTGAAGAAGTACAAGCCCCTGGCTCCATGTCCATGGTCACTGCCTTCTAGGGGCCGGTGGATGCTCACCTTTCATCTGTCAGTCATAAATTTTACTGAGGACTTGCTCTGTGGCAGGCACAGTGCTTGGGATGCAGATGTGGCCTGATTCCTGCCCTCTAGAAGCTTTCATGTTTCGTGTTTTAAGTGCCTGCAGTTTGGGGGAGCAGATGGCTGGTCTCTAAGCCTGAATCAAACCTACTTTGTGTGGCCAGGCTGGACTAAGGTGACACCATAATAACCCTCACTTGCTTCAAGCTGTGCTTCTCCTGACTGGTCTGCCTTCAGCCTCCTGAAGACTGACAGCAAGGATATGGAGGCAGCCTTTAACAGGAGCGTGAAGGCCAAGGCAGGGAGACGTCCCAGGGAACCGGGGAAACATGGAGAAGTGAGTGCCAGGGGGCCTGAAAGACTTCAAACCATGGCGCTGCCGAGGCTTTGGGCTCCTGGCGCTTCCTTGGGCAGGAGCTGGAAGAAGTGCCCCTAATGGCTTTGATACTGAGAGAGTTCTCAGTGGAAGCAAGAGGTGTTTTTGGTGCTTGACTGTCTAAAACCAGCATTTCTCCAGGTTAATCTCTGGTTATAATTCAAATTTCTGTGCTATAAAAATTGTAAATTTTTGTCATCTTATAGAGCCCCTGCTGTCCCAGTGTGAGGGTGAGAGGGGGACCTGGGTCCTGGGAAAAGAGGAAGGACCACATGGACAAGTGTCACTTGGCCCCCTCCGCCTTCTCTCCAGCCGAAGGTCCCCAGTCCCCCGCCCTGGCAGGCACTTACCTTCACACCGCAGCACGGCGCTGTTCCAGACCACGCTACCCTCCTTCAGGATGCAGGTGATGGTCTCCGAGCCCTGAGTCCCGAGGAAGCCTTCGTCACAGAGGAAGGAGATAGAGCTTCCCAGCTGAAGGCTGTCACCAAACCGTTTGCCATTCACCGGAACGCCAGGATCTGGGCACTCGTTGTGTCGGAAGGCTGTGTGGATGGGGATCAAGGACAGGATTAAGCAGAGCTGGTGAGCAGATGGGGCCCCCCCACCACAGAGAAAACAAGCTTTGTTATGATAGGCAATCCTAGACCCCCGTCGCTTCCACAAGAACCTGCCATGTTGGAGACAGAGCCAGATGCCCCAGAACCAGTGAGCCACAGTGGGCAGAAAGCAGGTGATTGTTAAACTTGATCTCCTGCCTTCCTGAGCATCTAATCCAATTACGTGCTAATGAACATATATGAGTCAGGCAGCGGACTAAGTATTTCTCATGTCAGCTCGTTTCCATCATATAATGGTTCCATGAGGTAGACCTGGTTACCCAGGTTACAAATGAGGAAACTGAGGCCCAGCATGGCTTAGGAGCAGAGCTCCGACCTACTGCCACAACCATTCCACACTTCCCTAACTTCAGACAGTTACGGGATCATTTATGCTGCAGATGAGCTGGGCTCCAAGTCCTGTGACACTAATAGACACTAAGCATCATAAAGTAGGTGCCCTGGACTCAACCCTGTCTGAAGCCATCTCCCTCATTTCCTTGTGTATTGTCAGGCAGCCTCTCGCTCCATCATCCAGGCAATGATAATGCAGTGGGAATGGGGCAGAGGAAAGAGAGTGCTTGCGGGTTTAATTGAGCTTTGCCTCTTGTTAGTTACACGGTTCTGGGCGACTTACGTAATCTTGCTGAGTCTCTGTTTCCTGACCTATAAAATGGAGACCATATTTCCCTGGCAGGGTCATTTCAGGATAGAAATAAAAGGAAAGTTGATATGAATTTGAAAGTGGAGATGTTTGGGACGCGCCTGACAGATGGCAAGTACTCCCTGAGTATGAGTCTGCTGCCTTCTTCCTATTCCTTCTCCGTCTCCCCGGAGCACGTTCCCAGCCTGCCTCCACCAGGGTGCCACGGTTCTGGAGCTCAAATCTCTGAGCCACACCCTCTCTGCAACCCTGCTATTGCGCGGATGGTGCTTTCCAGGAGGCCAGGCTCCCTGGCTATGTGGGCTTGTGCCACTTTAAATTAAGAACTCAATTTGCAACCCTCTGAAATTCACTAGTGATTGAAACACTTGTACAACCAGGAACAGAAGGATGGATCATGCTGGAGGCAAGAGACCTGCAAATCTGGGGATCCTTCCTACCAAAGCAAGTCACGGGAGCATCTGATGTGGGGATGATTGGGACGATCCCTTGTGGAGCCTCGGCAGACACCCCAACGCACTTCCCGCTGAAATGCAAAGCCCAGGTCATTCCAGACTTTAGGCTTCTCACCTTACTTCATGAGGAACGATGACTATGAGGGTGCCCTGACATTTAGAAAGATGCCCTGGGAAGAAGAGTGGTGCTTGGGGCCCAGAAGTCCATACATGTCTCCTAAAAATCTCAGTTGCACATGCACGCATACAGGCAGGACTCCAAAGCTACTTCCAATGTCAGGGTGCAAAAGCTCTAAGTCAAGAGCCTTTTCAGACCTCAGTTTCTTGGCATGAGGAAGGGGTAGACAGAGCTTAGCTACTGATGTTTCTGCTGAGCACTGGCGGTGGGAAGCATAGAGGTGCTCAAATGGCAGGTGCCCTGGGGACAGCACCTGCCATCATCATTGGTCCAAGTGCCCCATGTGGAAGAAGGATTAGCTTTACTCTAAGGAGCACTAGGGGTGAAGCTGTCTGTGAGGTGAGCTCCTCACGCTGGGCAGGTGCAGGCTCATCCTAGATGATCACTGGCTGCATGTGACCGAGAAGCTTTGTGTCCCAGTTCCTGGACACTTGTCGGTGGGCTAGTGCTGTACCAGCTACATCAGAATCACCTGTGAAGCCTGTAAACATGTAGATTATGGGGCCTTATCCCCTTAGGGATTACGATTTTGCAACAGGGCCCAAATATAAAACAATTAGGTCTACGTATCCCCCCAAATTATCTCTATAAGTGCATAGAGAAATATCTGATGTCTGCAGCAGTGTTCAGCAAAGGCAGGCAAGAATCATTTCTGGGTGGGGGGATTCTGGGGTAGTAGGTAGTACTTCTTTGACCTGCTCTATTTTGTTGAGTATGCATGTGTTGGCCGTGTGTCATTTTTATGGTGGTGGAGAAGCTTTGAAGAGGAATGTTAGGCAAAATCTGGATTCTCACTTAGGTCAGGCCCCTGCCTTTTGCCTTCCTTTTCCGCTCCCCACCAAGAACTCGGCACTTGCTGCTTTTTGGAAAGTGGGCACTCCCTGGGATTTGGTTTTGCCAGGAGTCTCAGTAGCCGGTTTTGTCCCAGGCTTCCTATTGATATTCATACCTACACTGAACCTGCAGAGTTCCTAGCCCTGACCATCATGGAAAGGGGGGCTCCCTGGGATACCTCTCACCCCTCTTCCTACTCCCACCAGGGAGGAAAAGGGTATGAGTCACTCATAGATCTTTCCATCCAATACTGATCCTTACCACGTCCAGACTCTGCGCTAGGCAGAAGGGATAAGAAGATAAGCACACATACCCGTACCTTTCCAGAGCTCATGATCTCATGGTAAAGCAAGGATAGAGGTTGATCATCTAGAAGCTAGAGCACTGTGCTAGACTGGGAAGACTAGGGAAGATGGACTGGGTTCTGCTTCCTCCTAACTGTGGATGGTGGGAATAGGTACACCCTGGAAGAGGCAGGCCTGAGAAGACTGATGGTTTCTAGCAAGTTTGTTGTCCTGAAGAAGGTGCTGAAGAGAGTGTTGGGAGAGAGCTTTAGCTTGGGTGGTTCCTTGGAATCTGAGGTCCCCAATAGTCCCAGCTCAGTTAGACTCCAGGGACAGGTGGGACAAGGAAGCAAGGCCTTTATGCCAAGGGAGTGGGGTGAGGGCTGGGAGGAGATCAGTTCTGTCAAAATGAACCAGACTACGTGAGTGTCTGCATGCATGGGTGGGGCAGGAACCGGGGGCTTGCATTTCACAAGCAGCCCCTGGAAGAGGAACAGGCAGACCCAACTTCAGCCCCATTTGACTATTCGCCACTGGCTGAGTTCACTGGGTCTACAGCTTATTATGACCCAATAAGCTCTTCTTGCTACCTTTGGCAGCTTGCTATTTCTGGTCTCCCAGCTCTGCTCCCCTCCCCCTCCTCACTATAGCCCCAGGAGACACAGAAATGCAAAGAACTACCACTTAGCTTCAGGCTGCTTCTAGAGAAGGGGCCCAGGGTTGAAACCAGAGGTGATAGATTTTGGATTGTGGCCCTGAGAGGGAATGAGGAACTGCCCCAACAACAAGGCTATAAGCCTCAGATCCATGCAGAAACACTGCTCCGGACCTTTGTTTCTGATTCAGCTGCAGGGGTGGGAAGTAGGCAAAGTGAAGTGTGAACGCCACTTGGGAGTACCTGAAGTCAACAGTCAGCAGGTGTTCGAGGACGGGATGGGGTGGAAGTGGGGGAGCACCTTGAGAGGGACAGGTAACAATGAGAGGATGACACAGGCTTGCTCTCTCAGGGGCCTTCCTGGTGCTCACTGGGCCTTCTAGGAGAGGGAGGGTGGGTGGGAGAAATAAGGTTCCAGGCTCCTCTTACGTTACATATTTCACTTCTAGGAAAGAAATGCTCAAGAGAGCAACTCCACTGAAAAGAGCACCCTGGCCAGCAGCCCAGACTTTCTGCTTTTCTGGTCATGGTGGAACCCCATGCTGAGGCCCTGCAACCCCACCAAGCCCTTAGAACTGGCCCACCCACATCAGTGCTCCTCCCTTCGGGCACCCTCCACAATACTCAGGGGCCAGCATTCTGAGGGATGGTCCTCTGGAGACAGAGCGGGGACTCACTGGTAAAGGTGATGTTGAAGCCCCTCTTTCCGGTGGAGTGGTCGGTCTGGAATTCGAGACGGGCCACGTGGCCACTGCTTGTGATGGAGGAAGGGAGCTGGTTTCCTGAAAAGGTGCCCAGGACGGGGGCCTCGGCCGTGGCCCCATCCTTGATGACCAGGAAGTCAAACTGAGGCTCCACATCGATGTCGTTGAAAGCCAGGTGGATGCGGCTCTCAGGCCGGGCCAGGATGAGCCAGACGCAGTGGAGGTGGTTGCCATAGTCCTCTGGGTAGTTGGGCGACAGGACGACCCCAGAGGGGCTGGTGAAGTTGAAAAAGCAGGAAACTGCAAGAGAAGAGCCACGGAGGTCAGGGTGCGTCCTGGCGTTCTGCCTGGGCTACAGAGGGTTGGCACGGGGTGTATTTCCTTAGCCTAAAGAGCAATAGAAAGAAACGTAACACCGGGGTTGGGTTGGACCGACTGGGCTCTGAGATCTTGGAGGGAGACATGCTGGGCTCCATGTTGGGCACGGTGCTGGGAAGGGTCCCTCTGGCAAACTGCAGACATGGAGGAGTTGGTCCTCTTAACTGCTGTTGATCCCCTGGGTATTAACCAGGGTCAAGGCATGCCAAGTCCATTTCCCCTCTTTAATGATAGGTATGCCCCGAGGATTTGGGCAACCTCAAAGCTACAAAACTACGCTAAGGAGGTGCTGGTTAAACACTCTCTTGCAGAAACCAAAGCTCTGGAAGAATCCTAGGGAAGAGGTGATGGTGCCTTATCTCCATGCCCTATCTACTTCCTGCTCTCTCTGCTACTTTATCTTAAGGACACACTCTTCTGGAATTCCTTATTTTAAACACTTTTCATGCCAGTGACTAACAGACCCTGGAACAAGGTTGAGGCAAGGGAAGTGCTATAAATGGAAAAACAAACAAATAAGCAAACACTAAACCAAAATTAAGAGGGAAAATAATAGAATGAAAAAAATTGTAACAAATATGCCAAAGGGTGAATATCAATATTAAATTAGAGCTTTTAATAACTGCATAAGAACCATCACCAAGATAAGCAAAGAGTATGCTCACAGGATTCACAGAAAGCAAAACTGAATTAATATGAAAACAGTCCATTTCACTAGTAAAAAAAAAAAAAATAAAGAAAAAATATACAGCCCAATATTGTTGAGGCGTCTTGGAAACTCATATGTATTTATTGCCGGTTGCACTGTAAAGTTGATATAATCCTTTTGGAAGGGAATATATGAATTCTTATCAACAACCACAAAACTACTCAAATATTCTGACTCACTAATCTCTAGGAATTAATTCAAAAGAAAAAGAGCTGCATGGACAAAGATGTTTATAGTGACATAATTTTATTACAGAGAAAAAAAATGTGAACAACCTATATGCCAGCCTAATAATATGAGGTAAATTATAGCTTTTAATGTGATGCTGTTTGAACGAAATCATTAAAGTGATAAATATGACCCTGCAGAAAGAAGAACGTTAAGCATCATTTTAAGTAAAACAGTAGATCATAAAATTATATGTATATCTCTGATTATAGCTATTACATATTTACACGTGGATGAAGACTGGACATGAGCCCCTGAATAAAAATTGTTTTCGAGTAATAGGTTTTGGGGGTAATACTTTTTCAAAATGAAAACAATATTTAATTTTTCTGACTGCAAAAATGATATAGGCTCATAATAAACACTTTTAAATGTAAAAGTATAAAGAGGGTAGAAACTAATGTGGACAAACATTTAAATCCCTTTATAACATTTATATTGATGTTTGGTGTTAATAATATTGAAACTTAAGTTAGCATAATATCTGGCTTATTAATTATAATGAAGCTAAGGTAAAAAACAATAATGAAATCATGCTTGCAAAACAAACATACATACAAAACAAAGGAATTGGTGACTCTTTATGTTGAGCTTCTCCTTCCTTTCCCTGACTCTACCCATCCTTCCCTTTTCTACATTAGGCATCTCTTTTCCAACCTGCTACTCAAAGCCCTCCCATCCAATTCCGCAAAGCGAACCACGTCCCTAAGACATATTCAGTCTTATCGCTGTAGTCTCTTATGTTTTAGAGATATAGAAAGAGTCTGAGTCAAGGGGAGAGATGGACATGAAAAAGCTTTTGGGCAACACAATATAGAGTCAATAGTGATTATTATAACATATTAGTGGTGGTTACTAAGTGCAGGCACTATCTGAGCACTGTCATCCATTAGTCAATTTAGCTGTCCCAATAGTACAATTTGCTGGTAGCCCATTTTAAAGATGAAGACAATGAGGCACACAGAGATTAAGTAATATGCCAGGGTTGCTTAGTCAGTAAATGGTAACAGCAAGTTCAAATCCAACTGACTCCAGGGGCCAAGCTCTTAGCCACCCCTCAACATCCTCTTATGAGAACAGTACTGCCCACTGGGCCCAAAAGTGGAGTCCACGGGGGTGTCCTTAGAATTTGCTGAATATCGACCTCTCAACTCCTAACCATTATATTAGCACTAAAGTGGGACAGCCAGGCTGTCTTCAGCTGCAAGCCTTAACACAGATCATGAGGAATCCAAAGCCAACAGAGATAATGACCTTGAAGCCAAGGGTCAAAATCACAAGGTCTGCCTTCCAGTAGAACACACCAGGGCAGACTGAAGGCAAAAAGAAGTGCCATGATTTCAGAGGGAAGATCACCAGAAGCACTGTGAGCATGTGCACAAGTGCATTAGCAGCAGAGGAGAATTTAATTAACATCACCTGAGTCCCCACCCCCAACTTCATGACTCTATCACATTATTCTTTTTTCTTTATACCCTTCATAGTAGGTTGCCATCTTGCAAAGCTCCGGGGGCACCATTTTGAGCAGCTGTATATGGTAGCTTTACTTATCACTCTCTAAAATTATCTTGTTCACTTGGTTGTTTATGATCTGTTCCTCTCTTGCCCCAAAACATACACATACGCTCCATGAGAGTAGAAATCTTGTCTGTTTGATTCCTCTCGGTCCCTAGTGGCTCCCACAATGCTTGGTGCATTCATTGTAGGTGCTCAATCAGAAAATCAATATTTGCTGAATGAATCAATGAGTATAGTTGACCCCTCAACAGCCAGGTTTGAACCACACATGTCCACTAACACATGAATTTTTTTTTTTATAAATATAGCACTGTACTAGAAATGCATTTTCTCTTCCTTATGGTTTTCCTAATAACATCTTCTTTTCTCTAGCTTACTTTATTGTAAGAATACAATATATAATACTGATAACATACAAGATATGTGTTAATCAACTGTTTATGTTATCAGTAAGGTTTTTGGTCAGCAGTGGGCTATTAGTAGTTCAGTTTTGGGGGAATCAAAAGTTCTATGTGGATTTTTTGACTGAATAGGGTTTGGCGGGGAGAGGTTGGCACCGCTACTTCTGTGTTGCTCAAGGGTTAACTGTATTTAATGGTTGATACCATCTGAAAACACAGGGACGTGAATACATGTGCCTCACGTTCCCATCCCATTCCAACTCCCAAGCAACAGAATTGACCAAAGTTTGAAAAACAGGTGGATACCTGAATCAGCTCTGGAAAGCTAGGAAAACATACTGGGCCATGACCTTCAATGCATTTCTCTTAGATATAGCACAGATCCATTCCTAATAATTTAGAGTAGAAAATAAAATGACCCAGCCAAGTTGCTAGACAATGAAATTGTTCCCAGTGTTAAAGAACCTTGAAAAAATATATAATTCACATAACATTCATTAAAAAAAAACCTCAAAGATGTTTTCTACCAAAACAAGAGATGAATCAAAATGAAGAACTCAAATGTGGGAAAGTTATGTTTAATAAAAAAAAACAAAAACAAAAACAAAAAGAAAACCAGTGTGGAGATTCCTTAAGAAATTAAAATTAGAGCTTCCCTATGACCTTGCAATTGCACTACTGATATTTACCCCAAAGATACAGATGTAGTGAAAAGAAGGGGCATCTGTACCCCAATGTTCATATCAGCAATGGCCACAGTTGTCAAACTGTGGAAAGAACAAAGATGCCCTTCAATGAACGAATGGATAAAGAAGATGTGGTCCATATAGACTATGGAATATTATGCTTCCATCAGAAAGGATGAATACCTAACTTTTGTATCAGCATGGATGGGACTGAAAGAGATTATGCTGAGTGAAATAAGTCAAGCAGAGAGAGTCAATTATCTTATGGTTTCGCTTATTTGTGGAGCACAGGGAATGACATGGAGGACATGGGGAGATCGAGAGGAGAAGGGAGTTGGGGGAAATTGGAGGGGGAGATGAACCATGAGAGACTGTGGACTCTGAGAAACAAACTGAGGACTTTGGAGGGGTGGTGGGTAGGAGGTTGGGTGAGCCTGGTGATGGGTATTATGGAAGGCACGGATTGCATGGAGCACTGGGTGTGGTGCATAAACAATTGGAACGCTGGAAAGAAATTTAAAAAAAAAACTAAAAAAAAAAAAAAAAGATTAGGAACAAGCAAATAAACGATAGAGTAAAGAATCTAAATAATTGCTGTAAACATAGCTATAAACCAGAATGCAAGCGTAACAAATATTCCTTCGAAGAGAGGATAAAAGATATCATTCCTGTCCAAACCCCAGGGTAAAACTCTGCAGATGACACTGATAGAAAGCATAAAGTTAGAGCAAGGAGATATGCTAATTTCCTCATCTTGCAAGAAATTCTGTTATATAGTTTCTGTGGTTAATTAGAGAAATATAGGTTAGAGCATGTTTTTAAAGATGTTAAGAGTAATTAGTAATAGACTATAAAGTAGCTTATCTTCAAAATTACCAAAGGGGAAAAAGGAAAGCAGTCAATTTAGCAAAAAATGGAATTCAAAGGACACAACAAGGAGGCATAAAGAGGGGAAATGTAAAGTAAATGCTAAAAAAAAAAAAGACAAGAGACAAAACATTATTAATGACAATACACGTATACAGGCTAAACTAGCTGAGTAAAGTATAACCCTCATTTTGGAACAAGACTTACACAACTTACATTAGTGACTTACACAAAGTAACTTGGAATAGTTAAAAACAAGAGAAGGGGCCAAGATAGCTCAGGCTTCACATTAGAAGAGTATTAAAGTTCACCAATGCCAAGGCTCCAGAGATTCCTATGTATATGGTGGAGTGGGTCCAGAGCATCCACAGGTTCTAAAAGCTTCTCCAGGTGATCCTAAATGTGCAATCGAGGTTTCCGAAGGACTGGTGGAAGCAAATGCAAACCACCCAAAAAGGGGTTTTTAATATTAATATCAGAACCTTGGATGTTACAATGTCACACCAGGCTCTTGGACAATCCTTGTTTTTGGTCAAGGGTCTTACAGACACTACCAACAGACATTTCTTCTTGCACTTGGAAAGAGAGGAAGCTCATAAACCGACACTCATAGAACAAGAGTGTGGTCCTACAGAGATCAGGCTAGCACCCTAAGAGACGACTTACACTTGTTGCAGGGGAAGGGAATATGCATTGTCTTACAGAGGTCCGATCTTTCTCACCCTGGAAAATTATGTTTGCATGGTACTTTGGAATGTTTCTGCTGGAGAGCAGAGTTTGCTTCTCAGTGTCCAAACAGAGGAAAACATCAAATGCTGTGATTGGATCTCATCATTATCCATCATCCAGGTTAAAAGAGGGATAGAAAGTGCCTAGCCCCTCTGGAAGTAGTTATACTTACAGATATCAACCTTGGATAAATCTTTAAATCAGAGGGCTCTGCCATTGCTCAGACTTTTGAAAACTGACAAAGGTGGGAAACTCATTAACAGGTGTGTGCATAATTACTGTGTGTAATATCAGATCATTATTTGATACAGTCTTGAGTAGGAAACACAAGGGGCTTGTTGGAAAACCCTCTCTTACTATCTTCTCTTTTGGCATTGTCCTTGATGGCTTCACTGCTTTCAAAATGATAATTCAATTATGGGGAGGGGGTCCTGACAAAGAAAACCAAAATCCAAAGATGATATTTAAATAATGGATGATGCATAGATTACAAAATGAAGATATGATGTTTATGATACTTTATGGCCCAAAGCATTGACACAGATCAAATAAACTATTTTTAAAAAGTACAAGAGTTGACTATGGACTCTGAAAAACAATCTGAGGGTTTTGAAGGGGCGGTGGGTGGGAGACTGGGGTACCAGATGGTGGGTATTATAGAGGGCACGGATTGCATGGAGCACTGGGTGTGGTGAAAAAATAATGATACTGTTATGCTGAAAATAAATAAATGAAAAAAAAAAGTACAAGAGTTGGAGGACATGGGGAGTTAAAGAGGAGAAGGGAGTTGGGGGAAATTGGAGAGGGAGATGAACCATGAGAGACTATGGACTCTGAAAAATAATCTGAGGGGTTTGAAGTGGTGGAGGGTGGGAGGTTGGGGGAACCGGGTGGTGGGTATTAGAGAGGGCATAGATTGCATGGAGCACTGGGTGTGGTGCAAAAATAATGAATACTGTTATGCTGAAAATAAAAAAAAAGTACAAGAGTTGGAGAAAAATATACTAATCTGAAATCAGAAGCAATGAAGACATACAAATGGCTATCAGACACATGAAAAAATGTTAATCATCACGAACTATCAGGGAGATTCAAATTAAAACCACATTGAGATACCACCTTACACCAGTTAGAATGGCCAAAATTAGCAAAATAGGAAACAACGTGTGTTAGAGAGGATGTGGAGAACGGGGAACCCTCTTACACTGTTGGTGGGAATGCAAGTTGGTGCAGCCACTTTGGAGAACAGTGTGGAGATTCCTTAAGAAATTAAAATTAGAGCTTCCCAATGACCCTGCAATTGCACTACTGGATATTTACCCCAAAGATACAGACAGAGTGAAAAGAAGGGCCATCTGTACTCCAATTTTTATAGCAGCAATGGCCACGGTCGCCAAACTGTGGAAAGAACCAAGATGCCCTTCAATGGACAAATGGATAAGGAAGATGTGGTCCATATACACTATGGAGTATTATGCCTCCATCAGAAAGGATGAATACCCAACCTTTGTATCAACATGGATGGGACTGGAAGAGATGATGCTGAGTGAAATAAGTCAAGCAGAGAGAGTCAATTATCATACGGTTTCACTTATTTGTGAAGTTAAGAAATAACATGGAGGACAAGGGGAGATGGAGAGGAGAAGGGAGTTGGGGGAAATTGGAGAGGGAGATGAACCATGAGAGACTATGGACTCTGAAAAATAATCAGAGTTTTGAAGGGGTGGGGAGTGGGAGGTTGGGGTAGCCTGGTGGTGGGTATTATGGAGGGCATGGATTGCATGGTGGTGCATAAACAATGAATTCTGTTACACTGAAAAGAAATTAAATTTTAAAAAGAGAAGTAAGTAAAGATAAAGAGGATCTCTAAAATACTATGAGTGTGTGTGTGTATGTGTTATATGAAACTATGTGGCCTTCAAACAGGGAGCATCACCCTCTTTACAAACACCCATGGAATATTACAGAAATGGACTTTATCTTGGGCTACAAGGAAATCTCCAAAAACCTCTCCACAAAGCAAAAACAGTGGGGTCATACTCTCTGTTCACAGTGCAAATGAACTAGAAATCAATACTAAAAGAATACAGGAAAATCCCTAAATCACTTGAAAATTCATAGAACACTTTCTTAAATAAGTTCTTGAGTTAAAAAAGGAAATGAAACCTGTCAATACAGACTAGTTATAATAATGAGGAAGATATCAGGTCAAAGCTATATTTCACAGAAAATTCATAGCCTTATTCATTATTAAATTGTTGAGAAATAAGTGAAATGAATGTTGAAACACAAAAGTTACAGAGAGAATAACTGAACAAGATGAAGGAGAGAAGGGAGAATAAACTTAGTGAAGATAAAAATAGAAAAAAATAATGGGAAAGACCCATAAATAAGAAACTTCTCATGAAATAAAAAGAGAGAAGCCACATATACATAAAGAAAAGATAGTAAAAATAAGGAGATATGTTAATTATTAAAGAATAGTATGTATAACATAATAATAAATTTGAAATCTTGACAAAACAGAATTTCCTAGGAAATTCTGAATTACCAAACTTGTGTGAAGAGAAAAATGCAAGAAAACTGGAATGTACTTAAGGAGTAGGTGGTTTTGTGGCTAGAGCTTTAAAATTTTAAACACACCATAATAGCCATGCTGTTTAAATTAATTTTGATACAAATACTCCCATAAAACAGTATATATGATATACATACTCACACCCACCTACTCACACACCAACATACCCACAGTGTAAAAAGAAATCCCATATGCAAAGTGTTAGCAAATCAAATTCAGCCCTACAACAATGAACAAACACAGCTTATACAATGAAAACAACAAAACTTTACTGATAGGCAGAAAAGAAAATATAAAAATGAGAGACGCATTATTTTTCTGGATGACAGTTCATATTATTAAAATGACAATTATCCTCAAATCATTGTATACATTGAACATAATTTCAGGCACAACCCACACAAATATTTTTTTTTTCTGAAACTTGAAACAATTGTAAGATCCATCTGTTGCATGAAGGCGAAAAGAGCCAGTGTCTCCTAAAAGAGATGAGAGTAATACATATGGGATGCCCATCAGCAATCTCTTACAACAACCCTCTGAACCGTATACTATTGTCCACATTTTATAGGTGCAGAAGTTGAGTCCAGGTAGTCAAGTAACCTGTCCCCAGTCATAATGCAAGGGGTGATGGGCTGGGATATGAACCCAGCCATATGGGTTCCAGAATCCGAGCTCTTAGCTATGACACCTACTTTTTCCCAGTAAGGAGGCCTTACCCACTCAGATATTGAAACATATTCTAAAGCTGTAATAGTAAAATCTGTATTGTATTAGCTCCAAATGAGAGAGAAATGGGGCCAAAAAAGAAAATTTCAGAAACAGACATGGACATCTAAAAATTTAGTATGTGAAAATGTGGGCTTTTCACATTGGCAGGGCAAAAGTGGATGGATCAATAAAGGATGCTGGGACAAATGGCTAACCAGTTGTGGAAAAATTAGATTCATATCTCACTCAATGCACCACAGAACTACTCGGGGAAAAAAAAAAAAAGCACTATTCATATAATCTCAGAGATGGAGAAGGACTTTCTCAGCATTACACCAAAGCAGGAAATCATATGGGAAATGGTATTTTTTAACTACAGAAATAAGAAACTTTTGGATTTTAAAAAGTCACCATAAACAAAACCTCAATACTGAGGAGCAAAGGGAGAGAGAAATATTTGCAGGTTACCACAGTTAAATATTTGCTATATATTTAATATTTAGTATATATATACTAAATAAATTTACTATGCTTACCATATATGGAACAACAATTCAATAAAAAGGTAACACTCAAAATAGAAATATGGGCCAAGGAAATTAAGAGGCCACTAACAGAAGAATAAAGCTGGTCAACAGAGATGCAAGAAACGTACAATATTATTGGAAAACAGAAACGTCAAGCGACAGAGCTCTCAAGTTGGCAAAGGAAAAACAGACAGCATGGAACTTTGCAAGAGAATGGAGAAAAGCTGGCAAGGCAGATGGAGACCAAGCATCTGAGGGAGGAGGAAAAACAGGAGAGTGGTTTCTAGAAGGAGGGACACTCTGTTCTGAAACACAGCGGAGCATCTGAGGAGGACAGAAAGCCACCCTTTGGGTTTTAATGACAAGAGGTCGTTGGCAACTTTGGTGAGAGCAGTCTCTGGGTGTGGGGGACACAAAGGTCAGAAAGGGCAGGTGACAAGGGAGCGGGAGCCGAGGAATGGATGCAGCAGGGAGGACATCCTGTCAAGGAAGTCTGGGTGTAAAAAGGAGCATTAGAGAACGGGCAGAGTGGTGCAGGGTGTGAAGGAAGAGCTTTACTTCTAAGTTAAGAGAGACCAAGGGACATTTAAATGGTGACGGGCAGAACTCGGCAGATGGGGAGAGGCTGGAGAGACAGAACCAGGACAGATTCCACATAAGGCAAAAGATTCCTAAGAAAGTGGGAGGTGAGGGAGACTATAGCAAGACTTTTGAAACAGTCCATTAATTACTGGTTGTGAAAGTGATGTGGTGGGTACTGAGTTGTTGGATGCTAAGAGGAAAAAAAAAGAGAGAAAAAAGGAAAAAAGGAAGAGAATGGAAATTATCTGAGCACACTGTAAGTAGTGAAGGTAAGTACTGTTTGTAAATCGTCTGCTTCACTTAGTGCAAGTGTGTATACAGCGTTGTATTTCTTACTGAGCTCGAAGGTGTTCGCATATCCCTGATTTAAAGCCTAAAGGGATGTACAATCTACAGGGGGACTGCTTTTTGATGGGAGAGAAAAGTGAACATCTCCGCTATAAAGCAGAGAAGGATGGGAAGGAGTATCATCTACAGGCTGGGTGTCTTTGATATTTGCAATTTGAACATGGTTGTCTGCCTGCCATGTGGGAGGCAAGGTCACTCTCCAGTGCCAGGTGCAGGCAGGGGCTGCTCATGGGTTTGAGGGGAGCAGTGAGGGGACAGCTTCCATGGAGAAGAGAACAACAGGCTGCCTTGAGAAGCACAGATGGATGGGCTGATGCTGCCGCAGGCTCCAGCGAGCCGGGCACCCAGGGAATCTGCAGCAGCAACCACTGGCCTGGTTGGGCGATTTTCTCTAGCAGTGCTCAGCCAAGCAGGAGAAGCCCAATCAGGTTGTTCTTGCTTCATTGTGGATCTCTGGACTGGTGAACTAAGGCAGCTCTGCTGATGAATGCTTTAGCTGAGCTGGAAGCAGAGGCTTCACAAACCCACTCTTGAATGTCTTTGGCTTGCTCAGAAGCTCAGTGTGTTCGTGTTCATCAGAGTTATCTTAGCATCATCTCTGGCACTGGAGCCTGGCGAAAGTTCTCATTGAACTTCACTGGGGCTGTATAAGTGGTGAGAGGTTCTCAAAGTCACATGCTGGAGGGGTGAAACTACACCCTTACATGGCTCACCCTTATCCTAAAGGAGATTAGGTTAAGGTGTGGTTCTCTTTGAGAATACTGAGGACGTCTTGCAGAAACTCCCACATTCCAAAGGGAGCATTAGGATCAGTGGGCGATGCTGGCCACATGTTTCTGGTGCACACGGTATGTCCTCTTAAATTCATACTGGATTTAATTCCATCCACAGGCCATGAATTGTGCTCATGGTTTTCTGCTCCCCCCCTTTTTTTTTTTTTTGGTTTGGTCCCAGGCGAGCAAGATTGGGATGCTGGTGTCCTGAATTAGACAGGCAGGGCCTTCAACAGAGCTGATCTCCCCCTAATTCCTGAACCATGTCCATTCTGTCCTCCATCACATCCACTCACTTTTCCCACCTCTGGCTCTGGCGTCCCTTCACAGTCATCCACAAGCTTTCCTCCTCTACCTGACATTCACACTGTGGAACATGAAGGGATCGATTTCAGGGTCATCTACCCCTAGCTCACATCCTCTCTAGGGCACCCCACCCCACACATGAACACCTCAATGTATGCCCCCTGGAAAGATAACCCTTCTGAGCCCCAGAACTGTATATCCTATGGTCTTGGCAATGTCTCCACCTTGCCCAAGGATCCCTGGAGCACCAGCCATGTGCCAAACACTGCTCCGGGTATGAGGGATATGGGTTGGCAACCAACAAGGCAGAGAAGCAAGCCCTCAGCTCTCGTGAGGTTGATACTGTAACAGAACGTAAGCCTGGGCGAAGGGAAAAAGTGAATGTAGTGGGAGTGACCTACTTCCAATGAGGAGGTGAGAGATGGCCTGTGTGAACAAGGAGCCAGACATCGAAGGGAAGGCCACTGCAGATGGGGGGAATGAGCTTGGTACATGTGAGGGACAGAAGGGGGAGCTCTGTGGCAGAAGCAAGGTGAACCCTAAAGTGACAAGGAACGGGAGATGACATGAAGAGGACGGCAAAGGACTTTCAGACCATGAGAAGGAGTTTGGATTATGTCACAGCAGATTAAACTAAATATGTTCAATACTGAACTCTGAAGTCTTCTTTCCCAAAACTGGTTCTTCTGGATTCTAGGGTCTGGAATGTTCCCTGGTGTCAGCCAATATTTCAGCCTTGTCATCACTCAGTGATTGGCTTTTTTCTTACCACCATCCAGCCACTCCTGCTTTATGCCACTGCTTCCCAAGTAAATTCCATTCGCTGGGGTCCTCCTGCACGTGGCAGACTGGGGAGGGAACCGTCTGACGTACATCTCTACTGAGGATCCCACTGGGATCTCAAATGCATGTCCAAAATTGAATTCTTTTTTTTTTTTTAAAGATTTTATTTATTTATTTGACAGAGAGAGATCACAAGTAGGCAGAGAGGCAGGCAGAGAGAGAGAGAGGAGGAAGCAGGCTCTCTGCTGAGCAGAGAGCCCGATGCGGGACTCGATCCCAGGACCCTGAGATCATGACCTGAGCTGAAGGCAGCGGCTTAACCCACTGAACCACCCAGGCGCCCCCAAATTGAATTCTTTATCTATTTTTCTAAGCCTTCCTCATTCCTTATCTCCATGAATGACAATACCCAGTTACCTAAGCAAAATATATCAACTCCTCCCTCATTCCCATATCCAATCAGTAACTAACTTCAGTTGATTCTATCTCTTCAATATCTCTTGTACTTGTCACATCTCCATCATGGCCCTATTAAGTTAAGGCCCTCTTCCTGGTGCAATAGTCTACCTGGTTTCCTGGCTTCAAAGCTCACTCCCTCTGAATCCATCCTCTGTAGTGGCTCCAGAGTGATTTTCATAAATCACAAATTCTCATGATGTTACATCCTTTCCTGGACCTCTTTAAATAGTCCCTACTGCATAGAGGATAAAACCCAAACTCCTCAAAAGGGCACAAAAGACCCTCAAAGACCTAAGATAAGACCCTCCCACTCGCCCACCCCATCCTACATCCCAGCTGTATTAGATGACTCACAGCCTTACAAATGTGCAAGGCTAACTCCATGTCTTGCCCAGGTCTTTTTTCCTTTCTAGAAAGTCCTCTCTTCCTGTCTACCTGGAAAGCTCTGTTAGGCATCATATCTCTTGAGTGGTGTGGGTGCCTCCCACCATTCATTTATTCTTCCTGGTTGCAGTCACAGAGTCTGTACACCAGGTTCAACTCACTCAGTGCCTGCGATGGCTTTGCCCTATCTGTTTGACTTTCTACCTTCTGCCACAAGAACAGAATGTTCTATGTATGGACTGGTCCTTCAGCCTGGATGGCAGAATGAGAGGCTATGTAGAACCTAGCCAAGCCCCACAGAGCTGTAACTGACCCACAGCCCTCATGGGATATGAATGAGAAATAAATGTCTGTTCTTACAGTCCACTGGATTTTTAGACTGTTGATAACAGAGCAAAAGTCGACTAGTACACTATAAAGAGGGATGTGAAGAACTCAGAAAGTGAAGGACTACCTTTTGGATAAGGCGGTTAGAGAAAGCTTCTCTGGGGAGGTGGCAGCTAACAGGTGATTAGAAGGACCCAGACACCCAATGAACATTCCAACATGGTAAACTGCAAAGTGCGAGGGCACTGGGGTAGGAAGGAGTTTAGAGACTCTGAAGATCTGAAAGAGGCCCAGTGAGTCTGGACAGAGTAAGCGAGGAGGCAAGTATTATGGGATGAATGTAGAGGTAGGAAGGGGTCAGTCACATAGTGGTTCATAGGCCTTTGGCTCAGAGAATTCCCTCAGCATCCAAAATATTCAACTGAGGATCAAAACCTTTCTTGGCATAAAGTCTCTTGGGTCATGGTTAGGGTAGCCACATAATACATTGCCCAAATTGGGACACTTTTGAGAATACTAACAATTACTTTAGGACACAAGATACAAACTGGAATAGTCCCAAACAAATCTAAATGTATAGTCACCCCACTCATGGTCCTTTTATTTCCCTTATACAAGAACATTCTCTCACTTGAGGGGGTAGCTTCTGCCTCAAGCTCCCCATTCACAATCCAATCCCCTTCGGGAGCTGGAATCTTAAACTGAAGCTCTTAAACTGTGGTTCTGATAAGTGCTAAATTCTTGCCTCCCACAACCAGAACCCGTTCCCTGTACCTCTTGAGAGGCTGGCTAAGTTCTTGGCCTAAACAGACAGTGCCACTCCTGTTCAGCTTTTACAATGACCCACCTGCAGCCATGATTGCTTCTTGCCCCACCTCTGGAATAATGCCTGCCCAAACCATTCCTGGTGCTTACACTAACCTTTAGACCCTATTCAAAGCCAGGCTCTGATCTGGGGTCTGATGTGCTCTTTAGCTGTTGGCTGAGGACTCCTGTCACCAGCTCTTATGGAACAAAGCCTGGCAGAGTCCCTGCTCTGCACTCATGGGAAGAGGCTGAGTTTATACTCTTGGGGCTCATCTTTTACCTTGAAAACAGACCATAAATTCTTTGAAAAATAGACATAGCCAAGCCAAGCCAGTATCCCCAAACAGGAAGAAATGCGAATCCTTAAAAATTTGGGTTTGCCTGATTTCTCTCTCTTACTAGTTATATGCCTTTTGGTGGGGGGGATGGGAGGCTACTTCTTCACTGACTTTATTTCCACATGCATAAAAAAATGGGACTAATAACTTCTAAATCACAACTCTGTGTGAAGATTCATTTTGATGATGCTTCTCAAGGTGCTGAGTGTACTACCTGGGCATGTAGAAGGTATAAAATCAATTTTTCTTGAATTTGAAATAAGGCATTTCCCCCCTCTGCTGCTGATGGTTGTTTCTCCACACATGCTCCTGGTTAGCCCATCTCTGAGTCTCAGCCAGCCCACTGAGGTGGCAGGAGAGGCATAGCCCATTGCTCAACTAAGCAAGACTCCAGACCAAGGTTTGCTCTTTGGTCCTTAGTCCCTCTTTTCCTCAATGAGTGAGAGGGTAACTCCAAATCCAGAAGATCCTGACAGAAGTCATTTGCAGGAATGGTTGAGGGCTTGGTCACTACCTTCTACGCTTGGTGTTACCTTCTATGGGAAGACGAACTTATAAAGGGAGACATAGTCTATCAGCTACAAGGGGGCATCTGGTGCTGAAGAGATCTATACCTAAGTAGTATACATGCTGTCAGTCTTGAGTTTTGTCTGGGACTCTGATGAGCTATGCCATGAGAGATGAAGAGTGGGTGCCTCAGTGACCCAGTCTTCCTTGAGGGCTAAGGAAACGTGCATCTCATTGTTGTGAGGTCCCTCAGCTGCCCATGCCCAGACCCTGGGATCCCTGAGTGATACTCATAGGATTCTTTCTTTGCCACAGGAGCAGATCTCAGTCAACTAAGGGATCAACTCCCGCAGGTTATTATCCTGGTGGCCAAATACAGGTATTAACTGCGGAAAAAAAATTGTGTTGGAGTGACACAGCCCAAGAGCCTAAGTCTTCCCTAATGGGGACGGGGAATTCAAGAAATAGGTAGAATATATCTTCAATGGCTCAGAGGTGCTCCTGGGATTGTACTTTGGGGCGTGCAGCACCTGTCCTCTTCACCTGAGTCCTTTCAGAGAGCCTTACCATAATTTCTAAGGCTGTTCAATAAAGTGTCTTCACACAGAGTCTGGAACCAGCCATGGTCCTAGCCACTCAAAGACCAGTCATACCTCAGACTATCACCCACTGAAGACTGAAACACCTGGTGGCTGTTTTCCATGATCATAAGGAAGTATGTTTGAATCTCCCTCCATAGGAATCCACAAGGATCCAGGGGACTTTACAGCTAACCTGAGAGAGCTGCCTTTAGGACTATGGGAGAGTCTTCCTAACTCCAAGGGCAAGATGGGAGTTAATCAGCTTATGGCAGCAGCCCTGTTCTTGTCCCACCTTCCCTGGGGTCATTAGAATACTGCTTTTGTACAAAATGACTGGAGGAAGACCTATAAATCCAAGAGGGGTAGTCCAAGACTCTCCTAGAAAGCCAAGCTCCAGAAGAAGTGAGTGGTAACTTCCCCACTAACCACAGAGCCCAGTGACACCCAGGGCCAATGGCAATGTAATTATGACCAAGTTAGATGACAAACCTGGCCAAAGGGTCACAGAATGGAGGAGGGGTACAAGTAGAGAGAGCTTCAAGCCCCAAGTCTTGAGCCAGCAGCTATGAAAACAGACCCTCCTTGGTGAAACTGTTTCCTCCATAGTTCTCTTAGTCAAAAATGGCAGAGCACAGTGTAGAAAGCATGGTCTGCGGTGAGAACACACTTAGGACACACATAACTTTGGAAATCTTACAGAGAAAAGAATCTATTAGCCACAATCCCACAGATGAAAACTGAAGTGAGAATGGCAGATAGATGCCATCCCCACTTACAAGCAGAGGTCGCAGTCCAGGATTAGACCCCTAAGGCTTGGTCAGTTTTCCCAGCCTTGTTTCACCCAGGTAGCTACGGTCCCAAGATACCTTGGACTAAGACTCCTAGTTGTAGGACCATAGCATTTGGACTGGGCCTTATACTCAGCTGTGTTTGCAGTTTGGTTCTGGACAGATTCCTGAGTTGGGCTGAAATTTTGCCTGTGCTATGGTCCTCCAAGAAGTCTTCTGAGAATCTTTTGGTTGGGATAAATTCTTTTTCCTTTACATTCTGGAGGCACTTTGTGGCCACCTCTATTATTGTAATAATTCGAAGACTGCTTTATAACACAAGTAGTGCTCATCACATTCACTAGAGTATGAGCACTTAGAGGGCAAGAGCCATGCTAGAATCATCCCCATTCCTCTCCTAGTGCTAAGCACAACACTCAGCGTGCAGTAGCTCCTCCCAATTCACATTTTGCTGTGTTCAAACGAAACGAGAGGCAGGCAACAACAGCACCAAGTAGTAATGTTCAGAGGACTGGACCTTGCAACCCTAGGGTATATCAATGTGGAGGTCAGTATTTCTTGGATGACAGGAGGTTACTGCCATCATGATGACTGGCATCATGGGTTATGGAAATCTTAGGTTGGTGAGACTCAAAACAACAACATATGGACGCATATGTCATAGCCTCATGCCCAAAGAGGCTGCTGTCTTGTTGGGACCAAACCCCTCAGCAAGGATGTAAAACTTCCCTGCAAACAACTGATACACACAGTGGGAGTTCCATATTAGTGGCCTACAGAGCTGACCTAGCATCTAGATCTCCTCGGAAGGTTTTAGAACCAGTGTCTGGGATCCATCCCAGACCTGCTGAATCAGAATTTCTGGGGATGAAGATTCTGTATTTTAAAAACCCTTTGAGTAACTCTAATGATTAGCCACACTTGGGCCCATTTGAGAGTGGGCAGGGCCATGGAGGACATGTCATTTCCCCATAAAATATCTGCCTATTTAAAAACAAAGTGATAATAAGTGATGTTTATGGCCCCCACTGGCCTTTTAGGGAGTGTTGACTCTACTTCTTTGAACATGCTGGCAGCCTCCTCCAAAGAACATCCCTTAATCTTTGCTCGATCAGACCTTGCTCAGATCAGTTGACAACCTTCATTCCATGGGCTCAGTCCTTAGAGCCAGATCCTGGGCCCAGGCTCAGACATGCCTCACAGTCATGGGAAGACCCATGCCCTCAAACTGATGGAGTGAGGTCTGAGCATGGCTCCAGAGTTGGCATCTGGTGGTTCGTGAGGAATCCAGCATGTCCATACACCCAGGAGTTTCAGGACTCTCCTCTGTCACTCCTGTCCCAATGTGTGCCCCTGCCCAGGGACTGGACTTCTGTTCTGGTTGTTATTTTCTTCTCTAATCCCTTCTATAAGGAAGGCCCTTTTTAGTACTATAGCCTCTGGCTGGGACAGGGCTACCCTGCAGGGGTAGGCTGCCTTCTCAGTGAGGGCTTGATTCAGCCCAGAAGCTGCCTTCTTCCACTAACATCTACCTGTTTAGCAGTTTAAGGTAACAATTGATGTATGACCCACACTGGTCTGGTAGACAAGTGATGACTCTACTTCCCAAGATGTCCTAATAGGAAATGTTGGCAGCCATCTTTATGAGCCACGCCTTTGTCCAGGGTCAGTTCTCCCAGCCCTGGCTTACCCTCCCCAGCCTGACCCTGTGGTTCTAGAATGCTTCCCCACCCTGACTGCAGTGTCCCTTCCCCAGTGCAGGGGCAGACATAGATCCTCCCCACCTCCCAGCACCACCAGGATGTTGTCCAAGGAAGACTCCTCTGGATTACCAGAGGCCCTTACACAGATCTCCCCCATCACCGCCAAACCTCTGCATAGCACTAGGTCTTCAGTGTTTGTGTTCTTGAGGACTTGGTAACGAAGGGGGCCCCAGAATCCCTCACGCTGTTTTTCAACTTCTAGGAATTGGCCTGAAATACACATCTGGACCAAAGCAATCCCCAGGTTCCCTGCCCCTCTCCTGGGGCCACCTGTGGTCTAGTGAGGCCTTTAAGGAAGCCTAGAGAACTAAGCAGAACATGACATCAGCAGAGGATGCTCATACAGCCCTTGTTACAGCCCCTGGCCTCAGAACACAAGCAGCGCCCAGGAATATTATGTCTCACACTGAGGCTGATGCTTTCAAACCTCAGCTGATCCCAATTCTGGCTCCAAATATTTGAAAAAGGCAATTTCCAAAGAGTCTAGCTATTACAATCATATTTTCTGGGCCAAAGGAAAGGATGTTTGAAATTGTTCTTGTCCTGGAAAACCTGAGAGTATATATTTACAGGGAAAGTCAGGGCTCAGCTATACAGAAGAGGCAAAAAGGGACAGGCTTCACCTATGCATGGTGCATTGGGGTCAAGGTAGGAGGGGAGTGAAAAAAGCACCTGCCTATTTAAAAATAAAGGTAGCAAGCAATGTATGTGACCTATATGAAGAAAACCACAAAGCTGTTATATTTAGAAAAATGAAAGTAGATGAACAAAAAGAGTGACATGCCATGTTTCTGGACGGGAAGCCTGTGTATTATAAAAATGCCTATTTTCCTCAAGTTAATTTACGGTTTAATAGGAGCGCACATACAAAATCCCAATAGGATTTTTTTTTTTACTCTGACAAAATGATTCTAAAATTAATCTTGAACAACAAACAGATGAGAATAACAATGAACATTTCTGAAAGAGAAAATAATTAAGGGAGGAAGGAGTAGTTTCCAGCTCTGCCAGATATTAGAACATATTATAAAACAACAATTAAAATTATTCAATGCCGGTGCTAAGATAGAAATAGAGCAGCAGAACAAAGTGGTGTCTCAAGAAATAGACTTAACCGCATGTGAGGATTCAGTATGTGATAAAACAATTCATTTCCCTCAAATCAGAAGGGAAATGAATTGCTTAATACATTGTGTTGGAAAACTGCTTAATAGTTTGGACCATACATTCTACATTCATCTAAATAAACTCCAGATGGATTAACAAATTATATTTTTTTTTAAAAATCAAATTACCCACAAATAACCAAAAATAGAACAAACTGCTTCTCAGATCTGTGACAGAATGATAACTCTGTCAGCATTGAAAAGAAATCACAAATATTGAAGGTTTGTCTACATTAAACAAGTGTACGATGCAAAATAATAAAAAAAAGTAGGGGGGATGAAGAGACTGGGAAAATATATACACCACATATCATGAAGAGTTTCTCACCACAATGGAGAAAGAGTGCTTTCAAGTTGTAAAGGAAAATACCACACAATACTCCTGAAGCCACACTTCAGTGCAGGCAGTTGTCCCATGAGGATCACAAATAACAAATAACAGGATTGGACCTTGGCCGGCTAGTGAAAAGTCAGGGCTGGAGTCTCTGTCTCGAATGCTGTGTTGGAAATCCCGACATCACTTTCATACCCTTTGGCCTGCCAGGGATGCGTCTCCAGTCTGGGGGTACCCAGTAGTCTCTCTCCAGTACCTGCTCCCATGGACCCCTCCACCTCCCTTCTTCCACTCACATACACTGGCAGTGGCCAAACCCTGTAGGAACTGCTGTGAACCAAGGACACAGATGGGTATGTGTGCCTGTGTGTACAGGTGTGTGTGTACCAATGAATCCACTGAATATCCCCCTGTTGCAGAGGCCCAAACCCCACAGCTTCTCTCAGGACCCAGTGCTATCCTTTGGATGTCCCCATTCCAAAAGGAGCACGACTTTGTACTCCTTTCAGGCCCCACTGTTCCCATAGTGATGACTTTTCTATGCTTCATGAGAAGGGGGGGGCCTGTTGATCCCCTGTTCAGCATCCACCATAGTATCTGCCCCATCGCAGGCATTCAGCAAATATTTGTTAAATAAAAGAATGACTTTTCATGGGATGGATCCTAAATGCGCCCGTGTCACCAATGTTTTCTAGTTGAAAACTAAATTTTGAACCATAAGAGCACCTTTTAAGTTACATAATTACATCTCTCTCCACATCAGAGTGAGAAGTTTGAGGTCAAAGGCTGTGTCCAACCCATCTCTGGAGTCACAGCCCTCATCACAACACGTGGCACCTTACAGAAGTGGACAAGGGTGTGCTGGTGGGGATGTATTCAACTTATACTTACGAAGTTAGCAATTTCATAAAAGGGGATGCAAATACTTGGGGTTTGGCAATGCAGATAATGGGTACAAGCAATATGTTATATGATCTATTGGAAGAAAACCACAAAGTTGTTACATTTAGAAAAGTGAACGTAGAGGAACATGAAAGAGAGATACACCATGTTTCTGCATGGGAAGACCGCATTGTATATGAATCATCTTCTTAATCATATAGTTTCTGTTATTGGCATTATGAACCGGCACAACATTTTTGGGGAGCAATATAAGAGTGTACACTGAGAGTCATAACAATGTTTATACTCTGGCCTGATGACCTCACTCCTGGAAACCTAGCCCAAAGAATTACAGTTCAAGATAAGAAAGAAAAAAGCCACGTCCATGAGGATGTTCATTACAGCCTTATGTAAAACAAATGAACATGACAGTTTGACTAAGTCATGACTCCATCCAATAAGCAGAACATTCCATAGATACTAAGAATGGGAAGTATTAAAGGCACATAGCAACATGGTAAGATACACAATACAATGTGAACTTTGAAACACAGAACGTGAGTTGATATGTTCGCTTTGATTAAAACCACACGAAATATGTGTGCATAGGGGTAAGAGTAAAAAAAGAAGAGCCAAGATTGGAATTGGTTTTGGGTTAAATAAGTGAAATTAAGAGTATTTTATTTGTTTAAACCTTTAGATTTAAACCCTTAAAACACTAGAATATACCAAGAGCCTGTGCTGAATTTTGACCTTTGAGCTCCAGATTCTTCCTGAAAGAGTTCTAGCACATTATATAAGGTTAGGCACTAAGAGATTTCCCCTTCAACCCCATCCCCAGATGAGCAAGATCATCCTCAGAGGCCCTTCAGGTTAGGTTATGATTTGACAAGGAACAAGAATAGCTGTACCCTCTTATGTAGCTGAGATTGTATACAGTAGATGCTCAATAAATCAAAGATGGACGGATAAATGGGTGGGTAGAAGAAATGAGAAAAAATAAAGATTAGGGAAATGCTTGCGTGCTGATATATTGCACATTGGTGTAGAGCATTCATACAGTTCCAACAAAGACCATGGGTCCAGCTTTCATGACTTTGTTTAATGCTTGTCAATCTCTGATACTTCATGAGGGGAACTCAGCCAACAGCATGCCCATACTCTGAGCTAGCATTTTTGTCCTAAGGCTCCCTTGTTCTTCCTGCTGCAGATGAACCCTTGGATTCTGGAAATCTAGCACAGTGGAGAGAGTACAGGGTTTGGAGTAGGAACCTGCTCTGTCAATGAACACTTCAAATTCCAGTCCAATCATTAGGGGTTTTATAACCTCTGAGTTAGTCCCCTCGTCTCCTTGAACTTTGTTTTCATTGGTAAAATGAGAGAAGAAAATATGCCATTAAGTTGTAGGAAAGATTCATTATCTTCCCAAATGACATAAAATGTTGAATAAATATCGCATCCTCCTTTACCCCAAGCTTTCTCACTCCTACAATCCTACAGACTTTAAGCAGAGCCTCACTTAACGCAAAAACACAGATTTCTTCGTCCTTAGGATTGGGAAGTCTACAGTACCCTTGATTGGTGGGTCACAATCTCAGGTGGTTTTTCTCTCTGGAGATGTCTTTGGCAATGTCCAATAGGGAGACATTTTGGTCGTCACACTGGCAGCAAGAGGGGTGTGTGTGCCACTGGCTTCTAGTGGATACAGGACAGGAATGTGGCTCAAACAACGCACAGGACTGTCCCTCTTCCACCAAAAGAATGATCTGGTCCAAAATGTCAATAGTGCTGAGCTTGAGAATCTGGATGACCCTATGACTCCATGCATTCCTTTGCAGATATGTGTATGTGTGTGTGTGTGTGTGTAGGTGTGTGTGCTCGCACGCGCATGTGTGTGTGTCCAGTGAAGGACAGGGTGAGGGGATTTCAGGGGAACTCGGAGGTAAAATACAGGAGGGTAGTAGGAGACGACCATTTCCTGCAACATTCCTACCCGGAACACCCTCCTTTACCTGAAAACTCTTCAAGGCCCAGCTTAAGCCCTCTATTCTCTGTGACATTTTCTTGGGACACCCAAGGACCCACTTCTCCCTCCCTGGTCTCTCAAGGTTTGGCTGCTGATTCCCAACTTACACTGTAACCATCCCAGGGGGCCCTGCCTTCACATTTCACACCTATGCCCGTATACATTAGGAGCTGAGCAATTAGAGTTCACACCTTCTCCCAATGGTTCACAAAATGGTGAAGAAAGCCTGAGCTTGTGAAGTCTTGGCATAGCTCTGGTGGAGCCTGCTTTGAAACTTCTTTGGAAAGTGGCTGCTAATGGACTGATAATTGGTTTCCTGGCTTTCTTATGAAGTGTGAAGCATTCCGTGAGCCTGTCAACAAAGCATCAAGTATCTGCACATCTCCATCAGAGTTGTTTGTCCCTTCTCTCCTCTTGTAGCTCTTGCGGTGGAGACTAACTGGACATAGTAGCATGGGAAGGGCCCTCTCTTCTTTTGCAAGGAATGGGATGAAATGGGCAGAGCTGGGAAAGGGAAGAAAACGCACAGCCTGGCCAGAGCATGCCTACCAGGAGACCAGGTTGAGCACATTTCCCAGGCAGAGATTGAATAGCTCTGAATCCAATACGTGGTGCTTAGTACAGGGTATACACTCGGTAAATATTGTTGGATGGATGGAAAGGAGTACTACTTCCAACTGATTTTGAGCAGCGGTCTCTGGAGATGTGAATTAACTAAGGAAGAAGACAGTGAAAGGCAAGGATCTGGCTCCATTTTTTCTTTCAAAATGCTTTTCACTGTGAGAAACATCCTCTTCTTTAAAACCTCGATGAAAAAAGAGCATCTATCGAACATTTACTACTGTGAGGGCAGCTCAAAAGCCAATGCAATGATTCTGAAGTCGGCTTGCTGCAGAAAATGTTTGGGAACATGAAGGAAAGAGTGTATTTGTGTAGTCTCGGCAGGGCAATTTCCGAGTAAAGAGCTGTTTTGAAGAAAATGTTTTGAGAGAAGAACAATGTGCCACTTTGCACTTCTTTTGGACAATTGTTCATAGAAATTTGAACCATTAAAATTTTCCAATCTGCTTTTAAATCGTAGGAAGGAAAGAATAGTTTGTCTGCTAAATATTGTACTAATATTCATTGTGACTAACGTGTGGGAAAATTTAGGGCGTTTATGTTGACTCTTGCTAGAGGTGCTTTTGTATGTACATTTATCTCTATAAAATACAGAGACTGTATTCTTTTATGTTTCTATGGATGTTTATAGATGTCGGCCCTTTCCTAGTGGCCACCCGCTATCGATACGTTTGATCTGGGGTCAGGGTCAGAACTCCAGTTTAACATATCCCTCAAGCAAAGTATATGACCTGCTCTGTCAATGACCCATTTTAGGAAGTGGTTTCCAAGCATTTGCTGTAGGCAGTGAGGGCTGTTCATGCCGTAAGGACTGTTCATGTTCTATAAATATAATCATTGAGCCTTCGGGTTTGGGGAGCCAGAATAGCGTGCTACCCTACCGGATGATTAGTAAACCAAAATTCAGTGAGAGGATGCCCCAGCCATCATCATGATGCTGAGCCAGGACTGAAAAACAAGTCTTCAGAGTTTGAATCCAAAGTTATCTCTGTGTACCAGCATACCTGAATGCCATCTCTCACCCCCAGTTAGACTGTGAGGTCCCTGAGGACAAAGCCCAGGACCCACGGAAGCATCAGCTTAGGGGCTGGGTACTCAGTAGGGAGCTGAGAGTTGGCACACCTTTGACTTCATGGAGTAGGAAGATGACCTTGCTGTGTGATGCAAAAGCATGGGGCCAGCTGGCTCTCTGGCCTCCTTCAGACTCAAGCTGTGTTTGGTTATACCCAAATGACCAGAAAAAAAAAAAACAAACAAAAAAACCCCCACAACAAAACAAAACAAAACAAACAAAAAACCTGAGCAATGGGAGTGCCTGGGGGATGCCAGCCCCCTACAACCCAGAATCATCCAGGAGATGAAATGCTGTGCTGGCCCCCCAGAGTGCCTTCTTTGCAGTTCTCAATAAGCCTCCAGCTCCTCTTCCTTATTTTAAGCCACCGAGAGCACTGCTCCATACTTGCCAGGACAACTCTGTCTTTGTTTCTTCTCAGCTCTTTGTAAGCAGTCTCCAGCTCACTGGAGGCTGCCAGCCTCAATCCTGGAAACGAAGAGCCTACTGAGCAGCACTTCATGGCCCTCTGTTCTTATAGGAGGTTCTAAAAGGATTTCCTAAAACCCTTCCTCAGGGGCAAAAGGGCAAGGAAACTCTTGGAGGACTCGATAGAGAGCCCTCAGATAATACTTTGCTGCCTCCATCTCTCAGCTTGTGAGGCAGGCAACTTTATCCTGTCCTAAGAAGCCAGCTGGCTCTGCTACCCACTTCATTCCCACCAGCTCTCTGCCCTAGTGGCCGGACCCTCTCCCAGTTCTCCCTGCCTTGTTTTACCTAATGGATTTCCAAGATAAAGCCCCCATAATACCTGAGACTCCCACAGTCTATACTTTTGTCTTCTGAGGTCCTGCCTCCAATTTGCAGAGAAGAGCCCTGTTCCTTCTACCACCTCAGGCCTTTGTTCCTGCTTGCCCTGGGCTGCTCTTTGCCAATGTCCCCTGCCTCTCCTGGCCCCAGTCCCCTTGGTTCCCACTGTGCTACAAGGCTAACACTGTTGGGCACGATATTCTAACCACATTCAGCCACAGAAATGGGTAGATTTCATGCAATTTTATTTATTTTTTTTGCAACAAGGGTGTATACCTAAGAGTGATTTGATGTGTATCTAAGAGCAATTTTTTCTTTAAATTTTTGCAAGGATCTTTGCATAAACTCACAAGTCATCATAAATTCTTTGTCAAAACAAAGTGATTTTTTGGCTTGAAAAGGTATGACCCAACTCACCAACTCATATGCTAAAGTCTTAGTCCTCATTGATGTTCCCTGGTAACCCCCAGACTATCCTCCCCCACTGTCCTGGGGGTCATTCTAGTTTGTAGGACCTGGAGACTCCAAGAAGCCCACTGCAGTGGGAGAAGTGATCAGAGAGTTGGGCTTCTGCCCTGCCCTGAGAGAAGTAGATGGAAAGAGATGGAGAAGTTGGGCGATGTTTGGGAGAAGAGAAGCTGGAACCTTGACTTCTCAAGAGATCAAGTAGGCTCCTCCCTTTGCTGCACACATGCCCCTCACACTTGCCAGTCTCACTGGGCCCAGAACTTAAAGTATTATTTTTGTCAGGAAGTATGGTCATCCCATCCCAGAGGAAGGAAGAAAGGCCTCCTTGATATTGCCATTGGATGGGCACTCCAGAGGATCAATAATCCGAAGACAGCTTGATCCCCCATCCCTCCCTAACTCCAGTCCAAGAAGAAGCAATCTGAGGAAACTCCTCAGACCCTGGCAAGACTGTGGTTTCCCACCACACCTGGAGCCTGGTCCAGAGTCTACGATCTTACAAACCGGACTGACCCTGGCTCGAATGTATGGTGTCACTGGTGGCAACAAGGACAAGGAACAAATGTCCAGGTCAGAGTCTCATGCACCAGGCCCTAGTGGTCTCTACCTTGCTCTCAAGGATCACCATGGATGGCAAGACATCATTGAAGAAGCCCTCCCTCCCCCCCGCCACAAAGTTAAAAGCAATCATTTCCAGTATACATTACTGCCAGAAACGAGGACCCAACCAGCAAGGTTGGGAAGAACAGAAGAAAACAAGGGAAGCTGTTGCCAAGCTGTTGCCTGTGAGGTTCCCAAGGTTGGGGCTCTGGATTAGCTAGACAACGGGGCCCCCTGCCTCTTGGTGAAGACCCCGAAAAGGCCTTCTCCCCACTCACTTACACACACAGCCTGGCTTCTTAGCCGACCACTGGTTATTCTTTTGGCACGTGATTGCCTTCTGCCCCACCAGCTCAAAGGCAGGCTGGCACTCAAACTTGAGTGTGTCACCGTGGCGGAACCGGGAGCCTTCCCTCCGGCCGTAGGCAGGGATGCCGGGGTCGCCACAGCTGCCCTGCTCGATCTCTGGAAGACAGGAAGAAGAGAAAACAGAGACAAAATGTGACTTCCTACCTCTCTTAGAGCGGGAGGTCCATGTTACACACTCTGCTGCCCCTCTGCCTCGACTCAGTGCCCAGAGTGATACAGGTAAGACCTTTTATGAGAAGTCCTGCTGTGTCCTGTTTAAAACCCCATCCCAGGATCAAGGGGCCTTCCGGCCAGTAATATCCCTAAGACTCTGGGTTCACACAGAGCCCTCGAGGGGCTTGGATATTTTCACTCCGTGGAGGTAGGTCTCCATACTCTGTGAGATACCTGTCCCAGGAGCTAAGGAATCTGTCGTGAGCTTGCTGAACTTGCCTCTGCATTCAGAACGACCAGACAGACCTTCGGCTCAGTCCATTCCTGAGTGGCAAAGACAAGCATGAAATGAGGCGGCTTTGCTGCCTGCCATTCCCCAAACCAGAGATTAAGTGAGAATCAATATTCGCTGCCTTCTGACATGGAAGCACTTTCACAAAGGTTTTTTTAAATTCAATTTGAGAAGGTGCAGGTAAAATGAAACAAGTGGCTCACTGAGTATGCTTTTAAAGTTCGTTTGATTCAACCGTGCGAGTCACACATGGAGTGGGTTCCTGGAGACAACTCGTGGGCCCAGATGCCACAGGGCATGACAGGCTGGCAGCCTCATGGGAGAGGCAATGAGGGCTTGGAGGCTTCAGGAAAGGAGTCTATCCTGGCCAAGTCCCTGAAGTTTCCTCTGGAGTCACCTCCACTTCCAGCAGCCCTGTGCTTGGTGCTGTGAGAGAAGGGGAATGAGGGGCCGGAGAGGGGTACCTGGAAGGGAGGAAGGAGAAGAGGAGGGGGAACAGTTCCTGGGGAAAAGGACCTCCTGCGGGGAAGACAGGGCGTAATGGATTTAGTGGCAGATGGTGAAGGGAGGATGGTAGGGTCTTGTGACTGGGAAGGGAGGCAGCTGGAGTAATCAGGGAAGTTTGCTGGACATCTTCCTAGGTTTGTCAGGCCAAAGGGACCCCGCCTTTGGTGTAGACGCCATAATGAGCCAACAGGAGGCACAGTCCCTGAAGTTGCTGTGTGTCATCCTAACAGGGATGATATTGCAAAAACTTCCTAACCATAGCTGGTGGGGTTTCTGTGGGCTGCTCAGGCTAGCGCCACACACTGTCTTTCATGGATATGCTCCTGAATTGTCCCATTCCTGTTACCTAAAAACCAGGGTCTCCAGATCTCTGCCGAGAGCTGGCAGAACAAGGCATTCTCTGACTGGGAGAGAGAGAGAGAGAGAGAGAGAGAGAGTGAGTGTGTGTGTGTGTGTGTGTTTGTGTGTGTGTGTGTGTGTGAAGGCTCCCAGAAGGAGCACCTAACTCAAATTTGGAAGGTGAGGCTGTGGGCAATAAGACATTAAACTTCAACACAAAATTTTAGGGGTTAACAAAAATTCAGCAAGCAAGCCAGTAAGATCTTAATGCAATCTTTTTTAGAAAATCAAAACTAATGCATATAAATCAAACCTACAAAGAAGAACAATATTAGAACTTAAAGACCAGATCTGACCCAGCATTTGTGTGCCTCACTTCTCTGGTCTCACACTTGTCCTGGTCTTCCGACCCTCTTGTTAATTAAAATGTTGATATTTTTATCATATATAATTTGCACTAATCTTGGTTTAAAAAAAATATTGCACTAAATTATTTAACTGAAATACTGAGCATTTCGGCAACTCCTTTACAATCTATGCCCAAGGCATGTGCCTCTCTCATCTCAGCCTAGTCCCAGACTTGGCAACAGGGAAGTCTTCTTGGAGGAGGTGATGTCTACACCACGAGGCCTAAAGGCTATGCAAGAGCCAGCAGGTGAAAAGAACAAGTGGGATTCACGGCAGTATTATTTACAACAGCCAAGGCATGGGAACATCTAACTATCCATCAATGAATGGGTAAAGAAAACGTATACACACACACACACACACACACACACACACACACACACACACACAGGAATATTATTCAGCCATAAAAAAAAGAAGGAAATCCTGATATTTGCAACAACATGGAGGAACCTTGCTTGAGGGCATGATGCTAAGTGAGATAAGTCAAGACAGAGAAAGACAAATACTCAATGATCTCACTTATATGTGGAAGCTAAAAAACCAAACTCATAAAAACAGAGTGAGTTAGGAGAGACTGAAGAAGGGGGTCAAAAGGCACACAGTTCCAGTTATAAGAGGAACAGGTCTTGGAGTGTCACGCATGGCATGGTGACTCTAGTTCAGTGTCGTATCGCATCTTTGAAAGTTGCTAAGAGGGTAGATCTTAAAAGTTCTCAACACACACACACACACACACACACACTGAAGTGGTGTGACAGACCCGATTAACTAACCCGATTGTGGTAATCCTCTCCCAATATATCCATGTACCAAATCATCACTCTGTGCACTTTTACTGATGTCAATTATATTTCAGTAAAGCCGGTTTAAAAAAAAAAAAAAAAAAAAAAACAAAGAAAGGAAGGAGTAGGAGGGAAGGGAGGGGAAGAGCCTTTTAGTTAGGGAAGAGCCCATGCAAAGCATCAGAGGTGACACCGTTTGTTGGGCAAGGAGAGCAGAGATCACAACTAACTCATTGTTATGGTAACTGAGTTTGCTGTAGGACTAATACACGGTGCTGATGTCCTGTTGGCAGCCATTCTGAGCATTTTAATATTTCATCCTTATAGTAATGTTAAGAGCAAGGTACGATTCGTCCTACTTACAAGGTGAGGAAACTGAGGTGCAGAGAGATCATGTAGCTGTCCCAGGTCATCTGAGTGACTTGAGATCAAGACATGGGCTGTACGGTCCCAGGGTCTTACTGCAGCACCACATTGCCTGTCTCTGAGTACAAGTGTGGGGGTTTTCTGCAAGGTGGTCGGAGATGAGGTTGCAAAAGCCTAAAGGCATTGTGCAATCTGCTAATGAGACTGGACTGTGGATGGGAAGCATTGGGGAGCCAACAAAAGGTTTCATTTTATTTAGCATTTCATATTATGTATTTTAAAGGATTACCCTGACTGTTGTCTGGAGAATGGTCTGGGGGTAGCAATTCTGGAGGCGGGGTGATTGTTCATTCATTCAAAAAACACAAGGCTGTCTCCTAAGTGAACACCACCATGCTGGGCCCTAGGGATACAGAACAAAGCAGACACAAGGCCTGCCCCATGAAGCTTCCATCTGGTGGGAGGCTCACAGTCATCTGGGAGATGTTTTGATGACATCCCAGACTGGGCAAGGTCAGAGGGGGTGGGGAGAGGCAGACAGAATTGGGAGGTGTAAAGTGAGCATGTCTGGGATAAAGGAGAGGCCAGGATCTACTGACAGATTGGCCTGGGTGCTTGGGTGCACTTTCACCGAGACAAGCATGCAGGAAGAGGACCAGGTCTGCATGATCACCGGTAAGATATGCTGAGTTTTGAGCTGCCTGTGGTACCTCCAGGAGGACACATCTAGTGCAAAGTGGCTACATGGGTCTTAAAAGCCTAGCGTAGGAATACAGAATTTGAGATTCAGCTCACAGATGGTAAAAGAAGCCATGAGAAGGATGCGGCCACCCATGGAGAATGAGAGAGGTCAGTTCTGGGCAGAACAGTTAGGAACATGGGATGGACCTGCAGAATGCTGGGCGAAAAATCCCAGGCAGTGCAGGGTCACAGATGCGTGGAGAAGGACTTTCAAGGAGGAGAACTCCAGCCTTGAATGCCATGGGGAAGTTTAGGTGGAGTGGACGAGCAGATTAGTGGAAGGAGGTCACTGCTCATACTGACTGGCAGGAGTAGCTGAGTGCAGTGAGGCGGCCACATGCTGTGGGAGAAGAGGAAGATGATATGGGAAGAGCAGATGACTTTTAAAGGAGGCATTTCTTGGAAGTGAAGGAAGAGAGAGAACTTAGGTGGTCACTCATGAGGAACATGGTCTTGAAGACAGCAGCTGAAAATGTTTTTAAGATCGAAGAAACTTAACCATATTTAAAATGAGGAAACAGACAGATACACAGAGTATATGTTAACTGAAGATCAGGAGAACAGATGGGGAGGACAGCCCAAGGCCGTGGAGCAGGTAGGGCAGGGGAACCGGAGCACACTGGGAAGGTAGCTTGAGAGACTAGGGAGCTCCTTCCTGCATGGCAGCAGGGAGGAGATGAGGGCTCATTGAGCTTTTAGGGGCAATGCGGGAGGATGAAGGAGGTCCTGCGATGGCATGGGCTCTACTTTTTAAATGGAAGAGGGGTCCACTGGTCTCATGGTCTTTGCTGAAGGACGGGGTCTGGTTGTGGGGAAAGAGATATGACATTGACAAGAATGTCTGAGACACTCCCCCTGGCGAAGAGGAAATCATGGCCACATGGATTGCCACCTGAGGCTCACAGACGGGGGAGATGACACATGAACAGGGCACCCCCAGCAGGGCTGCGGGACTTGTCCTTGAAGCCCTCAGTAGCTGGGCGCATGTGGAAGTGGAGAAAGAGGCTCCAGGACTGATTGAGGGGCGGGACTGGATTTACAGAAATGGAAGGCCACAGGGGCAATGGCAGAGGCATTATCCTTGGGGCTTAGCTAAAGGGAAAAAAGCAGGAGAGGATCACCTGGCCTAGGGAGGGTGATGCACGGGAGTAGAGTGGGGAAGGAAGAGCAGAAGGGACAAAGGGCTGGTGCAGGCTAGGCAAGGTCAGAGGTGGCTTGGAGGTCAGACGTGCTGGAGGACAAGGTCTGGGACAGCCACGGTGCAGCGCAGTAAGAGGAAGTGAAGGCAAGTGGCTGAAAGGCAAGGTGATGGAAAAGCTTGGAGTGGAAGGGAAGAGGCTGGTGACACTGATGGGAGGAGAGAAAGAGCCAGATATGGTGACAAAGTGAAGTCAAGGGATAAAGGGTGTACATGGCTGCAATGGCACTGGACACTGAACTCTGAACCAGTTTCTCCAAGGCTGAAGTTCATAGGGTCTGGGGATATATGCTTCTGTCCCTGGAGAGGGCTACCAGCTAATGGGGGCCTCAAGGAGAAGTGAGGTTAACGGAGCACTTGGTGAAGAGGTCCAAGGCACTGGAGGGAGGTGATGCATGGGGCCAGGACCAGGACTGGGTGGAAGGGAGAAGAAGAGCAGGGAAGGTGGCTTTGTGAGTTTGCAGCTCCCCCCAGGAAGGTGGAAGGCAGCTGGCTTGTGTTCCTCAGACACTCCCCGTCTTCGTCTAGGCCTTCCCTCCAAGTCCAGGGCCAACCCCTGCTGGGAGCACAGACACCAAGGTTGCTTGACTTCCTGGAGAAGGCTCCATGTGCTCCACTGCCTGCCTGGAAGGCACTTGTCCTTGACCCTCGTGGTCAGGTGCTGACCAGGTTTGATGTCAGGGCCCAGAAAAACAAGTTGGTAAGCCAAATTTTGACTTAGAGAAAATCAGGCATGCAATTCCCTGTTATCTGCTTACTCTAATTCTATTTTGTAAGTGTTTCTCTCACTCTCTCCTGCTTTCTCTCACTTTGTCTACAAAAGCCAGCCAGCAGACCAAAAAGGAGTACTTGAGAGATGCCTGGAACTTCACTGTAATGGGCTCGGCACTCGGTGAATTTGCTTTTCCTTTGCTTGGAGGCTTTATCCCTATCATCTGTGATCAACCTCATTGTCTTCTCCTGGGTTCCTCAATTTCTAATACCAAAGGAGCTGCATCATATATTTCTCTAAATTCACCATCTGAGGTGCTCCGAGTAGAGCAGTGTCACTTAGAGGAGGAAGGGGAGTCCAGGTGTGGACTGTGCCTTGCTGCCTTTCCAAATGTGTGGGACTCCGTGTGTCCCTCCGTCTACTCACTGACCCCTAAGCCTGGGCTACTGCTTCCTCTCTTCCTCCATCACATGCCGACTCCTCACACTACGGGTCAGCTTAAGAGGCCACCTCCTCAGAGATGCTGCCCCGGTCCATGCACTTCAGGGGGCTCCCATTCTCTTGCCTCTCTTGGCACCCCATTTTTTCCTTCATGGTGATGACTGCCCCTTGTAAAGATTTATTCATTTTATTAGTTATTGTCTAGACACTCGGGGTATAACAGTGGGAAAGAAGTTAAGAATGTCTCCCCTCAAGATGCTTCCTGTCTTTGGGGTCTGAGGGACAAAATGATTTGCTAGCTCAGATTCCTGGCTCCTTGCTGGCTTCCAGGTTGGCCCTCCTGTTTCCTCACCCACTAGAATGTCAACTCTATGAAGGCAGGTGTTGGAGATGCCTTATTGACTACTGTGTACCCAGCACTTAGCACAGAGCTTGGAACACAGAGAACAGTCTGTTCAGTGTGGGAGTCCAGCTTGGACTGCATTTACTGCATGGAAACCGTGCCAAATGCCAGGCTTGACACTACAGATATAGAGTGGCCTGACCCATGGCTCCTGCCCTTGGAGAGTCCTAGTCAAGGGGGTATAGAAATAAGTAAAGGGAAATGAGGGCAAAGGAAGAGGTGTGCACCTGGCCGAATGGCTTTTGGGATGGCAGAGGAGGAAGCTCTGGCCTCGGGAGAGTTGGAGAGTTGGAGTCCCAGCCACCTGGGAGTCAGCCAGTATCCCACCTTCCACTCCCCACCTGCAGCCTCACTAAATGCTTCAGGCCAGCTCTCCCCACTAGACATCCCAGCACCCTCTGGTCTCCAGCCCCCTCTCACTGTCTAGTCCCCCCTACGGGGATAGTAGCATCTGACGAGAGTGGGTCCCCTGCCTCTTGCCTCTATTCTGTACTCTGCAAAGCAGGGTGAGATTGCTCAGAAAGAAAAATCCTATCATTGCTGTGCCCTGCCCACTGATTCTTTGATGGCTGCCTAAAACACACAGATTTAAGTCTCTAAATGCTTGGCATGGCAGGACCTTGCCCATACCCTCCTGCTCCAGACTTATCTTTGGCCATCACCAACCTTGAGATTTAGATGCACCCCCCCAACCCCGGTCAGCCTGTGGGGAGGCAAACCAGTGCAGTAGCATTGAGCGAGGACCTAAATCCTGTCTCCAACATAGGTAGGAGACCTAAGGCACATTTTGGATTCTCCTGGAGCTCTAGTTTTGTCATCTGTAAAATGGAAATGGTAATCACACCTATCTTACAGGACTGCTGTGAGGATTTAATGAGCTTATGTCTATAAGAAATTGTCAGAATGTCCAGCACGTGACACGTAAACAGTAAGCAGTAATGTTTCCCATCGTCATGATCACCGTGTGGCTGGTAGATCCCCACTGGCACTCACAGGGCTCTAACTTGGCCCCTGTGTCCTCTCTCCCTGAATGAACACCCCTGCTTGGCTGCCCAACAGAGAATCAACTCAAGCGCTTCCCAGTTGGGGATCATCCCTCACACCATGGGCTAGACTAAGGGGATCTTTCCCTCCTCGCTCCCAGCCTTCCTGACAACTTTCTGTTACGGCACCATTACTGCAATTTGTGGCTTGTGTTTCTCCCTGTTAAATGGCAAGTTTCTTGAGGACAAAGACTGTTTTTGACATATCTATCCTCCCAGCTTCTAGAAGGGTACAGGATGAAGAGGGGCAGGTAGAAGGAAGGATGGAAGGAAAGAAGCAGGAAGGAGGAAGGGAGAGTGTAGTATCTGGAGAACAGTTAGAAATTCACTGTGGGGGCACCTGGGTGGCTCAGTGGGTTAAAGCCTCTGCCTTTGGCTCAGGCCATGATCCCAGGGTCGTAGGATCGAGCTTTGCATTGAGCTTTCTGCTCCGCGGAGTGCCTGCTTCCTCCTCTCTCTCTGCCTGCCTCTCTGCCTACTTGTGATCTCTGTCTGTTAAATAAATAAATAAAATCTTTAAAAAAAAATAAAAGAAATTCACTGTGGCAGGACGTGACAGTGAAGAGAGAGGAGGCCACAGAGAGGGTCTCAGGGACATCATGAAGGCCTGGGTCAATGACTGACGAGTCATCTATGTGTGGTTTTGGAGGCTGTGAGCTGCTCAAACCCAAGGGTCCCATCTCTTCTGCCCTTTGTAGCTCCAGAACCAAGGACAGCGTCTGAGGCATGCTGAGAGGCCCAACCTATTGTTCAATTAGCACAAATTCCTGCGAGTCTGAGACATCTTTGGTGTTTGAGACAACCCTAAGGCATGCCTGGATCTCATGGATTTGCTCAGAACCACATCCCACTCCACTTTTCTGCTTCTGATGGGAAGGGAAGCCAGAGGCAAGGGACACAGCACCTCTGCCTCTATGTGCATTTCGGTGTTTGTGCTTCTCCTCGCAAAGGCTGGCACAAATGGGACGCAGACGGGGGTGGATGAAGTGGGTGACGTGCTTCCCACTCCACCTCCTTCCTCCACAACACTATCATGGGGATGTCACAGCTGAAGGAGGTTAGGAACCAGGGGTGAACGTGGACGCGTAGAGCATCAGGCTTACCTCCAAGCTGTTTGCATTAGCCCCACACTGAAGCTTGCTATCAGCAGAAGCCCATGTATTTTGAGAGTATATCTCACGGACAAATTACTTCCTGCCAATTTTCTCTTCAGTATCATAATGCCAGTTTATTGCAGACTGCTGCTGCACTTGTCGCCTGCCAAATTTTAATGGTACAGCATCCTCTGCTGCTTGCCGCCCCCGCCCCCGCGGGCCGGGACAGACTTGGTTACGGCGTGGATCCCACTGGGCTTTCCTGAGAACAGGCAACTGCTGCCTGTCTCTGACAAAACCCCAGCTCCCAGTGCCTGAGAATGCTTTAAGGGTCTCAGGGAAACTCTGAGTGTCTTAGGAACATGCCTGGTTTTGTTTCTGACCAAAACTGGGAGGTTTGGGCCCATTTGCTCATGGGGAGCAAATCAAAAGAAGAGGTGTCCTGAAAATAGTGAAATAGTGGACTTGAGGTTGAAAAATGGCCTCGTGCTTGAGGCAAGGCAGGGTCCAAAAAGGAGTGGAGCCAGTATTGCAGGTCTGTTGCCCTTGGTCTTCTTTCCAGCCCAGATCATGGCCATCACTTCCAGGAAGCTCACCTGGGCTCCCCAGCAGGGTTAAATTCCAGGGAAGGGGATGGTGGCATTGCCAGCAGAGGGCTAGTCTTGCTTGTGTTCTACCTACTTGCTCTCAGACTTTATGTTCAAACTCTCAGGGATATCTGACCAACTTCTTTTCCTCCTTTATGCAAGTCTTCGTTTCAGATACCTGCTCCTCCAGGGAGCCATCCCTGATGCCCTCAAGCAAGGTTAGTGGCCCGTCCTTGATATTTCCCCATCTTCTTGCACTTTCTCGACTCTACTGAACATTGCTATGGCTGAGGTGAAGGCACAGATTGTTTTCTTGTCTTCATGGTCCCCATGAACTGAACAGTGTCTGCAACACACAGTTGGGGCTTAGATAGTGTTGAATACAAGATGACCTCATTTCCAAGGTGAGTCCCTGCTGTTGGGTGTCCTTTCTTCATAGTTTGTCATGCCCCGATTCTTGATGTCTCCAGGGTCAAGGTCTCGGCTCCTTCCTCCCCTGTGCCAGTCAAATCCCCAGATTTAGCATTAGGCTGCCAGATTCCAGGCTCTGAGTCAGGAAGCGAGGAGACTCCCAGATTGATGCTAAAACTTGTTAGCAAGTTGTATGTAATTTTATAATGTTTCTGGTAAGTGCTAATTGCCTGTTCCTTAAATATTTCTTGTTCTACTGGGAAGCAAAGCAATTGCAACTATGAATGCATTTCCTACAGCTGGCTGCCCCCATGGAGGGGGACTGAATTTTTAGGCTCCGAGTACTCAGATTTTAATGATGCCTGAGTCCTCTCCCCAGCCCTGACCTGCAATTGTGACAAGCAGAACTGGAAGAATTTCTAGAAAATAAGTCCCCCAATTTTCCCACCTAGGGGCTCACACTTTTAATGGGGGGGGGGGTGGAGTGATACTGTAGTGCTACCTGTCTGTCCCAAGGAAGCTTCTCTTTACCTGAGCTGGGGCAGAGGGTATATTGATGATGATGGGGCCAGAAGTGCCCAGGAGCATTCTCTATCCACGGATGCCTCATGCTACCTACAGAACATCTATATCACAGTTGCCTTCCTATCGCTGAGCCAGAATGTCTATCCTGTATGGGATTCCCCAGAATCTGAATAAAAGGAGGACTAGAATGTGGATGGAGGTCATTCTGAAGCTTTGGGTGCAGGTTGCAAGAGGAGCTACAAGCCTAAGGAAGCAGGGGAGAGAGCGGGATTTTAAATGAGTGTTTCCTAAATGCTGGCCCTATGTTGGGACGTTCATGACACCAAGCCCTCAGGAACCGCACCCCCCCACCCCCCACCCCCCCGCCGTGAGATCAGTGTTTATCAGTCCCTCTTCACAAGTGAGAGTACCCAGGCTCAAAGATGTGGAAGGACTGGCTAAGACCACACACAGCGCAATGGGGATTACAGATTGGGTCTGTCTGACCCCAAAGCAATGGGGACAGTGGAGAGTGCCTGGCTCCTGTATCTGAGTGCTAGGAAGTTGAGAGGGTGTGAAGGAAGGGTGCTTCATTGTGTTTGTGTAGAAGTCATCACAACTTAATCTGAGAGCTTTTCTGAGCACACTCTGTGTGCCAGGCACTGGGCTCAGCCCTGCAGGCCTGAAGAGATGGACATTCTATACTTCTGCCTAGAATGTGTTCTCAAGAGCCAGAATGTGGCTTAGAATTACTGTAAATGGAGATGGTGTGCTCAGTTTGGATGGAGTTATAGACTGAACGTTTGTGCCTCCCTCAAACTCGTATGGCATATGGAAAAGTTCTGACCTCAAAGGTTCTGGATTTGGAGGCCTCTAAGGAAGTAATCAAGGATAAATGAGGCCATCGGGGTGGGGCCCATATCCAAAAGGATTAGCGTCCTTATAAGAAGCGACACCAGCAAGCTCGCACTCCCTCCCTCTCTCCCTGTGCGAGTACCAAGGAAAAGTCACGCAAGGACAGTGACGAGGCTGCCCAGACTAGAAATTGGATCAGCCAGAACTTTGACCTTGGATTTCTCGCCTTCAGAACTGTGACAAAATAAATTTCTGTTTCAGCTCCTGGTCTATGGTATTTTTGTTATGTCCCCCAAGCAGACTAGCACACATGCCTTGGGTTTGAGATGGCTGAGGGAGAAGTGTATAAAATGTGTCACAGGGAGACTGATATGCAAATGGGGAATAGATTTGGAAGTCGCCAGTGTTTAGGTTGAGAGGGAAGCCATGGGAGTAGATGCAATCCACTGTGGAAGGTTCTAGAAAAAGAGGATGGAAAATAGGAGAGACCCTGGGGAAGTGCCTGCTCTGTGGGGGCCATGCAGGAGCTGTGAGGGAGCAGCCAGAGGGGTAGCAGATGAGCAGGAGGTTGCAGGTGGCAGAAGCCCAGAGAGGAAGATGGGTAATCACATTGGGATGCCAGGGGACTTAACCGACCCAGCTTTATTCATAGTAGAGGCTCCTCACCGTGAAGGCAAGAAATGGACAGCTTTTACCCTCCAATAAAAGGTCGAGGGTGGAAGGGACACGAAGGGGAAGGTACATTCCCTACATCCAAACTTTTAATTACCTACATTTAAATCTCTACATTTAAACTTGCCCAAGTTCTTCTTCCCTGTGGACAAAGCGCAAACTCTTCATGAGGTCTCAAGGTTCTCAGTCACTTGGATCTGTCTCCTGCCACTTCTGCCTCCCTGCCCTCTGCTGCAGCTAGAGCGAACCATCTCATTTCTCAGGCAGTCTGGGGTGTGTAGTGCAGGTGGGAGGCAGGGACCTAGTGCCAGGCCACCTACAAGACAGCGAGGGATCCAAGTGTTCCCTGGCAGAAGAGGACACACCCTGGCGTGGGAAACAGTGCTGATCACGGAGGCCTCGCGTGCAGAGGAACCTCAGTGGTCCCAAGAGAAGACACTTCTCTGAGCCAGACACTGTGCAAGGAGCTCTCTGGGACTCTATTTTACTTTCTTCACAAGGCATTAAGGTTGCCACTATTCTTTCCACTTTATAAGTGGGAAAATGAGGCTCTGACAGACCACAGGACTTGGCCAATCCCACAGCAGGGACCATGCTGGGATTCATCTGATCTGGTCCAATTCCGGAGTTTGTTCCATCTTCACCTGCCTCTGTGAGCAGGACACACGTAGACCCTTGGATTAATGATGTAAGGTAATGCCAGACTCTCTTCCTAATCTGTCACAAGTCTGAGCAGAGGTCCTGCTGACACCTAGTCTGTGACTAAAAGCCCCACCGCGGATGTTTTCAGACTGCTTTAGTTTTCTGTTCTAGTCTGTGATGCTCCTGCTGAGGTTCCAGCACCCAGCGTCATGCTGGTCATGTGACAGGCTCATCATTACCTCTGGCCACAGTGGACACATGATGAACAAAACCCCTACTGGTTGTAATGAGGAGCCTGGGCTCATGCCATATGGCCCATGTGACTGGGGCACAGTGTTGGCTTCTAAGATTTTAAAAGGAATTGAAATTCTGTCACTTTGGAGACCCCTGATAGAGGGGGGAAACATCATGGGCTTTGAAGCCAGTGAGACATGAAGTTGAATCTTGGCTCTTCCAGGTCCCAGACTTTGTGTGACCCCAGGCAGGACATTCCACCCTTGAGTTCCAAATTCCTCAGTTACAAAACAGCAGCCATCGGCTAGCTGTCACACCGGATAAGATGAAGCAGTTTCACAAACGTGTTTAGCTACAAATCCTTTCTTAAAAGAAGGCTTACAAGGAACAGAAGAGAAGAAAGGAGAAAGCATGGAGGCAGGATCAGAGCCTGCCCTGTTAGGCACACCCTACCTAAACTTGGTGGTCCCTGAGGGTACCCCAAATGTATGCATGACAGTTTGAAAACCTTGAGAAAGTTAGCTTAAGCTTCCGGCACATAACAGGCATTCAATGTTCTGTTCCTTTCTTTTCCAGTGAAACCATGCCAAACAAATCTAATTCCTCTTCCCTACATAACAGCCCTTCAAATATTTAGACGCAGCTCTCAGCTCTCCCCTGAGCCCACTCTTCTCCCAGATGCATTTTCAGGGGGCTCTTAACCTTTCTCACAGGGTTTGACTTCAGTTCTCTCCCAGCGTGGTGTCAAGGGTCTCCACAATTAGGTCCAATTCTCGATGCCTGGTCAGAACGAGAAACCAGCACCACTGACTCCCTGGGGTAAATTCTAGCTGCTAAGTTCTCGAACATTCACAGAGGACTTGCTATTTATTCCCACTTGCTCTCATCCTGGTGACTTAGCCAGGAGCTCTACCCCACTGAGGTCTTTCTGCACGTTGTTTGCTCACTGCTGTACTGTCGTCCCTTTCCGGCTCATGCTATTTATGGCTTAACCATGCCATTGATAAAATATGGACAGAATAAGGGCAGGTGGGTGGCACACAGGATCATTCCTCCCCACTTCTGGAAACATTCACTGCTGAATATCCAGAGAACTTCAGACATGAGGGAAACTTTTGAAACCCTGAGTCCGAATCCATTCCCATTTTCCAAGTAGCGAGTGTCAGAGCTTGGCCTGAATCCTGATTTCTCTCTGCCATCCCCCATCTGTGTGTGTGTAACTCTATGTACCCAAAGAACAATTTGCTTACCTACCTGTGTCCTCACTCATTAGTCACCCATAATTGCTGTGCAATTCTTAGTTTCACATCCTTGACCACACTTACTCTTCACAGAAGCCCTGGGACCTACGGCGTATTATCACCTCCATGTCCCAGGTGAAGAAACAGAGCCCCAGAGAGGCTCCCTGACCTGCCATGGGGCTAGAAAGGGACAGAACCAGGATGTGAACTCAGCACTTGTCCCCCCATTGGTGCTCTGGCTGCTGTTGTCTCCATTTGACATGTGCCTCCTGTTCTTAGAACAGGACCTCCACTGTCCTAGCCTCCTGAACTGGGAGAGAATAGAGTTCTGTTGTTTTAAGCTGCCCCTCAGTGTGTGGCTCTTTATCCAAGCAGCTGGGCAAAACTGACAGAACTCCTGTGTACCTAGCTTGGAGACAGAGTACAGGTCCTGGTCTAGGTGGAACCCCAGGCCCCTGGGGTGGGGGGGCTCACACTGAGCAGAGTAAGAGCCTTTTGGAGTTATTACCCCCAACTCATCTCATGTAGAATCATCAGGTATCTAAACGGGGGTGGGGAAAAACCTTCTCTCCCTCATCCTCTGCCCCCTGTCTCTCTGAGTCATTTTTAAGACTCATGGCTCACTTTCTTGATAGAACCTTTCCAGATGTCACACACAGGATGACCGCCCCTTTCTCTGTGCTCCCACTAGCTGTTTGCCACAGATGTCTTGCTTTAATAATAGTGTATGCTTCCTCCTCTGTCTCACCACTGAAGTGCAGACCCTTGCAAGGTCTCAGATCTGATGTGTCTGTTTCCTGAGTGCTGGGCTAGGCTCTGCCACCTACCAAATCTGCTAACCAAATGCTTGGGGATGGCTTCTGCTCCCCTTTCTGTGGGGGTTGGCATTAGCAGTCACCACCAATGGGAAATCTGGAAGCACACAGTAGGTGGATGGTGGAAGTATCCTGGGCCCAGAGTTCACTGTTCCCTTAATGCTGGCTCCCAGTGAGATTCAGGTCACCCTCTTTTGTATCATCCTCGGGTCACCAACGGTGTGTATCTGTCCCTAGCCCTGTGTGCAGTCACTCAGCTCTATGACACCCAAGTATGGCAGCCTGGGAAGCTCCAGAAGTCTATGGGGTCTTTTAAAGGTCTACACAAGCCAGGTATGAATTATAGATGAAACTAATGCATGCCCTTGGCACTGTGTGGCCTAAGCCTCAAGTGATTTATCCCAGATAATCCTCAAAACAATCCAGGAGAACCACTGGCCAAAGCAAGTTGAGGCTCAGACAAGTCGAGTAATGTGCTTACGGAGAGGAAGTTAGCGTGGGACACAATCAGAATTCGAACCCAGAGCTTGCTGACGCACATCCGGACCCCAAGTCTGACTCCAGAGTGAGTGGATCAGCACCCCCAAGCTGCAGTTACCTTCATAAGAAGCCTTGAATCCCAGGGAGCTGCCGCTGCCATCAGTTTGGAAGAGGAGCCACATTTGATGGTTGGTGCTGACAATGAGATCTGGGACCGACGTACCTGTCAGGCTGTCAGGACAGCAAGATTTAGAGAAGTGCCCCCCACTCTGGCACCCCACAGAATGACTAGGAGCCCTGCCCTGTCAGGTGAATTTGGGCCCCACTCTGTTTAACACTGGAGCCCAATGACGGGTGCTCCAGTGGCTGAGAGACTCATCACCTCTCCCCTCCAGCCACGGGCAAGACTTGTGTTTACCTGTGACCCCCTAGCCCAGACCCCTGGGCTCTCAAGGGAGACCTGGGTCCTTGCTTTCTCAGGGGCTGGGGTTAGCTGTAGTCTGATCGACTGAAGGGGTATCTACACACCTGCCATCTCTGATCTCTCATGTGAACTACCAAAGAAAAGACAGAGACAGAAACCCATTTCCCCAGTCAAGCCCAGCCACTTTTTTTAATGAGACATCTCTTTCAGCTCTATATGGAAATATCAGCTTCCATATATGAAGAAAGGCTTAAAGTGCAGCCTTCCCTCTGGGGCCACATACTTTCTGAAGAATAGAGTTTAGACATGGGGAGGATTGAGTTCACATTTACGGAATACCTATCCAAGACAGATAATTTTCCCTCCATTATCTTATTTAATGATCCCAGTAGCCCAGTGAGATAGGGGCTGTGTTACCCCCATGTTACAGATGAGAAGACAAGGGTGCAAAATGGGTGGTGGCTTTCCCAAGGTCATCCTGATGGAGAGTGGCAGAGCCAGAGTCCACAGCAGAGGCTGGGCTTTCCAGAAGAAACCTGGTTTCTTCTTGATGCTGAGACCAAACAGATCACTAGCACAGACCAGGGGGGTGGTGGTGGATGGTGTGATTGGATTAATGGATCTTAATCTCGACTCCATTCTGGGGTCTTAAAGGTTGTGGGGGGCACTGAGTTGGCTGTATGAGATGATCAGCACAATGTGAGTGCTGTGGTGTGGGGCTGGGGGAGACACCTGGGTACATTGGACTGGCCCATGTGACATTGCCAGACTAGGGTACTGGCATTCTGCAGGGAGTAAGGATTGCGGCCAAGCCAGGGCTGGCTCCTAACTCTAGGATGGCAGAGTCCGTTTGACCCAATCATGACAACAAAGGAGGCCAACCATTCTGCATGTGTTTCCCTGAAGTCTGAGATGGATGCTGGCCTATGGAGATCTGAGAGTTGGGGGAGAGCCCTGGGCTGTTATAGGACTTATTGAGAGCTCTCTAAAAACTTATAGAGACTTGGGTATAAACCCTGGATCAGTCATTCATTTGCCATGGGGCCCTGGGCAAGGGACTGAGCCACTCCGGGATTTTTCATTTTGAGTTAAATGAGGGGAACGGGTTATAAGAATCTTTCTGACTCTGCTCTTCTAAGGTTCTCTGACAGAGCATCCTGGGATTTTTGTCCTGAGAGGAGACAGAGCCAGGATCCTGGCCTTCTGAGCATACCAAGCTGAGGGACCATACAAGGCAGGTTAGAGATGGCAGATACACCAGAAGAGGAATTGAGTATGATGGCTAATTTTATATGTCATTTTGCCTGGGTCATGGGATACCCAGATATCTGGCAAAACATAATTCTCACTGTTTCTGTGAAGATGCCTCTGGATGACTTTAACATTATAATTGGTAGACTGAATAAAGCAGATTGCCCTACCCCATATAGATGGGTCTCATCTAATCAGGTGAAGGCCTGCATGGAACAAAAAGACTAACCCTCTCCCAAGTAAAAGAGAATTCTTTCTGCCTGCCTGACTTCCATCTGGGACATTGCTTTTTTTTTTTTTTCTTTCTTCCCTTTTTTCCTGCCTTTGACTTGAACAGGAACATCAGCTCTTCCCGGGTCTAGAGCCTGCTGGCCTTTGCACTAAAACTACATCATCAGCTCTCCTAGGTCACAGCTTGCCGACTCACCCTGCAGATCCTGGGACTTGCCAGTGTCCATTAGCATGTGAACTAATTCCTTATAATAAATCCCTGGCTTTCTGTGTATATCCTATTTGTTCTGTTTCTCTGGAGAACCCTGATTCATACAGTGGAGTGGGCCAGAGGGAGGATGTACTCCAGGCTCACATCTCATTCCTTTCTCATAAGAGATTCCAAGTATCAGCCATGTCACCTGATTCCAAGGGTAACGTCGTGAGTCATTTAACTGCCCTGACAGAATTTCTCTGGCAGCTGTGGGGAAGGTGTGGGAAGCACCCAGAACAGAACAGCTCCTGCACAAAGCAGCTAGAACTGAAGAGCCATTTCTCCTTCAGCATGAAAACTAAAGGGCACTGGCCTGGGGCTAGCCTGGTGGGGAAGAGCACTGGCACGGGATGCTGTCCTGGACTGAAATCAAAAGGCATGAAATCAAGTGCTGGTTCTGCCACCAACCAGCTTTGCAACGTTTAGGCCTTAGTTCCCCCACCTGTTAAATGGGGATAATGACACAACTAAATGAGATATCTGATGTGCAAGTTCCCTTCCCAGAGCCTGTGCAAGCAGTAGATGTTTGGTGTGTAGGAAAGCTTCCCTGCTCCCAACCCCCGCATCTGGGCAAGGGAGATGAGCGAGATCAGGCCGTCTGAGCTGGACCACATGTACTGAACAGGAGTGTTCTCCTGTGTTTATGCCAGGCTGATGGTGGCGGGCAAAGGAAGATCCAACAGAACGGAATCCTAGGACAGCGCATTATCCTCTCCCTTGGTAGACCATGTGACACAAGCCTTTCTTGGCTTAGGAATTGTGGCCACTGTGTGCACAGGGTCCCAAATCCCTGAAACAGCTCATTTCCCAGAGAGTTCTGAGCACACAGGGAGGTCAGCAACACACTTCTGGACCATCTCTGTCTGGACACCATCTCTGTCTGGAGTCAGACTTCCACAGATAGACATGGGCTTGAGGAGAAACTAGTGGGTGGCGGAGGAAGGAGCTGCATGAAGCAGCCGCTCACCACGTGGAATGCTCCAGGTGCACACCCAGAACCTCAAATCCCCATCCTCCCTGAGAAACAGTTCCTTCTGCCCACTTCTCCTAGAACTTCCTAGAGAGAATATGGCCAGGGCTCTGTTTCCTTCCACCAGAGTAGAGGGGCTGTTTCCTTCCACCACACCCCTGGGCTTGATGTGGTGTGACCCTGGGGACCAGACAGGGTGCAGTGTACCATCCCACCACCCCTAGGCCAGGGCCATGTGCTCCCCACCCTCCGGACCAGAGCCCTGCTTCACTTACACGTAGAGAACAGTTTTCTGGTCCCCGTCCTGCCCGCCGTCCCCGACCGTCAGGGTGTCGTAGCCCCTCTCCAAGTCAAAGTCCTCAAAGGCCAGCTTGATCACCTGGGGAGGGATCATGGGGTTAGGGAGCAGGCAGGGGCTGCCGGGAGACACTCATACAGCTGTGAGGAGTTCCCTCCTTAGGTTCCGAAGCCCAGGGTCCCTGGGACACCACCCCACACAGCCTCTGATCCAAAGGAAGCATTTCCACACCACCTTTTGGAGTGTGAACTTTCTCTCCAGGTCTTACAGCCTCTGGGGTCCCCTGATGTTTTCCAGAGATGTTCACAGCACATCTGGCAAATTCTGGGGGCTGCCATGACAACATCAGGCACATCTGGCTGCCTGTGAGAAGATTAGATTCTCTCTTCATGCTTTAATGCATAGAAGTCCCCCTGGACTTCGTGGCAATATTTTAGGCCACATGTGGAATCTCAGCCATCTTACCTTCCCCCAGGGACCTGCAGAAGTTTCTTTTAGCCCCTCCTCTGCCTGCCTTTCTCTATCCTTTTTTGTTTATTCATTGAATAAATGAATGGTCCAGGAAGGAGGTTTCAACAAAATTCTTCTCTCTTAATTCATTTTAGTTCTGCCTTCTACAATATTTCCTAAGCACCCACCACGTTTCAGGTCTCAACAGTGAGCACAGCCTCTGCCCTTGGTGAGCAGGGGAGACAGAACGTACGCTGAGAACCACCAAGCCTCTGCCAGGTGGCAGGTATTCCAAAGACGGCTGTAGGTGCACAGAGAAGCCGGGGGCTCATGGAGCCTGCGGTGGGGGCTGTCTGAGGGTTCTGAAGGCTTCGGAAGACAGTCAGGCCACAGGGGGTGCTGGCAGAGGGAAGGACCTGTCCTGAAGAGTCAGATGCATAGGGCCTGAGTTTGGGCAGAAATGGGACATTCCGGAACGAGTATTTGTTATCTGTTGAAGGAAGGTCTGCACAGTGAGCACAGCTGCTAGCTGTTTCATTCTGGGGGACAATGTGGCTGGGCCTCAGTGCAAGGAGGGGACACAGGAAGGTCCAGAACTTAAGAAATTTACTTGGAGCTAAGTCTGAAAGGTCTTAAAAATCTCCCGTGGCCCAAAGAGTTGAGGTTTATCTTGGCAGGGGCATTATGAAAAGTTTCAAAAAGTGAGTGGCAGTGGCACATTAGTGTTTGAGAAAAATGTCAGTCTGGTGTGGAAAATGGTGTGGCAGGAGGGAGGCCAGAGGCGGTAGGGAGAGCTCCGTCTAGGTGGGCAGTAGAGGAAGGCGGTGGGGATGGAAAACATAGACAGGTCCTGGCAGTGTTCAGGGCTTTGTGACTGCGTGGGTGTGGGGACCAAGGGACGGGGAGGGATTCAGGATGACCTGTGGGTCCCTGGAAGAGTGAGAGGTATTGCCATGCACAAGATGGGACACGGGGAGGCTCCACTCCTAATGGCTACTCTGGGCTTCTTTTTGCCTGTTCCGTTTTTTTTTTTTTTTTTAAGTTTTTATTTAAATTCCAGTTAGTGAACATTCAGAGTAATATTAGTTTTAGGGATACAATACAGTGATACCACACTTCCATAAAATACCCAGTGGTCAGCATAGCAAGGGTGCCCCTCAATCCCATCCCCTATTTCCCCCCTCCCCCGCTTCTGGTAACCATCAGGCAGTTCTCTAGAACTAAGAGTCTGTTTCTTGGTTTGCCTCTCTTTTTTCTCACCCTATGATTGTTTCGTGTCTTGAATTCCATGTATAAATGAAATCACATGGTATAGTCTTCCTCTGACTGACTTGTTTTGCTCAGTAGTATACTCTCTAGATCCACCTATGTCCTTACAAATAGCAAGATGACATTCTTTTTAAGGGGTGAGTAATACTCCACTGCAGACATTGTCCACATCTTCTCTATCCACTCATCTGCAGCTCCAGTGTGATGAAGAGATTCCATCTCCCAGTGGGGAGGCTGAAGATGTTACTCTGTGTTCTGTTGTACAGCTCAAGAAATAGAGAATTCTATGGATAGATGTTCCCTGTTGTGAAGGCCTCCTCTATGGGAACCCACATACTGCTAGGGTGCTGGTACAGCCCTACCCCCGGTGCCCTCAGGGACCTCAGAAGCCACCGTCTGCTACTCTGGTTCATCAGCCCAGCTGCCATGTCCGAGGCCCCCTCCATACTGGGCATGGCGTTCTTATGAGCATCTCTGTATAAGAACACCTGCGAGCACAGAACAGGATAGCAGAGGAGATGAGTGGGACTGGTTGGAAGAAAGGTTAAAGGATACTTCCCAGAGGAAATGAAGCCAGGGCTGAGTTTGGGAGATGAACCGGAGTTCACTAAACAGTTAAGGAAGGGAGAGCCATCCAGGCAGAGGGAGGAGCAGGTGAACAGGCAAAGGGACGCATGACTCCCACGCATGTGGGACGCATGACTCATCCACAGACTCCTGGATCTGCAATGGTTAAACGCAGAGGGGAGTGGAGGCTGGTGCTGGGAGGAAGTGGGAAGAGCAGAGTAGGAAAGGCTGTCCATCCTGTCAGTCATGATTTGGGCTTTGCCCTAAAGACAAGGGGAAGTGATGGAAGGGTTGTGAGCAAAGGTATGAAGCATGATGTTTGTTTTCGGAGCAATAGCACTGAGAGATGGTGGGAAACCAGGAGAGCGATCTCTGGGCTGTGGCAGTCACATGGGGGAGTGGGGAGGTAGGCCTGCAGCAGGCAACAGCTGGGGTGTGTTAGGAAGGAGGAATGGCACAGAACAGTCAGCAGTGAGTGGGGATGCCTTTACCCCTGTGGTTGTCCCATTTTAGGCCAGCTCACCCCTCTCACTCCCTGATGGCCCACGGCATCACCACAGGGCCATCTGCTCGGCCTGGAATCTCCTTCCCCTCTCACCCTCCCTGGTCCTGTCCTGACATCACCATCTCTAAGCCAGACATACACTGAGCGGCCCAGTGTATCTGCTCCCTGCGGCCCTCCCCATTGCAAGTCAGTGTGGCTCCCTGAGCTCCTGGGTACCCCCTCATACTAGCCAGTTCCAACTGTGGTTTGCACAGACCCCTCCTTCCCTGCTGGCTCTGCTAGCAACGTCTCTTCCCCCAGGCCCTGTCTTCACCAGGTGCTCCCATACCCCTCCTTCACCTCTGGGTCCGCATTTATCTACCGCCCTGGTACTAATCTGTTTACCCGCTCCTCCACTACTCCAGGAACTTCTCGGGGGGTAGGGGGAGTAGGGACCAGGTTTTCCTGCCTCTGATGCCCCTGCCTGTCACTGTACCAGCCACAGCCCAGGGACTTAGTGCTGAACCAGAGAATGTTTTCCAAATCGTTTCTGGTTTTCCTGCATGGAACAATGGCTAGGCCCTCGGTCCCCCACCAGAGTTACCATCTAGAACAAAGACTGGCAAACCATTTCTGTAAAGGCCCAGAGAGTAATTATTTTGCCCTGTGCAGACACCTTTGCTGCTGTAGCATGAACGTAGCCATAGACAGCATGCACACAATTTACAAAATCAAGCAATGAACTGGTTTGAGCCCAGAGGGGCAAGCCTGCTGACTCCCAGTCGACGAGATTCTTTGAGACTCTTAATCATAGTTCTTGATCAAGTTCTCTTACAAGCATGGACCCTCTACCACATGCTCGACACTGTTTGGGGCAGTTAGGATACATCAGTTCAGGGAAACTCACAACAACCGCAACTACAAATACCTCCATTTTACAAATGGAAAAGCCCAGGCACAGAGATGTTATTACGCCACTTGCCTAAGATCACACAGCTGAGTGGTAGAACTGGGCCTCACCAGCAGCCAGAGGCCAGGCTCTTTGCCACTCACTGCCTCATAGCAGCTCTAGCGAGGTCTCAGTTCCACCAGGTAGGGACCACAACTGACCCTCTCAAACCTTCCCTAAGCTCTTTTGCTGAATCCCAGCAGCCTGGCAAACACTTGATGCGTATAAAATAGTGCAAGGGTGCAGTGCCTTCTGCAGGAGGAGGGGCCTGGTCTCTGCAGGGAGTGATGGTCCTGGAGGCACCCTCTTGCCACCATGACCCCCTTGCAGCCAGCCTCGGGGCAGAGGATACTGGCTCAGCGAGCCACCTCCAAAAGAGGGAGTGTGGGATTATTATGTCTATAATGGGAAAATACTGCTTTGAAGGCCAGAACCCAGAGCCATAAAATGATTCACATCACTGGTCAGAGCAGCCATTGATGTGAACAACATTTTAGAGCCTCTGACCCTAACGCAGGGGCTAATTACACCAAGTAGACTATATGACAGACATAACATTGCAATGTTGGGACAGTCCCCCCGTGCACCATGTACTGATGCTTTCATTTTTTTTTTTTCTCCTCTCTTTGGCCTTTGTTTAAAGGCAGGAACCTATAATGACTCATTAACTGACATGCAGATCAATCAAACTCGCAAAGTGTCTTTCTGAGGCAAGGAGAGTGGCAGCACATGAAATAGGCATGATCAAAGAGGCATATTTGTACATGGCTCAGATACCCAATTTATACCCATCAGATAAAGGGATAAATGAACCCATCATTTAGGATGTAATTACTGAGCATCTGCCATGTGCCAAGCACCGAGCCAGCTGTTCCCCAGAAGTTATCTCACTTACCTAGCAATGTAGAACAGAATCCCAAAGCTGAGAGCATGGGGCAGACAGTGAGTGCTGGGGATCACAAAGAAGGGGGAGACGAGAGGGGGTATGTGGAGGAGGTGGGTGCGCTGGGCCTCACAGGATGGAGAAGGGTGGGGGTTCCGTGCAGGAGATGTGATGAGCGGTGAACTGGGAGCAAAGAGTAGGGCAGGCAGCTGGAGCAGGAGGGGGTGGAGGGTGAGAACAGCCTGGCTGAGTCTGTAGTTGGCTTATACCTGGCGGGCCTGAATGGATGGGCTGGACTTGATGGTGAAGACGAGGGGAAGCTACACCTCAGCATGGAAGGGAGAACTGTTGGCAGGGAGACTTGCCAGGAGGCTACTTCCAGGCCTGGGAAAGGCAGGAGGGCTTCGAGGGAGCCTGAGCTTGTGTTTGGTGCACAGTGTGGGGATGGGGGGTGGGCCAGGGCCAGGGGTCTGGAGACCATAGCCTCAGCATATAGCTGCCTTCCTGGAACAGTGGGGGATGGGAGCAACACCAAAGGGAGTGCCCTCCCTGGATCCTGGAGACAGCCCTTGCTTCCCGAACACTGCCCGAGATCACCCAAAGGACTGAGATCCTGGGCCTGCCAGCCTGTGCCCAATGTCTTGGGGAGGCTGCAGAGAATCTGACAGCTCACAGGCATTTTTTTTTTTTTTTTTTGAAGCTGGAGTCCCAAAGACCTAACCTGAGACAGTTTTGTCCAGAGACTGAATTTTTCTAAGAGCCTCCTTGTTGGGCTCCCAGTCTCTGCTGCCATCCTTCACTCTGTACCCAAACTCTGTGCCCCAGGATCCTTTAGAGCAGGGGTTGGAGAACCACGGCCCTTGGGCCACATCTGGTTTATGGACTCTTATTATATGGTCCCTTGAGTTAGGAAGCGTTACATTTTTAAAGGTTTAAAAAAAACAAAGCACTACAAAGAAAAATGTGTAACAAAAACTTCGCATGGTCTTCAAAGCCTAAAATATTTATTATCTGGCTCTTTACAGAAAAGGTTTGCTGACCTCTGGCATAGAGCGAGATTCAAACTGGGTTCCCAGGTACCCCAAAGTTACATAAAGTTACCTAAGCAGCCATGAACCAAGGGAGAGCAGGAGCCAGAGTCAGTACAGCCCTGCTCTTACCAAAGCAGTTCCTTCTGATCTAGTTCATGTTTTGGTATTCTGTGACAGACATGGACAGTGGTTTTTTTCAATGTCTCTCCCTTTTTTAATCCATATTTAACAGAACTCTGAGTTTGGAGAGAGACAACATACTTAGCTAACCTCAGAGCTAAGGACAGCTAAGTAGTGGGTTCTGGGCAATGACACACAGCTGAAGAGCCCTCATGGGATTTTCCTACCTCTTTCTCCTTCCTTTCCTGGAATGCACATGTGGGGACTGAGCTGGAGCAGCCTTCTTGTGATCATGAGAAGAGAGAATGGCACACAGAGAATGGCAGAGGGAAAACCCGAAGGTGCTGGAGACACTGAAGGAACTGCTAAACCAGCCCTGGACTCCTCACCTCTGGACCTTTGGTATATGGGAAAATAAACTGTGTTTTGTTTCAGCTTCTGTTGAGGCATTTTCTGAGGTTCATAGCCAATCACAGCCTAAGAGCTACAGGTTCTGAAGAAAGACTTTTCATCTTTCCATCAGGATAAAGCTTAGCACCTTGGCAAGGACAACCTAGGCTGAAATGGCTTTCCTAGCTAGTTAGAGCTCCATTCTACAATGCTCTGCCCTAGTCTCATTTCCCCTTTTCCTCCTCAGAGCACTTCTCTGAGCCCCTGAGGGCTGACCTTGGCTGAACCAGCCTTGGCTTATGAATTCTGCTGTCAGTTTGACCATTAGCTCCATGAAAGGAAGGGAATATTCTTTTCTTGGGCACAGCCTGCATAATGATTCCTGGCTGGACCTTGCTGAGGTCCAGTGTGGGGAGGAGGGGAGGCCAGTGGGAAGGCTGACCTTAACCTCAGGAGTTAAAACACGACAGCCTCCAGCACCCTTGAGGAGGCTGGGAAAGAAAGCTCAGGGCAGAGACGGAAAACTTTCAGATGTTCTGGAATTTTCAGGGGTTGGAGAACCATGGCCCTTGGGCCACATCTGGCTTATACACTGTTATTATATGGCCCCTTAAGTTAGGAGAGTAGTAAACCTGTTCATCCATTCATTGGCTCTTTCACTCACTGACTGATGATTTCATTTATTCATGTAGTCATTCAATAGTTAAAATACACTTGCCAGGTGCTGGGTTTTGGAGAGGCAACAATAGGCAAGTTAAACATGGCCACTGCTCTGAGAGATCCCACAGTCTAGAAGAGGAGATGCATGAGTCTATGGAAAACACCATAGAGTGTGATGGGTGCTGGAGTCAGGGAAGCAAACAGATGGAACAATATGAGGGCCACAGAAAGTCCTGGCTAGAGGAGGACCAGGGCTTGCCTTCAAGAACAGAAGAGGGGGTGTGAGGATACCAAGATCACAGCCAGGTGTGGGGAGAGAGGAATGCCCAGAGGTGATGTGAGGTGAGGACAATTGTGAGAGGAACAGAATCAGGTTGAGGACTTGGAGGAGGCCATTAAGGGGTGATGAGGAATGGGCTTGGGGGTACTTAGAGGAAAGTCCTCTGGTGGCCAGCTAGCATCTCAGACAAGGCCCAGCACAGAGTGGGCACAAGTCAATGTTAGCTGAATGAATAACTGAGTGAGCAAATGGGCCAACAAATGTGTTCCTGGCATTTTCACTAGCAAGCGATCATTTGCCCAGAGAGAGATTTCCCAATTCTTCAGATGCACAAAGGGAAGAGGGACACTGGTTATCCCGGAGGAGGAAATAATAAAAAAAATCCTGTTATGGAGTATTATGCCTCCATCAGAAAGGACGAATACCCAACTTTTGTAGCAACATGGACGGGACTGAAGAGATTATGCTGAGTGAAATAAGTCAAGCAGAGAGAGTCAATTATCATATGGTTTCACTTATTTGTGGAGCATAACAAAAAGCAAGGAGGACATGGGGAGTTAGAGAGAAGGGGGTTGGGGTAAATTGGAAGGGGAGGTGAATCATGAGAGACTATGGACTCTGAAAAACAATCTGAGGGGTTTGAAGTGGTGGGGGGGGAGGTTGGGGCACCAGGTGGTGGGTATTATAGAGGGCACGGATTGCATGGAGCACTGGGTGTGGTGAAAAAATAATGATACTGTTATGCTGAAAATAAATAAATGAAAAAAGAACAACCCTGTTATCTTTGGCTTTGAAGTTCATGAAATGAGCTTTTCTTTCTCTCTCAGGTCCATGCCCTCCTCCCCTACTCTTCCTCGCCAACCCCCCATCTGCCTTGCTTTTACTTCTTCTCTTGTATAGGTGGATAGACTTTCCTGCTCAAACCCAGCGAGGTTCACATACAAATCAGATTATATATAGGTCTCAAGTTCATACTGAGGAGCTGCAAAAGAAAGGCAGATGTGTGCAGGTAGGACACGAGTCTGGGCTTCAGTTCTGACTGCAGAAATTCCATCAGTGTGTCTTCTGGGAAGCCCAGGTGAGAGGTTCTGACAGGAGTCAGCCCCAGGGCCCCATGGGGGCAGGGCTACACCTGAGGAGCTATCTGACATGGGGACAGAGCTCCTCTGTCAATCATTAATGTATTCAAACATCTGCCATGTTCCTCCTGTGCCAAGCACTGTTCCTGCTTTCAGGGTGCTCTTGGGCTGTGCGGGAAGGAGAGTCTAAACCCAGTGTGACATGATACATACACAGACAAAAGGTGCTGATGCAATGCTGTAGGAATGGAGGAAGAACCAAGACCTGGTGAAATTAAGAGGGCTTCTCAGAAGAGGAGGTATTTGGACTGTGTGTCAAAGAGGGACAGAAACTTGCCTAGAGGGGAAGGGAAGGCACACTGGGACTGGTGTCTGAAAGGACTGCATGTGTCTATGAACCAGGAGTTCAGCATGGTTGAAGCCAGGGCTGCCTGAGTGGGGGACTAGGAGGGGAGTCCCTCTGTGTGCTTTGCTGTGAGGCAAGGGGATTGTTGTTTAGCACACAAGCTTGGCTGGTCACAGCCACCAGCATGCCCTTTCAAGGTATGGCTCCAGGCACCCATCCCAGATCCACAGAATCCTATCTTGGAGGAAAGAGTTCTGGAATTTGTGTCTTAAGTTCTCTCCAGGTATTTCTGAAGATTAGAAATAGTACTGTTTTTCAGAGTCCATAGTCTCTCATGGTTCACCTCCCCTTCCAATTTCCCTCAACTCCCTTCTCCTCTCTAACTCCCCTTGTCCTCCATGCTATTTGTTATGCTCCACAAATAAGTGAAACCATATGATAATTGACTCTCTCTGCTTGACTTATTTCACTCGGCATCATTTCTTCCAGTCCCGTCCATGTTGCTACAAAAGTTGGGTATTCATCCTTTCTGATGGAGGCATAATACTCCATAGTGTACTTGGGCCACATCTTCCTTATTCATTCGTCCGTTGAAGGGCATCTTGGTTCTTTCCACAGTTTGGCGACCGTGGCCACTGCTCTTATAAACATTGGGGTACAGATGGCCCTTCTTTTCACGTCATCTGTATCTTTGGGGTAAATACCCAGGAGTGCAATTGCAGGGTCATAGGGAAGTTCTATTTTTAATTTCTTGAGGAATCTCCACACTGTTCTCCAAAGAGGCTGCACCAACTTGCATTCCCATCAACAGTGTAAGAGGGTTCCCCTTTCTCCACATTCTCTTCAACACATGTTGTTTCCTGTCTTGCTAATTCTGGCCATTCTAACTGGTGTAAGGTGGTATCTCAATGTGGTTTTAATTTGAATCTCCCTGATGGCTAGTGATGATGAACATTTTTTCATGTGTCTGATAGCCATCTGAAAACAATCTGAGGGTTTTGAAGAGGTGGGGGGTGGGAGGTTGGGGGAACCAGGTGGTGGGTATTGGAGAGGCCATCAATTGCATGGAGCACTGGGTGTGGTGCAAAAAACAATGAATACCGTTACGCTGAAAATAAATTTAAAAAATTAAAAAAAAGAAAAAAAAGAAATAGTATTGTGAGTAGAATGACTCTAAGGACTAAGATAGCCCAAATGGCCAAGGTGGGGCTTACATTTTTCAAGGACATCTCAATCAAAGGGAGAATGTGGAGCCACTCGGAGTGGGCCAACTTCACTTGCTCTGAGCCTTCTTTCTTCTCCCTGAATCTGCCAAGGTTCCAAGAGGATGGCCTGGGTATTTTTTAATTGCTTCATTCTTAGTTTACTGAGTAGAGACATAACCCTCACCTGCCACCCCATTAAGACTGTTAAGTTCTTATCCTCACAATGTGTTGCTGCGTGGTCCATATGTATTCAGTCAATGCTGGTATCTTGACATATTCTTGGCCATTTCTACACCAGAGAATTTCGTTTCTCTTTGGACATTCTTATAACCCTTGGGGGGCCCTAGTTACTGGAACATTCACAGCTCCCTCTCAAGCTCAGCCCACAGAGGTCCTACAAGGAGGATGGAATTCTAGCAAGAGTCCTCATGTCCACGGATATCCAGGTGCCTGGGATGAGTAATCATCTCAGGATCATAAGGAGGGGCAGACATTTGTCCTGCTGTGCATGCTTGCAGGCAAACCCCAGCTTCTCCTCCTAGTACCATCCTTCTTCTCCTGTTCCGTGCAAGATAGTCCCTGCATTCTCAGTCCCAAGTGACTCTCACTTACTTCAGATCCTCCTACAACCTCACCCTCTTCCTCTTCACCTGCTCTGCCCTTAGCCTGCAAACATACTCCAGTTTCCAACATTCTAAACAAACACTCTAAGTAGCCCTAAGCTTTCTGTCCACTTTACCTCCCTCTCATGCTCTTGCTCCTTCCTTCACATCACCTTGAAACTTGTCAGAGTGGCTGTCTGGACTCCTTACTCCTAGAGCCTCCTTTCCTGCCCATTCTCTCCTCATCTTGTGGCTGTTTCTGCCCTCAAAGCTTCACTGAAAGGTTCTCTTTCAAAGCCAAAGCCAATGGTTTCTTTTCTGTCCTTTACCAGCAACAGTTGCTTCTTACCACCATTGTCAGACATATTCTGGTTGGAAACTTTCTCCTTCTGTGGCATGATTCTCCTCCTACCTTACGCTGTACTTCCTCTGTGTCTTAGACTGGATTTCTTTTCTCTCTAAGGGTGGTGTTTCCAGATCCATTCGGAATCTTCCTCTTCTCTTTGTTTTCTTCAGGAAGTGTTGTCTACTCGTTAGGCTTCTATTCTCACCCAAGTGTTGAGGAGGTAACACTCAATCTCTCTATTAAACGCGGATTTACCCAGTTTCCAACTGGGTAACATCTAAATGTCACTGCATGAAACACAGCCACTTCAAATATACCATGTTTTCCTCTTGACCCTGTAAAGCATGTCTCTCCCTTTCCATTTCCTTTTAAAGCCTCCCATTGGTCAAAGTCAGAAAGTATTGCACATCATTCATTTGCTCACTGAATCAATGTTTTCCTTGTGTCCACTATGTGCCAGGCACTGTGCTGGTCACCTGGGATACAATGTTGGATAAGACCTTCCTCCTCCCTCCATCCTCACATCCAGTCAGTCACCAAGTTGCATTCCATCCCCTACAGTTCTCTTAAATCTCTCTCCCCTCCATGTTTCCAAAACCTTGGTGATTGTCCCCATTTTTCTTACTTGGGTAACTGTTTCTGCCTCCTAACTGGTCTTGTTCCTTCCAGGATCCCTCTGAAATCCTCTCCACTGCTGCCAGAATCATTTCAAAAATTCAGACCTTCCTGATATTGCTCTTGTTCAGAAGAAAGGATGACCCTCATCTTTTCCAAGGCTGATCTCAGTGCTGTCAGTCCCATGCCCTCCCATTTTTCCTGGGACCTTGTTCCATCCAGCAGCATAGTTCAACTGGTGAAAGCATGGGCAGTAGAACCACAAAGACTGGGTTTAAATCCTGGTGCTGTTACTTATTGGCTATGACAGTGGCTCAGTTTCCTACCCATTAATCTATCCATGATTCAGTTTCCTCATCTATCATGTGGGTTTCTTACCACCTAATTAATTGTGCTATGAAGAGAATGAAATAAAATCAGTTATAGAGAAGGCTTAGTTCAGCCTTCTCTACTGTATGGCATATGACATGCATACAGTAAGACATAACTATTGTTGTTACTACTAATAATTTAACATTTCTGCTCTTAAAAATCTGTTTCAGGACAAAACCCAAGCCTCTATACTGAGCATATAGGTTCCATATGATCTGGGTCCAGTGAACTTTCCATCCTCATCTTGACCCAGACATGTTGAATTCCTTTTAGTTCTGAGAGGTTGTTCTAAACCTCAGTGCCTTTGCACATGCATCCACTCAGATACGGATTTCCAAGCCTACTCATCCTTGCAGACCCTGCTCGAATGTGAAAAGTTCCCTGACATTCCAGTTAGTGGCCCCTTCCAATATTTTCTAAGACAGCAAACTGGACACTCCTCCATCAGCATTTACCCATACTCTAGTTTTTTATTTAAGTGCCTGTCATCTTTCCTTTGTACATGTTCCTCAAGGGCAGAGATCATATCTATAGTCAATGAATGAGTGAGTGCTCATCTCATAAGAAATACTGTGAACTTGGAGAGACTAGGCTTTTCACTGAGGAGCACATTTACAAGGGTGATTGGACATGCAGTCCTCAGACACACCTGTATCTCGCCTGTGGGTCAGTGACTAGGATTAGGACCACATTATGCATCTTCCCTGATGTCTGCAGGAAGGAAGATATGATTCTTCAGTCTTGGTTCTTAAAACCTTAACCTCCAGTGTGATGGGATTTGGAGATGGGACCTTAACAGAGGTAATTAAAGTTAAATGAGGTCATAGGGTGGAGCCCTAATCCGATGGGATTGGTGTCCTTCTAAGAGGAGCAGAAGACACCAGAGAGTTTCTCTCTCTGGGTGTATACAGAGGAAAGGCCATGTCAGAAGGAGGCCATCTATAGGCTAGGAAGAGGCTTCACCAGAAAATAAATTTTCTGGCACCTTGATTGTGAACTTCTAGCTTCCAGAACTGTGAGAATATAAATGCCCCTTGTTAAGGCCACACTATTTTGTTTTGTTAAGACAGTCTGGGCAGACTAATAAAGTAAGAATACTCAGAGTCCAAATCCTGTGACTCAGAGCAGGAAGCTGGCCTTGGCTTTGAGTGCATTTTTAAAAACTGGTGAAGTAGAGCTCTGGCTTTCAGAGCCTTGTGGAGAAAAGGGTACAGTAGACAAGGGTCAGGACCCACAAAAGTGGGGACTGTAGTATGACATCCCTGAATACAGTTGGGCTAATTAAAGCTGCACCCATAGTGTGAGGGTTAGTGAGAAGTAAGACTGCCTTCCTTCTCATCTGCCACTAACTGCCCTCTGAGTGGATCTGGAGGGTGATTACTTATCTGAGACCTTGACACTGAGTGTACAGCAAACAGAAAACTTCCCCTGAGACCCTTTCATAATAAGTTTGCATTCACATGTTTGCACATTACTTGTGTGGGTTGAAACCTTCATACCGAGAATTTAGTATGAGAAGTTTCTGACTGATAATGCCCCCAGGCACTGGGAAGAAGCAAATGTAAACTCTCTCTGGGAGAAACCACCTCTACCCAGCTCTCAAAGAAGTCTCACAGAAAAAGCTTATGCCTCTAACCACATAGTCAAGAATTACAGACAGGACAAGGAAGGAAACATGGCTCTGGGGGGCAAGAAGTGAGAAACAACAGACAACAGAATCAAACTTGCAAAGACTTCAGATATTGGGATTAACAGATACAGAATATAAAATAAATACGTTTAACATAAAGAATTAAGGAACATATGAGTAGGAGGCAAAGTACTATAAAATATGATCAAGAACACTTTTTTAAAAAAACCAAATAGGGGACACCTGGGTGGCTCAGTTGGTTAAACAGCTGCCTTCGGCTCAGGTCGTGATCCCAGTGTCCTGGGATCGAGTCCCACATCGGCAGGCTCCTTGCTCGGCAGGGAGGCTGCTTCCCCCTCTGTCTCTGCCTGCCATTCTGTCTGCCTGTGCTCACTCTCTCTCTCTGACAAATAAATAAAATCTTAAAAAAAAAACAAATAGGATCTCATAAAATATGAATGGTGCTATTTGAAATTAAGATAAATCTTCAGTGAATGAATTCAACAGAGGTTAGATGTAACTCAGATAAATAGTGAAAAGAATGAGAGAAAATTATATAAGTTAAGAAACACAGAAGATGAAGTGAGAAAGATTAACATGTCCTGTCAGGTGTTCAGGAGCAGAGAAGAATAAAGAAGAGAAAACAGTTGAAAAGACAATGGCTAAAAATTTCCCCAAACCAATGAAAGATATAATCTACAGATCCCAGAGCTTAATGAAGTCAATCAGGATGAATGCCAAGATACCCAGAACTAGACACTTGATTGTGAAACTGCAGAGCAATAAAGACAAGGAAAAGGCCATAAAAGCAGCCAGAAGAATATCATACAAAGGAATGACAATAAACTTACAGCAACAATAGGAGCTAGAAGACATTGGTATAACATTTCCATGTACAGAGAGAACACAATTATCAAACAAGAATCAAATACTTAGTGAATAGCAGTGTTCCTTCAATAACAAGGGAAGAACAGACATTTTAAAACAAACAAGAACTAAGAAAGTTTGTCATTAACATGAAAATAAATTCTAAAGCATGTATTTTGGACAGAAAGAAAGTAATTCCAAAAGAAGGGCTAATATGCAAGAAGAAATAGTGAACAAAACAGTAAATGTGTGAGTAAATCTAAATGGACATTAGTTTTATTAAACAAGAGCAATAATTACTTGTGATCAAGAGAAAGGCAACATGAAAATACACATACCATAGAGTACGAATTGGGAAGGAGTAATTAAAGTCAGTGTTCTAAGACCTCTGACTTTTTAGGGGGAACATAAAATTACTACTTACATTGGACTTTGCTAAGTATGCATATTAACACTAGACATATAGGGTAACCCTAAAAAATACAAATGATAGTATAATTTAAATGGTATAATTTTCCAGTTGAAGGATGAATTGTCAGAGGAGATTTTTAAAAATCCAGCTATACACAAGACATATATAAAGCATAAGAAATAGAAATGTTGAAAGCAAGAGAACACGAATGGTTTATTAAACCAAAACAAAAAACAAACAAAAAAAACCCTGATGGAACAATTGGTAGTAAAAGCTTTAGGGTCAAAAACATTACTTCAGGTAAAAAGAGTCATTAAATAACTATTTTTGAAAAAGTTCAGTTCACCAGCAAGATATAAAATTCTCAACTTGCATGCTCTAATAACAGTCTCAAAATATATAAGGCAAAAATTGACAGAACTTCAAGGAATATTAGGCAAACCACCATCATAGTGGGAGATTTTAATATGCCCTCTCTTGATAAAGAAGGCAAAACAATGAAGATATAAAAGATATAAGCACAATTAGCAAGGTTGATACAATGAAGATATTAGAACACAAAAACTGCAAAGTACAACTTATTTTTTCAGACACACAAGGAATATATGTGAAAAATGACATTCTTGATCCTAAAAACATTCCTGATCCTAAAAATCTTGACCAATTTCAAATGATTCAAATACAAACAATATTCTCTGACCACAAGCTTTAGATCAATAACAAAAAGAGAGCCAGAAAAATCCTCTATTTGGAAATTAAGAAATATTAAAACAAACAAACAAACAAAACCCACTGTTGAAAGATAAAGGAATAATGGAATTGGAAAATATTCAGAACTGAAGGATAAGAGAAATATTACCTGTAAAATTTGTGGGAATGTAGCCAAATATTTCTCAGAGGGAAATTTGTAGCCTTAGATGCTTAAATATGATTGAAAAATAATGAATTAAGCATCAAAGTTAGGATGTTAAAAAAGCATCCTAAACCCAGAACATCCCATCCCCAGTATGTATATGTATATACCCAGAACAAACCCAGAGTATACCCCGTATAACAGAAGGAAAGAAATTGGTAAAGTAAAAAGTAAATATATCAAAAGAAATATTCACAAAACTAAAAATGGTTCTTTGCAAAGAATAACAAATGTGAAACTTCTGGCAATATTGATTAAAGAGATACAAAATTACAAATAAAAGAGGGAATAAAATATATATAGCAAGAGATCTTATACACAACTTTATGCCAATAAATTTGAAAACTTGCTAAAATGGACTCAAGAGAAAAATAAGATAATCTAATAGTCCTTTAGTCATTAAAAGTATTAAATCAATAGTTTGAAATCTTCCAACAAAGGAACACCAAATCCAAATAGTTCTGCTGAAAAGTTTCACCAAATTTCTAAGGTAAAAGTTATTCCAACCTCCACTACTAACCTCATAGGATAGATAGAGAAGATACACTTGCCAAATCATTTTATGAGGCTAACAATATCTTGTTGAAGAAAATCTGGCAAGGGTAATATGAAAAAAAAAAAAAAAGGCCAATCTCACTAACGAAATGGAAGCAAATCACTAAACAACATATTAGCAAATCAAATATAAGCATTTATAACACTTAGATGCTTATTTAAGCATCTAATACTAAATTGCCAAGTTGGGTTTATCCCAGGAATGAAAAGTTGGTTTAACATTAGAAAAATCAACCAATGTAATTCACCACATTAAGAAAATTAAGGAGCAAATCACAATGATATCAACAGATATAGAAAGGTGCTTGATAAAACTCTACATTTATTCACAATAAAAGCACTTAGAAAACTAGAGTCAGAAAGGAACCATAAGTAAAAAAAAAAAAAAAAACACTTCAGCAAAGATCATACTTAATGATAAAAACATTCTATTTAACATCAAACAATGACAAGTGTGCCCACCATCATCACAGTGATTGACATTATACTGGAGGGTCTAGCCAGAACATTAGGGTAAGAAAAAAATAAAGAGAAGGCATAAGGACTGGAAAGGAAGAAATAAAGTATCATTCTTTGTCCTTTATAGAAACCCCAAGTAATTCACAGATAAATTATTATGAGTTGCTGTATTAAGAAACCAGATAATAAAAATTAATTGCATCTCTAAATACTATCAAGAACTTGGGAGAAAATGAAATTTTAAAAGATATCATTTATAACAGTAACAATAAATATAAGATACCTAAAAGAACATATATTAAGAAACAAACAAGATCTATAATGGAAAAAAATTAAACAAGTTTACTGACAGCCCTAAGGGAATAGATATACCATACTCATAGATGGGAAGACTCAGTATCCTAAAGGTATCAGTTCTTCTCTAATTGATCTGTAGTTTTTGTATAATTAAAATAAAGATTCTAACAGGTTGTTTTGTGGATCTTGGCAAGATAAAATTTATGAGAGAACAAAAGGGCAGGAAAAAACTGAATGTAAAATAACGTGAAGAGACGTATATAACAGGGCAAAATACACACACCACCACAGACAAATCTTAGGCGCATAATTTTGAGTGAAGTTGATTAAGAATATATATGATATGAATATGTTTCTATGAAGTTCAAATACTGGATTACTAAACAATGTATTTTTAAGGATACACATTTTCACACAAACTATAAAGAAAAGCAGAGGAACAAAAAGTAACACAATCAAGGTACCTGAGGGATAGGAAATGGAATGGGGTTGCTGAGGGACATGCATCACTAAGGTAAATGTATTTTTTTTTCCCCTTAAGTTGGGAGATGACTATGAAATTGTTTGTTGTATTGATGTTCTTTATATTTTACTTATGTTCTACAAATATGTTTTTAACTACCTGAAATTTAATAAAACACAATTTTTAAGAATAGCCCGCAGAGAATCTACCACCACCAAGTTCTGGGTTTGAAACCCCTTGGAAACCAACTGTTCCCAAGCCAGACCTGCCCACAGGATATTCCCCATCTTCCCCAGGAGCCTTACCTTGGCAGGGTTGAGTGCTGTGATGATCCACACACAGTGTGCATTGTTGTCATACTGAATAGGGAAATTGGGGGAGGTGATGATGCCCGAGGGGCCTCGAAGGTGGGCATCACACATGCGGGCTGCAGGGAGGAGATGAAAGGCAAGCATCTTAGTTTAGACTACATCCGGTTCCCATCCCCCCTCCTACTTCCAGCCAGAAGAGCCTGGAGTCTGTATAGTCCCATCCCAGATATTACTACTTCTTATTTCCTTCCCCAGTTCCCTGCAGCCTCAAAGGAAAGTCAAATTCCGGTAACACTGGTAGAGAGGCAGACCTACAAGTCCTCACCTGCGGCTCTGTAGGCAATGATGAACTTCCATGGTTAGGCTAAGCAAGACTCCCTATCCCGACTCCACAGTGATTGAGCAGCTCATCTCCCCCAGGATGGTGTGGGCCAGTAGTACTCATGCAGACCTAAAGCTAGGAAGGTCCCAGGCACCTATGGGAGTACTGAGCTTCTCACCCCTTGTTCTTCTGACCTGTATGTTTCCCCATTTGTTCTCAGCCTCCTGAAGTACAATCTCAGGATGTCCTTGTCAAAGTCACTCTAGGAGGTTTCAGAATGCCTGCACCCAAAGACACTGTCAAGGCCCCCAGCTCAGCCCTGATGCCAGGCACCCAGAGTGATTTCAGTGCCAATCAAGTACTTTCCAATTCCTTCTCCACCCTCAGCACAGGTCTGTAACAGGCTTTTGACTAGAAGCATAAAGATTCAAGGTGAATTAGAAGAAGTACTCTACTCAAGTAGATATAAAGTGTTATCAATCACAGCTTAATCTAATTAAGCTCTTTAAAATAGCTTCTAAACTAATTAGATTAAGTAGTGATTGATAACAGTTAAGGTACTACATTGTACCTAGGTGTTTGCCTTCTTTAAAAACGTGCTCTTTAGTTCTGGCCATATCATTCTTCAGTGTTAGCGCTCAGCTATTTTAATAAAGAGTTCTAGGAGTCTGTTCCGTTGCTGCCCACATGGCAATTTATCCTAATTGTAGGCAAAGTACCTAACAGTAAAGAAATAGTGAGCAAACCCAACAAGCTTAAGTATATAAAATGAAAGTGGTGTCAAACCTAGTTTCCTCTGATAGGGCAAAACATCCTAGGGCTCCTCTCCGCAGGTGGATAATGGCCACGATAAACCTTTCCTGGGAAAGCCTTCTTGGAGGAACTGGGAAGCAGGTTCCACAGCCACCGGCCATAATTAATCTGCTCATTTCCTACACTTGTTCCTGCACTCACTCATTCCTACATATATTGAGTGACTGTTATGGGCCAGGAAGAATGTGGGGAGAGAAAAATATCTAGGACACAACCTCTCCTCTTGAAAGGGCCAGCGGGAAGGTGGGGAAGCAGGTGTGGAAACAGCCACAATGAAGCAGAGTAGCGTTCAGAGGGTTATTTGTAAGAGGCTGCTGGCTCCCAACTGCTCTTTCTCTACTGGGTCAACACTGTCAGCAAGGACGTTCCTTCTGGTGGCTGGCCCTAGTCTTACACCTGAAAGATCTTCTCCCTCAGGAGCTCCAATGGCAGTTGAGTCAAGTTTGAAAAAAGCCCTAGACGAACCCTTTCCTCTGTTCCCTTCATGTACAACTGACTGTGCCTATAATTCTGTGCTGGGAAACTCTAAGATTCAGACTGTACTTGATACAGTCAAGTAGTCAAGTGGGCCTGAAGGCAGCTCACCATGGTAAGGAGAGCATAGGCTGTGGGGTTTACCAGCTCAGCCTTCTGTATTTGAAAGCCATTTGCTGGTTAAGCTGGAAAGCCTCTCTGATTTCACCGTCTGTAAAATGGGGGTAGTGACATTAGTATGCAAGTTAGAAAAAGACCATCAAAACCAAAACCATGATCTCACCCACCTTTGCAAAGGGGACTTGTGGATTCAGAACCCTAGCCCTGCAGGGAATTCCTCCAAATATTCACAAGCACCATTTATACCTCTTCTGGAAGGTCAGGTTTTGCTGCCTTAAAGGTCCTCACCTCCAGAATCAATTCATCTCACACTTGTTTCTAAAAATTAGCTGGTATTTGCATTGTCGAAACATGCTGAAGGTCATTAGAACAGGTCAAAAAGGCATTTACCACTTGAAGGGCTTTGAGGGGCATACATAAAATAGTACAGCGTGTATGCAGTTAACATGGGGCACTTTAAAATAGGTTTAAAAAGGAGCACCAGGGGTGCCTGGGTGGCTCAGTGGGTTAAAGCCTCTGCCTTCGGTTTGGGTCATTATCCTGGGGTCCTGGGGTCGAGCCCCACATCAGACTCTCTGCTCGGTGGGGAGCCTGCTTCCCCCTCCCTCTCTGCCTGCCTCTCTACTTGTGATTTCTGTCTGCCAAATAAATGAAATCTTAATAAATAAATAAATAAAACCAAAACGGAGCACCGCTTTTTGCCTCTGCTGTCTGGGTAGGGTCAGAGGTTTCTGTGGACAGACAGACATCCCTTGAGCAGCCAGTCCCTGGGATCCCACTAGTGGGTGGATAGCTCATCGATGCCACCCACACAGACTAGCAAAATGGAAGGTACTCAGACAACGTCTGAATAAATGACTAAACACATGCTTGTGTTTCTCTATTTGCCTTTTCCCAACAAATGTTCTTCTGGATAACTTCTAGGAGAGACTTTTCCAGTACCTTTCATGCCTAAGCTCTGCAGACAGCAACCCAGGGGACCTTCAGGAGACACCACGGGGACCCACAGCCAGTTCTGGCATGGAAACAGCTTGGCACCAGAAAGCGAGCAGTTCCAGATGCAAGTGCCTCTGGTCTTCTCCCTCCTCCCCAAGTCTTATTCCCACTCTCTTCCATGCTGCCTTCCCTCGCCTCTCCTGCTCCTGACCTCCCTCCTCGCCCCTTCCCTAGGCCTCTTGAACCATGTCCCCATCACCAGTTCTAAGACACACAAACCTGAATTAGTAGCTGCAACATCTTTCAGAACCTCCCACTCCCAACTCCTGCCTGGACGGAAGGCTGGCTCCTTCTCCCCACTCAAGCAAGTATGTTCCCTGCTGTCCTCAGCAGTGGAGGGTTTTCTCCTGCCTCCCAGTATCTCCTTCCACAAATGTTAGCTGAAAACCCCCAGAGGAACTCTCTTTTGATCTTCATTGAGACCTCACCCCACTGACACCAATGTTGTCTCTTTAGCTGTAAGTTCCCCTTCCTCTCTTCTATACTTATCCAACTTAGATCTCATAGGCCACCACTTTGATCATTTTCTTACAAATCTACCCAAGTCTCTTGCTCCCTTTTCCTTTCATCAGCCTGGGTGACAGCAATCATGGATGAACCCCTCAACCTACATTCTCCAGGCCTGCCCCCATAGAGTCAAGATTTGCTAGAAAAAAGTCACACGAGTAGAAAGAGTGACACCACTATAAATTCATGATTACCCACCTCAAAGAATCCTAGATACTACCCAGTGACTCTGCCATTTACCTCTATGCTCTGCTCAAAGACAAATACCCTCTCCATGCCCCCAGACCTCTCACCCTTCCCCTTGCCTCTCCTCACTCTCAGTTGATGATCTTGCTTCAGTCCTGTGGATGACACAAAGGACATCTGGTGGGCACACCCTCTTTTCCATCTCCCAGATCTGAATTCCTATCTGCTTAAGTGCTCATCTACTCCTTCCCTTCTGGTTCCAACAGAGAGATGGCTCCTTCACCTTTCAGAGGCCAGCTCTCCTCATGAGATCTGGTACTCTTGCCCAAGGTCAACCATGTCCATGAGCATAGTGAGGGCTTGCTGTTCTGGGACTTATGAGAGTCCACCTATGAGATCTTAAACTCTGTTATCCCACTCTTTGCCCTTCTGCCTCTGTACCCAGCAGAGTGACTTGGTTTCAAGGTACCTGCTGTCCAAAACATAGGCTTCTCTAGCCCTCTGTCTCCCTCATTTCACCCTGCCCATTGATCTCTACCTGGCTCTTCCTTCACTACCCAGTCTGGACTTCAAGACCCTTACCAATATCCTTATACCCTCAACACTCTTATGTTTGCCATTGATGAATTCTACCACATAGCTTCATAGTTTCCATAGTAATTGAAGCTTCAGCTCAGGTCAGCCTTCTCCCTTGTCTTTATTCAGTTTCCTTGACAATTTCTTACAGAGGTAACTTCAAACATTTGCCACTCAGTTGAGCCACTTCACTCCTGTGGTTACTTTCTACTCTTTGCTGCACTTGAACTCTCTGGAGGACCTGATTCTACTGATCCTTCTCTGTGAAATTCACATTTGTTGGCTTCTATGGTGTCTCTTGGCTCTTCTTCTACTTCTCTGAATGATCCTTCTCAGCTTCCTTCTTGTTCATTAAGTCCTCAAAATTAGTTGTTTAAATCTGGGTAAAGAGTGTATAGTTCTTCGCACCTTTCCTGTAAATTGCGAGTTTACAATTAAACAAAAATAAAAGTTGCCAAAAAGTGCGGAAGAGGGTGTTGTTCTATGTGGTTCCATCCAGTATATTAACTCCAAAGGCTGCCCAGGTGCCATTTTTGAGTAGGATAGACAGCCTTTGGAGTCAGGGTTTGAATTCCCCCTCAACCCATGAGCTTTGTACCCTTGGGCAAGAAGGCTGACCATTCCAAGCTTGAGCCAAACATAAAATGTGAATATTGCCGTTTTCCTTATAAAGAAATTATGGAAAATGCGTACTGCAATGCTTTATACAAATAGTGTAAGAAATGGGAGCTTTATCATTAGTACAAATATAAAGGTACGAGTCTTGGGGAACAATGAGGCATGTATTTTAGCTGTCAGTATATCACCTAGGGGGAATAACTACAAAGGAGAAGAAAGGAAATTTGGGGTAGGAGTTAGGGGGAGTGGAGAGAGAGGGGAGGGGACAGGAGAGCAGGGATGAAAAAAGAACTCTGAACAATATTAGTATTTAAGGAGTGGGCTTGGGAAATTGATCCAGTGATGGCCACCAAGAAGAAAGACAACCACCTGTAACTGTCATGCTGTTTCACTCCGCTGGTTGGTGCCATATTCTCCACATTTCACTCCGTCTTATGAGAATGAAGGAGATGATGCAGAGCATTTTGGTAATTTTCCCTGTGCCATATGGTATGTTAATAGCAAGGTTGGAACTTGAATTTAGGTCTCTTGAGTCCTGAGTCAGGTGTTCTACCCACAAAAAGGCTTTTATTCCCCTTTTTAAATTACTAAATTACTTTATTTAATTTCAATTAATTAACATATAGTGCAACGCTAGTTCCAAATGCAGAGCTCAGTCATTCACCCATTGCATATAATAACCCCGTGCTCATAACATCATGTGCCCTCTTTAATGCCCGTCACCCCAGTTACCCCATCCCCCCACCTACCTCCCCTCCAACAAAACAGAGGATCATAGGAGAAGGGAGGGAAAAGGCTTTTATTCTATACAGATATACAAGTATGTGTCGATATATGTGTGTGTGTGCATATGTATGTGGTGGGAGTTGCATTTGCATTCCAATGACAGGGGGTTAGGAGGGGAGAAAAAGCAGGAGGGGGAGAGAGCATTCTAACCTGTGCTGAGAAGCCCCTCTCTCTACACACATACATGCATGTGTATTTGTACAGCAAACAAGGGTGTTCTCTACAAAGGAGAGGGATAACGTGTGGTTTTCTGTTGAGTATCTACTTTATGGTTCCGATGAGACAGATCTAGGGCTGATTACTTGGTTCCTATTCTCTGTCAACATCAATTTGTGGGCACAAGAAACCAGGCCTCCACGTCTCCTGGTTGTCAATTTGGTCCTCTCCATGCTATCAAGTGGTTTAGTGTTTAGTGTTCTCTGGAGCCTCAGGGTTCCTTGGACGTAGCTTGGGGGCTGTTGAAAGGGGTGAGGGAGGGGCAACCCTAAATCTCTTGCCCCTACTTCAAAGAAAGAGGCTCTATTTTATTATTTTTATCTAATATCTGTTTATTATTATTATCTGTGTTTTATTATTAGGCTTCTGCAAATGCTGATTTTTAAATATTGGGCTCCATCTGTAAAATGATTCTGATGAGCTCTGTACTCTAGCACCAGCTCCTATCTAGAGCTGAAGAGGATTAGTAGGTTTCAAATTTCCCTCAGTCTACTTTGGATGATCAAACTTGTCCAGGACACATCAAATTCGAAACTCTTTTCTTTTTCTTTCTTTCTTTCTTTTTGGAACTTAATTCTTCGGTGGGATGGAAAGAGAAGAAAAACCTGTGAATACCTAATTTCAAATTCCAAAATGAAGGCACAGTCCCATATTGTTCGCTCATTTCAATCACCGATCCATTCAGGTCATCCTCCAACATTTGTTGAGAACCTATTATTTGCCAGGCCCCATGTTTTAGCAGAATTAATTGTGTGGAAAATGAATATTTAAAATCAAATCATATTTTAAATGCATTAGAGGAAAAATAATACCACTGTTATTAGTGGTAAATCCTTTTTAGAATGAGATCTTTTGATAACCTGCTTATTAGTAGAGCTATCCTGGAATTCAAAGAGTTTTGTCTCTTTTTATTCTCAAAGTGGGGTTCACTTAGACTTCTATAAAAATTTACAGTTATGGTAATAATTCTAACTAATTAAAAACAAGAGATTATTAAAAGAAAAACTTTCAAAACTGCAACAATGAGAGGACCCTTGAATCTAATCTCTGTCTCTGCCCTTAGCCTTCAGAGAAGCTGAGGACAGGTCATCCAAGTCCAAACCTGGGAGGCTTTGCCTTGTCTCTTGCTCCCTTCCAATGACAGGGGTTTAGGAGGGGAGAAAAAGCAGGAGGGGGAGAGAGCATTCTAACCTGTGCTGAGAAGCCCCTCTCTCTACCACAGTTGGCACTGGTTACCTTCTATAAAATGGCTTGTTTAAATGTCACCAGCATGAGGAAGGAGATGTTTCCTTTTCCTAGTTCATGAGGGCCCTGTGGCTCAAAATGAGGCAGGAACCCACCCAGGGCCAGCAAGCTAATATAGGCAGCAGAGTTGTGATCTAGATCAAAGTCTGTGTACCTCCCCTAACTGTGTGATTATGGTACGACTGGCCAAGACAGACAGGGAACTGGCATCTAAAACCCTGTAGCCCTGGAGGCTGAGGAGGGGGTACTCCCAGGCTCGGGGAGGTGCGGGGGGAGGCCATGTACAGATGGTGCCATGAGGGAGCCTTGCAGATGTTCCTGGATCATTTCTAAGTGAGCACTTTCAATCCACCACCTCCTCTAGGCCTCAAGGTAAAGCCAAGGAATAGTCATGTTCTAGAATCACTGCTTTTTAGCAGACAAAAAAGAGATTCAGAGAGGTGCAGGAACTGGCCCAAGGACACCCAGCTACAAAGTGGTGGGAGTTGCATTTGAATGCAGTTCTGTCTGGCTTTGTTTTCCACTATTTTCCTCTGCCTCCCAGAAGCAGAGGATGAGAGGAGAACAGATGCATAAAGCTTAGCCCAAAGCTCAGTTAACAGGGTGGCAGAGAATTTAGAGTCTAGTGTGTCAAAATCACTGGACAAAACCTGAATAGGCCACACAACACTTTTGGAGAAAAAGGTAAGCATGATAACTTGACTGTGAACTTCCTTCCGAAATGCCAGTTCTTCCCTGGGCATATTCACATAAACCACCACCCTTCCTAAAAGAAGAATCTTCTGCCAATGAAAAGGTTTTGGGAAAGACTAGATTCCACTACTGTCCAAAAGCATTGTTACTCTGGCTCCTCAAAAGAAATTTTGTTAAATAGATTGGCCCAGACATTTTTTCCTGAGACATGATAATTCCATGACTTTCTACACAGCTCGTTTCTTGGCTCCCTGGAATTGGGAGTGTTTGCTCTGATTATTCATTCATTCAATTATTCATTCAACATCTCTTATTGAACACCTACTATGTGCCAGGCCCCATTCTAGGCATTCTTGCTCTATTGAGCCGATATTCTAGCGTGAGGCTACTCCTTTTCTTGTCAAACTCATTCTGATTCACAAGATGTTTCCATATCCACAACTCTCAAATTAATACAAGATGGTTAGGGGAGGTACCATTATATAAATGGTAAGAAAATAAGGCCAAGGAAAATAGATGATTTGCCAAACTGCCCATGGCTAGCTGGTGGCAAAGCTGAGAGTTATACCTAAGACTCGGTCTTTTGTTTGATTTTTTAAAAATATTAGCTAAGTGGAATCCTTGAAATAATATAGCTACAATCAGTAGGAACACAAAGTACATTACTAATTGTGGGTCATGGCCACCTCGAAGTTGAGTGAGAATGAATACATCCGAGGCTTCTTTCAAAGGTATTTTCATGACCTTCTTCAAGATTACTCAATAACACATTTAAAAAAAGGGAGTGGGTTTCAGCTCCAACTCTGTCCCTTCCTTAGTGTAATCATCATCCAAGTTCTTTCCCCTGTACCCCTCTCTGTGCATCAATTTCATCTTGGCACATAAGCCTGGAGAGAGGCAAAGCATCTCCTTCTTAAATTGAACATAAATTTATGGCAGGCAATGTACCTTCTCTTCCACAGGGGCCCTCAAAAGAGCAACTGTTGGCTTCGTTCACAATCTCCAGAGAGACTGCTCACTCTTGCACTCTTGCACCAAGAACTGAGCTCTGGTCAGGTGCACAAACAGTGCAAAGGAGATGCACACAGAGCAGAGGAACTGAAAAGCCAGCTACCGCTGCCCTGAGGGATGAGGCCAGGGGCTTCTCTACCATAGAAGCAGCTGCTGTCTTGTCCCAGGGAAGGAAAACATTCAGGTCTACTATTTTAAGATGCGGGGACAGGGGCTCCAGCAGCCCAGCCTCAGGCCATATGATGGCTAGGGATGGGGGGGTGGGTCTTTGAAAACAAGATGCCCAGGTGTGAGGTTAGAAGAATCCCATGGAGGAGCCTTCTGATATCATGGTCCATATGATTCTTGCCTAGCTAAGAACATTCTTCTCGAGGTGACAGGTCTGTGGATTACTGAGCATGTGGAAAGAAACAAAGGCATTGAGATGGAAGGTTTAGGGTATAAATGTGTTACAGTGGAGGGAATCAAGGTAATGTTACACAAGGTGACTTCCCTTCCATGTGAGGTGTAGTTGAGATGTATTTGTGCCATAAGTTAGCAACCTGCTTCATATGTGCCTCCCCTACCTGACTGTAAGGTCCACGCAGGGCAGAGGCCATGTCTCTCATCCCCACCTCTGATCCTAGCACAGACCTTGATACAGAGAAGGTGCTAACCAAATGTAGTTTTAAGTTAGTCAATGAATGCAGAACCCAAGGCCTGGAACACAGCAAGAGTGAGGTGAGCCAGTCTGGACGCAAGCCTGTATCCTTAGGGACCAGGAGCTGGGCTCCATCCTCCCTGCCCATCCTGGTTTCTGGCCAGCCTCCTTCTCCCAGGGCGCCCTCACCTCGGCAGACTGGCCTGTGGTCGCTCCAGGCCGCAAACATGTCGCTCACTTTCATACAGGTGATCCGCTTGGACCCTTGCAGGTCATAGCCCTCGCTGCAGGTGAACTGGACGCTGGATCCTAACCTGGGAGACAAGGTGTTTCTGTGAGCTCAGCCCTGAGTCTGCCAGGCCCACCCAAGTCCTTCCCTGCTCCACAAACAAGCACCACGCCAAACATTATTTTCCCTCTGGCCCTTCATCTCTACTCCACTGTTGTATCACTTAATATCTCCACTGAGAGGAATGTCTGCTCTTCATCTTTTTTTTTTTTTTTTGTGGGGGGGACCATTTAATGGTCTTAGGATTGAGTTAAAAGGTGACTTTGTGAACAAAAGAGCCATGCTCTGAGATAAGTACCAATTAGGACAGCTAAGAGTGGGTGGATGGTACCCATAAACTTTAATGAAAATGGAGGATTATGGGAAGATAGTTTGATTATTAGAAACACTGCAAGATGTGCCATCTTGGGGCCCTAGGATCTCCAGATCATGGCGATATAAGCTGCCGCTGGCACGTCGTTACTGGTGAGGGCAGTTCCTGTACCCCAGGGATAGTTTTGCTGGGTAACACTAGCAGTGTGCTGCTCTCTCCTTCCCCTAAAGCCTACAGGCACCAAAGAATGCCAGAGGCCACAGTTCTTTTCCAAAAAGTGTCTATTCTTAAACCCATACTGTCCTCTGCATTGTACCTCTAAGAAGGCCAGCCCTTGTCTTCCCCCCAACCAGGCAAGCCACCCTTCTTTGCAATTAGAAAGTTCCCGAACAGGTCTTACCTGAAATCCGAGCCTAGTCTTTTGCCCCTTTCAGGTATGCCAGGGTCTGGACACATATTATGCCCTTGGGACACACCAACCTGAGTTACTACAAGGCAAAAAACAGCACAAACAGAGATGGGTAATCACAGGAAGGCACATCCGGGGCAGTGGCTCAGGGTGGGGGGTGGACACAGAGACAGAATGAGGCCCTGCCCCGCGGGGCTGTGGGGTTGTGGGGTCTCCTGGTTCAGGCTTCATGAGTGTGCAAGGTGGGGAGCTGCTTTTGACAAATTCCTTTGTGAGAAAAGTCCAAGTGAAATTCATCAAGGGCATAGGGGTTCGAGGCAGGTACCCCAAACCAGCAACCACCCAATTCCCTCATCCCACGCCAGTGGCCAGAAGTGGACAGGCCTCAGCCCCCCAGTAACCTCCTCACCCTGTGCTTTGGAACCGGGGGTGGTGACTCTAGATGAGATGATCACCCCCAACCTCAGCCCCACATGGAGAAATGACTCAAAGGAAGTTAAATAAAAGGTGGATGTGTGATCAGGAACAGTAAAGAATGTAAGAGAAAGCTGCAGTCTGAAGTTCAAAGCAGGGCCGTTAGCTCAAATGTGGCTATTTCTGCCAAGAAGCCTCTTCCCATCGGACACGTCTCAAGCTGAGTAAGCAGGAAGCAGTGCATCCCCGATCCAACGCCACCGGACAAGAGCACCACGCAGAGATGGCCCCCATGGTGGTGCTGGCAGGTGGTGGGATGCTCTCACACTTGCCAACACCAGAGTGCTGTTTATACAACCATGTGCATGGTCCTCTCTTCCAAAGGAGAAGCCTGGTCAGGGGGTGGCGGATACACAGTTTTCTCCTGTCTCCAGTGAAGAAGGTAGAAACCCTCTGGCCCCTGCTGGTTTACTGTTCTCGAGATGCTCATACTCATGAGGCTGAAGCTCTCTCCCACCTCTGGATTCCTGGCTTTTGGGATGACCAGGAGCTGGGGCCTGGCATACAGCTTGGCCAGAGGACTATCCATTCAAGGCCTCGCCCATCCCACAGTCCCAATTGCACCCTCAAGACAGAGATGACAGGGAGCATGGAACAACATTCTCTGAGTTACCCCATGTCCCTCCTACCCACTCAATGTCCCACAATATGAGCAACGGCTCCATTCCTCATTCATGCACCCACTCACTCATTCCCATACATTGGTACACAGCAAGTATTAAGTGAGCATCTACTATGTACAAGGCCCTATTTTTGGATTCCATAGAAATACAACTGTCAGATATCAGATGTGACCACTGTCTTCCAGGAGCTCCCACTCAAGTGCAGATATGAAACAAACAAACTGTAGAACCACAATAGGGAAGTGATGAAAGACGCAGCTGTAGGGAGGCTGAGAGGGAAGACCTGTCTTATGTTGCTGAGAGAAGCATGGAAGCCTGCCTGGAGGACATGGCATTTAATATGAGTCGTCTGAGATTGTAGGATCTGAACACATGATGAAAGAGGAATGGCAGTTTAGGGAGACAGAGGAACATAGGAAGGTGAAGTGAAGACATGGAAATAGAACTGGGGGTTGCCCAGTGTGGCCAGAATAGAAGAGACGGTACCAGTGTCATGAAGAGTGGAAGGTGAAGCTTTGGAGGTCAAAACTTTGAGGGGTTTAAGTCTGATCCTGAAAATTATGGGGAGCCACTGAAGAGTCCTGGGGTAGAAGGGGCCAGTAAGATGCTCGGTGGGGGTAGGGGGACAGTGCCTGGGAGATCCGATGGGAAGTTTTAGGATTGTCGAGGTGAAGGACAAGAGCCTGGCAGTGGGGACGGACATGAGGGCTTGGGAATGGATGTGGCAAAGAAAGAGTCCCCAGGGCTCCTGGAAGACTAAAATGTGGGGAGAGGGAAGAAGGGCATGTCTCACCTGGGGACCCCTGGAGTCCTATCTCAGACTCTTGGAGCTTGGAGCTCATTTCTACAGTTAGAAGACTTGTGTAGACCCCATTCAAACCTCCAAGTATCCCAGAGGGTGGCTGGCCAAGGGAACCTGGGGATCTGGACAGATGCCACACAAGCCACACACCTGGTATCTTCTTGGTTGTGATGCATTGAGCTCAAGTCCTCTCAGGGAGCCTCTCCTTCTTCAACATTCCATATTGCCCTGTTAAAACCAGTCACTCGTGCCAGGCATGTCCCCCACACCCATTCCCTTCCCAGTGAACCCTCTCCTTCCAAGACTTTCACATCCTAAACTTAGCAACAACACCATTCCTGCCAGTGCAGGACCCCCCAGGCAGGGATAATGAGATGGACGTCCCACTTCCTGGAGCCTTTGTGTTCCATAAGCAACAGGAAGGAAGGCAGTAATGGGGTCTCCAGGATCCCCTGGGGTAGAAAGGCAAGAGAAGGCTCTGTTCTAAGAAGATGAGGATGCCAGTTCTGTATGCCAGTACTTACTTCAGTAAGCCAGCCTCACCAGGATCCAGCCCCACTGAGGACTTGTCAGCCAAGTGCTCACCTTCCTCCGGCCTGGCCTACTCACCCCTGCCCACTGACCACACCCCTCCCACAGTCCCCGGAGCCCACCGCATGGGAACCATGCCACCCCTGGTAGCGTGTTAACACAGTACAGCAGTTTCCCGCCCTCTTACCCAGTACTCACACCACCCAGGAAGCACGCAGAGCTAAAGGCTGTGGGATGAGGATGTGGCTGGACCAAAGAAGAGAGCCCATGGCAGAACCCACCTACCCAACCCTAGCCCCGCACATGTGCCGCCCACCCTGCCACACCCCCTTTCATCAGGCTGCTGGAAGTAAGGCTCAGGCACCATCCTGGAAGTCACCAGCCCAGAGTAAGTACTCACAGTCCCCCAAGACCTGTATTCCTGGGAGGCCTGAGTGCAAGGACTTCCAGGCTCCCTGGGAAACAAGCAAAGATAAGTCCCCGTGAACTGAACACTTTATGTGTGAATGCTGGAGTCCAGAGGGCTTTCCCCTCTCTTTCTTTAATCCCAGCCTCTCCTGGCTATTCAAACCAGCTGCTTATGCTTGTAGTATTGGTTTGCTGTTGGCTACAGAGGGATGGGAGGAAAGGGAGAGTGGGCCTTACCCCAAGAAGCCGAAACACGCTCAGAAAGGCAGTGTCTTCCACCCAAGGTGAAGGAAGTAGGGACATGCGGCCAGTCGGGATTGATGGCCAGGAGTTGGTGGTACCCACGGACCACCCAGTGAAGGCAGTAAGTAGGGTTTGGGATAGGTCGGGGGGTCCACTCTTTCCCTGAAGTTCAGGACATCTGTCCACAGGGAGTGTGGGTAGGCCACCAAGGAAGGGCCAGACACCTGTAGACATTTGGTGGCCTGCCTTCCACACAGTGTAGCCATGAACCCATCTGTCTCTGAGGAAATCTCAGAGGGGAGACCCGTGTCTTATAGTAGAGTGATAAGTATCTTTTTCAGAGTTCCTGCATTATTTCACGAGAATAAGCTTTCTTCATCTTTCTGAGGGAGTTTCAGACACCTGAGTAGCTAATGAAACACATGCCTCCTCCCCGAAAGTGCACTCACAACATCACATGTAGTTTTTAGCCAGTTCACAGACCTCCTCAAGTCCTAGGTCAGGAAGGCCCATCCTAGATTCAACAGCACCCTTGGGAAGAAGGGAGGGTAAGGTTTTGCATCCATTTCACAGATTTGGAAACTGAGATACTAGTGCCTGGAGTAACAGAGTCACTTGAAAACACACTGGGATAAAAACTTGCTCTCTCAAATCTGGGCCATGTCCCTGAAGTCTGCCGGTGGCTCCAAGGAAAACTCTGAAACGAAATCACGCCAACCTCAGTTCATCTCCTCTCCTGTGGCTACAGAAGGAATGAGACTGTGAGGGCCAGTCTGCTCTGCAGACTCCTGGTTTAACCCTCGGTTCCCCTTGCTCCTTCCCCTGGCACCCTCATGCAGCCCAGAAGCAAGGCTCCTGGCCGCCCCTTTGCCATCAAGGGCAGAATGTCAGAGATGACAGTCCCCAGAGACTTGAAGAACCAGAGAAAAATCCCATAGCCAGCCTCAGTTCAGTCGGAGCCTCTCCCCCATCCAGTTCCCTGCCATACACGGACAGGCCTCTGGAACCACTGATGGCTGCTCTCCATCCCTCTCAGGAAGTACTTCCAGACCCTCAAGAGAAGTGCGCATGTGGAGGTGAGATGAAAGGAGAGAGTCAGGATGAAGGGGAGAAACTGAAGGAGCAGACAGCAGAGAGGGTGTGGAAGAAGGAGGGTGGGAAGATTGGGAGAGAGAGAAGCAGAAAGGCAAAGGAAGGGCAGGAGAAGGAAAAGCAGAAAGCTGGTCATCTGGGGGTTCCTAACCACGGAAGGCTCCCTACACTCAACTTCAGAACAAAACCTGAGGGGTTCTTGGGAAGATCTCCATTGCTTCCAAGTCCAGCCCTCCAGGGGTGGCCCAGAACCTTCCTGAACCCCTTCTTATACACTAGCCCAAAAGTCCCTTAGCACAGGCTCTAATCAGTTATTTCTAGGGTGACATTCCAGCCCATTCCCCAGCACCAGATGTTCCCCTTTTAATCATTCAAACACCAATAGCAGAAACATGTTCTCATAGACAAAACTGCCCTTTGCCCCAGCAGAGAGACCCCAGCACTGACTGAGGGGTTGAATGCAGGAGCCCACCCTCTAGCCCAGCCAGGTCCAGGGACCCTGGAACAGGATCTTGCTCTGGGATCTGCAATGGGGACCCTGCAGCCTCCAAGATCCCAGTTGGGGGTAACTGACTCCTAGACAAGGAGCAGAAAGAGGACTGTTTTAGCAGGTGGAAGTGATTCAAAAGGAAAAATAAAGAACGAAATGTAGCAGTAATGACTCCCTGGACTACAGTTACAATGGGAAGTGAGAGGGAAAGAGGAGGAGGGAGGGAAGTGCAGGGAAGAGGAGGAGGAGGAGGAGGAGGCAAAGGTCAGACCCTGGGGCTGCTCACTGGCCACTAGGTCAGTGTGTCCATGTGCAGAACCCGAGACAGAAGGAGGCAGGATTGAAGGGAAATCACTCTAGCATCATCTGGCTTCCCGGCAGTCACAGCACCAGTGGGTCTGACCTCAAGCAAGAGGCCCGGCAGGCGAGCAGGCAGGCAGACACTTACACACAGATGTCTTCTGGCTGTTGTGTTTGCTGGGCATCAGCTTCACACCTCGAGACTTCAACTCAATTTGCTTCTTGACTAGAGAGGAGGTAAGAAGGAAAACCATTTTAGTTGTTATCGGTGACTAGGGATGGGGTCCTTCTAGAATAATCTCCACTCTTGGCTTGGGATATTCCAGGGTGGGTCAAAGCCAGAAATCCCTCTGGGCAAAAGGTGCACTTGATTGCAGCAATGCCCCCCCAAACTGTCACCCTCCCTATATCCTCACACTTTGCAATGTGACTTTATAGATCTTTCCATTAAAAAGGTGGGGCATATTCCCTCACCTGTTGACTTTGGGTTCAGCAACTGGAATTTTGGAGGTCTTGATGTGTCTGAAGGCTTGCAAAGTACCTGTCAGATTAGGCTTGTCCTCTCACATCCCGACCATCCCTGGGAGAGATCATGATTGGTCCCAGGAGGATGAGGAGCATATGTGGCAGAGCCAGTTGGCTAGCTGAGCCCAGCCTATGCTAGCCGACCTACTGTGGGCAGGGGAAGCAGAGTCCTGGAGGTCCCCGGGGGATGGTGCCTGGCTCAGGTGGTGCCCTGATGACTAAATTGGGTTCTGAACCCATCTCAGTCCAGACCACAGCTCATCAGGAGTTTGCTAAATAGCGCAGAAAAGGCATCAGAGCCAGGATGCCACTGTTCCAAAGGCCAATCCTCTGAAGCCATCCACCTCCTTTCTGTCTGACTTCCCCAGGTCCCCAAGACATTTTGCTGGCCTCTAAGGGCTTCATCCATTCTCTGGGTATACTGCTCGATGCATCTGTCCCAGACCCTCAAGCCTTCTCCCTGCTGGCCCCTGCTGGTGGCTCAGCCCTCTCAGATGAGTACCCAGCAGTGGTAGCAGCAACTGTGACCAGGCACTTCCTGTGTGCCAGGCCCTGGGCTAAATGCCTTTCAAGTTCTTTTATTCAGGTCAGCATCCCTGACTTGTCTGTTTCCCTCACACCTTACTATCCACACCCGATCCGTCAGGATCCCTCAAACCCTTCCAAGTAGATCCCAAGTACAGTTTCCATGTCTGTCATGGAAATCTCTGATGATTCTCCCTGGTTGCCATGACCTCCCATCCTCCCTGCTCCATATAGCCTGTTCTAATACAAGGGCCAGAGGGATCCTTTTAAAACATAAGTCAGACCCGTACACCCCAAAGTTTACAGCAGTGATGTCCACATTAGTCAAACTATGGAAAGAGCCTAGATGTCCATCAACAGATGAATGGATAAAGAAGATGTGGTATACACACACACACACACACACACACACACACACACACACAGTGGAATATTATGCAACCATTAAAACCCCCAAATCTTGCCATTTGCAATGATGTGGATAGAACTAGAGGGTATTATGCTAGTGAAATAAGTCAGTCAGAGAAAGACATTATCATATGATCTCACTAATATGAGGAATTTGAGAAACAAGACAGAGGATCATAGGGGAAAGGAGGGAAAAATGTAACAAGACAAAATCAGGAGGGAAACAAACCATAAGAGACTCTTAATCTCAGGAAACAAACCGAGGGCTGTTGGAGAGGAGAGTGGTGGGAGGGACGGGGTGGCTGCGTGATGGACACTGGGGAGGGGATGTGCTATGGTGAGTGCTGTGAATTGTGTAAGACTGATGATTCACAGACCTGTACCCCTGAAGGAAATAATACACTGTATGTAAAAAAAAAAAATAATAAAACCCTAAGTCAGACCATATTATATCTCTGCTCAAAACCCTTCAGTGGCAACCTGCCCTCCTAAAGTGAAAGCCCATCTTTCAAGTGGCCTTCACAGTCCCATCTGCCCTCCCAGCACCCCTCCGACCTTATCTTCAACCTTAATCACTCTTGTTCGGCCACATGGGCCTCCCTGGTGTTCCTAAAATATGCCAAGTGTGTTCCTGCTTCTACCTGCCAGCTCCCTAAAAGGTTCTTCTCCAAAGGTATCTTCATGACTCCCTTTTTCCCTGGAAGCATCTGTGCAAATCCCGCTTTCCTGCAGAAACACACACCTTCTCTGACCACTGATTACAGTGACACCGCACCCCCTGCTCCGCAGCTCCCTTCCCTACTTTACCTCCCTAACTTTCTAACACACAGGATCATTGGTTTGTGTCCCCTCACATTGCAATATAAGCTCCAGGAAGGCAGGGGTTTTCGTCTGTTTTGTTCACTGGTGCCTCCTCCATGCCTAGAATAGATCCTGGTACATGGTGGGCCCTCGATAATCATTTCATTTGCTCCTTACACATCCATCGACCTTGACTGGTGGTTACTATACCTATGTGATAGATAATCACATGGCAGTTCAGAGTGGTCTAAGTGATTTGCTATGGATCACACAGCCAGGAGGCAGCTGTGCTCTTGGCTGAACCTTAGCATCTTCTCTTGTGACCTGCCCCCAAAGCCATCACAGGGGCACTGTTGATCTTCTCCAGAATCTTTCCTTTGCCCCAGCTCAGTCCTGAAAAACTCGTACTTGCTCTGCACTTGCGGTAACATGCCAGTCCCGAAACTAAAGCCCACAGTGATCAGGCATGCAGGGGCCCATCTCCCAACCCCCTACAACCCCCAGATCTGCCTATATCAAAAAGCTCCCAAAGGGTTTTTCCCCTGGCAAGCTGCTAAACTGAATGCCTGATCAAATTCAGTTACTACCATGGAGTCACTGCTTCCCAACTTGCATTCAAAGTCTTTTTATAAATGTGCATTACTTTCCATGTGTATCCAGCAGGAAAATTTCCAATGAACACTAACGTGGACCCATTATCAAACAGAGGGTATTAGTAGGGAAACATGCATTATTCAAGCCTATCTAATACAGTGCAGCAGGGGGGAAATTCCTTGGATTCAGTCATCCCTAAGAGAACAGGACTGGTCCCAGTACTGTGGGGATAGCTCAAGTTCGTCTCCCTGATGCCCTGGCACTGGGGCTGGGGTGGGGAGAGGGGTCTCCATGACCCAGTGTGTTTCACTCTATGGGAGGTCTGTGCAGATGACTCTGGGCACCTGGCCAGGAAGGAGAAAGTAAGAGTTATCTCCAGTTCCCTCGTTTCCTGTCCTAGTATTCTCTGGAAGAAGGGAGGTGAGGAGGGGCCGATGCACCACAAATGCCATTCCAGGGGTAAATGCTCCTTCAGTTTTCCCTGCAGCTGCTGAAGGGGGACAATGAGAGGCAGGTGGGCATGAGGGGATGGTTAAGAGGGAACCCTTCTTTCTCTCTTCTCAAGGTTGCACTCAGGAAGAGGCTCCAGAAAGAATCATTCTAATTTCTGTGCCCATCTACTTTACTCGGTCTTCCCAAAGAAGGGCTGTGTAACCCACCAGGTCAGTGCTTTATAACCCTTGGGCCACTGTTAGCGGTGGCTGACGTCATCATCCTCCATAGCAGGAATGAACTCTGTCCTTCCTGTTACTTATTGCAGGATGGAACTTGCTAAAGCGGTAAGAAGTGAATGAGAAGGAACCTGAGAAGCCTCAGGGGGCTTCTTAATTTACATATAAGCCTTGGACTATTTACTCCTCTGAGTTGGTCTCAGAAGTGCATGGCCTGTGCTGTCTGTGAGGTGCTGTCTGTGAGTACCACACAAAAGCCTGGGGAAGGCAGGGGTCCTGCTCTCCGGATGGTGGTTCCTCACCAACAACACAATCTCTAAAGGATGTATGTCAGGCCCAATTGGCCCAGGCCCAGGCTCTGGAGAGGGGAGCCCATACAGTGGACCCATACCATAGTGGGAGCTGATGAATGGATAAGGAAAGTGGTCTTGGTTTGGGAGGTAAGCTCTTGGCAAGATCCATATTAGCGGGGATGTGGACATCAAGAAATCGCCTCCATATATGCCGGGGCCTCAGTTTTTGAGCAATTCCAGGGAAGCTGTCACACCCTGAATTATAGACAACCAATTTGTCTCTTAAACAGTCTGACCAAGTGGGCGGTGAGTGATCAAGGAAAAAGGAACACTGTGGGAAATCAGTCACAAAATGAGCTTAGTAAGAGCTAGCTCGACAGACCAGGGCAGGCCAGGTAAAAAGCATCAGAGAACAAGAGGGCTTCTGCCTCTAGATCTCCACAGCATGCCACTGTCAGACCCAATCAGAAAGGCAGGATAAAGTAGCAAGAACCTAGAGAATTTCTGGCATGTATCCATTCATTCATTTGTTCATTCATTCATTCATTCAGGGAGCAACCACAGTGTAGTGCCAATGATATTACACCAAAGTTCTGGTCTTTAAAATGGATTTTGTAACCGTTGATGCACCTCAGATATAACGGAGCCTGTGGCCAGCTCCACAGTCCCGACCACACTTGTATGCACACACGTACTTGCCTGCACACAGATCCACACATGCATCTGTGTCTACAATCGGCACACCCACAACAAATTTGTGCCCTTGGGTATGCGTGGCCCCAAACACTCACATACAAAATATAATTCCCTTTTGCACATGTTTTTGCACCGTGAACAAAATCAGGACTCCCAGAGAAAAGTGCTGGCTTGAACTGGTTGATGGAAATCTTACTAGGTACATTCATCTCCTCCGAATGATAATGACTACAGGAGACTGCCAGGCTGCTCCATTCATCCTTTATATTCTGGTTAATTACAAGACATTTCCCCGCTGTTGTAAAGGTTAGCGGGACACATGGTACACATTTAGCTAGAAGAATCTGGCAATACAAATTCCTTTCTAGTCTGCAGCATGAGTTATTGGGCTGAGCTAGCAAGAGACAAGGACCTGTTGGTAGAGGAGGGGAGGTGCTAAACCTGTCCCCAAGGCTCTGGGAATCACAAAGTGGAGGGAACCTGCAGCTTCTCCTCCTCCCAAAGGAGTCAGACTTCCCTTCACAAGGCTGAGCCCCGGCCCTAATCCTGATCACTCCTTTTTCCCCACCACTTGGCTGTATGACTGGCTGGACCATACCTTCATCTCCCCACACCTGTTCCATCACCAAACCTAGTTCATTCAGCCTTAGAAAAAAAATCATCCAATGTATATCTTTCTTTCAGGATTCTAAGCCACTCTTGCCCTAAACCCTTTTTTGCTTGGATTTCATTCACCAATTCACTCTCTCTAACTCACCCCAAAAAGTGTTGCAGAGGATGATCTTTTAAAAACTAGAATCTGATTTTTCAGCTATATGTAGAAGAATGAAACTCGACCATTCTCTTACACCGTACACAAAGATAAACTCAAAATGGATAAAAGACCTCAATGTGAGACAGGAATCCATCAGAATCCTAGAGGAGAACACAGGCAGTAATCTCTTCAATATCAGCCACAGCAACTTCTTTCAAGATATGTCTCCAAAGGCAAAGGAAACAAAAGCAAAAATAAACTTTTGGGACTTCATCAAAATCAAAAGCTTCTGCATAGCAAAGGAAACAGTCAAGAAAACAAAGAGGCAACCCACGGAATGGGAGAAGATATTTGCAAATGACAGTACAGACAAAAGGTTGGTATCCAGGATCTATAATGAACTCCTCAAACTCAACACACACGAAACAGGCAAACATATCAAAAAATGGGCAGAAGATATGAACAGACACTTCTCCAATGAAGACATACAAATGGCTATCAGACACATGAAAAAATGTTCATCATCACTAGCCATCAAGGAGATTCAAATTAAAACCACATTGAGATATCACCTTACACCAGTTAGAATGGCCAAAATTAACAAAACAGGAAACAACATGTGTTGGAGAGGATGTGGAGAAAGGGGAACCCTCTTACACTGTTGGTGGGAATGCAAGTTGGTGCAGCCTCTTTGGAGAACAGTGTGGAGATTCCTCAAGAAATTAAAAATAGAGCTTCCCTATGACCCTGCAATTGCACTCCTGGGTATTTACCCCAAGGACACAGATATCGTGAAAAGAAGGGCCATCTGTACCCCAATGTTTATAGCAGCAATGGCCACGGTCGCCAAACTATGGAAAGAACCAAGATGCCCTTCAACGGACAAATGGATAAGGAAGATGTGGTCCATATACACTATGGAGTATTATGCCTCCATCAGAAAGGATGAATACCCAACTTTTGTAGCAACATGGATGGACTGGAAGAGATTATGCTGAGTGAAATAAGTCAAGCAGAAAGTGTCAATCATCATATGGTTTCACTTATTTGTGGAGCATAACAAATATCATGGAGGACAAGGGGTGTTAGAGAGGAGAAGGGAGTTGGGGTAAATTGGAAGGGGAGGTGAATCATGAGAGACTATGGACTCTTAAAAACAATCTGAGGGGTTTGAGGTGGCGGGGGTGTGGGAGGTTGGGGGACCAGGTGGTGGGTATTATAGAGGGCACGGATTGCATGAAGCACTGGGTGTGGTGAAAAAATAATGAATACTGTTTTTCTGAAAATAAATAAATCAATTTAATTTAAAAAAAAAAAAGAAAAAAAAAGAAAGAAAACTTGCCCCTGTCTCTCCCTTGTCACTGATGGCCTGCCTCTTGCTTGGCCACCAGCCCTGCACATATGCTTTCATTATTCACAGTTCTTTGCTAGACAAAGTCAGTGTCTAGCACACTCGTTCCTTACCTCTCTCAGATTTATGCCAAAGATGGAAAATTTGCTGCAGATGCCCAAGATCTAATGCTTCAAGGTACAGACCTTCTAGCAGATGCTGAAACCCTTACTATGGAGAAGAACAGTGGAAAGAGCAGTGGTATGGAAGAGAGCTGAGAAAGCCTCAATGTAACGGAAGGTGGAGTTTCGGCTGCCAGGTCAGTGGACTTGGTGAGGGATAAATATAAGACAATTGTGCCACAGTTGATCAGGATGTTGCCAACACACAAATAAAGAGGCTGGGGTGCTGGGCGCCTGGGTGGCTCAGTGGGTTAAGCTGCTGCCTACGGCTCAGGTCATGATCTCAGGGTCCTGGGATCGAGTCCCGCATCGGGCTCTCTGCTCAGCAGGGAGCCTGTTTCCTCTCTCTCTCTCTCTCTCTGCCTGCCTCTCAGTGTACTTGTAATTTCTCTCTGTCAAATAAATAAATAAAATCTTTAAAAAAAAAAAAAAGAGGCTGGGGTGGCATCACTGTTTCCACTGTACCGGCATGCACCATGGCCATGGAAGGCTTTGAGAAGATGAGCAAAGGTGTTAATCTAACGGAAATCAGGAAAGGTGTGATGTTGTTTGTTGATACTGCAATTCCTAAACTTACGAGGAGCCTAAAGCTGTGAGAACTTCTGAAGACATTGCTCAGTTTGCTACAGTTTCTGCAAATGGAGACAGACAAATCAGCAATATTGTTTCTGATGGAATCACAAAGGTTCAAAGAATATCCTTGCAATATGGGGCAGGAAAACACTGAAGGACTGAAGCAGGAATCAAAGGCACAGAAGGTGCCAAAAATTACGTATCTCCCTACTTGAATAAGACATCAATAGTTCGGAAGTGGAAATTCTAGGATACTTAAGGTTTCCGGGGTCCGGTCCATGGTACTCAGTTTTGAAACCACCAATGTCCAATGAAAGTCTTGGGTTATGACTGCTGAAGATGCCCTCAGTACACTCACTTGGAATAGGGTAAATGTCAGCTTGTTGATTATAGCAACCCAAGCTTCAGGTTCTGGTCTCAGGGAAAGAACCAACAAAGCTTTTGCTACTGATGGTGTGGTATTTGGAAAAGAGAGCCAGGCTCTGAATTTTCAAGATCATTTGCTTCATGATTTAGGAAAAGTTGGAAGGGTTATTATAACGGAAGATGATGGCACATACTTGCAAGAGAGAATGACAAGATTCAAAAAGAGAAATATTCAGGTAATCACTACTAGTGACCATGGAAAAGAAAAGCTCCAGGGACATCTGGTGACACTTTAGATGGCAGAGCTGTGCTGAAGGTCACCAGGACAAGTGACATGGAAGAGAATGAAAGGAAGGAGTAACAGATACAGGGAATGCTCCAAGATCCGGTGCTGGAAAAGGCGCTGTCTGGGTGCCTTGCTTTGGTGCATTCCCACTTTAAATTCACTGCTCTAGCTAACAAAGAGCAAAAAACTGGTATAGCAACAATGGAAAGAGAACACTCAAAATGCCACCAACGACCACTGCCAAAAATCCAGGAGAGGAAGGATTGTCGATAGTTTAGAAAATAATGTCCAGCTCCTCAGAAGCTGGTTATACACTATGCTGGGTGGCGTTTTGAATATGGTGGAAAAAGAAATCATCAACCCAACTATGGGCAGTAAGATGTACAAAACAACTGACGTGTGTAAGAAGTACTCTGTTGGGTGCTGCTGGTGTGGGTTAACCACAGCAAACCTTGTAGCCACTGGAATCCCTCAAGAAGACAAGGATCCTGGCAGGGTAGATGGCGGGCAGAATGGGAGTGGAATGTTCTAATTTCTAGACTCGTGCTTTGCCATTGTTAACAGGCTGTGTGGTGGTCTTCACAAGCAACTTCTGACAAGTCAGAAAATGACCAGAAGAAAGATATTTAAGGGAATTCCTATGGCCATCAGTTGTTGGTTTCATGGCCTGGGCAATACTTTTTGCTCTACCTGGTGTGTCTTTTTCCCCTTTTCCCTGCTTGGCTACCTCTCGCTGGCGAAGGCCTGACTCAAAGGCTATCTCCTCTCTGTGGCTGTGGCTCCACCTCAGGGAGAAGTCACTGCCCTTACAAGATTTCATCTGGGCATCTGTTGAAGCCCTTTTTCTACTGTGATGTCATGTCCTGTTCTCCTAGCTATTTGTCCCCTAAGCTTACAGATCTGTGACCTGTGACTGACAGAGCCAAGCACACAGAAGTTTCCCTGAACTGTCTGATGACTGTGTAGATGAAGAAATGACCAACTGTTAGAAGAATATGTGCTTGGAGTTCATTTCCTGGCAAAAGGACTGGGTTGCCCTTGAAAGCAGGCAAGGTGAGGGGTGCTGTATTTTGTGTTCATGCTGTTTTCAGTTCAGACTCACTTTTGATTGAGTTTAGAAGGCTGGCCTCAGGGGCACTGGGCTCTGGGCTCCTGAGCCTGGAAGCAGCAAGTCTGCGATTCATGGAGGACACCTGGATATCCAGAACATAACAATGAGGCTGGCAAGGGTTGAGCAGCTCAGCAGGTGGACAGGAATTGGAGAGAAGAGTCTGAGCGTGGACATAGGCTGCCTGAGGCACTTTGGCTCAAACCCAAACAGAAGCTTGGGTTTGTTACTATAAAAAGCATCTTGATGCATGCAAATTGGTTTCAAATGTTTGAGTTTCTTCAGCAGACAACTGAGACTCAGTGTCTCAGACTTCCAGAAAGCAGAGGAGCTGATTCTCTCACCGTGGAGTATCTCCCAACTCCTGGTTCCCAGAGTTCACTTGACAACACAGACGGTGAGAGGAACAGCAGAGTCAGGCTAGGATTTGGCTGGAGGGAGGGTCGAGCACTGGACAGTAACCATGATGTCGGAGTGACAAGCAGAGAGCCCATGGCTGAGGAGCCGAAGCCACCAGGTCTACCTGTCACTGCACAAGGGGTTCCCCCTATAATAGGGAGTAGATGTGACTGGTGCAGTCTGAGGCCTTGGGGGTTCCAATTCCTGAGCATCTGTCACGTGCCAGATATTTTAGCAGGACCTCCTTCAATTTCCACTAGCCCCATGGGGGTCAATACCATTCCCTCTCTAGGGACCAGCAGGGCAATAGTAAGCTGGGAGCTATGCTCTCTTCCTTGCCAGGAAAGACCCTCACCAGTTGTGAACATAAGCCTCTGGGGGCATTTAAAAAGGCTCTTCTCAATGTCATTCCTTGCAGGCTTGAAAAGAAAGCAAGAAAGCAATTAGCACTGCAAGGAGGACTGAAAATATTCCTTGCCTGGAGGCAGAAGGATTGATTATATAACCTCAGTGGTCTCCCCGAACTGGAGGAAATTTAAGGAATTTCCATTTCTGTGATTGCCAAACATTTCAGGTATAGGAACCTGCAGTTACACTTCTAGGTAAATGCCCACTACACAAAGCAAATCAAAGAGGAACTGCTCTTTGGTTTAAGTTGATGGTGTGGGGGTGGGGATGAACCTAGAGCCCCGCCTGCTCAGTCCCTATCAAAACAGCTGTGGGGAGAAGCCCTCCAGGCTCCAAGGAACCCACTTTGAAAACCACTCTTCTGGGCTCCCTCCTCTCATGTTTTATACATTTGAAGAGGACTCCTGTTCTGAGAGGGGACCAGTGACCTCTGCCTCTACTTTGCCTTGAGTCTTCACATCTCTCTCTCCAGCCCAGATGCTTCTCTGAGCTACAGACTGACAGACCAGCCAGCTATCTACTAGATGGCCCCTAAGCCCCGATATGCCAATATCAATGTAGATCAACATGTTCCAAGCAAATCCACCCTCATGTGCCTCTGCCCCAGGCCACCTTGGTTAACAGTGTCATTTTTTCACCTTCTCCCTCAAGCTAGAAACCTAAAATTCACCTCTGAATGCCCTGCCTCCTTCCTCCACGCCTCTCACTCCCCGATCTAACAAGCCACGAGTCCAGGCAGGTGACCGTGGGGAGACTCTTCCAGTCTCTCTCTGCCTCTGCCTAAAGTCTAGGTCCTTGGAGATTTCAGGTTCTCCGAGACTCTTAACTGTCCTCCCATTATCATCTGAGAGTAGTCAAAGATCTTCCTGAAATGAAAATATGATTATGTCTCCCTTGTTTTTTTTTTAATTTTTTTAAAATAATTTTTTATAGATTTGTATTTATTTATTTGAGAGAGAGAGCATGAGCAGGGGAAGGGGCAGAGGGAGTGAGAGAAAAGCAGACTCCCTGCTGAGCACAGAGCCCAAGGTGGGACTCCATCTCAGGACCCTGGGATCATGACCTGAGCCGAAGGCAGACGCTTAACTGACGGAGCCACCCAGGTGCCCAAATGTTAAACTTTTGTTAAAGACCTGTTAAAGACCTGTTAAAGACCTCTGATCTCCTGTCTTCAGTGCAGCTTCTCAGTGTTATCCCTGTCTCCCTCTCTGGGCTCTGGAGCTAGCTGCCTTGATCATTGCCCCGCGCTCTGGATGGTGGGCTTCGAGCTGGGGCAGCAAATATTTTCGGGGAGAGGGGAGGCCTGAGAGTGCATGAGTTGGGCTGTGGGTCATGTCTCAGCTGTAGACTGCCCAGCTCTAGCCTGGTAGCACTCTGGAGGCTCTCAACACTTCGTAAATGAATGAGCAAGGCTGTATTCTATAAACCTTTATTTACGGATGCAGAAACTTATATTTCATACAGTTTTCATGTGTCACGAAACCTTCTGATTTTCTTTTTCAGTGTTTAAAAACGTAAAAGCCATTCTCAGCTTGAGGACCATATAGAAACAGTCAGAGAGCTGGGTCAGGCCTGCAGGCTGTAGTTGGCCCAGCTCCTCCTTGGACACGCAGGTCTCTGGGGCTCCGGCTCCTTAGACTTAGCCCTTTCTTGCCTTCCCTCTACCTGGAATGTTCCTCACTATCTGCGTGGCATCTTTCTGGAGCCCACACTGATGTTGCTGTCACCTTTTCCTTTTTATTTATTTATTTATTTTGGCTTCTTTAAGTGCTCCCCGCTAAACTAATTGCTCCTTTATCTCTAATCCTAGAACCCTTTCCCAGGCCTCAATTGTATCTCTTATCTGGCTGCACACAATTTATAGATTTACGCCTGTTCCTCTCTTTAAGCTGTTCTCCTTGACAGCAGAGCCTGGGATAGCCGCCTTCCCCTTTCCGTGCTGTCACATGGCCGTGTCACACCAAGATGCTTAAAATTCAGCACGCTTGCCTACCGTCCAACAGCCAGCCAGACGCACACTCACACTGGAACTCTGGTCCCCTGATTTCCTGAGGTAGTACTGAACATCCTGTTTGGCCAAGAATACCAGATGGGAATGGAATATGCCATGTTGTAGGTTATTCATTTATTTGTTCAATGTATGATTTGGTATCTGGGAGCAAAACAAAACAAAACAAAACAAAAAAACCCACAACTGTTCATCAATCCATTTAGGGGTTTATAATGATTAGCCCTGAGGTGCCATAAATCACTTGAGACTAATCCCAGCAAGCTGAGGGCTGTGGAAACTGACCCCCTGCTGATGTGTCCCTCGGTCCAGTCCCCACACTTCTCTGTCCTGCCTTGAGCACTGCTAGAGCAAGGGGGCCCGCTGGTAAGGCTCCTAGCCTCCCAGAGTACACAGGGGGCCACAGCAGGGCCTCTGTTCCCCTGTTTCTCACTCCTTTTGGGTTGGCAGATGGGAGGCACAGCAGACAGGAGGGAGAGAGAAGAGAGAGATCAGGTAACTGATTCTGGGCTCCTCCTCCTGCTCTGGTTACTGATTCCCAGGCCCCCTCCTCCTGCACTGTGGGTTGGCAGTGGTCAGGCTCCTCAGTTCAGCTAGGTGGCTTATCTTCTACTCCCTCTGCCCTGGCCCCTACCCCACTACGGTGAAGGCCTCCCTGTTGCATGGTCTCTGAGGACCGCATCATCTTTTTGGGGACCTTTAATCCCATCCTATCCTCTATAAAATGTCCCACCACTAAACCCTCCTCAGAAAGCTGGGCAGAATGTCTTCTATCTCCTGCTAGGCCTGACTAAAAGCTATCTTTGCCAGGCTTTGGGGCTGTATTTGCAAGCCGCCAAGCAGATTATTTAGTCATTTCCAAGTTTCCTTGCCTTCAGAGCAGTGGTTCTCATGGGGGGTGATTCTGTATGTGGGGGTCATTTGGCCACATGTGGAAACTTCTTGGTTATCATGACTGGGTGTGTTGAGGGAGATGCTACTGGCATCTAGCATCTAGTGGATGGAGGCCAGGGATGCTGCTGAGCACCCCAAAATGCAGTGGACAGTCCCCTACAACAAAGAGCTCCCCATGCCACAATGTCAACAGTGCTGAGGCTCAGGAACCTTGCTCGAGTCACTAACTGAGTTACTAAATGATTATTGCATATGCTTGCACTATGTGCCCCCGGTCTGGAAAACACTAGACAAAGAAGTTCCCAGGGAAAAATCATTTATTAGCACAGTATATATGCCACCATCTATAAGCATGAATACCGCTGGCGTGAAAATCCTGCTTCCCACACTCCATTGATGAGACCTTGGGTCAGTTACGTGGCTCTTGGAAACCCTGGCTCCTCACCTGCAGAGCGGGGCTAAGAGGAGGCCCTCCTTCCCACAGCCACTGTTAGGACTGGGTGAAGTAGTAAATGCCAGAAGCCTGAAGTGAGAGAAAGCTCTCTGGAAACACTGGCCCACGGGAATGAGTAAAACCTGCTCAAGAGCTGTATTCGGGGAGACAGAAGAGGATAAGATAGGGCCTGCTTTTGAGAAGTTCATCACTAAAGCAGATTTTCAGATTGTGGGTTGTTAGCTGCTGTAGACTTGTGAAATTCACTCGAGGCTGCAGTTAACATTAAAAATGGGAAATTTTCAGGGTGCATCATGCTTCGTAGGGGTAAATACCACTCGCTGACATTTTCTTTTTAGTTCTATAGATAGATGTGTGTACTGGGTTGTGTTGGAAAATGTACTTCTTTATGGTCGGATGAGATTAACAAATAAAGTTTAAAAGCTACCAGTTAAATAGGAAAGGTAAGACATTCGAGGCACCACTCAGAGAAGGCTCTCTGCTTTTGCAGAAAACTCACACGAGCCTGTGAATGAATTCAACTTCACCACTTACAACCTGTGTGATCTATGTGTGTTGGGCTTGTTACTAAACCTCTCTGAGCCTCAGCTTCTTCAGCTGCAATGTAGGAATTAAAAACACATTTTGTCACTGCGCTGTGTGGGTGCCCCGGCAGGGCAGTGGGGGACAGGGCCTCGTCCAGGCCTCCTGCACAGCAGGTGTGCTCCTGCTGCAGCTCTTCTAGAGGCTGCCACACAGCTCGGTTCTTGTCCCCCATTGTCTGGCATCAAACTGTAACCCACGACCATGCCAAACAGGCCCTCAGGCACCCGAAATAGTAGAAATCCTGGCACCTATTTAACCAGATAAAATGATAATATTCATCTCTGCTTTTCTATTTGTAAAATACAAAAAAAAGAAAAAAATCCAGGTGCTTCGCTTCCACAAAAGCCCACGGTCTGCAGTGGAAAAATGTTTTCAGGAAAGCTCTCAGAGTGAGGCTTTGTGAAGCTCATCAGACCAGGGTGGCTTTTAAATATTTCAAAGGTGTCCTGCTACCCTGAGCTAAGGAAATGAGGCTGTTTAGGAAAGGTCCCAGATTTTACAGGTAAGGCCTCTGCCTCCAGTGCCAGTTTTATCCTAGTTTTAGGCCAGAAAGCCTGGCCCTGGGGGTCTGGTGGCAGGGGCTGCCCCCTGCCCCCTCCAGGTGAGTGATGGGCCAACTGCTGTCCGGACCCAGAGCCTCCAAGCCAGGGTTGGGAGGGACACGCTGCCCAGCTCTCCACCTGAGAATCTGCATTCCCCCCTGCCCCTAGCCCCTGACCCCCGCACACCCCTGCCGGGAGGCACTTCTTACTTTTTATCAGCCTTACATGGTCCCATTCTCTGCACACCACTGGTTTTCCTCACTTGCTCACTCACACTGTGAGCCTACCCCACCTTTTATTCCCGAGGGCCTTCCAGGGCCTTCTGCTTAATAGGTGTGCAATACAAGTTCACTGTCGAATCAATCAGAACCAACATCAGCTTGTAATTGGTAGCAGTTAAGGGCTTAATGAGCAAGTTCTAAAGCCCACCCTTGGTGTTTATAAATTTTGTGTACTTCGAGCAAACTCAAGGTTGAAAGGAATGTTCTCATCTACTCCCATACATTCCATGGACTTTGGATCTCCTCCAGGCCTGAGGAGCTCCCCGTCTTAGGGAGAGCCAGTTCTCCAGGATTGGAACAGAAACCTACTTACCTGCGATTTCCACCTGCCATTCCCAGTCTGGTTTCTGGCTGCCAAGCAGCCCTTCACAGACTAGAACACTTGAGCTACAGCACTCCTAGAGCTCCCCTGCCCACATGTGTAATACATTTGGGTGCTACATAACACAAAAGACGGTCTTCCGCTTTACACCAGGGGAGATGGAACACCGGTGATCAGGAGGTTGGGCTCTAGATTCAATTGACAGGAGTTCAGATAACCTTGGGAAACTGGCTTAATTGCTCTGGGCCTCACCTTCCTTGTCCATATAACGGGGATGGTGACACCACTTACTTCACAGTGGAATGATAAGGGTTAAATGAGATGATGCTTATCAAGTGCCCAGCACAGTGCCTAGCTCTTCAAAGGCACTTGGTGGAGCCTGGGAGGGACCTGGAGAAGGGCAGCTCGGGCCACAGGACCCCATTGCTGCCTGGGGCAGCAGGCCACCATGGCAGATGCAGAGATGCTGATGTGGAGACCCTAGGTCTGCAAATAAGAACAGGATGACAAAGGCATGTCTGGGGACAGGATGAGCTCCCAGGAGTCACTGCAGCCCATGGAGGAAGCATGGCAGCCCCACCTACCTTGGTACTGGGCACTGAAACCACGCTGCCGGTGGTTGCCGTCCGAAGTAAAGTGCAGCCGCAGCCAGTTCTTGCTGCTGATGACCGGGGCTGGGAGGCTGGCTCCAGTGAACCTGTGGGAACACGACATCAGCTGGGTTAGGGGTGAGACAGGGGCAGGCATTACCCATTTCCCATGCGAGCTAGGGCCTCAGTCCAGGCCTAGAGTGGGAAGGAAGGGTGGGGCCACCCTGGCTGCCCTCCTGTGACCTAGGGACTGAGCAGCTTCAGGTGGCTCTTTAGGGGCCCTTCCCACCACTGGGTTACCTTAAGAAGCTGTGGAGAGGGTGGGTCCTTCAGGCCAGGAGCAGAGGCCCATCCCCTCCCCCAAGCCAGGAGTGTGGACAGGTGTCACTCCCTTGTGCCGCAGACTGCAGTTGCAGGAACTTTCTCCTGCAGTCCTCCCAGTAGAGCCCACTCATGCCCGTCTAAGATCCTGATTCCCCCAGCAAAAATCCAGCCTCTTTGGAGAACAGTGTGGAGATTCCTCAAGAAATTAAAAATAGAACTTCCCTATGACCCTGCAATTGCACTCCTGGGTATTTACCCCAAAGATACAGATGTCATGAAAAGAAGGGCCATATGTACCCCAATGTTTATAGCAGCAATGGCCACGGTCTTCAAACTGTGGAAAGAGCCAAGATGCCCTTGGATAAGGAAGATGTGGTCCATATACACTATGGAGTATTATGTCTCCATCAGAATGGATGGATAAGGAAGATGTGGTCCATATACACTATGGAGTATTATGCCTCCATCAGAAAGGACGAATACCCAACTTTTGTAGCAACATGGATGGACTGGAAGAGATTATGCTGAGTGAAATAAGTCAAGCAGAGAGAGTCAATTATCATATGGTTTCACTTATTTGTGGAACATAACAAATAGCATGGAAGACATGGGGAGTTAGAGAGGAGAAGGGAATTGGGGGAAATTGGAAATGGAGGTGAATCATGAGAGTCTATGGACTCTGAAAAACAATCTGAGGGGTCTGAAGGGGTGGGGGGTGGGAGGTTGGGGTACCAGGTGGTGGGTATTATAGAGGGCACGGATTGCATGGAGCACTGGGTGTGGTGCAAAAATAATGAATACTGTTATGCTGAAAATAAATAAAAAAGGAATTCAGCCAACAACCTCAGGGCCAAGGATCAGTTACCCCTATGAGGCCCCAGGGAGTCTGTGGAAAGGGCCAACACAGGCACTCTAGGCAGTGCAGCCCCTCAGTGGTGTGAGAGCCCATTCTGGGATCACTCAGTAGGCCCCAGGTCTCCTCTAGCTCTTCCCCTAGTGCTGCTGCCTCCATAAGAAGCCTCCCCTTCCTGCTGGGTCCACCCCACCTCCCTTAGATTAGCCTCTTCTGGCTCCCAGTTAGTCCAGCCCAGAGGGTAGGGCACCGGGGTCTCTCCTGCTGTCACTGTTCAGTGCCCTAGCCTCTTGACAAATTGCCATCTTAGGCCAACTTCTAGGTCAACTAGATCCTTCCTCTTGGAGCACAGGAACCTTCAGGGGCTCCCTAGTGGCTAAAAAAGACATGCTAGTTTTCAATATTCCCACCTGTCCCCTGCCGGAATGAGCCTCTACTCAGTGCTGGCCCTCTCCACCATACTCAGGCTAATCTGTGATGTTCCCTCACCCCCTGCATGCTCCCTGCACCCAGGAACCTCCTCCATCTTATCTTCCCTCGTCTAACTCACAGCCTCCCAGTTGGCCCATACACTGGTGTTCCCCCTCTTCCTCCCGACATAAGAATCAGGTACAAAGCTTCCTAATGCCTCCACTCTAGCAATATCACACTCCCTCCTGCCTGCTCCCACCCCCGTGGGGACACCCCACCAACATCTCCCAAGCACGCACACTTTGTCCTTTCCTAGATCTTCACCTTTCCTCCCTCCCCTCCTCCAGTCTCCTGCTGATGCTTCTGTTGATCTCTCCCAATTAGAAGCCAGAAAAAAAGGAGCATATTGATGTAGCCCCACCCACAGCTAAGTCTTCCTAGACAGGGAACCAAGTGGAGAAGGTTGGGGAGAGTATTTGGAGGGACAAGTGCAAGAGATACAGCATGGTGGGTCCCTATAAATATGTAATAAGCAAAGGAATTAACCAAGTGGCTTCATACTCTGGCAAAACTGAGTTTTACTATAATGAAAATGCTGACACACACCAAACTCCAGTAATATAACCTATATTGCCATGGTAAGAGCTATTCTAGAAACCAATTACCGTATTTTACCAGGTCCCATTTAAAATAGTTTATTATAGGCTGAGTCATTTAAGTTTTCTAAGGAGCCACAAACAGTATTGTGGTTCTCCCCGCCGCCAGGCCAAATTCAATTCTATCTCAATGATAAAGCTTAGAGACTATTTACATAAGGGAAGTAGAAATAAGAAGAATTTACCTGAATAATTCAGAACCAAAGGCTGTTTATTGCAAAACAGAATGTGGGGAGGGTGCCAGGGTCCCAGGAGCAGGAGGAGAATAATGATCTGGATGGAAAGTGGAAGTAGGCGAGACTTCTCCAGCCCCAGTACCTGCTCTAACTCCAGCTGTCCAGTTTGGAGAAGCCCCAAGGGACATTTGTTTTCCATCTCTCCCACACCTTTACTCATCCCTAGGACTCCTGCTAACTGTTCCCTCCCAAGGCTTAAACTCTTAGGGCCCTGTGGTGCCTTCACACCTTTACTCTGTTCTGTCCTGCCTCCTCACACATAAATGCACATTGGAGAGTTTTCTTGGCAACTATCCCAGGAACTGGGGGCTTCCGTGTTGTTGTCATCACATCAGACTCTGCCATTGAGATGGTGCCCTGTGTCACTGACAACTCTCCAACAAACCAATGACACACACAACGGCATGGATGACTCTCAGAAGTATTATACTGATAAAAGGGGACATACAGTACGGTTCCATTTATATGAAACTCTGGAAAAGACTAATCTATAGCAAAAGAAAGCAGATTAGTCATTGCCAGAGCTGGGGGTGAGAGATATCAGCAGGGAGCCCCTGAAAGGGAGTTCAAGGGACCCTCCTTGGGTGATAGAAATGTTTTACATTGTGAAGGAGATGGTGGTTATATGGGATGTACACATTGGTCAAAGTTTTAAAAACTGTACATTTAAATGGGTCACTTTATTTTTTGAAAAATTTACCCCAAATAGAGTTAATTAAAAACAGTCTTCAGTGGCTCCTGTCCTTGGTGTAAAAGACCTTTCTATGGCCTTAGGCTTAAAAAAAGTCAGAGTGTCCTCACCTCTCCTACCTCTTCCTCTCTCCACCTCATTCTTTCTGTTCTAGCCACATGGGTCTCCTTGCTGTTCAAAACTGGCCAGACTAACATAACATAATGAAAAAGAAAAAGAAAAAGAAAAACAAAACAAAACAACAAAAAAACCTGGCCAGACCTCCTCTGGCCTCAGGGCCTTTGCACTTGCCATTCCCTCTGCCTGCTAGCTGGCTCTTCTCCCAGACATCCATGTGGCTCACCTCCTCACTTCATCTAAGGCTTTGATCAAATGTCGCCTTCTTGGTAAAGTCTGGTCTGACTCCTGCCTGCCTACCTTCCCTGAGCACACATGCACACATGCACACACAGACACACAAAAAAACCATCTCCAACCAAACAGAAGACCTTACTTGTACTTGAGCACACACTGCTTCTCTGCCTTTGCACTTGCTGCTTTTGGCCCTTTCCCATTGTATGAGCTGGCTGCACAGAGAGGTGAAGAAATTTATTCAAGGTCACACAGCTATTAAATGGGCAGAGGTGAGAGTCAAACTCAAACCACCCCACTTAAAGCCTATGTACTCAGCCTCTGCATTGTACTGCCACGTACACACAAGCATGAAAGAAGGCAGTGGAACAGTTCAGGCTGAATTCCATTCTGTTTCTTTTCCTCCCCTCCCACATCCCCCCCCCCCCAGGATCCTCTTTAATTTTGCTCCCTCTTAGAATCATAATTAAAGGCGAGAAACTCAGAGATTCTCCCCTTCAAACCTTTCTGTCCACATTAACTTCACTCTGGGGGGCCTGGGGAACTCCAAGTTCGCCCAGGAAACTGCTATTGCAGTATAGCATAAAATGTATTTAAGCAATTACACTCAATTTTTTTTTTCTTTTTGGTAAATTGACTTCCGTTAAATGGGGCTTCATTAATGGAATCTGGCTTGGGGAGAATAGAAAAACAACAACAAAACCCACAACCGCTCCCTTTAATGCTTGTAGTTGATTATGGGAAAAGTGGCTTTGAATTCCCCTACAGCAATCTCTAAGTTCTTGTCTTGGTAATAAGAGAGCTCAGAGCAGACTTCACGGAAAGCATTTCTTCTTAAGAACCTTCTCCTACAGTCAGGATGCTGGGAGTGCTGAGATGACAACCTAGTCTGCGAGGAATCGCTTCCTAGCTGTACGCAGAGGGGGAGGAGTATTAGGAGCTTCTGGTTTAAATTTCAGTATTCCTGAAAACTGACATGCTCAGCAGAACATTCACTCATTCATTTACTCATCGAGCACATATTGGATACAAGGCATGGCACTTGCCAGTGGGTGCCACCCCCACTGGTTCCCTGGATATGGGCAGTCCTTGCAAAGCCTGAACTCTAACATATTCATCTGCACAACCTCAACTCCTCGGTCAATAGCATATGGCTTCTGGGCTCCCAGAGCATCTCCTGCGGGCTTTATCTCTCAGCTAAGCTATGTGCACAGCCTGAATCTGACACAGGGTTAGAGAATCTCTGCATCCCAGGGGCAAGCAGAAACCATCCTTCCAACTCCAAAGCTGGCTGGAGAGAATACAAAATATAGGAGGTGTGTCCCACTTTATCCCCACTCCCACACCCACTTCCCTCCCCACCTGCCATCTGCTCTCCTCTTTGGGGGATGGAGAAGGCACCATGATGCAACCAGGAAAAACCCTTCTGGAAATGGCTTTGTGGTGGTGGGTAAAGGGCACCAAGGCCCTTGTTGGAGACCTAACTCCTGCTGCCACTGCCCCAGCCACCTCTTGTCAATAAAGTGAACATTTATTGACTCAGCTCTGATACTCATTCTCATCACCAATGATTTCTGTATCAGTTTTCCTTTAGCCAAATGCCTAGGATTCTTGCTAAGTCGAGATAAATGCTTTTCCCAGGACAAATCCATGATATCATCTATTTTCCTAGAACTGGGAAAAAGCTCGGGATGAATGCAGCTCTCTTTTGGATATGGACAGTTGGAGTCCCTGAACCTTAAGACCTATCTTTGGAAAGGCATCCCAATATCTGGTTCTCAGCAGTGCCTACCCAACCCAGTTAGTCATTCAGGCAGCTCTGAGCAGCTGAGCCACAGTATGAAAATTCAAATCCCAGCTACCCACCTGGAGGTTCTGGGACTTGTCTGGACAAACCCAAGCTTCTGCCAATCATTCTTGCTCCTCAGTGTTCTTTCTTCCCATAATCCACACCATCTTCCTAGTCACCCAAACCAGGCGTCATCCTTAACTCCTCCCATTCCTGCTCTCCGTGACCAACTGCAGCCACATCTTCTCTGCCTTGTGACCTCATGATCCTCACCTGGACTACTAAGACAGCCTTCTGACCTGCCCTCTGCCCTCAATCCCTCTCTATATTCTGGGGGGAGATTTCCCCAAGTTCCTGCCTTGCTAGAAACCCAGCAGCAAACGCCCACTGGTTCCAGTATTACCAAGTCTAGACTTTTTCATGTCTTCCCTCTCCAGTGACATCCATTCGAGCCCCAGCTTCTTTTATGTCTCCATGCTTCTACATATGCTACTCCCTCTACCTGAATGTCCTTTCCTGTTGCCCTACCTGACTTCCTGGGAAATATCAGTGCTCCCATAAACCTAACAAAATGTCTCCTTTTCTCCACCTCTCTCTTTCCCTGCCCCATGGGAGAAACATTTGCCTTCACTGTGGCCCCTCTGTACCATGCTCATGCCTCTGCCATTGTACTGGACACACCAAATCATAACCATCTCCCTGACTAGAAGCCAAGCTCTTAAGAGCAGGGACAGGATTTTCTTTATCTCGCTATGTCCAGAAACACAGCACCGTGCCTGGCATGTGGAACAAGTCAATTCCTTAGAACAGCGGTTGGCAAACTGTAGTTTGCTGTTTTTATAAATAAAGTTTTATTGGATCACAACCGTGATCATTCATTTACGTATTGCCTCCTTTCAAGCTATGATGGCAGAATTGAGTAGTTGGGGCGGAAACTATAACCTGTAAAACACCAAATATTTGTCTTGCCCTTTACAGAAAGAGTTTCTTGACACCTACCCTAAGCCTTGCAGATGACAGAGCTTGTTGGTAAAAAGTAATTTCCAAGTAAGGAATAATAAAAGAATACATACACAGCTAAAACATTTCCTGATAGTGTACAAATACTTCAATGTACATTTATGCATCAATCCATTTAATGTAGTACCAAGGTCTTTTCTTTGATCACAGTTTTGTTCTTCACACTCTCTCATATAAACTCCATCTATAATGCATCGTTCACCATATCCGATTCAGCTACAGCTCATTCAGTCAATAAATATGTATCGTGCACCTGCCAAGTGCCAGGCACTGTGTGGGGGCACGAGGGATGGAGCGGTGAGCAAGACAGTCCTGGTCCCTGCCCCGATGGAACTGAGCAATTGTCTCAGTCACTCACACCTAATATTTAGGAAGCAATTCTTTTTCAGAGATTCTCCCCCATGGAGTCTTTCCAAAGCACTCAATTTAGTTTCCATAGATGCAACTCTATTTCCTTTCACACTCATATTTCATCAGTTTATGTGATGTTTAATTTAAATCACATAATTACAATAACAAGTATGACTGGCACCAAGAGAGTTGGCAACAGACCCATCTGATTCTCAGAAAGTGCAAGACTCAGCTGGTGGGAGCATGGAGGGCATGGGCTTTGAGGGTGGGGGTGTGAGGTGGCCAGCAGGCAGCTGGTGCTTAGAGTGCCACAGGGCATTGGTCAGGAAGTTCTAACAAGGCCATGGGAATTCCAGCTACCCCAGGAAGCTGCTCTGGTGGAGAGGGCTAAGAGTACTTCCGTTATACATGTCTTGTGAATGAATGAATCAGTGAATGAACGAATGGCAGTCTCCTGCTTTCAGCTGTGGGCATCTTTTCTAATCACATCCCCTTTGCTACTAGGAGAGTGGGATTCAGTTAATATTAAAATCCTAATTGATGAGGACTTCACAGGACTTCCAGGCCTAAGGGCCAGCTATATATAGATCTCATCTACAGCCTTCCCAATAGATGGTCAGTTCAGCTCTGTTCTGAATGCTTCCCAAGACTGATAAGTCAGCTTCTTGCCAAATCCTCCCTGTCTACTTTGATTTAGCCCCACCCTTTTCTTGATGCTTCCTGCTCATCCTTGAGCAGGCATCTTACAGCCACTGGCTCCAGAGAGTCTGGCTGACTTCTCCTGTGTACCTTGGGACTCCTGGCACTTCCTCTACCCTGGTGCTTGTCTCACCAAGAATCATCCAGGGGTCTGCCTCATCCTCCAAACTGTGCGCTCCTGAAGACAGGGGCTGTTTCTTTCTTCTTTAATTCTTTCATCAGTACCTTCCATGGAAACCTAACACGCCTCCATAAACACTGCTTACTAGAAGAAGGAACGCTTGAATGAGTCAATGAATGAATGAGATCCTGCTAGTGAAAGCAGAGGGCATATGAGGGGGAAAACAGACCAGCACGTGAGCCTGGAGACAGTGGTGAGAGCCTCCAAGACCATAATGGGTTTCATCCTGGTGTCCTATGAAGATGCGCCCCCACACCCCCATGATCCCTCAGCACTCGTCCTATCCCCTACTCACTTGTCAGCTTCTGGTACCTTTCTGGGCGACTCTTCTCATCCTGACATAGCCCCAATGCACTAACCGTGAGGTCTCGTAATCAATGTGGGCAAATGTTCCTCCTTCCCCAGAAGGAACTCAATAAGCTCAACAAATTACCAGGGCTCTTCCCTGCTCAGCTAATTGTTAGCCCCAGGGAACCCACACAAGCTACATCAGGTAAACGCTTTTCCTCCAGATGCACTGCTCCCTGGAGGGCGAGTATCTGAACCAGGAAAAGGGAAGGACAGGTCTCCCGGCAATGTCTGCGCCTGGGATGTGGGTGTCATCACCGCTGGGGGTCCTGGGGCTCATGCGTTGGGGGTGGCACCTTGAGAAGGGCTGGGAGTGGCTTGGGGTGCTCATTTTTTGCACTCCCTGCAGGGCTGCTCACCCAGAAAGGCTGCTGGCTGAGGCGTCTCGTGACTGCGCAGAGGCCGTGCTCATGATGCTGCCAAGAGCAGACTGGCATCGTGTCTGCGAACGGAGCGGGGCCTGAAGTGCTGAGCTCCGGGTGAGGGGGCTCCTGGCGTGCCCTCAGCTACCTTCCAGGGCCCCCGCGCCTCCCTCATTTTCTGTCAGTCCCACTCCCCTTCGTGAGCTACAAGCGTCTGAAGAGTCTGCGCCCCGCCGACCCCACGTGACCTACAGGGCGCGCCTGATTGGCTCAGGCTGGCCATGTGACACCAGTGGGGCCAATGGGCCGATGGGAACGGGCCTCACCCGGGGGAGGGAGGTTCCGGAAAGGGTGGCCCCACATCAGGTCTTCCACCTCTGACCCTGTACCTCCACCCCATCACTCTCACGGGATGTGGGGTGCCTCGTACATTGTCCTCCTCCATGGCGCGCTGCCGTCTGCCTGGGACAGAATCTAAGCACCCTCTCAGCCCTGCCCTGCTGCTGAATCCTTAGCTAGCCATTCTCTACCCCCAGCCCAGGTCTGCATTGCGCCAGGTTAGGCCAGAGAGCTCGCCTGGAAAGCTGATGGCCCCATGAACTAAAATGTTAAAGCCTGCCCCATCAGGCCTGGCCCAGGAAGTGGGTGCCTTGGGAACGTGGTGGCCGAGGCACACTCACACTAAACCTGGACCCTATCGCCTTCCTGGCTCAGGAGTCTGCCTAGGTGGAGATGTCCCCTGTCTGGGTTATCACCTGTCTTGTTCCCCTACACAGAGGCAATAGGTTTGACTTCTGGAACCAACACGGCCTTGTATTTGAGTCTGGGCTCCACTATTTCCTAGTCGTGTAAGTATGGGGATGTGCCAAAAATTCTCTGAACCTCAGTTTCCTCATCTGTGCAATGGGAGTCCTATGAACATCTGTGCTTATGTATATAAGGTGTCTAGGATTGTGCCTGACACACAGCAGGTGCTTCACAAATGTGAACTATTCTCCCCCACCCTTGATTAGTTAGGTCTGAGAGGAGGAGAAGGGATGAGATCTTATCAGAGCCTTGAACCCTATCCTCCAGAGCATACAGGGTTTAAGTAGACCCTGGAGTAGCCTAGGTTTCCCTGGAGAAGTAAGGATGCCTGCATCCAGTCTGGTGACAGGACAGTACATGGGAGAAGAGACAGGGCACTCTGTGTCACCCAAGGTAGCCAGTCCATGTGGCAGCTACCTTCCCTTCTCCCTCAGCGGCTCTAGCCTGGCCTCCACCAGTTCCTGCTCTCTCAGTCTTGCCCATCTTCCACCTGTCACTAGCAGACATGAGTCAGAGAAGGGGCCTGTCCCCCTCCCAAGAAGGGTGGCAATGTATGCCTTGCAGAGGCCTCTGGGGATTATATTTGGATAATACTTCTCATCCTGAGGAAATGTTTGCAGATGGCTTACTGAGGAGCCTCCCACGCCAGCCTCTGCCTGCCACTCGACTGCCACTCTTAGCTTGAGCAACATCAATGTCCCCCTCCCCCTCCAGGAGGAGGCAGCTAGCCAGCCCTGCGTGAGAGCCAGGCAGCTCTGAAGCCCTGGCTGAGGGCATGAGCCTCTAGTCAGCTGGAGAATGGATGGGCTAAAGCATCTTGGTGATGTGCAGGCCAGTGAACAAGGTGTCCTAGTCAGATGGAGCTGGACTTGGATCCTGCCTCCATATCCACTGGCTGTATGACCCTGGGAGATGGTGTGGCTGTATGACCCTGGGAGATGGTGTCACCTCTCTGAGTCTCTCTATTCCAGTATGTGTATCACAGTGCTTTGTGACAATTTGAGGTGCTATGGTGATGCTCATAAACTCCTGCTAAGCCTTCAAGACATAGCAGCCACATATTCTGGATCATGGCATGTCTCCAGAAAGCAAGGGAGAGTCGTGGGCCAAGGGCTAACACTTACTGAATAGAAAGCAGTTTGGGGGGCACCTGGGTGGCTCAGTGGGTTAAGCCTCTGCCTTTGGCTCAAGTCATGGTCCTGGGGTCCTGGGATTGAGCCCCACATCAGGCTCTCTGCTTGGTGGGGAGCCTGCTTACCACCACGCCCATCGCCTGCCTCTCTGCCTATTCATGATCTCTGTCTGGCAAATAAATAAATAAAATCTTAAAAAAAAAAAAAAGGCAGTTTGGGGTGGAGATTAGGAACATGGGCCCTGGAAGTTTCCTGCTTGGGTTCAAGTCTCATCTCTTGTCTAACTATTAGCTGTCTAACTATGGGCAAGTGGCTGACCTGCTTTGGGCCTCAGTTTCCCCTGCTATTTACTAGGGTAACACCAGCACCCACCTCATAGAGCTGACAGGAGGTCTAAGTGAGATAATGGGTACAAAAGCTCTTGGTAAGGAGGGGCAAGATGGCAGAGAAGTAGAACACCCTGTTTCAACCAGTCCCCTAAAGTGAGCTAAATATCTACCAGAACACTCTGAACACCCATGAAATCAGCCTGAGATGTAAGATTATACACTTCTGGATCACTATAGAGGCAGAAGACACCAGTGGAGAGGTAAAGCAGAGTGGGAACACTTGGACTGGTATCAGAGGATAAACAGAAGGGGGAGGGAGCCACCAGAAGCAACTCATTGGAAAGTAATATCTCAATATGAAAGTGCCCTGTGATTGGGGACCAGCATTAACTTAGAGTCTTGATAGAAGCACTGAAAAAAAGTAAAAGATCTTAAGAGGCAACTAGTGGAATCGGGTGGTCACAGGCACGGACCTAAGCCCATGGTCCCAGGACGGTCACCGCTGGCAACCACCCATGCCAGAGAGAGTCCAGCGGGGGCTCAAGTCCATGGTCCGTGAGCCCATGGCTTTCCATTGCTTGCACCACTGCTTGGGCTGGGCCCACTCCTGCCCGTGCATGAGAGAGTCTGATGTGGGCACTGGCCCACGGTCTCTGGGCCCACTGCCTTCTGCATGTGACCTGTGCCGCCGCTTGGTGTGAGTGCACGGGGTGAGGGCATGGACCTCAGACAACAGTCCCAGGAATGGCAGTCACCTGGGATCAGGCTCACCCGGACCAATATCATTCATGGCTTTAGTGGCATGGGGGTGCGCACTGCCTGTGAAAGGCTGCACTGTTCAGTGGAGTTTGCAGACGGGGAGTCTGTGTGTTCTGGACCACCCAGAGGGGAGCAGACTGAGGTTTCTCTCTGAGGCAGCGGTCTGGGTGCAGAAGGTTTGCTTTCCACTAAACCTCTGAAAAGCCCTGCAAAAAGCCCCCAAAGAACAAAAACCTCCAGAGAACAAGAGCCGGAAAAACTGGTTTCCACAGAGCCAAGCTCCTTGATAGTGGGCAGGGCGACTCAGCCCAAGCAGGACAGACTGGAAACAACAATGACAACAACAACAACAAAACAAAACAAAACAAAAACCCCTCCTGCAGAAGACAAGCCAAAAGAACCAGAGGGCATTAATCACAGGGTCCCCCATAAAACTGTAAAACCCCAACATCAGGGGAAAACAACATATTAAGCTCCTGGTATTGCCCCAAAACCTATATATTTCATAGACAACTTTTTTTTTTTTTTAATTCATTCCCATAAATCTTGTTCTTTCAATTTTTTTAAACCTCCTTACCAGTAGAGGTTTAATACAACATATTGCATAACAACTTTTTAACTTGAACTTTTTTCATACATATACTTTTTTTTCTTTTTTTATACATATAGATATAAGCTTCAAGGTTATCCTTTTTCCCTATTCAATACTACCCCTATATAGAAACCAGTTTTAATTTCCTTGTATGTCTGGAAATTTGAGTCCTTTAACAAAGATAACAACATTCACCCAGGAAGAACCAAAATAACCTTCCACATCCACATCAAGGATTTATAAACACCTTCCCATCTTATTCTTCTGGTAGTATTTGTTAATTTGTTTTTGTTTTTGTACTATTTAAATATTATTCTTGGGGTTCATTTTGGCTGGGTTTTTCTTGTTTTTTTTTTTTTTTTTCCCCCTTGTCTTTTACTATTGTCAGTCTTTTTGTTTGTTCATTTTTGTTTATGGACCTTATAAATCTTACTTTGGGGGTTCATTTTAGCTGGGTTTTCTTTTTTCTTTTTTTTTCTATTTCTTTTTGGTGGTTGCTCCAAAAACTTTCCAGGGTGCACCTTGCCTGGATTGTGGTTGATATATTCAGCTATACACCCCCTTAACCACCTCTCACCAAAATGACTAGGAGGAGGAACACCCAACAGAGGAAAAATTCAGAGACTGTGCCCTCTGTCACAGAACTATTGGATATGGACATAAACAGTATGTCAGAAAGGGAATTCAGGGTAACAATTATCCAAGGAATGGCTAGGTTGGAGAAGACCATTAGTGGCAACACAGAAACTCTAAGGGTGGAAGTGAGGGCAGATCTGGCAGTACTAAAGAATGCTATCAGTGAGATCCAATCTAATATAAATACTCTAACAGCTAGAGTAATCAAGGCAGAAGATCAAATTAGTGATCTAGAAGAAAAACTGAAAGAAAAGAAGGATCAAGAGGAGGTCTGGAACAAATAGCTTAGACGCCATGAAAACAGAATTAGGGAAATAAATGATGCCATGAAACATTCCAACATCAGAATTATTGGGATCCTTGAGGGGGTGGAGAAAGAGAGAAGACAAGAAGATATAGTTGAACAAATTCTGGATGAAAATTTTCCCAGTCTGGAGAATGAAACAAATGTTTGTGTCTTAGAGGCAGAAAGCCTACCCCAAGATCAACAAATCTAGAAAGACTTCCAGATGCTTAATTGTGAAATTCACAAATCATAGTTGTAGACAAGAGGTCCTAAGGGCAGCTGGGGGAAGAGATTCCTTACGTACAGAGGAAGGTCCAACAGAATAACGTCAGACCTGTCCACAGAAATCTTGCAATCCATAAAGGGCTGGAAAGACATATTCAGGGCACTAAATGAGAAGAACATGCAGCCAAGAATACTTTATCCAGCAAGGCTGACATTCAAAATGGATGGAGAGATAAAGACCTTCTAAGACTGGCAAGGTTCAAAAGAGTATGTGGCCACCAAGCTGGTAGAATAAGAAATATTATGGGGAGAGTTCTATAAGAGAAGAAAGAATCAAAGAGTGACATAGAACAGAAATTCACACAGACAATCTATAGAAACAAGTACTTCTCAGGCAACATGATGTCAATAAAAACTTATCTTTCAATAATCACTTGCACAATGTGAATGGTCTAAATGCTCCCATAAAATGGCACAGGGTTGCAGACTGGATAAAACGACAAGACCTGTTCATATGCTGTCTATAAGAGACACATTTGGAACCTAAAGATACATCCAGACTGAAAGTGAAGGGATGGAGAACAATCTTTCATGCCAACGGGCCTCAAAAGAAAGCTGGGGTAGCAATTCTCTTATCAGATAAATTAGACTTTAAGCTAAAGACTGTAGTCAGAGATAAAGAAGGGCACTACATCATTCATAAAGGGTCTATCCACCAAGAAGATCTAACAGTTATATTTATGCCCCAAATATGGGAGCAGCCAACTACACAAGCCAACTGTTAATCAGGATAAAGAGTCATATTGATATGAACACATTAATTGTAGGGGATCCTAACACGCCACTCTCAGCAATAGACAGATCATCTAAGCAGAAAATCAATAAATAAACAAGAGTTTTGAATTACACATTGGACCAGATGGGCCTCATGTATAGAACATTCGAATGTTTCATATATATAGAACATTAAAACAACAAAAAACTCATTCTTCTTGAGTGCACATGGAACTTTCTTGAAAATAGACCACATACGGGGTCACAAATCAGGGCTCAACTGATACCAAAAGACTGAGATTATTCCCTGCATATTCTCAGACTACAGTGCTTTGAAAACTGGAACTCAACCACATGAAAAAGTTTAGAAGGAATTCAAACACTTGGAAGCTAAAGACCACCCTGCCTAAGAATGTTTGGATCAACCAGGAAATCAAAGAACTTAAACAATTCATGGAAACCAATGAGAATGAAGACAAATCAGTCCAAAACCTATGGGATATGGCAAAAGCAGTCTTAAGGAAAAAATGCATAGCCATCCAAGCCTCACTCAAAAGAACTGAAAAATCCCAAATACACCAGCTCTCTTTACACCTTAAAGAACTGGAAAATCAACAACAAATTATGCCAACCCTAAGAACAAGAAGGAAAATAATCAGGATTAGAGTGGAGATCAATGAGATAGAGACTAGAGATACAGTAGAACACATCAACAAAACTAGAAGCTGGTTCTTTGAAAGAATCAATATGATTGATAAACCACTGGCCAAACTAATCCAAAAGAAAGGAGGGCCCAAGTTAATAAATATGAATGAAAGGAGAGCGATAATAACTAACATCAAGGAAACAGAAACAATCATCAGAAATTATTATCAACAGCTATTTGCCAATAAGTTAAGCAAACTAAAAAAAATGGTTGCATTCCTGGAAACCTATCAACTTCCAAGACTGAAACAGGAAGAAATTGACAACCTGAATAGACCAATATCTAGTAACAAGATTGAAGCAGTGATCAAAAACCTCCCAAAAAACAAGAGCCCAGGACTTGACGGATTCCCTGGGGAACTCTACCAAACACTCAAAGAAGAAATAATACCTAATCTTCTGAAGCTGCTTCAAAAAATAGGAACAGAAGGAAAACTTCCAGACTCTTTCTATGAAGCCAGCATTATCTTGATTCCCAAACCAGGCAAAGACCCCAATCGAAATGGAAAATTTCAGACCAATATTCCTGATAATATGGATGCCAAGATTCTCAAAAAGAACCTAGCTAATATGATCCAACAGTACATTAAAAAGATTATCCACCATGACCAGGTGGGATTTACACCTGGGATGTAAGGGTGGTTCAACATTCGTAAGTCAGTCAATGTGATAGAACAAATCAATAAGAGAAGACAGAAGAACCACATGGTCTTCTCAATTGATGCAGAAAAAGCATTTGACAAAATACAGTATCTGTTCTTGATTAAAACTCTTCAAAGTATAGGGATTGAGGGAACATTCCTCAACGTCATAAAATCTATAAAAAACCCCACAGTGATATCATTCTCAGTGGGGAAAGCTAACAGCATTCCCTTTGAGATCGGGACATGACAAGGAAGCCCACTCTCGCCACTGTTGTTCAACATACTACTAGAAGTCCTAGCAACAGCAATCAGACAACAAAAGGAAATAAAAGGTATTCAAATCAGCAAAGAAGAAGTCAAACTCTCTCTCTTTGCAGATGACATGAAACTTTATATGGAAAACCCAAATGACTCCACTCCCAAACTACTAGAACTCGTACAGCAATTCAGTAATGTGGCAGGATACAAAGTCAATGCACAGAAACCAGTTGCTTTCTCATACACTAACAGTGAAAACATAGAAAGGGAAATTAGAGAATCAATTCCATTTATTATAGCACCGAGAACCATAAGATACCTGAGAATCAACCTGACCAAAGAGGAAAAGGATCTGTACTCAAGGAACTACCGAACACTTATGAAAGAAATTGAAGACGACACAAAAAAGTGGAAAAGCATTCCATGCTCAATGGATCAGAAGAATAAACATTGTTAAAATGTCTATACTGCCCAGAGAAATCTATACTTTCAATGCTATCCTAATCAAAATTCCACCAAAGTTTTTCAAAGTGCTAGAACAAACAATCCTAAAATTGGTATGGAACCAGAAAAGTCCCCGAATTGCTAAGGAAATATTGAAAAAGAAAAACAAAACTGGGGGCATCACGTTGCTTGATTTCAAGCTTTAGTACAAAGCTGTGATCACCAAGACAGCATGGTACTGGCACAAAAACAGACACAGACCAGTGGAACATAGTAGAGAGTCTGGACATAGACCCTCAACTCTAGGGTCAACTAATCTTCAGCAAAGCAGGAAAAAATATCCAGTGGAACAAAGTCTCTTCAATAAATGGTGCTGGGGAAATTGGACAGGTGTGTATGAAATGCAACCATTCTCTTACAACATATACAAAGATAAACTCCAAATGGATAAAAGACCTCAAAATGAGGCAGGAATCTATCAAAATCCTAGAGGAGAACATAGGCAGTAACCTCATCGACATCAGCCACCTCAACTTCTTTCATGATATGTCTCCAAAGGCAAAGGAAACAAAAGTGAAATGAAATTTTGGAACATCATCAAGATAAAAAGCTTCTGCACAGCAAAGGAAATAGTCAACAAAACAAAGAGGCAATGCACGGAATAGGAGAAGATATTCACAAATGACACTACAGAAAAAGGGATGATATCCAAGATCTACAAAGAACTCCTCAAACTCAACACCCAAAAAACAGATAATCATGTCAAAAAATGGGCAGAACTTATGAACAGACACTTCTCCAAAGAAGACATACAAATGGCTAACAGACACATGAAAAAAATGTTCGTCAACATTAGCTATCAGGGAAATTAAAATCAAAACCACATTGAGATACCACTGTATACCAGTTAGAATGGCCAAAATTAACAAGACAAGAAACAAGTGTTGGAGAGGATATGGAGAAAGGGGAACCCTTTTACTGTTGGTGGGAATGCAAGTTGGTGCAGCCACTTTGGAAAACAGTGTAGAGATTATGACCCTGCAAATGCACTACTGGGTATTTACCCTAAAGATACAGATGCAGTGAAAAGAAGGGCCATATGTACATAGCAGCAATGGCCACAATCGCCAAACTGTGAAAAGAGCCAAGATGCTCTAGAGCAGAGGAATGGATAAAGAAGATATGGCCCATATATACAATGGAATACTACACCTTCATCATCAAGGATGGATACCCAACTTTTGTATCAACATGGATGGGTCTGGAGGAGGTTATGGTGAGTGAAATAAGTCAAGCAGAGAAAGTAAATTATCATATGGTTTCATTTACTTGTGGAGCATAAGGAATAATATGGAGGACATTAGGAGAAGGAAAGGAAAAGTGAATTGGGGGAAATCAAAGGGGGAGATGAACCATGAGAGATTGTGGACTCTGAGAAACAAACAGGGTTTTCGAAGGGAGGTGGATGGGGGGATGGGTGAGCCTGGTGGTGGGTATTAAGGAGAGCACGTATTGCTGGGAGCACTGGGTATGGTACATAAACAATGAATCTTGGAACACTGAAAAAATAAAATTTAAAAAAAAAAAAAAGCTCTTGGTATAGTTCTCAGCACATAGCAAGTGCTCAAAGACCATTTGATGTTATTATTGAGGGTCAATAATGTCCCAGTGTTGTATATATACTTTCTGAATAACAAACCAGAGATTTAGTGGAGCAAAAGCAAGTAGAAGGGAGAGGAAGGAGATAAAAAGAAGAGAACGGACAAATAGGGAAGAGGAGAGTCTTCTCCTCCTGGCTTCTCATATTGCTCACCTGCATCACATCTGGGCTAATGCTCTTGGTTTCAGGTGGCAGAAATCCAGATCAAATCAGCCTGGAATAGAGAAGACATGACTGGCTGCTATAGTCAAGCCATAGCTGGCCCCAGGGATGACTAGACCCAGGGATCCAAATGCCACAAGGCCCCTCTCTCTGTGTCCTATTTCTGTTGTGCTCTGTCTGCTGGCTTCATTCTTTCCATGGCAAATGGCGATGCTCAAGGCTGGACCCATGGCCACCCTTAGCAGCTTTAATTTATCCTCACACCTTCTCTTCCAGACAAAAGGCAAAAATCCATTCCCTTAGTTCCAATTAGAAAAAGCTCACTAAAGGCCTCCAAGTAGTCCCGCTGGGGGGTGTGCCCACGCCTGGGGCCAAGGGCATAGGCCCCCGCTGGAACTATTTTGAGGACAGTTCTCCAAAAGAAGGGATGTGCTTAGAAGGAGGGAGTGGCCGGTGCTAGGCAGACCAAATGAAAGATGTTCATGTTGGTTGAAGGAGGCAGGGAGCTGGACAAAAAGATCAGGGACCACTCTTCCTACTCTGTGGCATACTAGAGTATTTTTGTCAAGGCCTGTGAGAGTTATCTAGTCATACTTTGCTGTGGGCATTCTCTCCCCAAAATTGGTCTTATTCTAGAACTCATCCTCTCTTCCTTTGCTGTGTCCTACCAGAGGTAAGCAGGCATGCCTGGACCTTGCCATGCTCATCCCATGCTTGTGCTTGATCATCTGTTCCATTTCCTGTCCATTGTCCACTAAGCCTCTGGACTAGGCGTGGACACTTCATTTCAGCTTTGACCAGCCTGTGTTCTAAACAGTAGACCCAGGTTCTGTTTGTACCTGCACATGCTGGTGTGGTTCTGTAGGCTATCCACCTCAGTCTACCTGCTAGACTCAGGACATTCCATGACCTGGGGTAAACTGACTGGATCCATCTGGAACAAGAGATCCATCAACCCAAATGAGAAAAGTGTCCCCTGAATCCCTCAAATGTTGAGATTCAGACACCTTCTTCTCCTTCCCCTTCCCTTTGCCCTTCTCCTTCTTCTTCTTCTTCCACCTGCCCTCCTACTGCAATACTTGGCCTTGTTCCCTGCTGCCTTCCTTCTCTCCTTGGTCCTAGCCAATGGAGTTCCTAGACTCCCTGTAGCGGCAAAACACATGGACTTAAGAGTGAAACCAACTTGAGTCTGAGGCCTGGCTCTGCCACTCATTGCTGTGTGGCCCTGGAAAAATTAATCTCTCTCTCTCTCTAGGCTTTTCTGGAGATAATATACTTAAAACATTACCATCATTCTTATTAAAATATGGTCACATGAGATTGAGTAATAGTTCTTGGCATGAGGTTAGTGCCAAAAAGCCTAAGTCTACTGTTTATGACCCTGCCTTTCCTACCAGTCTGCCTTCCAGGAAATTTCAGATGCCTCTCTTTACTACCACCTCCTTTCCTAAGACATATCCAGCCTTCAAATGCTGCTTATAAGTGGCCATCAAAGAATCAGTGACATTGCTCCACAACTCACAGCTATTTGTTGAGATGTGTGTGTGCATGTGCACATGTATATGAGTGGTGAATGAGTGAATGAACTGAAAGAATCTAAGAGTGAATTAATTGGTAAGCAAACGAGTGAATTAGTGACTTAATGAGTCAGCAAGCGCATGAAGAAGAGTGTGTAAAATTGAGCAGACCACGCTCCTTGGTCCCACAACTAATCTAATAAGGGGTGGCATAAATTTTTAATCTTTATTAACATAAGCACGGGTTAAGAACAGCACAGGAAACATTACAGACCACCAGCTGGATGAGAAAGATACTGTATTCCTTCCCCATTTCTGCTTTAACAAATTTTTACAAATTTTGTGGCCTGAAAGAACACACTTGTCTTAAAAGTTCTGGGTGGTGGGCGGAGGGAAAGGGCAGGAGCCCAAAATGGGTATCATGGAGCCAAGATCAAGGTGTCTGCAGGGCTCTGCTCTCTGGAGCTCTAGGGTGGGATCTGCTTGCTGGCCTTGCCCAGCCTCTAGTCCTCACCTTGTTTCTTGGCTTGTGGTCTCTTTCTCAACCTTCAAAGCTGGCCGTACCACATCTTCAGATCTCTGACTCTGACTCTCTGCATCTGTCACTACATCTCCATCTCAGACTTCTACACTCCTGCCTTCCTCTTACAGGGACCCAGGTGATTACAGCAGGTCCACCCACGTAACCCAGGGTAATCCTCTCATCCCAAATCCTTAACATAATCACATCTGCAAAGTTCCTTTTGCCATGGAAGGTAACACAGTCATGGGTTTTGAGGTTTCAGATGTGGGTGTCCCTGTGGAGCCATTTTCTGCCTACTATGGATACTCCACTCAGAGGGCATGTGTAGGCAGATTCCCACCCCACAAGAAGAGGGGCAGGAGGGGGATGAAGGAAACATCAAAGCATTTATCAGATGCCCAAGCCAGGTACCTTTGCTCTTCTTCTTCTTGTTTGAGCACTGGGATTTATGATCATTATTACTGTTATTTTAATTTAAATTCAACATTTAACGTATAATGTATTACTGATTTCAGAGGTAGAAGTCAGGGATCCATCAGTCTTATATAATACCCTTGAGCACTGGGATTTTTGAAACATCCTCAGGTGGTTCCAGCATGCCCTGAAATTCGGGGAACACTGTGATGGAAGACATGCCAAGAGCACATGTTGCTACAGCTGAGGGTCAAATCTGCCCAGAGATTTCTGGAGGAGATGGATCAAGAGCAGGGTATCTCAACTGTGGGTACACATTACTGTCAGCGAGGGAAATTTCTGAAAGACTTTATTTTGAAATAAGAATAGAGTTGCAGGTTGCGGGGGGCGCGTGGGAAGCTCAGAGGGTTAAAGCCTCTGCCTTTGGCTCAGGTCATGAACCCAGGGTCCTGGGATCGAGGCCCACATCGGGCTTTCTGCTCGGCAGGGAGACTGCTTCCCCCCCTATCTCTGCCTGCCTCTCTGCCTACTTGTGATCTCTGTCTGACTTGTGATCTCCATCGGTGAAATAAATAAATAAAATCTTAAAAAAAAAAAAGCATTGCAGGTTGCAAAGACAGTACAAAAATTTCCTATAGACCCATCACCCAGCTTCCTCTAACATTAGCGTCTTATATAACCATGGTAGACGTATCCACAAGTTGACATTAGCTCAGTGGAAGACTTCATTCAGATGTCCCCAGTCTTTCCACTAATGTGTTTTCTCTTGGTCCACCATCCAGTCCATCAATTCCCAGAGCCCTGAGACATTAAGTCTACTTGATTTCTAATCTGGTTCTGTTTCTCAGGCTTTCCTTGCTTTCTCAGGCCCTTGACACTTTTGAAGGGTACTAGTCAAATGTTTTGTAGAATACCCCTTAATTTGGGTTTGTCTAATATTTTCTCAGGATTAGACCAGGGTTATGCAATTGGGGGAAGAATATCATTATTGGTTAGGGTGGTATCTGCCAGCTTTCTCCACTGGAAAGGTATAATTTGTCCTTTTCCACATGCTATTCATTAGAAGTGAGTCCCTACGTCCAGCCCATTTGGTAAAGGGGTACTGGGTCCATTGTTCCCATCACTGCAGTTAGTTCCTATCCACGGCTTTGTTACCATGTCACTGCTCTTTACTGATAAGGTAGTAACAAGCAATACCCAGAACATAAGTAGCAAAGCTAGAATTTGAATTCATGTCTGCCCAGGCTCCCAAAGCCATGTTCTTTCCACTTCATGTTACCAACGCTAAATCAAGGGGATCTGATTGGATTTGTGTTCAAGGTGAGAGCTCCCCCCTCAGCTTGCCTACGTAGTGTTTTTCAAATCAGTCCATGGACTGTAACCCATAGTGCGTCATGAGACCAATCTGTAGGTCTGTAGGCACTTCGAATAACAAAATAGACCATAACAGAATAGAATAGAAAATACTACTTCACACACATAGTAAGTATAATTTGTTATAATGTTTCTATAAACTCTGTGTTTAGAGAACTTTATCTTTAAAATAGGGATAAAAATAGTGGCCCTGCCACCACCCCCAACCCCCGCCCAAGCCCCCTGCCCAGGGGCACCTGGTGGTGCAGTTGGTTAAGTATCCAACTCTTGGTTTCAGCTTAGGGAGTTATTTCAGGGACGTGAGATCAAGGCCAGCATCAGACTCTATGCTCAGCAGAGTCTGCTTGAGACTCTCTCCTTCTGCCCCTCCCTTGCCCCATGCTGGCTCTCTCTCTAAAATAAATAAATAAATCTTAAAAAAAATAGCATCCCTAACACACACAGTTGTTATAAAGATTAAATGCTTTGATATAGGTAAAGTGCTTGGAATAGAGACAGGCACACACGACACATTACATCAATATTACGAAGTACAGACATGCACAAATGGGTCATGATGTAAAATGTAAATCTTATTGTAAGGCTGCAATGAACAAATTCGAAAACACTGAACTCACAGCTCTAGATTGGGATGGTAGCAGTTTACGATGTCCAGGCACCTGCCCGTTTTTGTGAAGTTACTGGGGGCACAGCCAGGCTTATCGATGTATGTATTGTCTGTGGCTACTTTGGAGCAACAATGGTAGAGTTGAGTACGTCCAATAAAAACCACAGGGCCCACAAAGCTGAAAATCTTTCTTATCTGGCTTTCCAGACCAGTGCCCCTGCCTAAAGGTCATCTTATAATATAAGGGATATTAGATGCCTCTGTGGAAGCCATGTGGCCTTGTTCTGTTATTACCCTGGCAGGCACGCTTACCCCTGCAGAACATTCTAGGCTGTGAGACCACTCGGTCCTTGAGCCTGAAGAAGCTCAATAGCCTTTGACCCTGGACCTATGCCCATACTTGCTTTATTTATCCACCTCCATTGCTGCTCATGGTGGAAAGCCAGAAACATGGCACATCTGTCACAGTCCCAGCAGGAACCAGATGGCCACTCAAATGAGCATAATTTGAGGAGTGTTTAATAAAGAGGCTATTTACAAAGGGAAGGGCAAGGTGTAGGAAAGCCACAAGGGACAGCAGAGTAAAAGCAGAGCTCTTACCACCTCTGGCAAGAGGAGACAAAGAAAGGGAGCAATTCCTAAACCTGGAAGGAGCCAGTCATTTAGAAAGGAAAACTTGATAGGAGCCAAGACCTTCAGTCCAGGGTCTGAGAGCCAGCTCCAGGTGACCTCTTGAGGGGGAAGCCAGGAGAATGAATGTCCTGGAATCACCTTTCTCTCCCCAATCTACTGTTGGGGTCCACAATGACCAAACTGAAATGGAAGCCACAGGGCATGAGATCCATTGATGTGGTCCATCTGGGTCAGCCTCCCAGGGCACAGAAGATAGTGAAGAAGGTTGAAGTCTCAGCTACCAGAGCACATAGCATCGACTTAGAAAGCTAGCCATACTGACCCTCCCTAAGGTTCTCCAGACATTTCCCCCACTTCATCCCTCCAAGGTGAGATTGTGGCCCAAGCATCACAGGGTGGCCATAGCTTTTACTTTCTACCACCTTGTCTTCCTAGACCTGCTAGGCTCTAGATGATTATCATAGTTAGTCCTTCTGGATCTTTTCATCATGAGAAGGGTAGAACATCATGAACGGAGGCACAAATGAACTGTGGGGTTTTTGTGAGACTGAGCAGAGTCAGATTCATGTCCATAGACATTGGCCAAATTCTTTCTCACAACCCGTCCTTCCATCTTGGAAAGGAGCTATGTCCTATTGACCTTGGCAGCCTAGCTCAAATCCAACAAATAGGTGAGCCAACACCTGGCCTTGGGAGAAAGAACCAGAGTGAAAAACAACTTAGCAAGCTGAGAAATGTTCTCAGAGTAATTTGTTACCCCTGCCAGACCTCTTGGTCCCATCACTAGCCCAAGCTTCCTCGGCTGGCATCTGAGATCTTGTAGGCATCTAAATGCAGCCACAAAACTACAACATGCCATCTGGAGGATTCTTCCCGGCTGGTCCAAAGCACCCATTTTACAGATATGAAATCAGAGGCTCATAGGAAGGAAGGAGCTAGCATCAGTAGCGCAGCTGCCTTGTGGCTCAAATTCAAGACTGGGGACCCTCATTAGTTTCCATCTTTCTTTTACAGAAGATGGAAGTTGCAGTCAGTCTCAGAGGCTTGGGAATGGATTGGGAGCCCTGGAAATGTGGTCTAGTCTTAGGCAAGTTTCCCTGTCAGGCTTAGTCGCTGAAGATACACACCAGAGTCATTGGCCCCCGAGGCACCACTTCTAAGGACTGAGAAAGAAACACAAGCTTGAGTCAAGCAAATCAGTCCAAATTCAGACTCCCACCTGTTAGGCTATTTTACCATAACTTTTCTGCTAATGAGGCTCCATTTTGTAGTCCTATAAATTTGGCACTATCATCAACCACTGAGTTATATGAACCCTGGTCCCATACAAGCAATGCTCTCAAAGTGTCCAAAGGTCACAAGATGACCCTTTTATTGTCTTTTCTTTTTCCTTCCATTGGAAGACTAGTGGAATACGGGCAATGGCTTTCACACAAAGTCAGAAGCTGACAAGTGTGAGTGTAGCCATTAGAGCTCTGTACTCTAAGCCCGAGAGCCAATGACCCCAGAGATGAGAGCAGGGAGGCCTCTGGACGGCCAAGGATTTGACCCCATTTTCACAGCCTCAAGTGTATTGAGTAAAACCCCTCAAGGTCTTCCTCCCTCTGCCCACCCCATCCCAGTTTCTTCAGAGAAATGAAGAGTTCAGATGTATATAGCCCAAGTGCTCAGGTTTTAAATTAGACAACTTTGTCCTGACAGGAACCGAGTCATGGCTGTCATACCTCATTATTTTTAGAGTTACTACTAAACTCTTTGAACGGCATGAGCTGCCACCATTCAAGGCAAACAGAAAGACTTCACATTTTATCATGACAGCCCTGGAGCCATCCACCTCCTCACGTTCATTATATCCATCCTGACTTTGGGAGGGATCATGCAACGTCTTGACAATCTTATGGTGAGGAAGGCAGACCCCATGGCTCATTACTATACTATATCCGAGGGACTGAAATCTCCCATAGTAGAGCAAAGCCCATGGCCTCCAGGACATTAAGGAGAAATATTCCAGGGGAAGTCGCTGCTTCCAAACCACCCCTGGGTGAACCACCATCTCACATGAGAAGCAGAAAAAAATGGACCCTCCAGTAGCCAACCAATAAGAGGAGCTGTAAGTTAATGCCACAGGCTGGTGAATGATGTCACAGTCCCCTACTCTGATGCAATAATGCCACCACCACTGAAAAGGCTGAGCTGTGACCATAGCTCTTGCAGAGGGAAAATTTCACAAGCAGGGCACCTTCTAGATTGCTCCTGGAGTGTGGAGACAGAAGTCTCTGCTGTCCAAGTTACTGAATCCAGAAAAAAAAAAAATGACTTTATGAACATGGGAAAAGAAATCCAGATAAGGCCCAAGGCAAATGTTTCTTCTTACATCCACTTTTTGCTGAATTACAGGAACAAGTTCAAGGAGCAGCAGCCAAATACCTACCTTGGCTTTAAAGAGTTCTCTAGAAAGTGTTCGGAAAAATGGAGGTCCATCTCAAAGCACGAAAAGGCCAAATATGAAGCTCTGGCCAAGCTCGACAAAGCCCGGTATCAGGAAGAGATGATGAATTATGTTGGCAAGAAGAAGAAGCGGAGAAAACGGGACCCCCAAGCACCCAGACGCCCCCCATCATCCTTCTTGCTCTTCTGCCAAGACCACTTTGCCCGGCTGAAGAGGGAGAATCCGAGCTGGTCAGTAGTGCAGGTGGCAAGGGCCTCAGGAAAGATGTGGTCTGCGAAAACAGATGCTGAAAAGCAGCCATATGAGCAAAGAGCAGCTCTCCTGAGAGCCAAATACCAAGAGGAATTGGAAATCTACCGCAAACAATGTAATGCCAGGAAGGGCCTCCAAGGGTCAGCTAAGAACCAGCGCAGAAGGAAAACTGACTCGGACAAAGCTGATGGATCCAATTAGAAATAAATGCCATTCAACTATTGCCCATCGCTGGTCTCCTGTGTGACATTAGTGTGGCCACTGTTGCTGCTGCCTTGAGGAAGTGAGTGGGGTGGCGGTTGAGATTGGGACTTGGAAGCTAATCCTGGGGAGGGCTGGCTTTGAGAGAAGGGCAAAGAGGTCCAAGGCAATGTGTGAGGTCAGTAGGTACGGAGCTTGGCTTGGGCAGGTAGAATGGGAGTTTTTAGTGGAAGTCACAGAGGTAGGGCATCTTGGCTGCAAGTGGTTATCGAGGACAGAGGACTGACCCTCCTCTGGGTCGGGTGCATGGATGCCAGTCCTGCCATCATCCTTACCAGCAGGGCCAGAAGGCCTAGAGTTCAGGTCAGACTCCTAATTGAGGCCCCAGCAGAGGTTGGGAAACTGGAGTTGAGGTGGGCTTTGGAGTACCTGGTTCCTCCAGTAATTACAGAACTGCTCCTCCAGCTGAGCCTTAGGTATCATCAGTAGGCCAGGAGGAGACCTCAGGGTTGGTTCCTGCTCTGGTGGGGATGAAAACACAGGGCTGATTTTACAAATGTGGGGATCTGACTCCGCCCAAGTCCCTAAACTAGAGAAAACCCTGGTTTTGGTGGGCACCCACCCAGTTGTCTGTGGTTAGAAGCACAGCACTCATGGAGTGGACATTTACTGCCTTTATGACCACCCAGCATCCATTCCTTCTCCTCTTGTTCACAGCACCCTCCTCTGAAGTCCCCTGGTCACGCTGATTGGTTCAGTTACAGGCATGTGACCCAGGGTGTTCAGTCAGAGGGGACCACAGGGACTTGTGCCAGGAGTCCTAGGGAAGAGCCCTGTCCTGAGGCTACTGTAAGCCATCTGCCTTTTTCTTGGGCCAAAATGTTAGTCCCTTGGCAACAGAGTGTAATCTTGGACTTTTCATTGAAGATGAGCCCAAATGTTTTTTTTTTTTCCTTTCTTTTTTCTTTTTTTGTCTAAGATATTTTGAATTAGGATTTTGCCATTTAAAATGAGACTAAAGTGGTCATTTGGCACAATAGGACTGTTCTGTGTCTGTGCTCTATTTTTCAGGCGACATATCATGAGCAATGCTTCATCTCAATCAATATAAGTTGGTATGAAATATTGTGAAATGGCTATTGACTTCTCGACACCAAAAAGACTGGGCCAAAAGACAAAATTGCTTTTTTGTCATTACGTTATGCATGCAACAGACTTCCTTAATTCCACCTCCACTCCTGTTCCAGGATGGACTTAGACTTTGTCCTCTACCACTTTTTGAACATTTACTCTCAAAACAAAAGTAAAAATACATACTTTGAAAAATCTTACAGAACTAGAGAGCCTTTAGGGAATAGAAGGTAATATAGTGGAGTGATTTAGAAGTTCAAGGTCTGGAGTCAGGCCATTTATGGAAGACTCACATATGCCAGATCCTGTGTTGGTTACTGCATAGTCTACTATGTGGTACTGCATAGTCTGTTGCATAGACTACTGTCAGGTTCCTGCCCTGAAAGAACTTTCTTTCTGGTAAGAAGGATGTGAGCATAAACTACAGCACTAAAAGGCATGATGAAAATGAAGGCAACTCAGAGTGTAGGGGGCCCTACCAAGGAGACCTTTGAAGTCTTCAGGGATGAAGCAGCTTTATCCTACTTGGCAAACTTGTACTGCTGCTGGCAAGATTCCTGTTTCCCATTCCCCATTCCCTACAGCTGTTGTTTCAACTTGGCTCTGCTTTACCTCCATCCCAACCCCCACTCTCTCAGGAGATGCCCTCATTTTCTGTCTCATTGAGAAAACAAAGATCATCAAACATAAGCGTTCTCAGTGTTCTTGTTTCTCAACATGTCATCCACACCCATCCCTTCCTCCTGATCTCAAGTCTTAAAGGGAGCTAGAATACACTTGTTACCCCCCTTCCCCTGCCTCCCTCAGGCCCTTACTCCTCACTCTAAAGATGCAAATCCTTTAGTCCTCTAAGCTTGTGCAGGTTGGCTTGGTGCTATGATACAGATGGTTCTGATCTTAACATTTGCAGGACCTTGGTCGAGTTCTTTCCTCTGTGTTGTCCCCTGTGCAATGGGGATGATGCTCACCTTACAGGTTGTTTTAGTAAATAAATGATATAATACATGCAAAAGCATTTGGCATAGTCCTTGACACCTAATATGTACTGCGGCGGGCATCCTCTAGGATGGCTGTCTCATAATACCCCCTGCCGGTGTCCATACCCATGTATGTACGATCTTTTCTTAAATATGGGCAGGACCTGTGACTTGCTCTTAACCAACTGAATGGAGAAAAAAGAGACGAGCTGTGACCTCTGTAATTATGTAATGATGTATAAAACTTCATCTTGCTACTTGATTTGCTCTAGAGACTTTGCTAGCATAATGAAGAGGCCAAGCTGGGGAAACTCACATGGCAAGGAACTGTGGTAAGTCTCTAGGAGCTGAGGGTGGCCTCAGACCAATAGTCAGCAAAAAATTAAAGCTCACAGTCCAGTCCTACAACCACAAGGAACTGAGTGTTTCAGCAATCACATAAGCTGGGAAGTGGGTCCTTCCCCAGTTGAGCGTTCAGATGAGAACACAGTCCTGGTTGACATCTTGACTGCAGCCTTGTGAGGTCTCACAGCTAAACCAAGCTATTACCAGATTCCTGACCCACAGAAACTGAGAGACAATGAATGTGTGTTGTTTTAAGCCGTTAAGTGTATAGTAATTTGTCTCATGGCAACAGATAACCAATAGAGTGCTCAATAAAAGCCAGCTTCCTTATAATTTTAGAAGAGACTGTCTTTAGCCTTATTTCTCCCTCTAGCTTCTACTTTATGTGTTTAATTTCCTTTTCTTGGTACCCTCTTGAAGGTGGAGGAGACCCCCCCTCCCCATGGTGGATTAGAGCCTGACTTCTACTCCTCTGTATTGGTTCTTGTTGAGTTGTCTTGCTTCCAGCCTGACCTGTGGTCTCTTGGTGGGCAGCAGCTGTGTGTTATACCATATTCCACTCTGGGAAGAGGGCCATGATATAGAGAGGCCCAGCCCTCCTGCTGCCCCTTTCTGGTTTCTTGTGTGATTAATTATGTGAATGTGGGTGGCCAAGTCAGAGTTTTGACAACAGTCTGCATCACCCCTGCTGAAGACGAACTCCATTAACATTCCTTTATGAAAAAGTCGACAGGAGGGTGTGAATCTGCAGGCTTCTAATGACTGTAATGTAATAACAGTGAGGCAGAGGGAGGGGAAGAGGAGGAAGAGAAGGGGGAGCCAGGACTAAGACAGTGGGATAGAGAAGAAACAGGCAAGGAGCCTGGTATGGTGCCAGTACTCCAGACCCATTCAGCTGGGCTCTGTGCCCCTGTCCTCGGGAAGAGGAAGGCAGAGTCTTTGGGTCTATCACTGTCTCAATGAATGAATCACTGCACTCTGATCCTTCTCTCCTAAAGCTTTTCCTATGTTCACTTATTCATTCATTTATTCATTTATTCAACAAATATTTATGTAAATCTTATGCCTGTAATATACCAAGAACTGTTCTGGTGCTAGGAATACAGCAAGGTCCCTGATCTCTTACATTCCAGCGAGTGGCAGACAGATAACAAGTCAACAAATAAATATACCAGATCATTTTTTGATAGTGTCAAGTGCTCCAAAGACAATAAACAAGGGTAATGAGATAAACAATGACAAGTGAGGTTGAGGGCACTTTAAATCAGTGGTCAAAGATGACATTTGGGTTCAGATTTAAAGGACAAGGAACTAGGCATGCCAAGGTCTGAAGAGAGAGTTCTTTAAGCTGCAGGACAGCTAGTGCAAAGGTCCTGAGGCAGAAGTGAGCTTGGCATATTAGAGGGAGAGTAGGGAGGCCTGACTGACATGGTGTGAGATGCAGCTGGAGTGAGGCAGGTATTAGAAAAGAGTTTATTTGAAATCTAAGTGCAATGGGGAGCCACTGAGTTTTCTGCAGGAAGAGCCACATGCTTCCACTTTGACTTCTGGTTATTGGTCATTCTAGCATTTTCAGAAACTATCAGTACCAAAAGGGGATGCTAGCCCCTCCAAGGTTTGCAAGATCAAGAGATAAGGCTAACAAATATCAAACCCATGACATTTTTCTTTTTTGGATGGGAAATAATCAGGAGTCTCTACTTGGTACTTGGAGAAGCTGTAAGCTGAAAATCAAATGTGGAAAGGATGAAACTTCTAGCCCTGTGATTAATTTTCCCAGGGATGGGGAAAAGGGTGGGCATGGGTGGCAGAACATTCCATAAAGACTCTTCTTCCCAGGTTTCATATTTGCATATGAACAGCTTCCGCTGGACCAGTGGCTCTCAACCTTGAGCCTACATTAGAATTACCTCAGAGCTTGTTAGCACACAGATTGCTAGGCCCCACTCCTAGAATTTGATTCAATTTTTCTGGGAGTTAGACCTAGAATTTGCATTTCTAAAAGTTCCCAGGTGACATTGATGCTACCAGTCCAAGGCCCACAGGGGAATTCTTCTCCCTCTTGTAACCCAGACATTCACTTGGAAGAGTAATAAGAAGTGAGACTTATCTGCCTAATGAGTTTGAGAAGAGGAGCTCACCATTCCCTTCTTTCTCCACCCCCCACCACCTTAGCTGCAGAATGTGTTCAGGTCTGCACTTCAATTAGTTCATTGGTAATAGAGGTGACAGGCTGATCCTCATCTGTCTTTCTCCTGCACCTGCCACTGATTCCAAACCTGACAGGAATAAGCATACTTATTTATTGGGTTTGCCTCAAATCCCAACAGAGAAGTTGATCCCAGTTGCAAAACCAACTGATTACCATCTGGAACCCACAACTGTGTTGGGATCTTTTTTAAAAAATATTATTTATGTGTTTATTTGAAAGAGACAGAGCAAGAGCAGGAGGTTTGGGGGCAGAGGGACAGGGAGAAGCAGACCCCCTGCTGGGAGGGAAGCCCCATGCAGGGCTCAGTTCTGGGACTCTGGGATCATGGCCTAAGCCAAAGGCAGACACTTAACCAACTGAGCCACCCAGGCACCTGCTGTGTTGGGATCTTATAATTGATTTTACCTTCCACGAAATCATCAATTGTTTGAGGATCAAAAGATCCAATTTCTGGGCTGTTAAGCTCAAGGATTTCGTCCATGGGCAGGGCATGGTTTTTGGGTGAAATCACCAGGGCAATGACACTCTCCTGTCCTCTAATCACACTCCCCAAAATTATACTTGTCTATAGGTATGCTGGAGAATAAATGATGTGTGTACCATTGTAAGTGATGTCCAGTGTGTGGGAAGTATCTTGTGAATGAGGGTTCCTGCCCTAGACTCTAAAGGATGGTTTAAAGAAGGTGAGAACAACATATAAAAGGGCAGTTGAAGCAGGAGGAAACCTAGCCAGGAACCCAAAGGGGGACGTGTGATGTTCCAGGCTGGCTGGCCTTGATCTCTGGGTTGGTGGGATGCCATGAACATTCTCATGTGGCCATCCCCTTGTAAGTTTCTGTGCACTAGCTCTCACTACCCATTGCTCCCTTTCCAATCCTTTTGTCTGCTCTGGCTGCCTGATAGATGTTGTAAGACTTCCCCTTCAACAGTAAAACATTTCAGTGGTTGCCCATCGCCTGTGGGAGTCTGACGCAGCATAATCAAACCTTGCTGCCTCTGCACTGTCGCCAACACTCAGCTTCTTGAGTAGCTCCCAGAGATCCTCACCTCCTGGTATTCACACCCTTGTCTGATTCCTCCCTTTAAGTGTGGGCTGGACCTAGTGACTGACTTCTGATGAACTGAATAGGGCAAAAGTGATAAGACATCATTTCTCTGCTAGTGACTAAGCTACAAAACACAATCTCTATTGCTTGCTCAAAGCAAATGGATATGTTGAAAGTTGTCCTGTGGAGAGGCTCGTGTGGCAAGGAACTGAGGCTGGCTTGCCTGCTGGGAGGGAATCCCACAACCATGAAGTAGCTGAGAGGTGGACCACTCCCGGGCTCCCATGCACACCTTTCCTGCAGCTTTGTGACAGACCCAGATCAGCCACACCTGATTCCTGACTCACAGAGACCAGGCTGATAGATGTTGTTTTGTGGAATTTGTTATAAACTGAAAGAGAGAACAACACAAATTGTAGTATCAAAAGAGGCATAGTATCATGAAAAACATCTCAAATGTAAGGTGGCTTTGGAACCAGAGCATGGGTGGAGGTAGGGAATATTTTGTGAAGCTTGTTAGAAAAATCTGGACTTTGAGGGTGCTGCCGGTGAAGGCTGAAAAGGCAATGAGGACACGATTTTGGAAACTGGAGAGAGGGGATCCTTGTGAAGTAGTGGCAGAAAGCTTAGCAACACTGTTGTCTGCAGTTATGTGGAAAGCAAAACATATACCCACTCAGCAATCCAGCTAAGGAGATGTCCAAGCAAAGTGTCAAAGGCATGGCCAGTTTCTTCTTGCCACTTCGGTGAGAAGGAAGATAAACTGAGGGAAAGATTGTTAAAAAGGAGCAAGGGCTTGACAGTTTTGAAAACTCTCAGACCCTCAAGACAGCAAAGGATGCTAAAATCAAACAGCTTTCCAGCACTGTCAGAGAAAGGTGGTCTGGAGATAAGTGAAGGTGTGACTGTCCAGCTGTTGGGTGAAATGTCAGGAATATCAAAAGAGCATAGTGTTGACCCAACAATTACATTACTAGGTATTTACCCAAAGGATACAAATGTTGTGATGCGAAGGGGCACCTGTACCCCAGTATTCATAGCAGCAATGTCTACAATAGCCAAGCTATGGAAAGAGCCTAGATGTCCACTGACAGATGAATGGACAAAGAAGATGTGGTATATATATACAGTGAAATATTATACAACCATCAATGAATTGAAATCTTACCATTTGCAACGATGTGGGCACAACTAGAGGGTATTATACTAAGTGAAGTAAGTCAATCAGAGAAAGACAATGATCTTACCATTTCACTCATATGTGGCATATAAGAAATAGGACAGAAGATCATAGGGGAAGGGAGGGAAAATTGAATGGGAAGAAATCAGAGACAGAGACAAACCATGAGAGACTCTTAACTCTAGGAAACAAACTGAGGGTTGCTGGAGGGAAGATGGGTGGGGGGATGGGGTAATTGGGTGACAGGCATTAAGGAGGGCACTTAGTTTAATGAGCACTGGGTGTTATATGCAACTGATGAATTATTAAACCCTACATCTGAAACTAATGATGTACTATATGCTAACTAATTGAATTTAAATAAAAAAAAAAAGAGCATAATGTCATTCAGACATAGAAGGCCCTTTAAAGAGATTAGGGTAGGTCTCACAGGTCCTCTAGATCAAAAAGCAGGGCCTCTGGGAAGCATCAGAGCATCATTCCTTGGTTGTTCTGGCAGAACCTCAAGACAGGGACAGCATGAAAAAAAGAGGTCAGTGGACTCCCCAAATTCTCAACATATGCTTTCTTCCATGAGAAAGACAAAAATGACTCAGAGGAAGGAAACAGGAGCTCAGAGTGTGGATTTGCAACTCATGGGGAATGATTCCGAGATTTTGAAAGTAATCAAGAAAGTTCTAATATTTTCCTGGATGGATTTCAGAATTGTTATGGACCAGAGGACTCCTTTTGCCTCACATTCCCCTCCCCCATTTTTGAGTAAGAATGTCTTTAAGCATGACCCTATGCCTGTTGAATCACTGTGTGTTGGGTACGTGGTGGCAGGCAATGCTTCTCTCTCTGGTTTTATAGAACTAGAACTACAGATCCAGAGTAGCAGTCTTCTAGAACCTGCCTTTGAGGAATGACACCCAGAAACCTCGTCCATACCTGAACATGATTTAGGTGATGATGTTCTGGACTCTGAGCTGATGCTATCGTGGGATGAGACTCTGTGGGACCTGAGGAAGGGACAACTGCATTTTGCATGTGGAAGGAGGAGGAGTTGGGGACCAGAATGCAGCCAGTAATAAGGCAGCTTCAGAAATGACCCCATGATCTTCATCTCCAGGCATTTGTGCCCTTGGTCAATCTCCTCCCCTTTGTGTGGGCTGGACCCAGTGACTTGTTTCTAACAAGTAGGATACAGCTAAAGTGGTAGGCTATCACTTTTGAGATGAGGTTATAAAGGACCAGGCCTCCTGGTCTCATCCTCTCCTTCTTAGACTTGCTCTGATGAAGTAAGCAGCCATGTTGAAAGTCACCCAATGGAAAGGCACTAAGGTGGTCTCCCTGATCAACAGCACTGGGGCACCCAATCCTTCAATCACGTGAACAAGCTTAGAAGCGACCTTCTTCCCCAAATAAGCTTTGAGAGGACTGCACCCCTGGCAGATACCTTCACTGCAGCTTTGTGAGAAACCCTAAGCTAGAGGACACAGCTAAGCCCCACCCAGATTCCTAATACACAGAACATGTGAGACAATAAACACTGCTTAAGACCTTAAGTTCTGGGGCAATTTGTTATGTACCAAAAGGTGTTTAATATTCCCACCCGGAGGCCCTGCTACATGATACCCTCACCTTCTCCTCAGGGCCTTTTCACATGCTACACTTGGCTGGGATCCTCCTCCTTACTGTTTAGGTCTGGTAAACTTCCAGCATCAGAGGAAAGTCAGGTCAGGTGTCCCTTCCTCCAGGAAGCCCTCTTTGACTCTCCCACCCTCCTCTGTACTCCCACAGCATATCACCATCCCACTGCAGATCACATTGTATTACCTGTTTGTCTCCCGGACTTGTGGAGAAGGGCAATGACCTTGCCTTATTCATCCCAGTACCCTTAAAAATATAACACAATGCCTGAAATGCATTCAAATAATAATAGTAAACATTTATTGCATTCCTATGCCATGCTGCTACTGTTTGAGGCGATTCGGATGTAATTATTTTATTTGATAATAAACCCAATGAGGCAAGAACTTTAAACATCCCTGTTTTGCAGGCGGGGGACTGAGAATCCCTGCTAGGTGCTCAGTGCATGCTGGCTGGAATCACGACAGCCACGTTGCTCCTCTTGTCCTGTGGCTGGCAGTGGTCGGTCCCCTCCTTGCAGGAGCTCTGCAAACAGCAGTGTTGGCCCAGAAGGCCTCCTGAGCACCAAGACACATACTCTGTGCTCGACTGGTTACATCATTTTGTATTTTCAGAGAAATACCTGGATCTATCTCTTGGCACCTCCAAGAAAGGGCTTGGCTGGCATCCAGAGGATTTATTGGGCACTAGAAACCACACCTCCAGCTCTCTGCTCACAGCTGTGCCTCTGGCCCAAAGGCAGAATAAGAATTTTCCTACCCCTCACACCCTGTCATTATAAACCACGTAAATTCCTCGATACTCATGTTGAAATGAACAGATGTGGCTCTGTATTTTTAATGCATTATCTGCAATTAGCAGCAGTGGGCATGGAAGAGCTCTGCCAGCCCTGGGGCTGCCCCTTGCAGATGCAGCTGTGAGTACATTTGTGCAGAGGACTCTGGCCAGACTCCTTTGGCGAGCGGGAGAGGGAACTTCCATCTGCACAGTGTCTCCTCTGCCAGGCAATGGAAAGAGGACCGCTGAAGCCCGATCGTCATTCCACTGCCCGCCTGGCCTCCCCTCCACCCACCTTGCTGTTGAAACACTCTGAGAGGCTGTCTTCCAAGAGGGGCCCCAGCAGGCAGATGGCAGTCCCAAAAGTCATGGGTGGTAAAAGTATTCACAGGCTTGTGGTCTGTCCAAAGAGGGACATTTTTGGCAATAAATACAATGCTACTAACTAGCCTGGTACTTTCTAGGTACCAGGCCCTGTTTCTAAATGCTCTTCAGGAATCATCATATTTAATTCCAGAAGCAGTGTGATGACCCACCCCACCTAAAAAACCACAGCCAAAGACCACCAGGAATCCACCTGTATTGAGCAAACTTGGCGTTATTGGCTTGTGGCAATGAAAGAGAATGTGCACCACTGGGAACCATGGCGGGGGGGTGGGGGTGGGGGGTCTCAGTATGAGGGTGTTGGAAAGAACCTACTGAGGATTTGGGCTTTTGTTAGGTGATCTGGGGAGGGCTCAAGAAAGTGGAGCTTTGCTCTGGATTAGGTGTTGTCAAGACGTAGGTGTATTTCTATGACTGGGGACTTCGTAAATGTTCTCTAGAAGGCAGGAGGAATGAAGCAAGACTAAAGTTGCAATTGCTAAAGCACCAGTTGTCACATACGTTATCCAAGATGCAAAGGGAGGGGAGCATTTGGTCATTTTTGTGTTTTGGTAATGTTCTTGCTTGTGTTGGAGTTCAGATGTGATTATGAAGTAGTCTTGTTTTTATCTTAATCCATCATGGTCATGAAGCGGCCTGTGTGATGCTGACATTTATGTTCAATGGACAACACCATGGTCTGGTGTGAGTGCCAGGCCAGTTCCCAGCAAAGGGGTAGCCTGATGATGCCAAGCCACTTTCCGGCCCTTAGGGGCTATTGCTCTCCTCCTCAGCAGGCACCGTGATTGTGCCAACTTAGAGAAATAGAGAAACTGAGGCTCAGAGAGTTGTCATAGCCAGGAAGTGGTGCTGTGATTCCAAGGTCACTGAAACTAACTTGGGTGGGTGCCAAGGGACTCAGCAGAGGAAACTTGGTGGGGGGAGTGGGATGGTTATGGGAAGCAAGGCAGACCATGAAGGAGACTGGCCACAACAGAGAATAGAAAGAACATAGGGCTTAGAGTCAGAGATCTCCACTTTAGAAATTTATCCCTGCTCCTTACTAGCTAGGTGGTCCTAAGCAATTTATTGAACATCAGAGATTCCATTTCTTCTGCCTGTTGGGAATATAAAAATATGTTTTCCAGGGCTATTGGGAGTCTAAAATGAAAAGACACGGATTAGAGTACCTAGGCAACCCCTGGGAACAAGAGAGACCATTATGTGCTTTCCCTGTATGCCAGACACTGTTTTAAGTACCTCACATGTTTGACTCCTTTGATACAGCAACCCCATGAGGCAGATTCTATCCTAATCTATAGTTTGCAGGTGGGAAGATGGAATACAGAGAGGTTAAGCAATAGATCCAAGGTCACACAGCAATCAAGTAGCAGAACTCAGGCATTCTGGATCTAACATCCTCATTCTGCCTCCTCTCATGATAATTGTTGGATCACTGCTCCTTCCTTTCCCTGGCTGCAAGGGTTTCAAGACTCTAGTCAAATTTTGATGGCAATTTAATTCTCTGGAACTCCCCAGGTCCCAGACTTCTGCTTGTGGATGGATCAGAGCTGCTTGCTTGGCTCTGGTTCTGAGCACACTCATTTCCTTTTAGAAGGTCAAAACAATCTTGGCATTACAGATGCTATAGATTCAGGTCACGGTGGTCGATAGATCAAATAAAACATAGCATTGCCTTTTGGCATTTCCGTTCCTTTTAGTAAATCCCAAAGTTGGGGAAAAACACTGGGAAATGAATAAAAACTAAAGGGGTTTGGGGAATGGCCCAATGCTGCAGCAGAAACCCTCTTGTGGCAAGACTGATAAGTGGGCAGAAGGCAAATGGCTGCCTGAGAGGAAATGGGCCAGATGTGGCGGACTCCCTGGGTCCCAGAACAGTAGAAAGCTGAACAGAACAGCACCATGGTCTGAGGGTGACTCCACACTGCCTGGTTCTAACCTGTTGAGAGGATTTATAGGCTGTGTCTCCAGTTCTGGGAGCCTGGGAGGCAGGGACTCCTGACTCTAGTGACCAAGTTCCTTCAGGCCACTTGCCATCCCCCACCCCTTCCCCTGGCTGTGTTCTGCCACCACAATGGGGCAATGGAATCCTGGACCCCCACCAACATCCTCTCTGCTCTCTCCTGCCACCCCCGATAATGGTCATCAATCTTTTTGAGGCTCATCTGTTCTTAATTATATCTCTAAATCCCAAAGCATCACAACCCTGAGCACTTGGGAAATTTAGCTTAGAGGACTCGTAATCATTAGAGTAATCCCCGGTATTTACAGAGCCTCATTCTCCAGAATGTGAAAGCCAGCCAGATAATATAATAGTGATGGGGACACCCTGAAATGGCTTTCAAGTTCTCTTCATGGAGTGTTGGGCCCTCTGTTTTATTTTGTTTAGTTCAAGGAGGTAGATGAAAGAAATTTTCTTCATTTCTTTTTGAGAACAACCCAAGAGAAGAGGGAAAGGTTAGGCTAATGTGGAAGCCATGTCATGGTTTTAGTGCTTATCCCATGCCCTCTTCTAATGGCTGCCCTGCTCCTCACCCACCCACTGCCGCCACCACTGGAGGGGTGGGCTCCAGCAACCATTTTTGTCCCCGTTGAGTGTGCCTCTTCTTAGTGTCAACTGACTGAATGAGGAGTTAACACTCCATCAGCCAGCTGGACAAATCAGATTCTTTCTCTTGATAGCTTGAATCAAGAGATGCAGAAAACTAGAAGTCAGTCTGACCTAACATCTGGAGGGACCATTTGGGACTGTGTGTACTGATACACAAGGAGGAAGAGGGGAAGGGACCACATAGTTCTAGAGAGAGCCGTTCTTCAGCACTCTTTGTCCTGTGCATTTGTTCAATAAAACCTCTGAATTCCTGAGCCAGGAGCCATTGCATGGGGCCGTTACTGCAGAGAGGTGAGGCACTGGAAGTAACCTAAAACTCTTGCTTTGCTTTCGCTGTCACCACATGCCTTCCCTTAGCTTGAGAGGAAGATGAGTCCTGGCACCATGGGCTCCATGTACATGTCACTTGATGGGAACACCTACACTTCCCATCTCATGGGGACAGAATAGATAGCACCACAGGTGAGTGGGAGACCAGCAAGCAGTCCTTTCCGGAGACCCCCTACTGACCTTGATCGGAAGCCAACACGGGCCTCTCTGGAGTTGCTGAGGTGTGGGGCAAGGCTGCCCCTGACCTCCCAGCTTGAAGAAGGGCTGAGAAAAGTCCCTACAAAGGAGTCGCTGTTATGACACAGCACAGCCCTCCAGTACACCTCATTGATCTGATAGCAGCAGCAGGAGCAGAAGGCAGCAGACACAGAGGCCCTGGGAGCACAATTCAATGAACAGCACACATTGATCCGTTTACCTGCCTGATGGCTGATGACTCTCTGTGTTTAAAAGACACCTATGGAAAGTCAGAGCTGGAAGAGCACCTTAGGGAGGCCCCACGACAGCCCAGGATTGTCACAAATGGGACAAGTAAGACTCAAAGACACTACTGAGATGTGACCTTTTCGGTTTCAATCAGAGGAGTCCAAAGCTCCCATTGTTTACTGAACAGCTTTGGGGGAGGGAAGGATAAGGGGGGATGTTGTGCTTTGTAGCCTGATGTGTCCCACAGGGAGGAAAGCAAAGAGAATATATATTTATGTGGAGCCTGTAGGTCTGGATCATAAGTTCTTAGAATAAAAGGAAAAGAACATTCTTACCATGGAGGTAGCAATGTGGTGTCACTAATTCAGAAGCCGCATCTCCCTGCTCCACAGGACACAGACCAGAACAATTGTAGATTTCTCTTAGCTGGAGGTTCCAAATGGAATGTGTGAGACAGTGGCTTCTGTGATGCCAGCCCTTGCCCAGCCTTTGCTTTGCCACATATTTGAGCTTAACTTGCCCTGTCTGGGTGCCAGTGAGTCTCCAGGAGGCAATTCATCACAAGCACCTTTCTCTCCAGGAGGCAATTCATCACAAGCACATTTCCAGATGGATTCTGGAAATAGTCTATTGCCCACCCCCCAAAATTCAACATGCCCTTTGGGATTTAACCTCTGCAGGCTTTGTAGTTAACCTCCATATCTAAATGTGGCCCATCGGCCTGACTGCTCTGCTCTGGTCTCTGGTCCCTATTCTTGCTCCCTTGTGGGCTGAGAGACTGGTAAGACTCTTTTTGGGCTTTGGCCAGGAGAGTAGAGCCAAAACCCTAATCTCCTGTGGGTTGAGATTTATCCTTCTCATCTTTGTCAACCTGCAAGTATCCCTAATGTAAAATTTACAAAGGCACCTAGCTTGTGTGCCCACCCCAGTTCCTGAGAATTTGCCTTTCCCAAAGTGCCAGCCCAGATGAGGGTGGAGTTGGCTTTATTTCTTTCGTTGTTGACAGGGACAATCAGTCTGTTTTCAAGTCCTGCTCTAGCCAGAACCACCATAATTATGAGCATTGACTTTAGAGTAAAAAGTGACGGCTATGTGTAGAAGAATGAAACTCGACCATTCTCTTATACCATACACAGAGATAAACTCAAAATGGATAAAAGACCTCAATGTGAGGCAGGAATCCATCAGAATCCTAGAGGAGAACATAGGCAGTAACCTCTTCGACATCGGCCACAGCAACTTCTTTCAAGATATGTCTCCAAAGGCAAAGGAAACAAAAGCAAAAATGAACTTCTGGGACTTCATCAAGATCAAAAACTTCTACACAGCAAAGGAAACAGTCAAGAAAACAAAGAGGCAACCCACAGAATGGGAGAAGATTCTCAAAAATGACAGTACAGATGAAGGGCTGATATCCAAGATCTATAAAGAACTCCTCAAACTCAACACACACAAAACAGATAATCATGTCAAAAAATGGGCAGAAGACATGAACAGACACTTCTCCAAAGAAGACATACAAATGGCTAACAGACACATGAAAAAATGTTCATCACCACTAGCCATCAGGCAGATTCAATTATCATATGGCTTCCCTTACTTGTGGAGCATAAGGAATAATATAGAGGACATGGAGATACAGAGGAGAAGTGAGTTGGGGGAGACAAACCATAAGAGACTGTGGACTCTGAGAAGCATTTAAGGTTTTGGAGGGAAGGGGGGTGGCAGTTTGTGTGAGACTGGTGGTGGGTATTATGGAGGGCACGTATTGCATGGAGCACTGGGTGTGGTGCATAAACAACGAATTCTGGAACACTGAAAAGAAATTTTAAAAAATAAATAAAATTGAAAAAAGAAGTGCTGGCTCTGAATTCTGTCCACACTACTGACCAACCATATGAACTTGGGTGAGATAATGAACCCCATTCTTTTGAGCCTCACTTTCCTAACCTGTGTAAAGGAGTCATTAAAACCTATCCTATGTGGCTGGTGCAGAGTAAAGGATGGCATAAAAGGTAATGGGTATGAAGAACTTAGCATAATGAACCACATATGATCCTAACATGTAATGTTTACTGAGAGCTTACATGTTAAATTTTGTGCAGAGTGCTTTTTAAGTGTCACCTTAATTAATTTTCACAGTAATCTCGTGAGATCCTATTATCATGAATTTTTAAAGGAGAAATCCAAGGCTTGGAAAGTTTAAGTAAGTTGCCCAACAGCTGGTCAACAGCTGGTCAGTGGTTGAGTAAACACTGACTGTGATCTTGTAGAGATCAAAGATAATGATTTATCTCATTTAATATCCTAGTACAATGCTGAGTGTATAGTAGTCACTCAAAAAATTGTGTTGGATTAATGATTAATGCATTCATGCATTAATCCCAATTCAGTGCTCCTTTGTACAACGGGGTTAAGAGCTCAGTTCTATCAATTTATTGTATCTCTCTCTCTCTCTCTCTCCTTCCTTCCCTCCCTCACTCTCTCCTGCAGTGGGGTCACTAAGCTGTTCATTTTGTTTTACTTCTGTTGGCATTTGTCTTGTTATCACTAGTATGGCTATTACTAGATGTTTTAATACATTCAAGCCTTCTATCTGCAAGGATACATCATTTCCATACCACCTACCCTTTAATCAGGGAGTACTCATAGATTCAGCACTTTGGACAGAGCTAGGCTTTTTGAGCTAATGTGTAGTCAGTATTGGATTTGCATTTAAAAACTATTTACATTAAATGTGTGACCCACATATGAGAAAATACTGCACTCCCCACTTCCAGCTCAGTGGTTCTGGCTTTTTCTTCCTTCTCATAGTCTATGAGATGAAAAAAGATTGCCATAAAGATTTTATGAGTCCAAGAGAAATATTACTCAAACAGAATTTATTTCCAAGGCATCATCCTGAAAACTGTGGCATGTTGTTTAAAGGGGAAGCAAAGCTCATCCTGGTGGAATTTTTATACTCAAATGAAGTCCAAATGTTACAGAAAATCCTCTTAATGCCTGCCAGGTGAGCAACTTCTTCAATTTGGTTCAAATCAGCAGACAATTTATAGAGTATTTCAGCATCTCTGAGCCTGTTCTTGAAACCAGTGATAAGAGGCAATAAGAATATGATGTTTTCCCCACTTGCACTAAGACAAGGAGAAAGGTAGTTCCTGGATTGGTACTTTTATGCTTTCATATGCCAGCACAAAAATATATTTATGATGCCCAAGGACCTATTGTCTGGTAGGGGACAGACAATTTCCCCATGCAAAACACTATGCAGTGAGATAAAAGTTATGATGGAAATAAGTACAAGAGTTTGCCACTGGGCATACTGAAAGCTTGTTCTAGGAATGTGTGGGATGTCTATTGTCCTTTGCCTACCTGACAAACTCCTATTCATTCTTTAAGAACCCAATCAAATTTCCTCTTCTCTGTGACTACTTTCCTGACTCTCCAAAATAGAGTTATTAGTCTTTTCTTCTTGGGGTTCCCACAAAATCTTGAAGAAACCAAAGAGTGGGGATGACAGAGACTAAAAATGTAACTCTTACGTATACATAAAAATTCTGCAGAAGTAAAAGAGCAAGAATTAGCTAACTGCTAAGGACGGGGTAGAGATAGTTGAATTGCTCCTTGAAAAATGTAGAGGTCATTCCAGATGGAGAACACAGGAAGGATACAAGCATGACAGTATGACGGTTACAACGTGTTTACAGAATGACAAGTGGCTCTGAGTGGCTAAAGCAAGGTACTTCGGCATGATGTGGGTTGCTGACAAGGATAGGCAGTGGCACAAGATGAAGCTGCTATATTAGGGTGGGGTCAGATTATGAAAATCCTCTGTTAGGAAGTTTGTTCTTGGGATGTCTGGGTGGCTTATTTGGTTAAGTGTCTCCCTTCGGCTCAGGTCATGATCCCAGGGTCCTGGAATGGAATCCCACATCAGGCTCCTTGCTCAGCAGGGAGCCTGCTTCTCCCTCTGCCTTTTCTGCCTGTTCTGCCTGCAGCTCTCTGTGCTTCTGCTCTCTCTCTGACAAATAAATAAATAAAATCTTAAAAAATTAAGAAGTTTGTTCTTTACCTGGTAGATGGTGGGAACTATCAAAATATATTTTAACTTATGCTGATTTTTCTGCACCTAGAAAGAAATATAGTCTTTTGTAAAACTTTTGGAAAATATAAGAGAATATTGAAAAATATATTAATACCCCATTCACCCATTTTCCCTTTTTTATGACTTTTACATATGTATGCATGTAAGAAATTTAATTCATGCTACATATTCAGTTCTATATGTTAATTTTCACTTAATACCATGTATTAAATTTTTTCAATTTCTTTGAAATGAATTGCTGCATTTTTTATCAGCCAAATGACCACAGTGTAGCTAACCATTGATAGTGGGCATATATTGTTTCCCTTCCCCACTGTCATAAATAATACTGCAGTGGACATCCTTGTGTATGTCATTTTATCTCCTCGGAATAAATTCCTAAAACTGGTATGCACCTTTTACCTTTCAATCACTACTGTCAAACCACCTTCTAGAAGGGTTGTGCCAGTTTACAATCCCAGCAAAGAGGTTCAATGACCTGCCTGAGGATTAAGGAGCTTGAGAGTGGGAGGTTGAGAGTTGAATGTGGGCACTGGTGTTCACAGGGCTATGGCAGAGCTTTGCTGGGGAGAGTGGCGAGAGGGGAATTGGGGGGGCCAGAGGCGATCAAATCTGGAGGGTTGAAACACACACTGGTGAAGATGGATGGTCTAATAAAACAGCTCTGAAGGGGGTGCCTGGGTGGCTCAGTGGATTAAAGCCTCTGCCTTCAGCTCAGGTCATGATCCCAGGGTCCTGGGATCGAGCCCCGCATTGCGCTCTCTGCTCCATAGGGAGCCTGCTTCCTCCTCTCTCTCTCTTCCTGCCTCTCTGCCTACTTGTGATCTCTGTCTGTCAAATAAATAAAAAAAATCTTAAAAAAAAAAAAACAGCTTTGAAGTACAGGTGGTTTGGGCAGACAACACGAATTCCATCCTCTCTCTCTAAAGCTGCCTATGTCCCCACTTCCCACTTGAGTGTGTTCAGACCAAAGAGAATGAAAACATCTACCTTTCTGTTGGCCATGACTGCCTTGTTGACCCAGGCTTTGGGCTGGCATTAGCAGGAAAGGCACATATGAAAACTTGTCTGGTCATGTGAGATAGATTCAGGGAGGATTCCTCATGACTGTCTTTGGTTTACAGAACAACTCAACACGAGGCATGTCTTCTCAGTTCTCTCATCATTAAGACATGACTCAGTGAGGGATAAAAGATTCAGGATCCACAGCTCTCAATCCTCTTATGTTGAACTATGGGCTAACTTCTTTCCCCTCTCCCTCTCTTCCTCCCTTCACAGCCGCTGATGCAGTAAGTCTACAGCAAATGTGAGAACCCGACTCTGGGAGTCATCTCATCAAAATACCATCCGGTGGACATCACGTTTGACAATGACTCAATCACATTGCAGCCTACTCCACAAGTCCACACCGCCTCCAATGAGCATCTATCCAGCACCTACTTAACACTCCAGTGGTCACCCACAGGAAGCTACTCTATTCTATTGGATCATGAGCTGAGTCAAAGTTTGCCTCTTGCAATCACCCATTGTTTCTGTTTCTGCCAATTGCCAGACTTTCTTTCCTCTGTGGACATTTAACTACCTGAAAACAGGTGCCACTTCCTTCTCAGTAGGTGATGTGCTGGAGTATAAATGTCTTAGGCTTTGGAGTCAGACAGACCTGGGGTTTCAATTCTGACTGCTAACAAGCTGTGCACCTCTGGGCAAGTTGCTAAACATCTCAGATCATTCCTAGACCATACATAATGGATGTATTTACTTTACTGGGGAATAGTGAGTACTAAATGAAATATCAGTCACATGGGAAACGACCAGTGGTGGTTAGATGCTGGGTCCCCTAGGGATCATCTTCCACTGAATTCTGTTTCTCAAAGGTACTCTCTGGCCTCTTAAATCACAGTGGTCTAGGATGAGTATTTGAAATGTAGATTTATAATCTACTGAGACACATTGAGTGAGAGTGGGATCTGGAAACTCCTGCCATTGTTTAATTCAGAGCAGTATCCATGGTGCCAAGAAGTTGGGAGGCATTGACACATACGGGAACACTTCAAAGCTACTCAGGGGTTCCACAATCAAGTGCCCATCTGATCCCCAGGTGAGATGCCCCAAAGAGGACACACACCTCTGAACTGAGAACAAGAGCCCATTTTCAGGATGTCTTCCTCTGAGAGAGAGAGTAGAGATAGTTCTTTTTGTATTATAGGATTTAGAATGTGGAAGGGGGAGGAAAATAAAAAATGTGCTGCCAGGTAGATCAGGGCATTGATTATTTCTATAATTTTCATAGAGAAAAACTGCTCTTGGGAGGGAGAGAGGCAGGGCACGGCAGGGGCTCATGGGCCAGCCAAGCAGATGAACACTCAGGGCCCAGGCCAGGCCAGGCAAGGGAGCCGGAGGCTCACTGTGACCACAGAAGACACACAACACACTGCAGAATGTGCTGGACATCAGGGCAACCAAGCACAGAGTCATCCCCCGAAAGATCTGGGGCCCTGAAAGATCCGAGTCCTCACATCTACGAGTGTACTCACTCTCTTGCCTCTTCTCCTTCATGTGCCACTCTCTGTCCCTGCTGTCTCCTGGGTTAAGTTCTCTCCTTGCACCCAATTTTCTGCTGATGGCTCCCAAATGTCTATTTATAACCCAGAGCCCACCCAAATCCCAGCTCCTTAATCCATCCATCTTAGAAGTCCCATGGACCTCTGAAACCTCACCTGCCACCTCCTGCCCATCCACCAGCTGTTCAAGCCAAGAGCTGGGAGCTATTTCTCCTCCTCATCCTCCTCTGTCCCTAAGCTTCACTGGATCATCACCAGATGCTGCTGTGTTTCCGTTCTTCCTGTCCTCTAAACCCAACCCTCCACTCATGAATCTCTGCTCATTCAGGCCTCAACAGTTCTCACCTGGGCTACAGCAACAAGGAACAGTGGGTATCTGTGCCTGTGTTCATCCCTCCATCCTGCTCTCCAGCAGCAACCAGAGTGGTCTTTAAAAAATGCAAAGCTGATAGTGTTACTTCCCTGCTATAAACGTTTTGGTGGCTCCCTATTGACCCCGGAATTAAATGCAAATAAACTGGCCTCCATCCACCTCTCCAGGCTCATCCTATCTTCATTTTTCACACCCGTCAGCTACTTTTCTAGGCATGAAACAGAGAGCTCCCCCTACGTACGTCCCAGACTCCAGGGCTGAGCAAACTCCCTGAAGACCATGCTTCTGATTACCTTCCTCTGCCCTTTCCTTACTGTCACTGTCTCCAATCCGTGTAATTCAGCACAGACAGGAGAGACAGGAATAAAAGAACAGTTCTAACAATCCTTGTCAACACCCCTGAGCTCTTACTATGCCTTGTGCCTCTTTCCTTGCATGTAAAGCTTGATAGAGCTTTATATTCAATTTTTCTTTTTAATCCTTGCAATATCCTCATGAGACAGAGACAGATGAGGAACCAGAGGCTCAGAGAGGCTAAAAAACTTGCCCAAGGTCATACAGCTGGGCAAGAGGTACAGATGATTCTTAAGCCCAGATTGTGCCACTTCCGAGACATATCAGAGGACTGCATCAAAGAATACACCCAACTCAGATCTCTTTCCAGTGGTGTATGCTAAAAGAGCCACCCTGCCTGAACAGAAACTCCTTAAGATGTACTATCCTCAAACACCTAAGTGCTTAGCTTGGCTTATGGAGGAGGCAATGTTATCTACAACAAGATGATTAGGACAACAATGAACTTAAATCCCAGCCACTGCTGGGGAATATCTGCCTGAATTCAATTTGGTTCAATTCAATCCAATTTAATTCGGTGTGGTTATTGAATGGCCAGCATGCATCCTGTAAAGGCTGGTTATAGAAGGTCCAGAGAGGAAGGCAGACATACCTCTTGGGAAATCATAACTAACCTAGGTGTGGAGCACTAGAAGGAGGCAAGGACTGGGAAGCCAGGAACTGGAGTTCAAGGCAGGAATCTCATGGTCAGCCCTGGAGCACTTAGGCAGTGGAGAATTTGCCCCCGTCCCTGTGTTAGTTCCCGGTCAGTGGCAGGTTTTGTCATTCTGCTAATTAGAACTCTGAAGTCTCTGCCCATATTCCTTTTTTTTTTTTTTTTAAGATTTTATTTATTTGACAGAGAGAGACAGTGAGAGAGGGAGCACAAGCAGGGGGAATAGGGAGGGAGAAGCAGGCTTCCTGTTGAGCAGGGAGCCCGATGCGGGGCTCAATCCTAGGACCCTGGGATCATGCCTGAGCTGAAGGCAGATGCCCAATGACTGAGCCACCCAGGAGCCCCTCTTTTTGTTTTTTAATATTTTATTTATTTGAGAGAGAGAGAGAGCATGAGCAGGGGTGAGTGGCAGAGGGAGAGGGACGAGCTGACTCTCCACTGAGCAGACAGCCCAATGCAGGGCTTGATCCCAGGATCCTGGAATCATGAACTGAGCCAAAGGCAGACGCTTAACTGACTAAGCCACCCAGGTGCTCCTCTGCTCATATTTATTACAAGATATGTATAGAGAGAGGATGCCACCATTCAGTCTAACAGGAAGTCTCAGGCTTCATACAGACAAAAGGAACGGGGATAGATGGGTGGCCGAGAGCATGGGCTCTGGTGCCAGAGGACTTGGCTCTGTTACTTCCCAGCAGAGCTGCCCCCGGCAGCCAGTGTTAACTTTCCAAGCCTCAGCGTCCTCACCTGTAAAGGGGAAATGGAAATCATACCTGCCTCACAGGGTTACTGAAAGGGTTTGGAGAGGTGATGCATACAGAGTACTCAGCACAGTACCAAGCACCTAAAAAGAGGGCAGGAAGCATGAAAGCCCATACGATTCTTGGTCCGGACTGGTCAGCTTGAAACACATCGCAGGTGTACCTCCGACACAGCCTGGCTCCGACATATAATAGATGTCTCTCGAATAGGACAAACGCATGCGTGGAACGTACAGCTGAGGAGCGACAGCCAGCTGGAGGACCCCGGATGCTAAGCTGAACCATGGAAGGTGTTCAGCAGTGAAATGGCAATGAGGCTGGACCCAGGCTTTTAGTAGGATCACAGGTGGCCAGAATAGAGGATGGATGGGAGGGACAAATACGGGAGGGTGGTGGAAGGCTGCTTCAGCCTTCCAGGCGTGTGACAGCCTGAATGACCATGGGGGTCCCGAGGTTGCAGGGAAAGGGACAAACTGCAAAGATATCACAGGGGTAGAACTGGTGAGATCTGGCAGCCAGGAAATGTGTGTGGATGATGAGTGCCCCACTCTGTGCAATGTCCGTGAAGGAGAGAATCCAGTCAATGAGTTGGGAGAGAAGGCATGGCTTCCTTGGAAGCCACCCGCCACAGTTTCCCCTGGGAACACGGGCCTCGCCGCTCTCTCCTGTCCCCATGCTTGTGAGGCTCATGAGTCGCCCGACCACAGAGCGGGGCCTGACAGGAAGCCCACAGGAGAGTCTTCCTCGGAACAGGTCCTGGAGCTCAGGGCTGGGACAAGTGGCCAACAGCATTGGTCAAGGGCATCTCCCAAGGCAGACAGGCTTCAGCTAAGAGACAGAAGTCACTCCTCATTGCAGGAAACATGCTTGTCTGAGGAAGTCTCCGAAGGCGGTTAGGAAAGAAAAATCTCTGAAAATCATTCAAATAAAGGGAAGACGACACGTATTTTTTTTTTTTTTTTTATAGTTACTTTGTGCCAAGTGCCATCACCCGTTTGTTCTCATTCAGCCTTGACCGTAACTGCAGAGTTGGGCTCACATTTTCCAGCTAGGGAGACAGACGCTCCAGAGAGATTTTTTTTTTTTTTTTCAATCTGACCAGTTTCTCAGTGGAGGAACCAGGATCCAAAGCCCATCTTCTTTCCTCTTACAACATATTTCATAATTTTAATTTTGAAAGTCCCCTTTCTTCAGGCATTCACATACTGCTCGTGGCAGGGTAAAATGATCGAATGATTTTAGAAAGCAATTTGGCAATAAGAATCAAGAGTCTTAAAAAATATTCATTCTGGGAATCGCTCCTAAAGAAATAATCATAAATTCAGAGAGGGGGAAAAAACAGACTTTACACACAACAATATTCTTCACAGCAATATTTATAACACGAACAACTGGAGATGATCTAACCGTGCACGGAAAAAGGAATGGTTAAGTAAGTTGTGATATCTCTACCTCATGGAATATTTTGGGCTGAGGGCTCATAATAACATGAAAAATGCCAAAGGTGTAAATACGGAATAATGAGGATCTGAAATGACGCAATGCATCATCTAATGACGGTACCACAGAATTTCCTGGGGTTGCATTTTTGGTCCTTGTCACTCTGATCTCCCCAAACCCCTTCTAAATCCTTCGAGATTTAAAAAAAAAAAAAAAAAGTAACATCACTTAATGTGGACATGACATGATTTCTCAGTCTTATATAAAGTGGGAATAAAAAATCTTTAGAAACTGTGTGATTTTTATTACTCCATGATACAGAATTTAGTAAAAGCTGTGTTTGCTTGTAAGTCTCTCCTTTGCAAAAACCATGAGGGTGCCAAACCTTCATTTCTCTTTGATACAGTTCTGTGGGCACTAGTCATGTAAGAAACCCCAAAAGCCTCCCAAATTCCCCCCCAAAAAACAAAACAAAACAAAAAACCCAACCAGCATACATACTGGAAAGGAAGAAACAAAATTATATTACTTGCAGTTCATAGGATTGTCAGACTTAGAAAATCTAAAATAATCAACGTGAAAACTACAAGATCCAATGAGAGAGTTCAATAAGATGGTCAGTTACAAAAGGAATATACAAAATTCTATGGTTTTCTTAATTACCAGCAGTCAGCAATTAAAAAGTGCAATGGCGAAATGACACTATTCACAATAATAAAAACTATAAAATTACCTAGAAATAAAACCTAACAAGAAATTTACTAGGCCTAAATGATGAAAACCATAAAGTTTTATTAAAGAACATAAACAAAGATCTGAAAAATGAGAGGCATACCATGGTCTTATATCGGAAGGTTCACTATTGTAAAAATGTCAGTTCTCTCCAAATTAACCTACAAATCCTAAGCAAAATCACAATGGAATTTATTGAAGAAGTCCAAAAACCTTATTCTGAAACTTATCTGGAAAAGTAAATGCACAAGAATTGCCAACAAAATGTCTTAAAAATAATAATGGGGGAGGGCTAAAAAGCTATGGTCATTGAAAATATGTGATTCTGGCACAGAAAGAGAATAATGGTTAAATGAAATACAAGAAAAAAAAATCCAGATGCTGAACCATGGATAGATGTGAGCTCAGTTTATGACAAAAGGGCCATTTCAAATCAGAAAGGACAGGTTTGGGGACAACTCATTATTCATTTGGAACTCGAAGTTAGATCTATATCCCGCACCTGGCACAAAACATAATTCAGACAGCTTCCAGAGCAAACTGTAAAATAGGAAATCCTGAGAGTTCTACAAGGCATAGAGAAAACTATTTTTATAACCTCCATGGGAAGATTCCTAGCCAAGACACAAGATCCACTGGTTTGGTCACATACAAATAAAGTGTATGCTGTGAGGAAGAAGGAAACAAGACAAGTTAGTGGCTGATAGAAACTCTTCCAACATACAAGACAGACTACCATAGACTGAATGTTTGTGTCCCCCCTTCCCACTGCCCTCCAAAATTCATATGTTGAGACCTGACCCCAAGGGGATGGTACAAAGAGATGGGGCTTTGGGCAGATGGTTAGGTCATGAGGGTAGAGCTCTTTTGATGGGATAAGTTATAAAAGGGGCCCCAGAGAGTTCCCGTCTGCCTTGACAACACAGCAAGGGTCTGCCAGCTCCGACCTAGGAAGTGGGTCCTTACCAGACCATGAGTCTGCTGACACCTTGACCCTAGAACTCTCACTCAGCCTCCAGAAGGATGAGAAGTAAATTTCTGTTGTTTATAAGCTACCCAGACTCTGGCATTTTTGTTATAGCATCCTGAAAGGACTAAGACCCAGACACAGTAGTGCTATTCAACATATGCAAGACCTCCTAGAAATCGATAGGAAAAAAACACAGACAATACAACCGAAAAATGAGTCAAGGATATAAATAGGTTAATTCATAAAATAAAATGAAAATGACCATAAACACATGAAAAGATGATCAACAACTAATAATTGGAGGAATGGCCATCAAATGGAGAATGAGGTGTTATTTTTCACTCATGGAGATGGGTAAAAATAGCAAAATTTGAATTTAGAAAGAATGTAGGAAAATAGCTGGTCTCCTATGTGATTGATAAAAACATTAAATTGGCACTACTTTTTTGGAATGTACTGTGGCAGAAACTGAATTAAAAAAAAAAAAACACGTGCACTCTGACCCAGAAATTGCACTTTAAAAAAAAAAAAGATTTTATTTATTTATTTGACAGAGAGAGCTCACAAGTAGGCAGAGACAGGTGGGGTGGGAAAGTAGGCTCCCCGCTGAACAGAGAGCCCGATGTGGGGCTCGATCCCAGGACCCTGAGATCATGACCTGAGCTGAAGGCAGAGACTTAACCCACTGAGTCACTCAGGTGCCCTCAGAAATTGCACTTTAAGGAGGTATCCTATAAATGCTGTAACACCCACATAAAGATAGATGCATAGGGATGTTCACTGTAACACTGTTTGATGGTGAAAAATACAACATGAAGGCAATTGTTAAAAAAATAATGAGGCAGATCTAGGCACTAACAGAGAAATACCTAACATACACACCTAAGGGAATAGAAATGAGGTATAGAGCAATATGTTTACATTTAACCCCTATCCTGTGCATGTGTGTGTGTGTGCGTCTGTGTGTGTGTGTGTGTGTGTGTAAACACATAGGGACACATCTAAAAAGCTACAAACCAACTTGTTAATAATGTTTGCCTGGGGGAGCAACAAGGGGTGGGGGGCGTGGAATTAGGGTAGGGGTTTGACAAACAGAACGCTAACATTTTACTCTGTACTCTTGGGTATGTTTTGAATTTTGCACAACGAGCATGAATTGCTTTTGTAAATAATGAAAAGGATCTATCTAGCCACATAGATATAAACACACCGCAAGAACATGGCTCTTTAAATTAAGAACAAAACAAAGCCAGGCCTAGAAAAAATGGAAGGCAGTTCGTCAAAATGTTCACCCGTAAGAGTTTCTTTGTCTAGTTTTTCTCTGTTTCCTAAATTTTCTTTAATGACCATGTGTTACATCCATAATGGAAACAAAAAACCAAATACTCTCTATTCTTTTTAAATTGTTTCCTTTTTGCTAGAAACCAATACAGTAAAATCATTGTGCTTTCTGTCTTTTCCACAGAAGCTGGCTGGGTGATTCTGAAGCAGAAAATGGGGGCCCAGCATCTGCGGCCCCCAAGTGCAGACTCGATGGCTTTTGTAGGAGGTGAGTGACCGAACGAAGGTGGGAACAAGCAGATGGGCCTGGCAAGAGGCTCAGGTTGTCACCTTCAAAATGATCAATGGGAGTTTCCCCATGTAGTCTTAGGTATGTATTAAGTCAATGATGCTTTGTGATGGTTATGGCTGGACTATCACACCATATTTCCGGCCACTCCCCACATCAACAGAAGCATCTGGGTCACAACTCTCCTTGCTATAATCTGCATGGAGAGGGAGGGTGAGGAGGACTGAAATGTCCTAGTCACGAGGAGAACTCAAGTCACAAGAAAGGAAGGAAAGGAGCCCTCATTCAGGACCCGTGATGTTACACGTGTTTCTGGAGGGCCATGGTTGGCAATATTGCACCCACTTCGCAGATGGGAGCATTGAAACTAGGCACTTGCCCAGTGCTGTCCTGTGGAACTTGATCTACCTGACTCCGGGTCCTGGGGTCTTCTTCCTGGCAGGCCAGCTGGGGGGCGGGGGTAGGGGTGGGCAGAAAAGGGTGTGGGGGTGAAGCACAAAGGAGCTTTCAACCACAATCCTTAGAAGGAGGAGTAAATGGGTCAGGAATGTGTTTGAACTCTGAACATTTTTCCTTCTCCCCAGGCTGAATTCTGAAACTTCCCAAGGTGGTTCCAGAAAGTGATGAAGTGAGATCTGGGGTGTGTCTAAATAAAGCCCCCAGGTGGGCGTTGGTGCTTAACTATGCATGAGCTCTGGGTGACTTCACCCTGGAGCCTACAACTGGTAGAGGAAGCACGACTTCACTTAATGCACAGCCAGAAAAAAGCAAAACCTTCCAAAAATATTTGAATGTTGACAGCAGACTTTATATTCCAGTGAATAATTGGTCTTTGTAAGTGTATGTGTCTCTGTGTGTGTGTGACCTAAATCCACAGAATTTAACTGTTCTGTGACTACAAAAAAAGTTTCATGTTCCTGACCTTCTGAGTTTCAATGGCTAATTGCCAAACTAGCAGGGAGCCTAGTGTTTTCCAAGTCCCCTCGGGATGGTCGATGCTGGTCCCTGAAGGGGTCCCCTTGATGCTGGCTAAAACCTGCAGGGAAGGGTAAGAGATCCAAACACAACATGACATGGGGTCTCCCTCCCCCTGTTCTGGGAGGTCTCCAGGCTGTTGTCAGACGGTGGTGTTGGGGGCAGGGGACTTAGAGTCACATAAATGAGGCTACCTGGATAGTGAAATCCTGCTGTCCTCTATACCTGTTCACCAGAGCCAATGCCTCCCCACCCACCCCAGCTTTCTGCAGATTTGCCAAAGTCTCAGTAGCTCCTCAAGGCTTAAAGGAAGATGGTCCTTCCCCAAGGTCATGTCTAGTGAGCTGCCCGGGTCCCAAGAGTTACAGATCTTTTGATTTATTTCCACACTGTGTTTTTATACATTTAAATCTGTCGCAGGTATGGTCAGTGTCCTCCTATAATTCTGGATCTTTCAGAGTGGAATAGCTGTCAACTGCCAGCCCTTGGACCCTGTGCCTGAAGGCATTTTCCCCACAGGAGAGCCACTTTGCCTGCAAGCACAGTAGGCTGGAAGGGCCCGGCACTACTAATTCCCCGGGAGAAGCTCTCATTCGGTGACTCGCAGAAGTTGGTGTATAAATACCTGGCTCCCTATTCCTTACGTGGCATGACTCCAAGACCTGGGTTCTGCAGACCTGGGTTTCCCGGAGTCTCGTGGTGGGATTATGCCCAGGCATCTCTGTGGTGGCTGGAGGGACCACACACCCTGTGTCCACTTGCACTCCTTCCGCATAGCATGTCCTTCTCTACTGCTGTCACCTGCACCTCCCAATAAACTACTTGCCCTTGAATCCTTGTCTCAAGTCTGCTTTGGGGAAAACTGAAACTAGGAAAATATCCTGGTAGCACGAGCAAGAATTCTAGCATCAGACCCATGATGTGCCAGGAAGCAGTGCTCCCCTGCTAGGATGACTATGTTGCTGGGGTGTTCAGGCCACTGACAGGGTCCCTGTCTCCTGCAGGGCAGGTGTCCTCATGAGAATTCCCATCTTCTGCAGGAGCCCAGATCCTTTCACCCAAGAGGCTCCAGATTCTGCTGTGGAGAAGAGGTGCTGCCTCACTCCACCGAACCATATCCCAACCTCAACACCTTTGAGCTTCTGTTTCTAGATCGGGGAAATGGGGGTGCCTGCTCACCTCAGTCAGGGGTTATGAGGGTGAATGCCAACCACAGCTACATTACCAAGTGTCACCTACGTGCTAAACAAGCTGCTTTGTGCTGGGATGAAATTCATGGCAGCCTAACCCAGTATAAATTATTATTCCTGATGGCCCAAATTTTAAAGCTAAAGAAATAGAGGCTCAGAGAGGTGAAAACCTCGCCCAAATCCTGGACCTGAGGTCTGAACCCATGTCTGACTCTATGACCTTCTGGGCAAACAGCCACCCATGGGGCCAGGGGCCACAGCAGCTGATGGAAGATTCTGTGGCGTGTGTGCACCTGTGCCTGGGTTTGTGGGTCAGGGAGCAAGGAGGCTGAGAGAAGCAGGGGTGGCCCCGCCTGGGGGTATGAGGCACCAGTCTGAATCCAAGGATGTGTGCACCAGAATTGATCCCGTCTGGGCCACAGCAGAATCTGGTGGTGGAGGGGTAGGGATGTCTGGTGGGTGAGGTGGAAGGGGATGGAGCAGGGGCTACATCTGACATGGCAGGCATCTTAGACAGGACAGGAGGTGAGCAGTACCAGGGCCAGTCCCATGGTGGCTGTGGCTGGCCAAGGGAGGCCCAAAGCTGCTTGCTGAACTTGAGCCTGACCTCCGGAGAGGCGTGGAGACAGGCTGCAGGGATCAAGCCTAGATGGTCGTGGCTGAAAGGTGGCTCGCACACTGGCTGGCCTTCCAGAAGGGCTCAGAAAGGGGCTGCTGCCTCTCTGCCAGGCTCCCAGACATGGGTGTGGTCTATTCCTAGCCCCTGCAAGCTTGGGAGGCTTTGAATGTTGAACAACTTCGCATCTAGGCCTTTCAGGTTATGTGACTGCCTGATCTCCCAGGGCCGGCCTCCTTGCAGCCAGCATCCTCTCAGCTGTGGTGCAGGCCGAGCTACGTTACCATCCCCAGCACGGAGCCCACAGCATCTCCCACACTGCCCAGAACCCCACAGGCAGGGAGCCACGCAGGCTCCTGAAAGCAAGCTGGGTTTTCTCTTGTGAAGTCACAGGATAAAGCACTTTACATATTAATCAGGTTAGGAATCTGAGAGCACATATCAGGGGATTGAAATATGTAGATTTTGATGATGAATTCACGCTCATCAGAAAACCAATGAATCATCCTAACTTCATTATCAGGAATTATTTGATGGGGGAATTGGCAGGAGGCGGGGGGAAGGAGGGCGAGGAGGGGAGTGCCAAGGGGGAGAGGATTTCTTGGTTCTCAGCCCAGACTGGGTTCTTTCCCAGCAACACATTTGTGCAGTCGGGCAATCTGTCTTCATGACGTGGGTGCTGAACACGACCATGCCCAGGAAAAGTGAAGCCAGACCCCGAGGTCAGACTCACCCAGTAAAGCCAGACCCTGAGGCTCAGGGCAGACCAAGGAGATGGACACAACTAAGCCAAGAGCATAACGGCCTTGGCGGCTCTTTTAACACAACTGGTACAGTCACTCCTGTGACACTAACCCCTGGCATGACCTTGGGAGGGCACATGCCACCTCCCTGCCTCAGTTTACTGACCTGGAGAATGAAGGTGATGGGTGTGAAGCTCTGAACAGAGCTTCTGGGGATAGAACCAAGGAGAGGGGTTGGAACCCCCAAATTCCAGACTTCTTGTGTGCTAGACACTCTAAGATATGGGGATCCAGCTAGGAAAAAACAGGTATAAACGGACATTCTAAAGTGTGGGGAGACATGCTGGTCATTTTAAATAGGGGGTCAGGGAAATCTTACTGAGGGGATGCCCCGAAGGGTGACGCTGGAAAGAGGTGAAAGAGTGAATCATGTGGACATCTGGGAGGAAGAGCATTCTGGGTGGAGGGGATGGCAAGTGCAAAGGTCCTGAGGTGGAAAGAATGGGCCTGGTGTTTGAGGACAGCAAGGAGGCCAGTGTGGCCGCAGAGGTGGATGTGAAAGCTGGGAGGTCAGAGAGGTTATGGGGGAGGGAGCAGGGTTAGAGGCTTTAAAAGAGGACTGAAGCCAAAGCAATGTGAAGGAAGTGTGAGAAGAGGACCCAGAAGCTAAGGTGTCTCCTCTACCAGGTAAACTGAGGCACAAGCGATGGGGAATGGGTATCAGGACAGGCAGGCAGAAGAACACTGTGTGAAGGAGGCTTTGTGTGGATACAGATCTCGCAGAAGGCGACACAGCTGTGACTCTCTCATGAGAAGTCTGGCGAATGCTGGTGTGGCAGGGAGCCCAATAGCATGGAAGGTGGTGGAAACAGGTCTGGATGAGACTCGGAGAGCCTGGATTCTACCCTGGCTATGCCATGCACTTGCTGCACAATGCTGGGACTCATGTCCTTGTCCACGGGGTGAGGCAAGAGAACAACAACGTGCTTTGTACGGAACTTTCTGGAGGCCTCAGATTCTGTTATTCCTCCCATTCTTCTCTTCCTCAAGATAAACAAGCTATGGCTGCTCTCTTTAACAGTTACAATAAAAATCTGTGGGGTTTACAGGGAGCACCCATGTCCCATGGTCGGGTAGACTTTAGGCACAGGCCCCAGGCTGAGGGGAAAGCAACACAGCCACTGAGGTCGAGAGGTGACCCCTCCCCACCCCTGCGCTGCCTCCTTTGGGAGCCATGGAGGCCACAGTGTCACTCAATGAGGTTCACCTAGATGAAATGGAGTGGGCTGTCTCAGCCCCAGCTGTACTCTAGAATCACCCAGGGAGCTTAATACCCAGGCCCCAGACAGGGCAAATGAGTTCAGGTCTCTCAGGGTGGGGAGCAGGAACAGCTGCTTCCAGGGAGCCCAACAGGGCTTCTCTGAGGGAAATACCAAATGCGTCCATTCCGTGTTTGACACACATGGATAAAATGCCTCCCACAGGCAACGCGCTCTTACTTGCTCTTTTTGAACCCTTCCAGAGCCCTGGAAGAGGGCGTGCCCTCCCATTTTGCAGAGAAGGAAACCAAGGCTCAGTCAGAATGGTTCACACCTGACCCTTGATCAAAACAGTGGTGTATGGGCTCTTCTCCTACATGAGTATCTTAGAGTTACAGGAGGGAAGATGAATTTTCTCTTAAGATTTTCTTAATAACATTCTCTTTTCTTTAACTTATTTTATTGTCAGAATACAGTATATAAGACATGTAACGTACAAAATATGTATTCATCAACTGTATTATCAGCAAGACTTGCGGTCAACGGTAGGCTACTGTAGTTAAGTGCTGGGGGGGTCAAAAGTTCTGTACAGATTTGTGCACAGGATGTTGGCACCTCTAACCCCCTACATCAGTCAGGGTCAACTGTGTTTTGTAGTCATATGTATTACACACTGTATTCTTAAAATAAAGTAAGCTGGAGAAAAGAAAATGTTAAGAAAATCCTAAGGAAGTGAAAACACATTTATAGTACTGTGCTGTGTTTCTCGAAAAAATCTGTATATAACTGGAGCCACAGAGTTCAAACCCAGGTTGTTCAAGGGTCAACTATACTCTTGGTCCCCCACCTCTGCACTGGGAGATAGATTTAGAGAGGAGGAAAGTGAGGCTCAGAGAGGTTCAGCGCTTTGCCCAAAGTCACACAGACAGTACATGGCAGATTCAGCATTTCCTGCCAGCCCAGGCTGCTAAAAAGATGCAGTTTCTCTTGTAGTCATTCTCAGCAAACGTCCCACTCCCCAAATGCCCATCTGGGGCTGTGATTCTTGCTAAAGGGATATAGTGGAGTCATTACCAGACTCTGAAGAGATAAAACATTGCAAATTGAATGAGAAAATCTATTTTCACATCCTGATGAAGACATAACTGACATTGCATTGTTTTAGAGGAAAACACAGCCTCTGGTTTTCTCTTTTTTAAAACTTGGGAGTTATAGCTTTAGAAAAATAGGAGCAGCTGACTATCACAGATAAAAATGCCCTTTTGCCTAATGGGATCTTTAATAAGGAATCCTAATTAATTCTCCTGAATAGAGAACTTTTACACTGGTGTTATCTCAGCCCTGTGCTGATGGGCCTGGTTATTTCCAGATACAGAATAATGAATCTTTTCCAGCTGGGCTAGGAGTCGCCAGAGACTTGTCAACTTCCCTGGAAGGTAATTACTTGCCAAGGCACAGGGGGTGGGGAGGGGGTGGAGGAGGGTAATTATAAGCAGGGGGATTGGGGCATTTTGAAGGGAGCTGAGGGGGGCATTGATGGACAGGGGTTGGGAGGCGCAGTTGTGAAGATGGCTGGTTGAAGCCATGTTAGTTAGCATCCAGGATGTCATCCCGCGCTCAGAGCCAGGCCTAAGGGACACTTGCCTTTATGTGAAAAACGCCACTTGATGCAGCTTGACAGATTCAGATAATTGCAAGAGCTGAACGGGCAGCCAACAGAAGTCAGGAAGCAGGCCTGTCTGCGTCTCTCCTTGGCTGGGGCAAAGGCTGGGCTGTCACTGCCTGGGGACCTTCATGGCATCCTTAAAGACGACACTAAATGAACAAGGTTATCTGGACAACTCAGGCCGCAGACCAGCAACAAGAAGGATGTGGCTGAATGACACGGGCCATTTGTCTGCAGTGACAGGGCTCTCCTACCGGGGAAGGTGGCCGGCAGTCTGTCCTGGGTTCATGGCGTGTCTCCTAGGCAGCTGGTAGCACGTGGCCAGTGAGGCCTCCATGAGCCTGGCTGGTGGGAAGCTGGCCAGCAGCTCCAACCGAGCCCGGCCCAAAGGACAAAGGCAGCACGAAGGAGAGAACAGGAGCGGAGGCTGTGGGCCCCGGGAGGCCTTCCTGGAGGCCTTCTGCAACACCCAGCCTGGAATTCCCGCCCCAATCCTCTGGCTGCAACTTCCCAGCTCCCATGTGACCTTGGGCACGTGACCTCATGGAGTCTCAGTTTCTCCCAGTTACTTAAAGATGCGAAGGAAAGAATCAGTGTCAATGTCTGACATGCAGTTGGCACTTACAGAGTCTATATCTTGCCTTCCTCAAATCCTCCAGGAAACAAGCTGTTGATTACTAAAGTCTGGATGGGGTGGGGGGTTGGGCAAAATAGCTGAAGGGGATAAAAAGGTAAAAAGCTTCCAGGACTAAAGGAAATAAGTCATAGGGATGTAATGTACAGCCTAGGGAACAGAGTTGATAATACTACAATAACTTTGTATGGTGACAGATGGTAACTAGACTTATCATGGGGATCATTTCATAATGCATAAAAATATCCAATCGCTATGACATACACCTGAAACTAACAGGATATTGTAGTCAAACAGACTTCCACTAAAACACATTAAAAATAAATTAATAATAAATAAGTAAATAATCGAGTACATACAACAACAACAACCAAACCCACCCAATTCCAGAAAAATGACCTTGCGAGGCGCGGATCCTGTTTTAAGGGAATCTGTGGTGTTGTGTTTATACAGGGGAACTTAAAAAGTCTTTGTGCACCAAGAAGCATATCCCCAGCAGGTGGAGGGGTGAGGAGGGGTGTGAAGGACCCACCACCTGCCTTAAAAAATCTAGGGCAGGTCAGGTTCAGACACTGAAGACCTGGCTCAGAGGGAAGCATCAAAACCACATTGTTCCTCCGTCTGCCCCTGAGGGTACTGCCAAAATGGTCCTGGGACCTCAGAGCTGCCTGGCCTAGACAAGGATGATAGTCTCTTCTCTTACTGGGGTCCAGACCCCAGCTGCCTCCCTGACGCACCAGCTGCAGGGAGTGAGCCCTCCAGGACCCGGGGACCACTGAAGGGGGCAGTGCACAGCCATGTGTCTGCTGGGGGGCTGCTGGAGCAGAGTGGGAGGAGCAGTATGGACAGGGGCAGGTTGGGGCAGCAGGTGAGGCAGAAGAGGCCCTTCCATGTGCAAGGTCATAGAAAGGACACAAGCAGGATTTAAAAGCTGGGAAGCTGGGCCTGTTCAAAGACTTCCACGCCAAATGCTTCTCATGACTCTATGTCAGGCTCCGGGAGGGTAAGTAAGTTAATGAGATCATGTGGTTAGCTGGCAGCAGAGCTGGTACTGAACCCAGCACTGACTCCTAAATCCATGCTCTTTCCCTTACTCCACGCTGTGAGCCAGGAGTCCCAGGGATATTTCCCAGGATGCTAAGGGGGAGATGTGGTTCCTTTCTGAAGACCTGGGCTTGGGAGCCAGAGCTGAAGGTATGGCAGGTCAAGTCCTGGCTAGCTCCCCACTTGGGCCAGGGACACCTGGAGTCATGGCATCATGCAGAAGGACAACAGGCATTCCAGTAGCAGGATCAAGCTCCCTCGGAACCCAGTATACACCTTGCTTGGGAGTTAGCCCACTTGGTCTGCTTCCCAACAGCCTCTCACTGGGCCTGTCACAGACATCCTCCAAGGAGGTTTCCTATCTAGTTCCCAGTTCGTGATGTAGACCATCAGGAGAGAGACCCGGGGGGCAGGAGAAGCACTGCACAGGAACCATGTGACCCCCACCCCTATTCAGGTAACACTCTGCAAGGTTCAATGGCATGTCACAAGACCAGAGAAGACTCTAGCCTCGTTCAAGACACAACTGAATGCTTGATTCAAAGGCCAGGGGCTGGCTGCAGTTCCCACTATCCCGGGGACATGAGGAAGAGACAGAATCCTGGAGGCATTCTCAGAGCGGGGTGGGCAGGGTCTGCTCTCTGCGGGCTGGGACCCAGGATGGACACACCAAGGCTCATGCGGGGAAGGCGAGAGGACATGTGCCTTGAAAAGAGAAAAACCAAAAAGCTACATCATCGATGGGGTATGAACTGGAAAGGAATCAGAGGTCAGAGGGAAGTGAGAGGGCTGTGGGGGTAGACCAGGGACTAGAATCCAGAAAAGAGGGGTCCAACTCCTGGACAAATGCTTGCTAGCTGTATGACTTTTGACAGGTTTCTTAACCTCCTAGAGTCAGCTTTTCTACCTGAAAAACAGGGAGGATGACACATCTCTTCACACGAGTTTTGTCGGGATTTAAATGAGATAATGCACATGACACCCTTAGTACAGGGGCTGACATGCAGTAGCTCTTAGAGATTATTACACCTGTCAAGGTACGTTAAGGCAGGAGGGAGGCAGATAATTAGACTTGAAGAGGCCACACTGACCACACCAGCTCAAAGGGCAAGAGAGGACCCCGGGCACAGCTGGTCTAGGATCTCTAGAGGGAGGGGAATAGGAAGAACCCAACTGAAGAGAACAGTGTTCAGGAGAGGAGAAGTCGAAGCCTCCAAGACTCAGTTTCTTCATCTGCAAGGTGGGTGTGCAAATACCTAACCTGTAGCTGGTGCTGACAATTCAACAAGACAGGATGTGAGACGTCATTCGGCACAGGAACCAATGGGCTCATGGAGGCAATCGAGAGCCTCAAGCCTCAGCTCCATCTCCCCACCACAAAGGAAAGGCATATGGCACTTTGTCTCACCCTGCCTGGTCTCTTTGGTAAGAGGATAAATGTCAAGACAAATAAACAGGCAAATACTCTCTTGATTATTCAATGAACTGTCAGCAAATTTTTGCTTTGTTTGTTGCCAGGACTTAGGCTGAGCCCTGAGGATTCAGAGATGATGGGTAAGTTCATGCTTTTTCAGAGTTTCTATTGGAAGAAGGATGCCAGAGAAGCTAAGTGGTTTATGCCAGGGCAGCAGGAGACCAGCAAGGGGTTGGGGGGGTGAAGCAGAGAGGCCAGCATGTCTCAAGATTTCAGAAAGGAGACATTGCATTGGCCCATCCCAGGTAGACCAGGACGTGAGGCTAGATTTCAAAGCCAAAGGGCTGAGACTTTCTAGTTGGGCAGCATAATCTCAGGAATTATCCCAGAGTATGACGCAGAGCAGGCAGGCAAAAGTCATTTGTTAAATAAATTAATAACAATATTAATAAAAAACAATATTTAAGAGTCAGTGTGTCTCATTTTATGTAAAAGATGTCTTTGCCCAAACTGGAACGGAAACCATAACCAGACGTATAAGTCAAATGTAACCTGGGGATTTCCATGCCAAGAAATTCGGTAATGGATCCATTTCCAATGGGCAAATGTCCCCCACCCTACATGGCTCCTCTGGAAAGACTGGTTCCGTTTAGGTCCAACATGGTTCTAAAAATGTGATCTGATTCCGAACACCTGGGAGAATGATTAGAAATACCAAATGTAGACCCACTCAGACACTTCAGAGGTAGTAGCCCAGGGTAGGACCCAGGATTCAGCATTCTCAACACCTTCCAGGCAAGTCTGGGGAAGACAGTCAGCTTGGGAGAAGCCCATTTCCTATTTCCCTCTTTGATGTCCCTCATTACCTCCTTCCTAAAAGCCTAGCAGGCTCCATGAGTTCATGATGTTCCCCTCTGAGGCAGAGAGAGCCCATGGGGAGCTTTGAAAATACACAGGCCTGGGTCCCACCCCTGGGCAGTCTGACTCAGTTGGTCTAGGATGTTGTCTTGGCACCCCTGCTGGTTTGGACAAATGTCAGGGCTGCGTTAACTTCACTAAGTCCTCTACCCCTGCACCTTTTCTCAGGCCCAGAGATCAATGTTGACAGACCCCTCTGGCTTTCCCTGAGTCTCCCCATCAGCCGTATCTCCAATGATCAGAAGGGGCATCTGGAAGAAATACGAAGACACAGGCAGGACCTGCCTTTCAGGATGGACGCCGCAGACTGAGGATTAAAAGTGTCCCCAGCGGTCACCGAGTTCACTCCTGGCAACAGGGAGTCCGTCCATCACCCTCTGATTGCCTTTTCTCCTGTCTCCCTGGGGTATGTAGGTAGGAGGCAAAGAGTACAAGAAGGCCTCCTGGTGGGACAGGTTGCTGGCAAATTGATTCTGCCCCAACCCCGGGGCCAGCAGTGAGCAGTGCCCATCAAATCTCTCACCTCCTTATTGCCAGGCCCAGCGTGCTGCTGCTCACAGGACAGGAAGGGGGTAGCGGGAACTGAGGGGGCTGCAGAAATTGACATCAGGTGCCAGACACCCATTTTCTTAACAAACTGGCTAATTTTAACCTCTGTCTCTCGGACCAAAACTCTTTTGAAGGGAAGAAACAAAAAAGAAAAAGTGGTATTTAACACATTTCTATTTCTGTGCTACTCAGTCTCTCTCTGAGGTTGCAAGTTGGGAGCCTAATTGATTTCTTCGTCAAAAGGAAAAAAAGAAAAGACGGAAAGGAAAAACAAACAAGCGAGAAACCTTACCTCACTCACATTGCAATCAAACCTCTCCAGTTCTGTCGACTGCTGAGCTTTTTATTTTTCAACACTGGCCAAGTGACTTGCATAATTTAAGATCCTTTCTAGCACTGATCAGCCTGCTCTGGCCAAGCAGTTTGCTGATTAATTATTAATCAGACTGAGTTTAGGATGAATAATCAGCAAGAGTCAGGGCTAATTTGCAAATGTCCCCCAGGAAGGTTATCACTTAAAAATACTTGGTGGAGAGGCTCGATGTTAACCTTTGCAATTAGCCACAGGACATTGGTACTGGTGAGACAGAAGCAGGTCTCTCCTCCTAACAAGCCAATCTTGGACACCTACTAAGTGCCAAGCACTGCCTTTGGGGCTTTTCAAGGTTCTGCAGGGAGTAGAGGGGCAGGGCAAGGGCAAAGAAAAGAGACACATACGTAAGTAAGCAAGAAAATATCCATTATCGGCAAATGCTTAAAATACAACAAGATGCTGGGACAGTGAGCGAGGGTTACTTTAGATTGTGCCTAGGGAAGGCCTTTCTAAAGGGAGGATTTAAATTGAATTTTGCATTTCAAAAAATTTGGGTCTTTTTTTTTTTTAAGATTTTATTTATTTATTTGACAGGAAGAGAGATCACAAGTAGACACAGAGAAAGCCAGATGGGGAGGGGAAAGCAGGCCCCCACTGAGCAGTGAGCCCAATGCGGGGGCTCGATCCCAGGACCCTGAGATCATGACCTGAGCCAAAAGTAGAGGCTTAACCCACAGAGCTACCCAGGTGCCCCAAAGCTGGGTCTTTAAAAAACAAACAAACAAACAAACAAAACACTGTGAAGGAAGAGAATCTTAAGCCCTTCAAAGAACTAGTGCAGAAGCCCTAGGAGGATGCCTACTTACCCCACCAAGAGAGAGGAGGAAGGAGAGTGTAGCTGGGGCAGAGTGAGTTGCATGAGTGATAGGAGGAAAGTCAAGGAGGTGGGCAGTAACCTAATAATGTAGTCTTGTTGTAGGATTTTATTCTAAGCGTGATGGTAAGTTGTTAGCAAGCCTTAAACAAGGGAGACATGATTTGATGTATATAAACATTAGTCACCCAAGTTGCTGCATGGAGAACGGGTTACCCATGGGTAGAAGCAGGGAGACAAGGCCACTGAATAGCCAGAGATGCTGGGGAACAGCAGAGAGAGGTGGAGAAGCCCGGGTAAAGGACGGGTTAGGGGTGAGGAGGGAATGAGAAGCCGATGTCCACAGACAGAAAAGCGGATAAACAAAAGGTGGTATATAATAGAATAGAGTATTATTCAGCCATAAAAGGGAATAGAATTCTGGAATGTGCTATAATATGGATGAACCTTGAGAACATTCTAAGTGAAATAAGCCAACACTAAAGAACAAATACTGTATAATTCTGTCTATAGGAGGTCCCTGGACCAGTGAAATTCATAGAGACAGAGAAGTGGTTCTCAGAGGATGGGAGCAGATGGGGTGTTATTTAGTGGGGACAGAGAGCTTCAGTCCGGGAAGGTGACAAATGCTAGAGATGGAGAGAGATGTTGGTTGTATAACGATGTGAAGGTATTTATTGCCACTCATTTGTAAACTCAGAAATGGTTAAAATGGTAAATTTAATGTATATTTTGCCACAAAAAAAAAGTCTGCTTGGAAGTGTTCATTTTGAGATTCCTGTTAAGATTTTGAAATTTGAAATATATATATATATATATATATATATAGAGAGAGAGAGAGAGAGAGAGAGCGCGCGCGCGCGCTTAGAGGGTCCCTCCAGGCTGGACATTGAAATTGAGCACCACTGGCATATAATAAACAAATGATATTGAAGGCCAAAACGTGATTTGTTGATGTTACCTGGAAATGAGGGTAAAAGGAGAAGAGGAGGGTCCCAGGACCCTGTGGGCAGGCCACGTGTGAGTGATGGACAGAGGCTAGACCTTGAAGGAGAGACACAAGGAGACAGAGCAGGGGTGAGCACAGGTAGCCAGCTGTGTGTCTCCATGACAGCCAAGAGAAGGGAGAGAAGTTCAAGAAGGACAGATGACTGATGTCGTGTGTTGCCAAGAGGCCAAGTCAGGTGACAAGGTAGAAGCAACACCAGATTTGACAATCTGGAGGTCACTGGAGATCTTATTAAGATCAGATTTCGTGGTAGGTGAGGCAGATATGGGAGAGGGTCCGTTTCCAATAACTGGCAGCAGCTGAATGGGAATGAGTAGTCGGATTCCGGGTGTGGTGCTTTTGGTTTAACTTTGGACAGTAGATAGTAGAACATGTCTCTATGCTGTGAGCCATGTCCAAGAGAGAAGAAAAAAATAGTGAATGCAAGAAAAAGAAGATGAATTTAGCATAGAAGTCTGGGGACCAGGAGGTCTAGAACATAGAGGGAGGGGCTGGCCTTTGACAAGAGCCTGGACATCTCATCTGCTAAAATATGTGGCATAGATACTGACTCACCAACTCTTTCATCTGCTCATGGTGTTTGCAGGCTCCTTTGCAGCTAGGCTGGATCACGTGGCTATTTCTGGCCAGTGAAATATGAGTTGAGTGATGTGCATGGGCCAGGGCCAGGGCAATGAAAAGTGCATGCTAGGTTCTCCACTCTTCTTCCCTGTCATGGCATTGGAGAAGGCCACACATTCCATCTATAAGACTGTGAAGCTTCCTTGAGCCTGGATACCCACCTGTATCACTATGTGGATCAGAGCCATGGACTGGCCCATGGCAGACAGGTTACATGAGCAAAAAAGAAACCTTTGCGGTAATATACCATTGAGTTTTAAGGTTAATAAAGCTCAAAGAAGGAAGTGGCAAGAGTTGAGGCCAGGGTAACAGGCAAGGGTTGGATTAAACAAGGCCTTATCAGTGGCTGAAATTTTATTCCACAGACAATGGAAAATGATTGAAAGCTTTTGCCTGGGGCTTAGCATGTCAGATCTGCATTTTAATTAAACCATTCTGGTAGCAGTGGGGAGGATGAATTGAAGAGTGCCAAGAAGCTGGGAGATCAGTCAGGAGGTTATTACAACCCACAAAGAACAAAAGATGAGGGGCTGAACTGGGGGGAGTGGCAGTAAAGATGAAAAATATGTTATAGGAGGTACATTGGGAGAACTCCAAGAGCAGGGAAGAGTCCCAGATTTTTGGAAGACTTGGTGGAAGGTGATACCATCAGCAAAGAAAGCAAACCACTCTGACCATTTTAGTAGCGCATGATGAGAGACGTTGGGACATGCTGACTTGGGGGCGTTGGTGGACATCAAGGTGGAGAATTCCCACAGCTGGCTGACTCTACAGTTTGGTGCTCAGCGGCAGGCCAGGCTGGGGAGCCAGCTTTGGGAGCTCTAAACAAACAAGTGGCACCTAAAACTGTGAGAGCAGAAAAAAGTACCCCCACAAGATGTATGGGATGGGTATAGCAATAAGGTCAGAACAGAGTCTTTTGGGGACATCGAAGGAAACAGAAAAGCAATGGTCAGAGAGGTCCAAGAAGCATCAGAGAGAGCATCATAAAGCAAACAGAAAGTTCTAAAACAAGAGAATAACCAACAAGGTAAAGGAATGAAGAGGTGTCAGTAAGAGGGGACCTAAAGACTATCTCATGGATTGGGTACTGGAAGTGGTTAGTGTTGGGGTGAGGGGTGGTTCTCTGATGATGATCCTAATGTGACTAGTTTCAGGGGAAGGCTGGGGATAGAAGCCATGGAGAAGGAAGTGAGGAATTAATGTGGAGAGAGGACTTCAAGGCAGATCGCTCAAATGAGACCTTGGATGAGAAGTTCTCAGAGGGGATAGGATTCTCCTTGAAGCCTCCTACTTTTCAAGCCAACCTGGCCCCTCACTCCCGAGATGATGAAATCTGCTGAGTTCAACAGTGATCATTGGCCATTTCCTCAGATTGCCAAATGCTGGTTTTCTTTATGAGTCCTGCTTCCCTGGTGAGTTTGGGAGGGTCACCCCTTGGGCCCCCTAGCCACCAAATGAGGACAAGCTGGGATGACGGAAGTATAAGCTCAGGGTTAGAATGAATGGCTTAGGTCAGGCTCTAGAAACCAGAAAAAGTTGTAGGAGCAAGAGACAGGCAAAATCAGGATGAACCATGAGATGAGTGAGGCCAAGAGTGAGTAGAACAAACTTTCATGGGCAAGCTTCATGAAAACAGAAATCAGGATTGGGGTCTTGAACATGCTGAATGAACTGACGCCATTCTGGAAAGTGGGGTTTGCTGGAACGAGAGGCCTTTGGAAGGGCCCGGAACAGTTCCTTCCATCTGTCTTAGTGGCACTATCAGGCATCTGGCAGCTCCCTGAGAGAGAGGTCGAAAAGAGCATCTTGTTATCTGGTGCCCTTCCCAGTCCTGGCACGGGCCCCTGAGCAGACAACATACTCAGTACAAACCTGTTGCAAGCAGTCAGACCCATGGGGGTGCAAGGCAGCTGCCTGACCCTCGTTTCCCATGCAAACAACTTGGCCAAATCACAAGCTCTCTAGCCGAGCCACTGTGCCAACAGTGGACAACCCCGGCTCACTTCCTGCTCCTTCCAGCTTCACCAAGGGAAGTGAGGAAGTCAAGTTGGTGCTCTGTGGAGAGCGCAGAAGGCCCAGCCCGGACTCGGCAGATGTGTTCTGCCAGCGGTGTGCTAGGACACTAATCCTTTCTAAGGCTCAGCGGTGGGGCTGGGAGTGCTATTTCCAACTCGGAGAGATACGGGAGATGAGATTTTAAAGGGCTGGTTATTTATGGCCTGGCTCCTGATGGATACAACAGATGCAATTTCATGGGCTCCATCCGAAGAGAACAGCTTCTTGGGGTGGCAGAAAGCATTGTGATGTGGCAGGGAAGGAGGGGGAAGCAAGGGCCTCAGGGACCCACAGGAAGGCAAGAAGTGGCCCCAAGTGTCACTGGCTTCAGCAGCCTTGCTCAGGCACCATCTGAGCTGCTCTCTGAGCTTCTCTGCCAGCTCGAGACCTTGACCCTGTCTTGCTCTTGACATTCAAACAAGCCAAAATTCCAGAGGACAGGTATTAGGCCCTTGACACTCCCATGTACGAAGTTTAAGGACATATAGGGCGCTGTGATGATGGGCTTTCACAGATGCAATCCCCTCTGCCTGTTGATCCCTGAGTCCTTCTCAACAGTCAGGTCTCAGCTGAAATCTGACCCCCTCCGAGAGGCCTCCCTGACCACTTTATATTAATAAGGCCCCCACTGTTCCTATCCCCCATCCTGTTCACTTCCTTCAGAACTCTCAACACAAGTTCATTTTACATTTATTTGGTGATTTTAATGTCAGTCTCTGCAAGGTAGACCAGAAGTCCCACAAAGGCAGAGGCTTTATCTGTCTCCTCCACTACTGTATTCCCATGCCAAACCCAATGTCCAGCAACGGAAGCCCTAAGTAGTCTGCTTGAATGAATAAATCATGGTGGAGGGTGTTGGTAATAAAGACAGAGTTGGTGAGGGTGACCAGGATGATGGAGACGCTGCTGAGGATGATGGTGTTGGTGCTGCTCCTGAAAATGACTTCTCAAGGCCCTGCCACAACATTTAGCCCAACACCAAATTGGCCTAGCTATCGATTCCCCCTGACCACCTCCACTAGAGATCCTCAAAAGACTATATAGGTCAGCACTCAAGGGCTGCTGTGTCCCTGTTCCCAAGCCCTGATCCTTCTGCTGTGACCCTTGTCTTCTTGGTAGACAATCTTACCACAGTCTTCTGGGCAGGAACTTGGGTGTCAACCCAGACTCTCTCCTCTTTCCTTTCCAATGAACCCCCCAAAGCAGCTGATTCTGCATCTGAGATGTTTCTGGATGTCACCCCCTCCTCTCCACACCCTCACAGCTGCCCTAATTCAAGGCTGGAACATCTCCTGCCTGAGTAGTCACCAAAAAAGTTTTATAGCTGGTTTCTGAGCCTTCCAGTTAGACTCAATTAAAATTCAGAGTGATTGTGTTACTTCTCCACTTAGAACATATAGCCTTCTACAGTCTTTGAAATCCTATAGCCTTCTACAGTCCTATAGCCTTCTACAGTCTTTGAAATCCTCTCCCAGCTTCTGAACGTGGGACAAGATTCTTCTAGACCCAGGCTTTCCCTGCGCTCACCCTGAACCCACCTCCAGTGCCCCCAACACATCAAGGCCCTTTCCTGCTCCGTGACAATGGTAAACTCCCATGATTCGGTTGAATTCAAAAGTTACCCCCTCTGGGGCTCATTTATTGGAGTCATTCCAGCAGCCTCTCCCAACAGGACAGGAAGACTTCGTCTTCCCTGTGACTCAGTTTGCCCTTCAGGAACCACCCTCCTCTACTCCTTGTCTGGAAGTTTGAGCAGGTCAGAGAGTCACGTGACCTGGGCCTGGCTGGCAAGCACACTCAAGGTACATCTTAGGGCTTTTGTGGGAACCATCAGGAAAGAGAAGATTCCTTTTTGCTGGGATTGCTAAGCCATTGGAATGCACAGAGCCGACGGTGGTTGCCTTTGCTACCTCATGGGGAAAGCATGCCTGAAGAAGCCAACACATAAGAGAGCAAAGCTGTGGGAGGGAGAGAAATAGATTCTGATGATATTATTTGCATACCTTGATCCAGCAGTCCCTGATGCCAATCCCTCGACTTTTCAGTTACAGAAGCCAGCACATTCCCATTTTAGCTTGAGTCAGCTGGAGGTGGGTTTCTATTTCTTGAACCAAAAGAATACTAACTATTACATTTCTCTTTTCAGTCTCCACGGGAGCTTCTTTATACCTTTTAGAAAAGCACCTAACATATGATATTGTCAAGCATTTAATTATATTCTGCCTCTTCGCCCTGACTGTGAGCTCCGGGGTCCAGCATGATGCATGGCTATTACATAAACATCAGTGGAGGAAATAAATAACTCCTTAGGGACAGGACTGTGTCTTTTTCTCCCCAGCACCTAGGAGAGCTTAGTTCATAGAAGGTTCTCCATAAATGATTACTGGAAATAAATAGGGGAAAAGTAACAAAGAACGTAAATGATCTAAACCAATGGTTTGATAAAGTACATGCGAATGAGTAAATAAGTGAATAGTTATTATTAACAAATCCCTGTTGGCATGCTGTTCTCATTCTAATTATATCTGAATCTAATGACTCCTGAATGAAATATCTAGTTAAAAGTCGCTGAGATCAAATGGTTCTAGTTGGCTCAAATTTCTTGTGTAAAATGCTTAATAATTAAAATAAAGTCTTTCAAAGAGGAAAAAGAATGTTGCTAGCAAAATTTTCAAACTGAATGTCTGTAAAGTAGACGGGAACTTTTGTATCTACACCTATCAAAAACAAAAGCAAAAAAGGAACGGGAACAAAGGGAAGAAAAACCCTCAAAGCTTGATCCAGAGAGTAGGCTGAAGCTGCTCTCCAGGGAAATTCGCTTTCTGGAAACAACCCAAGTCTATGGGGCGGCCCTGGGGGGCAGGAGATCCAGACAGTCTAGCAGGTTCTTTTCTATTGTTCTCCAGAAGGAGGGGCTGCTGAGGCTCAGAGGCAGATGGTAGAGCCCAGGGTGGGAGCACGTGGAGAGATTCCTGGGAGCACTTCCTGGCCCTGCCTCTCAGAGATCAGGGCAGCTCCCATGTCCGGTAGGATGCTCAGCAGTAGCCCTAGGATGATGCTCTCCCTGTCTCCTTCTCTCCCATATCCAAGTGGCACCCACCCTTCCAGGCTTGTCTCCAAAGTAACCCCCCTCTTGAGGCCTTGGTCCTCCTATCTGAGGGCAGCATCCTCTTCTGAACCCTGCAGGGTGCCCTCCCTTCCTTCCCTACTTGAAAGGTTTGGCAGAGGCAAGTCTGTCACATAGAGGTCCATGGGGGCTTGGCTAGGGGTGGGGGGACATAGAGAATGGGCATGGAGATTGCAAATGATCCCAGTGAAACAAAGAACAGAAGTCCAAGTATACCAAAGGGGACAGGGAAGAGAGGCTGGGAATCACTGGCAGAGACTGACCACAGGAATGACAACCAAGAAGATGGTGGGGGTGGTTCTAGGATCTGCACAGAAACACCACATATGGGAAGGAGGTTTGAACTCCTTTTACCAGCCTCCCCATCACAAACACACCCCTGCGGGTGGCCCTTTGGCCAGGCCCCAGGAAAAGGGTAGCTTCAGTTCTGAGCACAGATCAGGCCTGCCTGCCATCCCTGCAACAGGAAGAAACTGACACCTGGGGAAGGAGAGAAGCAGAGAAAGAGAAGGAGCAGAGGAGAGAGGAAGGCCCAGTTGAACTCTGCTGCATCATCCATCACAGCCAGTGAGATGGTGCCAGGCAGAGACCTGCTTCCCCTCTGGGTCTGGGATAGTGGTCTCTTGAATGTCTTCTCCAGACTCTCTGCCCCTTCTCCCCAACTCAGCAGGGCCCCTCGGGGCAGGTGCTGTGCCTGACCCTAGCCAAGTACCCCCTGCTCCCAGCCCTGCCCAGAACAGCCACTGTCACTGCATTGATCCACTCCTCTCTTTTTCTTTTCTTTAAAGACTTATTTATTTATTTGAGTGAGTGAGTGAGTTATTTATTTGAGAATGAGGGATGGAGGGAAAGGGAGAGAGAATCCTCAAGCAGGCTCCCTGCTGAGCATGGAGGCCAATGCAGGGCTTGGTCCCATGGCCCTGAGATCATGACCTGGTCCAAAATTAAGAGTCAGGTGCTCAATCAACTGAGCCACCCAGGTGCCCTCTTGTGCTTTTCTAACAAGGCAGTTCATTGGCCAGCTGGAGCTGGGTCCAGCCAAGAAAAGGCGATCCTGCTTGCAATGTGCTCACAAAATGTGGCTCCAGGAGGACAGTTTCAACAAAACCAGCACCCTCTCTTCTGACCTTTGCAAGGGCACCCTCCAGTCTGACCCAGGGGCTCTCTGTCAGTATACCTTCCCTAGCTTTCCAGGCAATTCCCCTGGGAGCTGAGTCAGCTGGAGTGACCAGGCTGTGCATCTTTCTGCCCCGGGGAGATGTCACAGGGCTGGTGGGCTAGGAAGAACAGCCTCAGTGGGATCATCAAGAATGGGGCCACCAGGGCTCTGAGTTGCTGGAGATGCCCCATCTTTCTACTTTCAAAGGCTGAGCTCCTGACTATGGTCCCCATCTCAGGAGTATTGTGTCTACTGTGAGCCTACTGTGTGCCTACATGTTCAGCCCTTCCAGCATGCTTTTTAGGCTGATATCATGAGCTCAGTTTTCAGATGTGGAAGGAAACTGAGACTCAGGAGTAGGTAAATACGCTTTAGTAGGTATCAAAAGGTGGATCAGGGTTTTGAGCTCAAATCTGTCTGACTCCCAGGCTTTCTGTCTTCCCAGTTAGATACCAAGATACATAGACCTCTTTCCTATTCTTGGAGGGCAAATCTGGCTTTCTCTCCTTCCTTAGCCCAGAGGAAGAGCCTAGAGACTCAAATGGAGAGTGTCAAGCATAAGGCAGATGGAGGAGGGGAGAGATTCTGGCTCCTGAGTCTTCCGAGTGGGCTTTCATTCACTGATTTTCTTCACAATGGAGAGGCTGACGGGGTACTGGGCTGGCAATCGCTTGTACTTGTTACAGCATGATTCTAATACCCTCCAGGGACACAGAACCCAGGGTCTTAAACAACAGAGTTTTGAAACCCCAGCTCTGTTGGTGCTCAGTCCTAGCCATCAGAAAAATTCCAGAGGCCTCAAGAGGAACTTTAGCAATGGTAAGAATATTTTCCTAGAATTTGAGGGGAAGGAATGGGGCTCTGTGAAGGACATAGCCAACTGACCTGGTCAGAGCAAAGACCCACCATCCCCAAGAAGGATCAGTGAGAGATATCTGGCCCCTGAACTGAGTTCAGCGAACTAGAGACACAGGTATGTATTGTAACAGGGGTTCACTTGGTGATGCATAAATGGTGGTGATTTGGCTCTGCATGTGCGTGTGCATGCACGTGTGTGTAGTGTAAGAGGAACACCAAATACAGTATGGATTGTAACTCTCAGTTCAAACCCAGCTTTTGTCCATGGACAATCACAAAATAATTTTTTTTTTTTAAATAGCAATTAACTTTAGAGAGAGGACATCTAAAACACTTAGGGATCTCTTGACACGTCAGATGTTCAGGATTTGGCGCTCACCATAGGAACAGCCGTTTCCTGTTCCAAGCGCAGACTTCCGGGTTCTCAGTGGCCAGTCATGGACAGGGAAGCCGGAAGCCGGAAGCGGCTGGCCTGGGCCGATGTCCGCCTTGCGCGGGGTCTGCTGCTCTCGCCACATGCCGCTAATTCTGTGCACGCCTCCTACCCCTTCTTTCCCTGTGCCAGTGCAAGGCTGCAAATTGGTTACATCCTGCCACATTTTTGGATTTGAATTGGCCTTTGTTTTATAAGATAATGGTCTGAGGAGTTGGCGCTTTTTTATCCCCCTAATGTCCTTGCCTAGCAAAATGAAAAATGATCAACCCTCTATTTCCCTAATTGTTTGGAAATTTTGATGGTCCACAAAATCCAAACAACTGGAACCCCTAATGAAAACTCTCCTGCTTGTATCCCATGGCGGGGGTTGGGTAGCGAGAAGAGTGGGGAAACTGAGTCAGGAACATCCCATGCCCACCCATCCTGAATCAGTAGGAAGTAGTGGATTTTTTTTTTTTTCCTCTCTCAAAGCTGCCTCTGTTTTCTCAATAGGTGAAGGGATGCCCAGTTATTTACATTCATCTTTTCTAACAGGAGCTGCAGTCTTTCTATGACTTGGCACAGAACTCAAGAAAACATCCTAAAATCTTAATGCATGGCGATATAAAGCACCCTCATAAACCAGCAGCATCACATTTTCACAGGAATCCAGGGATCCATAAAGGAGAGGGGCAGGCGAGAGTGTGGGTTCTTTGCACACACGTCCTGAGCCTCCAAGTTTGTTTATCCATAATTGCTATGCAAGTATAAATTAGAACAACAAATGCATCCTGCCTGGAAATGGTGACACCAACCCTGTAAATAATTATAATTTAATCTTATAGCAAAGGGTTCTGAATGACTCCCCTAACGATTTCCTCTGCTTAATTCCTTCCCCACTGAGTGACTTAATAGGAAAAGGAATAGTCTTTCAGATTTGTTTCACTCCAGAAGTTTGGACAACGTGTGGATTCACACCTGGGGAGGGGGCAGAAGCTGTGGGAGATCATTTGGCCCATGGATAAACAAGTGAGTCGAAGAGGCCTTGGGACTGGAAGAGACGGAACTGGCAGGCCTATTCATCTTGGCATCTGTTTACAGAAGCGAAAACTTGAGAACAGCCTCATAAGAGATCGGATGCGTAAACCCTTGTCAGTTTGATGAGGGAATGCCACACAGCTGGGACAGCCCTTCGCAAATGTAAGGTGCATGACGTGTTGTTCTGTCATGGCTTACGGAGATGGCCTTTCATGTCCGACTAACCTGGGGTTGAATCCTGGCTCTGCTCCTTAATAGCTGTGTGGCTTCAAGCAAGGGACACAACCTCTCTGGACCTCATTTTCCTCATCTGGAAAAGGAGGAAAAGGATGTTCCCTACTCCACAGAGTTTCTATAAGGAAGACATGAAATTATAGCCAAAAGAGCTTAGAACCAGCCTGAGACATATTGATAACAAATGCTCAATAAATTAGGCTATTACTGCACCGCTTGTGTTTTGGAGGCCTCTGCAATGATACAGGGAATATTTTCATTATATAACGCTAAGTTAAAAATACATAACCACAGATAGATTTTAAGATCCTAATTCTATAATATTAAAACATATATAAATAGCCAGCTAGCTTGATTCAAACAAAGCAAAAAGGCCAAAGGGAAATACATCAAACTATTAATATTTCTTTTTTTTTTAAGATTTTATTTATTTATTTGACAGACAGAGATCACAAGTAGGCATAGAAGCAGGCAGAGAGAGAGGAGGAAGCAGGACCCTGCTGAGCAAAGAGCCCAATGCGGGGCTCCGTCCCAGGACCCTGAGATCATGACCTGAGCCAGAGGCAGAGGCTTTAACCCACTGAGCCACCCAGGTGCCCCAAACTCTTAATATTTCTTATTCATTTCTCCATATACCTTTTGATGTTTTCTATACAAAGCAGATGTATTCTATTTACAGTGACAAAAATTGGTATTTTAACAAAAAGAGGCAGGAAGCCAGAGGGCCTCGGGCTGGCAGGGCACTGGGGTCCCAGTCCAGAAGAGGGGCGCCCAGGCTTTCATCCCCACTCCTAGCACATGTGTCCAGCTGCTGCCCCAGACCATTGACAGAACAGCAACCTGCCTATAGTGGTCAGTCTTTGACTCACATGTGTTTCCCTCAACTCCCGATCCAGGGGAGTGAATGATCTGGCCAAGTTCACTCAACAAGCTTATGGCACCAAGGTCTTTGGACTCTTGGGTCAGATCGACTTCCACTGTGCCAGGACATTTGAGTTCTCCAGGCTACACGGGTCCCCAGATCTCCTAGCCCACATTTGGGAGGAGTCAGTTCCAATTCTGTTCCCTGGAAATAGTCACACTTGGCTCCTACTGTGGGTTTGTCTGGATTTCTCACCCTCCAAGGACCCTTTCTTCCACAGCTGTTGTTTCTATCCTGTGACATGACATCTGGTCTGAAAGAGGGGTTCAGTAAATGTGCCCCTGCCTCCTGTTTGCTTTCTCTCCTCCTCTTCCTCCCCACTTATACTGAATGCCACATCTCCTTCCCAGGCACTGTCCTTCCCTGACTCTCAGAGTCCTTGGGGACACCTTCTCTGTGCTTCCCCTATGCTGCAATGAAGCTTGCAAGACACCCCCCATCTTATGGGAAGCAAGTCTTGACACCTTTCTGTGGGCACCTGATGGGCTGATACCATCCCCTTTGCCCTCCTCCCGATAACACAGCCACGAGGAGACGATGAGAGAACATTCTAAGCCCCACGCCACTATTCAAGGCTTATCACCCAAACCAGAAGCTGGACACTTCCCATCAGAAACCTTGCCCAGGAGTGGGCCCTAGGGACTAACCACCTAACAATTCTGTTCCCTTTGTCGGACACTATGACTACACCCTCCACAAAGGCAACTGTACTTCAAACACGCACACTGAGTCTCTGGCCTGAGAAAGAAAACATTTTTGCTTTCAGGGTAAGTCACTCTGCCAAGGCCCATCATCTTCAGCAAGAGTACACATCAAATCAGATCCCAAAATCACTGTAAAAATGGACCCAGCTCTGAAAACACGCAGGGAGTTTTCATCACGATGAGAACCAGACTCATCAACTGTGGGTCCAGGATGTGGCAAAGGGGCCTTGGAGTGCAGGCCCTGCTTTGGAGGAGACTGTGCCTCCGGATGGAGACTGGGAGGGGCTACTGCACTTACCACAGGGAGGAGCCTTCAGTGCCTGTGACTTCCAGAAAGTCGTAACCGTCCTCTAGCTGGAAGTCAATAAAGACCAGGGCGATGGTGTCTCCCAGCTCGGCCAGGATGGTCCACGTGCAGTCAGCATTGTTGTGGTACTCCGACGGGAAGTGGGGGGTGGAGATGATGCCACTCTGGCCCCGCAGGGTTCCCCCGCAAGCATCGTCCGCTGTGGGCACACAGAGAAGAGGCTCAGGTGAGCTGCTCCAGTTCCCAGGCCCTGTTCTGAGAATCTCAGATCTGACTACTCTCCTTGAACGGATGAGGAAATTGAGGCACGGGGAAGTTATGTCACCTACCTAAGGTGACACAGCCCCTGAACTGTGACTGAACTCTGACATTCAGGACACCTTCAGGGTACCACACATATTGTTCTGCTGTGAGCAGGGAAGGACTCAGCTGTCACCTTTACTGCCATGGTCACCACTGTGGGGAACAGGATATTTCTTCCCACCTGAACTTAGGAAGCCTCCAATGTGGGAAACAAGACAAAAACAACACAGCTCCCTGGGGTGACACTCTGGCCAGACCACTGAGATCCTCCCTCCTGCCCTTGTTTTTGGGCCAGCTCTGTTCTCACGCCATGCACAGCCAGCCTTCTGCCCTGTGCTCACACTGTGGCCCCCTCTGCCCAGGATGCCTTCTCTCCAGGGCAGCCCTTCTCCTGCTTTTAGGCCTGACTCCAATGCCACCTCTTGGGAGAGAGCCTCATGCCCATAAGCGTTTGGTGGCTGCTCTCTCCTCTGAGCTCCCGCTGCAATGTGTCTGATGGTAGACATGTACGTGGCCCTGTCCAAGTGACCCATTCATCTGTCTGTCTGCCATGCAGGTTCTGAGCTCTGCTGGGAATCCCCAAGGGCAGGGACTGTGTTTCCCTCCTCCCACCACACAACCTGGCGGTCACACTGCTCCAGCCAAACCCCAGCTGAGACTTGATATTTAGAAAAAATGATCCGGGGAGCAAGCTCTGACATAGACTAGTTAATAAGAGGTCTGGCTTCTGGATCATCAGAGGCTGCCGTCTTAATCCTTTTCCTGCGGCTCACTAGCTGGCTGGTGTCTAAACTGTTGTCCTAGAACCTGTACCCAAGCAAGCGAGCGCAGTACACTTAGCATGTGTTGCTAGAGGCAGGATTATGTGGTGAAAGATGGAGAAATGCAGAAGCTGGCTCCCCATGTGTGCCAGAGGTCACCTGGTAACAATAACAAAAGCTCATATTTCTGGAGCACTTACACTATACCAGGAACCATTCTAATGATGCTACATCTTTCACGCAGTCCTTACTTTGACACTGTGAAGTAATATGCCCATTTTGTAGGTGAGGAAACTAAGGCACACAGAGAGTCAGGCATTTGCTGCAGGTGACACAGCTCATAGTGACTGAAGGAGCTGGAATTCTAAGCCTGATTCCAGGAGCTGTGCCCTTAACCAATGCACTCTTCCATCTCCCAGGAGTATAGTTCATACTTTGAGGACATGGATAAAGCAGCAAATTACTTTGCTTGGGTGACTCAGTTTGGGAAAGGTTAACAGAGGAGATGCCCTTAGAGCTAGGTTCTGAAGGGTGAATAGGAGTTCTCTAGATAGAGAAGAAAGGGTATGGCATTTAAGAAAACAGGGAAACGAGTGTCTTAAGCACAGAAGCACAAAGGCAACAAGGCATGCCTAAGATAAGGGGCTCTCGACAGCTTATCACAGAGTGAACTAAGAGGAATGGTGGGTGATGGTACCGGCAATGGAGAAGGATCCGTGTGATAGAGAACACTGGGCCAAGAAGATTTGGAAGCAGTGGACTGTATTGGAAAGAAAATGGATTTGGGGGTCAGGAGGGCCTAGACTTGAATTCAGCCTCCACCATTTCCTAGCCATGTGACCCTAATTGGGTGATTATTTCTGGTAGCTTCATTTGGCTTCTCTGTATGATGGTTTGCTGGGATAACTGGATGGGATCCTTAATGATGCAGTGCCTAGCATCAGCCAGTGGTTGGCCCATGTAGACACCCAGCAGGTACTAAGTTCGCCTTTTCCTTCCACTTCATCTTGGGAATCAAACGTAGTGAAGAAATATGATTGAATTTGCATTTTAGAAAGATCACTGGAGCCGTGGCACAGAGGAGGTCTGAGTGAGGGGAGTGGGCATGATGTTTTTGGTAGGACATAGTCACTAAAGTCCAGGGAGGCCAGATGAGATTGGATCTGAAGTCATGGGGACTGCAGAGAGAGCACTGATTTCAGAGAGATTTTAGAAGCAGAATCTATAGGCTTTGGCAATTGGGAGGGATGAGCTCCAGGTCTGGGGCATGGGAATCTGGATGAATGAAAGGTACTGCCTATAGCAAGAACCCAGGAGGGGGGTGCCTTGTGGGGAAGGCAAGCAGGAGTTCAGTTTTGGATCCAAGGGCTGAGTGTGCATGAGGGATGTCCTGGTGCAGAGACAGAGTTGACAGCTGGATATACAGAAGAAGTGTGGGGTGGAGGTCAGGTGAGTTCATTTGGGGGTCCTGAACTATCCTCATTAATGTCATTCTACAGGGTCAAGGTCTAGTTCAAGAGAATGAGCCCATTTATAAATGCCAACTCTTAGTGCGAAGAGGTTGTTCTACTCATCAAAGCCTCAATGAGGGGCAGTGGCAGTGGGAGAAAGAAAAGGAACAGAAGGATTCAGGAGCCAGGCAGGGGAGAAGTGAGAGGACACGGTCTCCACCTGGGAGTGGCCAGCGAAGGAGAGGAGGAGGGAAACAGGAGGTGGAGGTTTCTAACAGGGCAGCATTATGACGCTGTCTGGGTAAATGGGAGCCCCAGAAGAGAAGAAGCTCAGCGGGACAGTGATGGTCCTCGGCACTCCCATGCTGAGTCTGAGCTGCTGAGTAAACCGGTGGCAGTGCCCACAGAGACCATGAGCCCAGGGGGCCTCCGAGGCTGGGAGTCAGTGGGACAAAGAGAAACTGCGTCTGCACAGCAGTAAAGAAGGCCCGGGAAGAGCAACATTTAATGACCTGCAGGCAGAAGCAAAGACACCTGAAAGGAAGACCGGTCAGGGTCAGAGAGGAGGGGGACTCCGAGTGGGGGGCTGGTGTGAGGAAGCAGTGTGAGGAGCATCAGCTGGCCATGGTCATGCCAGAGGGGAGCAGGTCGGGGGGAAGACAGTGACTCTGCGGCCTCCATGTGATTCTGGTCTTAGAAACCCAACCAGATATCCTACGCCGTTCACTACCTCAACCCAACCAAGACCACCATCGCGCTCTCCTCCTACTGAACCTGACCTTCCGGCATTTCCTTCCCAGAGAGTGTCCGTGCTACCTACCTTATGCCAGATGGCTAGGGCCATCAGTGACCTCTCCCACATGCCACACCCAGCTGGAGACCAAATCCCATTCCTCCCTGTAAGTAGCTCTTGACTGGGTTCCCCATCTGCCCTGCACCTGCTCCATGTGATCATCCAAGTCCACAGCCATGAGGCATCCCTCTTGGTCTCCAAACACCCCTCCTGCTCCAGCCCATTATTCTTTACATGGAAGCCTGAGCCATCCTGGAAACGCAGACCTAAAGATGTCCCTTGTCTCTGTAAGAACCTTTAGTAACTCCCACAGTCACTCATGATATAGTATACCATTCTATGGCTTATAAAGGTGTACAGGGCCTTGCTTCATACCAGTATTTCCCGACTACCTCCCACTGCCACTCTGGCCTCCTCCCAGCTCTTCCGATGTACCAAGCATCTCCCTGCTCCAGGACCTGGAAAGTGCTACTTACTCTTTCCAGAACCTTCTTCCCCACCTCTTGGGGACTGGATGGCCCCTCCTCAGCCTCTAGGTCCCAGTCTAAGTGTCACTTCCTCAAGGATCTTCCCAGATACAGAAAACCCTTCCCCCCATCTTATGCTTTCAGACGGCACATACTTTCCCATAATGAATCATTTTCCCAAATTCATTGATGGGTTATGTCATTTTTTTAATGTCTAGACTGTACACTCCACGAGGGCAGGGGCTGTGTCTGTGGGCAGCAAGGCTGGGCAGATGGTTGCTGGCTCACTGTGGCAGGGTGGTGTGCAGCCCCTCACCGCCCTGGCTCAGAGCCTTATGCCATGAGGCTGGGACTTTAGGAAGTTTGTCCTTGATGTGAGTTGTAAGTTTCACTCAGGTGAGTTGTAAGTTTCACTCAGAAGAAATGTCTTTTAGAACAACACACCTTTGCCTCTGGACCCAGAATTTCAGTAGCAAGACTCTCTTCTGGGAAGGAGAAAGGACTGTTGACATCCAGCAAGGGGTTTAATGGAGCTCAGTGGAACCTCAGGGCTACTCAGCTCTGAGGAAATGAAAATGCCCCCAGCACTTATCACTTCTGGCATTTGGTAGACTCTCAGTAAATAGCTGTTGAACAATGAAATGAAACAGGATGCTCAGAGAGGTTAAGCAACTTCCCTAAGGTCACACAGTGGGTGGCCAGTTAGGATTCCAGCTGAGTCTCTCTGGCACCAGGACTGTGGCCTCTGTCAAGATACCACACGCCCTGCTTGAAAGCAGTCTGGAAAGCCATCCTGAGATCTTCAAAGCTCCTAACCTTAGTCTGATTTCTAGACTGTGCTGGGACTGAACACTGGAGAGCTTGGGCCCTCTGCCCAGAGCTGCCAGTCCACTTTGAAGGTGGTCCCTTTCCCATTTGAGTGGGCCCTCCTTCTTGGGCTCCTCCAAACCCCTGGTTCCTGAACATCTGGCTTTGATTGAAGATGCTCTAGAAGTTGTTTGAAGATATCCTCTGCCTTGAAACAAGGCATCATATTTCATGTTTACAACTTCAGAGCCATAAAATATAACCTTCAGCTGACACCACAGTCCTAAAATATTAATTTACACTTTCTCCTTCTCTGGTAATGGGCATTCTGCTCTGCCATTAAGTCCTATATATTCCAAGGTGCAGGTGTGTGATGCCGAGCGTTGCCCTTCCAAGTTTATGACTTTATTTATGATCGACCTAAAGCTCCACCGAAATTTCTTCAATTAACTATAATTTGAGAGAACTACCCCCGGCCCCCTTGGATGTCTGTTAACTCTCCAGTGACTCACAAATTTCAGGCAGGGACGGGGGAACCATCCTACTCCTCGCTTCCTTACATTTCAGGCCATTGCCAGTGCCAAATCCTGGACGCCTGCAAATTTGGGGACACTTAGCTCTGGGCTTCTATCCATGTCCTCATTCCCCAGGCTACTCTGTCTCGGAGGCAGCAAAAATCCCCATCGGCCCTGGGGGAGAAGCTGCCACCTGACAACTCAAGTGTGAGGTAGAAGCCAGGGTGTGAATTCCCCAAAGCCTCGATGTCCCCCCTTTTCCTTGTGCTGTATGGCTCAGGGTCCCCGGGGGCTCCAGGGACCTGCTCAGCCTCATCATTCACCTCTTCTGGGGGTTCAGGGTTCTGCCCCTTTATCCTTGGCTTGATCAAAGATGCCCTTTCTTGAAATTAAGAAATTGCAGTTGCCTGAGAGCATTGGTATTTCTGCTCCTCCCCAATGCCGGATGCCATCCATGGATATGGTCCCCCAAGGCATCCTTCTGGGGAGAAGAATACAGGTGGGACGCGGTATTCAGTTATGTAACTCTGTTGAGCTTCGAGTACAGGCCAGGCATTGTGCTAAATGCTCTGCTGATACTTTTTTGTTTAATCCTGAAACTGCTTGAAGAGATAGGTATAATATCATCTACGTTTTACAGATAGGGAAACTGAGGCTCAGTGGTTTTTATTTATTTTTAAAAGATTTTATTTATTTATTTAGAGAGAGCATGTGCCAGGGCATAGGGCATATGCAGGCAGTGGGAGAAGTCTCCCCACTGAGTAGGGGGCCCTTATGTGGGACTCAACACCACGACCCTGGGATCACAACCTGAGCTGACGGGAGACGCTTAACCAACTGAGCTACCCAGGTACCCTGACTCGGTGTTTTTTGTTTGTTTGTTTTGTTTTGTTTTTAAGATTTATTCATTCATTTGTTTGACAGAGAGAGAGAGAGAGAGAGAACAAGCAGGCAGAACTGCAGGTAGCAGGAGAGGGAGAGGGAGAAGCAGTATCCCTGAGAGCAGGGAGCCCCAGTGGGGCTCAATCCTGGGAGCCTGGGATTATGACCTGAGCCAAAGGCAGATGCCCAACAACTGAGCCACCTAGGTGCCCCAGTGACTCCGTGGTTTTTGAAACTTGCCCACAGTCACATGGCTACTAACTGCTAGAGTCAGTCTTGAACCCAGATCACTCTGACTCCAAAGCCATGCCGTTAAGCACCTACTTCTAATGCTGCACCAGACACGGCTAGAGGAGCACCTGGAAGCAACAGGCCCTGGAAAGGGGTTTTTCCGAGTATGAGCAGCTCCTCCTGCTCCTCCTCCCCTCTGCCTGAGTGGCCCGAGGTGGGGGCTTTGAGCTGCCTGCAAAGCGCAATCCAGCTCCTGTACTCGGGTGGAGGTGGGTGAGTCTTGGGTCAGGCTTCCCCTAAAGAACAGAAGCAGCTCCCACAGATGCTGGCTCCTCCCGCCCCACACTGAAGCGACATCTGCCCAGCAGAACCACCTTGGGCCCCTTCCCTGAGGCTTCTTTACTGGAGCTCCTGGGACAATCTAGAGAGGAAAGTCCCGGGGGAACACAGGAGACTGGGCAGTGCCTGGTTTAGTGGACCCATCAGGGGATGCCCCTGAGAGAGGATCAAGCTCTCAGGCCCTGAGCCACCAAGCTGGAGCTCTGAAAGCAACAGTGTCACCACGAGTCTCCTGCCAGGTGTCACAGGCCACTGACCTTGTCTGCAGCCAACAGTGGAGGTCAAGATCATGGCTGGTAGATGCGTGGCCTTGGCTAGAATCCTGGGTCCACTGCCCTCGAGCCGTGCGACTGCAGGCAAGGTGCCTCACCTCTCCGCACCTCAGTTCCCTCATGTGCACCAGGGGAGAGCAAGCTCTGACCTCCTGGGGCTCCTATGGGGATTCGCTGAAGCTTGCAGGAGGCAGAGCAGGGCCTGGAGGACAGGTAGAGCTCCCTGAACGCCAGCCTGCAGTGTGGTGGCAGTTCGAATCACAGCAGCTCACTCTCCCTGGGTCAGCGCTATGAAAAAGGCCCTCTGCTGCACACGCAGTGTTGATCAACTTGAACCCTGCTTCCCCCTTGTGATACGCACTGTTGTTGGTATTATTTATAGGTGAGCAAACCAAGGCACAGAGAGGTGGAGTAACTAGCCCAAGGTCGCTCAGCTAGTGGGTAGGCATGGCAAGGCCAGGATTTGAATCCAGGTGACTGGACTCTGGAACACATTCTGGGCGGTTCTACTATAGTAACAGTGATGGCAAAGGTGATTGGAGAAGGACTGGTGACCCTAATGGGAGGAGAAGAACCCTGTGGTTAGGAACAGTATCTGGAAGCCATGGTGCATTCCAGAATCACTCAAGGTCCACACTGGTTGGCATATTTGGTACTTTCGGCATGTCGTGTAGTGTGATCAGGATAAAGGGGCCCAGCGTGCCGTTCTCAGACCCTCTCTGCCACCCATGGTGCCAACACAGGGTCTTGTATCCCTCCCCCCATCTCTTCCTAGCTCAGAACTTCCCCAACCACAGAGTTAAAATCCCCCTTCCCCCCAGATGTCTCATGGGCATCTCAGACTTTATCTGGATGAAATGAGCTCTCTTGATCCCCCTCAGGGCACATGCTTCCAACTCCCCGTGCTAGTCATTCCCATCTCGAGTATCGACACTCCCAGCCTGCCAGCTCTCGAGCTTAGGAGTCAGCCTTGACCCTCTCTCTGTTCCATCCGCACCTACATGCAATCCATCTCTCCCATGGTCACCTGTGGCCCAAAGGCAGAGTCTCCAGCCTGCTTGCCTATGGTAGCTGCCTCCTGACTGGTCCTCCTGGCTGCACCTCTTGCCGGCTCTAGTCCCTCTCATTCTAGCTCTCAGGGTGAACTTCGGAAAAAAATAAGTTCAGCTGCACCACACCTGTGTTTAAAATTCTTCCCTGGCTTTTTTCTGGACTTAGAACCACACCCCAACTTCTTGTTGTACTTCATCAATGCAACTCCTCTCCCCCAACTCCTTCCCCCCATTCTACTTTGCCACACAGGCCTGGTTTCTCTTTCTGCAACGTGTCAAACTCTCTCCTGCCTCGGGGCCTTTGCACGTGCTGTTCCTTTTGCTGTGAATGCCCTTCCCAGGGTCTTCACATAGTAATTCAGGTATCATCTGCTCAGAGGGCACCGCTCTTGAGGGCTCCATCTCGAGTAGCCTTCTTATCATGATCCGCTTCATTTTCCTCATAATCTGAAATTTGTGTATTTGATTTTTATCTGTGTTCTGCCTCCCAGCTGCTAAAATCAGATAAATACTCCATGATCTCATGGCGCCTGGTCTGACTTTTCACCATGGGAATTCTCTGTATCTAGAATAACAAATGTCCAACAAAAATCGGCCGTCGATAGATAAGGATTTAGTTACTAACTGTCTAGCACGTGGTAGGCCCTCATGAAGTTGCTGAATGCAGAGTGAACGAATGAGTAAGCCACTAAGCCCACAGCTCGTGTTCGCCACATGAAAATGAGAGGAGGCTTAGCAGCACTCCAGTGACCTGCAACTCTGAGCTGGCACGGGATGGCTAGGGCTGACTTGGACCCTTCTGACTCCATGCTCTTTCCATAGCACAGAGCCTCTGTCTCGTCTTCCCTAGATCCCTCTCCCTGGGGCTAGAAAATCGGGAATGCAGCTGGACAATTGCAGCCCAAGCTTCCGCAGACCAATGCTCCCTTCCCTAAGTGAGGGGACAGCCGGCAGTGTTTGGCTCGAACCTCAGAGGCCAAGCATTACTTGCTCTAGATGCTTTCTCTCCACCTGTCCCCCAGCCCCCAGCACATCCGAACCCCATTCCTTCCCCAGGAGGCCTTCTTTGCTCCAGGGCCCATGCCCATCCCGATTCAGAGGCCATCTGCTGAAACCGACATGGTCTTCCTTCTTGTGATTCAAAGAGGTTCCACAAAGCTCAGAGCCTCCCAGGGACCTCAGCCTTTGACAAGGTACCCAGAGGGACACAAAGCAAAGGAAGGTCACAGGCCCTGCCTCTTTCCCTTTGCCAGCTAGACCAAGCCTCAGAGGGCCAGCAGCCTTGGGATGAGCCTCCTTGGAGGTCAACCTTGCACCTGTTCTGTCCCCTAATATCCTTGTGGGTCCTCACTCCCCCTTAGTTTGGGCTATGTCCCTAGGCTGAGTCTACCTTTCAGCCAGGCATGTGGCATTTCTGGCCCTCCAGCCTGCTCCAGGAAGCCTTGGCCTCAGACTCTGCATCACTCAGCACTGCTGGGCAGGTGGGTTAACCCAGGCCAGCAATTTGCCTTTCAGGCTTATATGCCTACATGGTTCTGGTGGTGAATTAGACCCATCCAGCCATCCGCTCATTCAGCAAATATTTACGGACCACTGCCCAGTGGATGAGGTTTATCCACTCACAGATGCCAGCCCTTGAGAGTTCTACACAAGAGGAATAAAGGCCAAAGGCTTTAATCCTTCCTGAGTACGAACAGTTAGCTCTGGCGTGACCACGACTCCTGGCATCGTGGAACGCCTGATGAACCAACCCACTCAGCTCCTGTACGGCGTGGCCTCTCGAGGAGGTGCAGCTTGGAAAATCACTGGTGTTATTGAGGACACGTCTCAGACTGTTCTTGCAGCTTATGGTGAACTAGGAACCAGAAATGGACCTGAAGCCCACAGAATGGGGGAGGCGCTGGGGCTCAGAGAGTGGGAGAGCCATCTGTCCTCCCCCAGTCATGAGTGGAGACACATCTCAGCCCCCGAAGACACCAAGGAGCCTCCAGGACTCGAAGCCTTTCTGGAAGCCACACTTGACATCCTTGGCTGGCTTCCCTGGTGTGTTCCAGAAGAGGACCTTCTCTGGTGTAGCAAAATTAGAAGCTACTGAGAAAAGATTTAGAAAGATCAGCCTAGGTAGGACTCTTTCTGGAAGGGCCTTGTCCATGCTAAGGAATCCAAACTTGACCCCATCAGGGAGGAAGAGCCACTGGCTGCCTTCTAAGTAACAAGTGATTCTGTCAGATCTGTGGCTTAGAAGGTCACTCCAGCAGTGGAGAATGGATTGGGTCATGTTGGGGGGGGGGTGGGGGATCTGGGAGGGCTGTTTTGCAGTGGGACTGGTGAGATGGGATGTGAGGCAGTCCGGACTGTCCCTAGCCAGAGCCCCTGGGCTGGGGCAGAGGCTTGGAGGTGAGGACAGGTGCAGAGAGATGCGAGTGCAACAGGACATGGTGGCTGATGGTGTCAGGGACAAGGAGGGCGAGGGCTGTAAGATGCCACTGGGGTATCTGGCTTGGTCACCCTGGATGGTGACACTTCACTGAGCTGTGGGAGGCACACAGACAGCAGGTTTGGGAAGGCAGAAAGAATTAGATTTTGGATGTGCCCCATTTGAGGCACACACCCGGGAAAGGTTTGGTAGAGTCTGATACCCATGGGGGCCTGCAACGTGGGATAGAGAGTAGGCTTAGAGACAGACACTGGAGAGTCATCTCCAAGTGACAATTAAAAGGCATGCAGTGGATGAGAAATCCCAAGAGATGCAAGATGTCCCTAGAGGTGAGGCCATGCTAGGACCTTTGGGATTAAAGGAAAGCCTGGGGAGAGGCGGGGAAGATCGTCATCATCTGAGAGGCCAAAAGAGGAAGGAGAGAGGACAGGGAAAGAGTCGTGCCCCAGAAAGGCCCCCCTTGCCCATGAACCACTGTTGGGGTGTGAGTGCTGGGGAAGCACCATCACCCCAGCCCACGCCACCCACCGTGGCCCTGGTCCCACACCCGGACATGCAGGCTCGAGACTGGGGGGCCATGAGCCCACCCAATCAAAGAAGACCTCCAGGGGACAGCCTTCAGCACTCCTCTTTTACTGGTGGATTAATAAAAAAGGCACTTTCACAGCCAGCCAAGTTTCTTGTGAGGTGGCTCTGTTCAGGACAACACCACCCTGGGAAGTGACCTGTTAGCCTGGAAGGAGACAGCAAAGCCAAGAGGCAATGGGGCTCTTGTGCCTAACCGCTCAATGCAATTCCCCCTGCAGGGCCAAAGTCAAGAGGAGCCAAGTGAAGGAGGATGGAGAAAGAAGAGAGGGTGTGATGCACAGCCCCAGGGGAGCCTGAGCCTGCCAAGACAGAAGCCAAGGACTAGCTTCCAGAGAACAGAGCAGAAAGCTTTGGAGGTTCCTGATGACTCAGACTGTCATTCTCGGCCATTCGCATTGTTGAGCCACAAACTCCCTCTGTTGCCATCAACACCTTCAACAAAAAGCTGCCCTGCATGTGTGCAAACACCTTTGTTAGTGGGTTTTGCTTTTTGTTTTGTTTTATTTTTCCCCTGGGGACAGGGAGAGACTGAAGATCAATGGGCCAAGTTCCTGATCTCAGCTCAAAGAGTAGAACCCAAGGAGACGGGGCATGTGAGATCCAGGTTCAGAGAAGGCTCAAGCTGATGACATCAGAGAAGAGGATTTCTACCCTATCGGGGTGGGTGCTGATGTGGATTATATGGCGCAGGACAGGGGGTGGGGACAGCCCGGCTGCCTCTCACACTTGGGCTGCCACTGTTTTTTAGTTCCATCTTGAAAGAGCATGGCATTTAGAGTGCTGTAAGAGGAAGGAGAAAGGTGGGTCTTGTTTCATAACTTAAATACTTGATTTCACATATTACCTGGTTTCATATTCTAGTATCACGTCCCAACTCTGACACCCTTCCCGGGAAGGTCAGAGTGTTCAGCTGGGATATCCTCTAGGCCTGGGGTGCTAGGGATACTCTAAGAGGAGTGAAGACAACAGTTTTAGGCCTTGTTTGGTCCACAGAGTCACACACCTGTGTGGAGGGGCCAAGGTCTCCCCTGATGGGGTTGGTCATTCCTGATAGCAAGCACGTAACAAGAGGCACACCCCAAGTTAGAAATGGGGCCTGAGAGGAGCCCTTAGGAAGGTAAGGAGGGAGACTCTCGTTTTCTTGGGTTCCACCAAGAAGGACCAACATGGTCGAGGAGTAAACAAACATGGGGTCAGGTGGCGACTCACGCCCACTGGTTGTGGCTTGTCTGTTGGGGAGGAATTCATAGCCGTGTGTGGGCTCAAGAAAGGGTGCTGTGATCAATTAATTATGTCTGCCACTGGCGTGGGAACAAGGGAAGGGACATATCTGCCAAGGATTTTCCACCCCTGGTGCAGATAGTACAAAGGGTGTACGCATATGGTGGGAAAGGGGAGCCCATCTCCCCAAGCTAGTCTTTGGACAGTATTTACAGAAAAGCTGCCTCCAAGAGAAAGGCAAAACTTGAACCCATGGAGAGCTGTGTGTTCCAATCATTTCTCAACTCCTTGAAACCATCCTCCCCCCCAACCCCCATTCAGACCTATAGTGGAGTGTTCTGGGATTTGCACAATTTAAAGATGAGAGTTTCAAGAAGAAAAGAGTGGTCAGTAGTGCAAAAGGCTATTGAGAGGTCAAGAAATATAAGGGCCAAAACAATTCCCATCTGATTTGACAACATGATGCAGAATATTGGGGCCAAAGGCCGGTCTGCAGAGGAGTAAGTGGGGAGTTGGTGGGGGTGGGGGTGGGCAGAGACAAGGCTGGATGGAGCTCTCGAGATGCCAGGTGTTTCTGGTGGCCTGGGGAAACACTAGAGTACAATGTCACAGTCTTTAAGAGGTGCCTTAAAAAATCTACATGCACAATAATCTCAACTATACACATATTCATAATATATGCATAATGCAGTATGGATTAGAAGATAGGAAGGAAATACACGAAAATCATTGTTAAAATGAGTAAATTTTGTTTCTTCTTTATTCTTTCTCTGAATTCTCTAAGATCATTTAAAAATGATCATGTGTGGGCGCCTGGGTGGCTCAGTGGGTTAAGCCGCTGCCTTCGGCTCAGGTCATGATCTCAGGGTCCTGGGATCGAGTCCCGCATCGGGTTCTCTGCTCCGCGGGGAGCCTGCTTCCTCCTCTCTCTCTCTGCCTGCCTCTCTGCCTACTTGTGATCTCTCTGTGTCTAATGAATAAATAAAATCTTTAAAAAAAAAAATAAAAAAAAAATAAAAATGATCATGTGTTATTTTTGTCATCGGATTAGAGGCATGGGAAATTAACTTAGAAGTAAACTCAGTTATTACGGACTGGAGGGACAATAAGAAATAGGCTGGGAAGAGGGTCACCCATCATCCTGCTTTGCCTGGGGCTGAGGGTGTTTCCAGGATGAGAGAATTTCAGAGCTAGAAATGGGAAAATCCCAGGAAAACCAGGATAAGTTGGTGACCTTAGCTGGGAGGCTAAGGCAGCGGGTTTTGGGGGTGGGAGGGCTGTTGGGGTAAAGAGGTTTTGAGCATATTTGGAGGCTGAGAGGAGGACTTCATGGAACAGGGAGAGAGGCTGAATTTATAGGAAATTTATAGGCGAGGGAAAAGCAGAATGACCAGGGTGCTTGAAAGGAAGGGAAGCAGCTGCGGAAGACACTTGCACACAGATATTCCGTAACAAGAAGAAACCATGTTTCTTCTAGACAGGAGGGCAGATTGGTTAAAAATAAGTTTGCTGGGCTGCCTGGGTGGCTCAGTCATTAAGCATCCGCCTTTGGCTCAGGTCATGATCCCAGGGTCCTGGGATGGAGTCCCACATTGGGCTCCCTGCTCAGCAGGAAGCCTGCTTCTCCCTCCCCTCTCCCCCTGGCATGTATTCCCTTTCCTGCCATCTCTCTGTCAAATAAATAAAATCTTAAAAAAATAATAATGAGTTTGTTGATGTGGGGGAAAGGGATTGAGGAGAGGAACACCTGAGGGCTGGAAAGTCAGTGAGGCAGAGAGGTCTCTGGAAGAGCTGGGTACCCTAGGACCCTCAGTGATCTCCAGACATGCGTTCCCCATAGCAGGCACCCCCAACGTGGCTGGAGTGGACGGTGTAGCTTCCCCTCCCCCGCAAAGACCAGGTCCCACTAGAAGCTCCAGCATTCCCAGTTACTGTCCACTCCTCAGACCCTCTCTGGCCGCCTACCTCTGCAGGAGGGCAGGGGGAAGTCCCACGTGGCGCTGTTCTCGGAGCCAGCGTGGCAGGTGAGCACGGCGTGGCCCTCCAGGAAGAAGCCGGGGTTGCAGCTGTAGCGGACCTTGTCCCCGAGGTTGAAGGTTGAGCCCTGCTGGATGCCGTTGGGCAGCCGCCCGGGGTTCCCACATGTGTGACTGGGGAGCACTGTGAGAGAGGGAGACACGTCACCCGTGAGCGAGGCTTCAGCCACAAAGCCCATTTCCATGCAGTGCCTGCCCGGACAAGTCACCTCCCCGGGTCTCATTTCCCGGGTAGATGGGCAGGCCATCTCGAGGCTGCCTAGTCTCTGAGTACTCCTGGTGGCCCAGCATTAAGGAGGAGCTGCACTTGCAGTTTATGACCGGACTTCCAGGTTTCCTGCCTTTTCTCCCGCGCAACCATGGATATGGCTTACGACAGTCCCATCACTCGAGATTCTCCAGGGAAAAATTACTTTAATCTCTTGGGTTTGTTTGCCCTGATTTCATAGTCCACATGCCTCACAACCAGGGAAGGGGTGCAGAGCATGGTGTGGTGCTCATTAAACCCAGCGTCCCTCCTTTCATGTATGTCTGTCCTGGCGGCTGGAGGGGCCCTTTGTCCCAGAAGGTTAGGGAGAGTTGAAGGGGCTGTTAGTGTTGGAACAGGCAGTGAAGTGGGAAGACAAGAACCTGAGTTCAGATCCAAATGGCCCACTTTAAGGGGGAGCTGGGGATTACAACGTACAGGGTGTGACCCAAGCCAAGCCATCACGGCCAGCTACGAGTGGGCTCTCATTATCCCGAGGAAATTGAGGAGCGTACCAGCCAATCTCCAGGGAGGGTGGGAGCAGCTCCTCTGCCTGAGTCACTTGTTCAACCCAATCCTGCTCCCCCAACCCTCTGCCTATCTCCGCAGAGTTAGAACTGCCTGTGCCCTGAAGGTCAGACCTCTTTCCCATTCAAGATGTCCCCATAGGGCAGTGACAAGGGCTCACGGACATGTCCAGAGCACCATCCAAGTATACATCCATCACCTAGCGATGGCTCACTGAGGCATCACTGAGAGGCTATAGAGCAGGGTGGTGGGGAGTACAGACACAAGAACTTGGGTATGCATCTTGAACAGATGGCTTACTACCTCTGGGACCCCAAGTAAGTCCCTTAAGTCCCCTGTGCCCCAGCCTCCTCGTTTGCAACACAGGGGTCACAACAGTACTTTCCTCCCTCAATGGGTATTTGGGAAAATTAAATTAGCAAAGATACGCAAAGTGCTTAGGAGAGAGCCCGGCAGACATGTAAATATGACACACGTGAATCCGAGCACACTTCATGAGAGATGTGCACAATTAAAGGTATGTTAAATGTTCTGATAGGATAGAGACCAGGCAGGGGACCAAACCCAGTCTAGGGCAGTCCGAGATGGCTTCCTGGAAGAGGTGACATCTATGCTGAATCCTGAGAGATTAGTAAGAATTAGCCAGGCTAAAGAGTGTCCCAGGAAAAGGAAATATTATGCACAAGTGGCCTGAGGCCAGAGACAACCTAGGGGCTCAAGAAGCCTGAAATAAGAGGGCCACGGTGGCCAGGATGAGGAGTAAGGATGAAGAAGTGGAGGTGGCCACTCTGAATCCTAGAGGGCTTCCCGGGCCCTTGCCATACCTTCTTCCTGACCATGCTGCTGTCTTCCAGGACCCTCTCTACCAACACTGATGATCTTAGAACCCTCAGAAAGAAGGCTTTCCCTCCCTTTTCTGATTTTCCCCAACCAGGAAGAGAAAGCATGGTGTAGGGAGAAGTGGCAGACTTTGGAATCACCTTGATCTGGTTCTGCAACCAGGCACTGTTCTCTGTCTTATTCTGTGGCCTTGACTCATGTGACCTCTCTAAGCCTTGATTTCCTCAACTGAGAAAGGAGAATACTACCTACTGGTGGAGGGGGTTACTGACAATAAATGATGCATTGCTGGCTGACACAGTGCCCGGCACATAGTAGGTGCTCATAAAATGGTTGCTGCACGATTCCACTGAGTCCTAGGACCCCAAGGGCAGGGGCCTGGTCTGGCGCATAGGTATATCCCGGGAGCCCTAACACAATGCCTGGCACTTGCATGGATTTAATTCTGTGTTCATTAATTAGTTGTTTGGGGAAGTTACTCATTCATGTACGCCCACAATAAATATGTATGACATGAAGGAATTAATTCATGTAATACAATTAATTCCTTCATGTAATACACATTTATCGTGGGCCTACTATGCTGGGAATTAGCAGTGAACTAGACAAGGAGGGTCCCAGCCGTCGAGAGGCTGAAGTTTTTGTGAGTTATCTTAAAGACTGAAGAGCTCTCCATGCACATGCTCTATCTCTAAGGGTGTGATGACTCAGATAAAGGGATTAACTCTATCACCCTGACCACTGGCCCAGCTTAGCATTTCCCGTGATCTCACACTGCTGGCCACTTTGGAACTTCCCATGATCCCATGCTGCTGGCTACCTTAGTGTTTCCCATGACCCCACACTACTGTCTACCTCAGAATTTCCCATGATCCCACACTACTGACCATCTTGGAATTTCACATGATCCCACGCTGCTGGCTATCTTGGCATTTCCTATGGTCCCACACTATTGGCTTCCTTGACGTTTCCCATGAGCTCACACTGCTGGCTTGCAGAGGAGGCAGTGACTGTGATGTGGGTGTGTTTGTGAGTGTCGCGAGGTGGAGGGGCGGGTCAGGTAAACATTTGGAGAAGAAAGCAAACTAAGGTGAGGGGAGGGCGCAAACCAGGGGAAATGGGCTGAGAACTGGTGTAGAACTAACGTTTCATTTTCCGCAACGAGATGCAAAGACCCAATTTAATTAAATTACTAATGTCAAATTTTTAATGAACCTGCTTCTGCTTTGGGCTTTCTTCCTTCGAAATTAATGACTGGAACGTCACTATAAATAAAAGTCGATTCTTTTAAAAAAGTCACTCTCAAACACTCACTGCTCTTTACTTAATGAGCTGTTCATAATCAGGCCACTCTGACCTGGCCCCTCGGCTGGGACTTGGGTGTGATGAATGGGAGCTCAGTCCCAATGCCACATCCTTTTTTTAATCTTAAGCTCTGCTCCTAAGGGACCTCATAGTGGCCAGAGATGGAGGCAGATGTTGGGCTCAGAGAGGTGTGGATTCCAGATCTCAGCGCAACCACTAGCTGAGTGATCTTAAGCTAGAATTGTCGCCTCTGGCCTTCAATTCTTCATCTGAAAATAAGGATACTGTTTCTTCCCATGGTGGGTATTGTATTAGTTTCCTAAGGCTGTAATAATGTACCACAAACTGGGTGGCTTAAAAAAAAAACAACAGATACTTATTGTCTCATAATATACAGGTTTAGAAGTCCAAAATTAAGGTGTAAGCAGGAATGCATCCTTTTGAAACTTGTAAGGGAAACTTTTCTTGTCTCTTCCTAGCTTTTGGTGGCTTTCTGGCAATCTTTAGCATTCCTTGGCTTAAAGGCACACCACTCCCATCCCCTATCTTCAAGTGGCATTATTTCTCTGTGTCTCTGTCTGTAAATTTCACCTTTTTATAGAGACACTAATCATTTTGGATTGGGATTAAGACACATGCTAATGGGCTCATCTGAACTTCATCATCAGCAAAAATCCTACTTCCAGGAAGGTCAGATTCACAGCTACTGGGGGTTACAACTTCAGTATATCTTTTTGGGGACACCATTCAACCTGTAGTAGCACTATTGTGCACATTAAGTAAAATTAGCTCTATAATATCCACTATTGAGTAACGGATAGGTTTTAGGGCCCAGGCTACAAACTAATTTTACTTAATCCTAAAAACAATCCAGTGGGATACCTGTTATCCTCATTTTACAGAGGAAAAAACTGAGGCACAGAGAGTTTTGGCAACTTCCTCCAGGCTACAGAGCTAGAAAGTGGCAGAGCTAGGTTGTGAATCCCAGTCTTTCTGGCTCCACTGTTCAGCACTCTTAATTGGACTGTGATACTGGATCCAACAGAGACAGCACACAGTAGGCGCTTAATCAACCGGAGTTCCCTCCCTCCCTCCATCATTGTAGGTGCTGTGACAAGATGAAGGGTGATTATCTGATTGTCCAGATTTAATGGTTTGTGTGTTTTTTTCCCCTCCAGTCTGATTTACTAACCTTGTAATTTTTTTTTTAAATAATGTCAAGGGCAACATTTAAAGCGAGGGCTTTTGTAATGTGTCTGATGTGCAACTTGCTGGACAGAGGAGATCGGAGAGAAGCCACAAAGCAAGCCTTTTGAGGTGGGGCATTCTTTGGTTTTTTTGATTTTGCCCGTGTGTTTTTTGGCACAGCTATTTTAGCTGTTCATGCTCGCCCATCTATAAAACTTCCCTTTGATTGCTTACAAAATGAAGAGCGGGATATTTACATCCAACGTACCTCAGAACAATATTATTAAAGCTGTGCCTGACATTGAACAATTCCATTGTAGATTAGCTGTGGGGAGTTTTGTCCCTTCTTCAAAGCCTGGTTCTTGCCAATCAACATAATATTCTCAGTGATTGTATGACAATGAATCTCCTCTGTGGTTGGAGTGCAGCAAAAGCTACATTGTGCCTTCTTTTATTTTTAATTTGAGACTTTAGTTCCCATATTATAATGAAGAGTCATTTATGCTCTCTGGACAAGCACCCTCCGTATGTTTTGATTTCTTATCTTCCATCAAGCAACTTGTTTCATCTCCATGGCCAGACGGTTGATACTAAGTGGCAATATGGCTGGGAAAAAGGATTCAGAGGGAAGGATTACATTTCCCACAACATGGAAAGAGGAGATGGTGTTTGGGGTGTGTGTGTGTGTGTGTGTGTGTGTGTGTGTGTGTGTGTGTGACACTGAGGGGTAGTGGGCATGGTCAGGAGAGGGAGGAATAAAAACCTCTCTCTTCCAAGTAACTACTCCGAGCTAGGTATTTCTGCATCACACACATGACCTTTAATTTTATAAAGTTATTCTTTATAACTCCCTTACTTTTAGCTGTTTGGCCTTGTAAACATAATTTATTGCACACTTACTACGTGCTAGCCCCAGTGCCAAGTGCTTTGTATATATTTCCATCCCCAAAGAATTGTCTCCACTTGCTGCCTCCACTTCCACTCCTCTCATCTGACATATTATATATTTGATGCATTTGCTATTCTTCATCTCACCCTGCTACAATGTAAGCTCCATAAAGACAGACAGATTTTAGTCTATTTTGTTCACTTCCGTGTACCAATTCCTAGAACATTCTACCTCGTATATAACAATACTTTGATAAAAGCTGATCAAATGACTTAATGATCTTTTTTTTTTAAGATTTAATTTATTTATTTGACAGAGATCACAGGTAGGCAGAGAGGCCAGCAGAGAGAGAGGGGGAAACAGGCTCCCTGCTGAGCAGAGAACCCAATGTGGGGCTTGAACCCAGAACCCTGGGATCATGACCTGAGCCGAAGGCAGAGGCTTTAACCCACTGAGCCACCCAGGTGCCCCTAAATGACTTAATGATCTTATTTAATCCTTTCAACAATCCATTGCCAGAGATGCCATTATCCTCCCTTGTTGAGAGGAGCATACCTATCAGAGAGACTGGGACATTTACTCAAGGCCAGATGGCTCCTTGAGGGGTAAGGCTGGGTTTCCAAGGCAATGCCAGGCTCCTGAACCCCTACTTTGCAGCTGCACTAGGTTCTGCTTGCACTTGAGCACCCCACCTTGAGTCACTCCGCCATGGGGTAGGGTGTGTATCTTGAACTCTCCTTGTAGGGTCTTTACCCTCATTTTCCCTGGGGGATGTCCTGGGGTGTCCACCAGGCAAGTCAGCCCCTCACTTGGCCCCATACATTTCCTGCTGCCTGTCAGTCAAACAAATACAGGGGGCACCAGGGCCGCTGATGGGGTACACTGTCTTTCCCCAATCCCGGTTCACAGGGCCCTGTCCTGTCACACCTCTTCCCAACCAGTGCCGCGCATAAACTCCCTATGGTGAGCGTGCTTGCTTGGCTCAGGTTTGCAGTTTTTGCCACCTTCCACATCAGGGGCATGTGGGGAGTTCCACAAAGCTACTAATGCTTGTCCCACAACTTCCTGACTCAGAATTTCAGAGGCAGAGCCTGGGCTCGTCCAGGGGTCTGCAAAGCAGAGCTGGGATTGACAACCACTCACGGCAACCTATTTCGTGCCAGCTACCCTATTAACCCCATTGGGTTATATCTCTGATCTGTGAACTGTTCAATTCCTGGGGCCTCTCTTGTGACTGAACTTTGACTTCCGGGGGCAGCAAGCCTGACCTCTCCCTTGGACTGGGCTGCACTCCATAAATCACACTTGCCCTCACCTTGCATCTCCTTTGATAGTCTCCCTCGCCTCTCCCCTGGACTTCCACACCCCACTCTGATCTCCTTGATGCTGGTGTCGCCCCTTCGAGGCACTGTCCCCACGGATGACAGAGTGAACTTTCTAGAAGGGCTCATTTACCCCAGCCCTGCCTCGTTCACCCCATCAGGCGTGCACATGCCAAAAGCAGCTTCCCTGCCATCCAGGCATAGTGATCCTTGCAGGTCCCCTGCTCTTTTGCATGATTAACAAAAGAATAAATAATGATTTGAAAAATTAATAAACATAAATAAAAGGAAAGAAGAAGAAAATCTGGAGAGCTTTCTCATCGCTGTTAGGATAAATCAACAGGCTTACACTCATGTAGCCCCATCCTTCCATGAGGTGACCCCGGCTGACAACTTCCGTTTTACCTCCTGCTCCCCCAATCTCATCCCCTCCACTAGGGCTGTTCTAAACTACAGGATCCCCAAGCATGTCTTACTCTTTTCTCAAATGTTCCATCTGGAAAACTCCTGTTCATCCTTCAAAGCCACACTTCAATGTCACTTTCTCTGTGACACCTTCCTTGATGCCCTTTGTGTCTGGTAGAAACTGGAAGATCCCAGGAGAACACATTGGGATAGAAGGTCAATTCACGCATAATGTCATTGGTGATCGGCCCCCAGATTTCTAGAACTGCCCACCCGTGAACTTCACAGTCTCCTTTCATTATTTCATCATTGTGTGACCTCTCAACCCACATTTTACCTGATTGGAGCTTTGGGGTCCCACTTACAGAATAACTTTGGAATTCTAGCTGCATATCAATTCCTGCACTTGTCACACAACACTGCAACTCATTCAGCCGTCCATTTAGGACACCCTGCTTTCCAAATGGAGCTAAGTCTGCTTCTTTAGGTGTTTGTGTTCATCGCTGGACTCCCCTGAGGGGCAGAAATGACTTATTCTGTATTTATCTTGTGTTTCACTTAATGCCTGGCAGGAAGAGGGTGCCTGATTGGAATGCATTGAATGAATTTTATGTATGTACATATATATAATGTATATTATATAAATATAAAAATATGCATTATATATTAGCATATATATATATGGCAATAAACTAGTGCAGGGTTGGCAAACTGTGTTGTATAAAGGACCAGATAGCAAATATTTTGGGCCTTGCCTTATGGTCTCTGTCTCAGTGATTCAACTTTTCCACTGTAGTGCAGAAGCATCCATAGACAACACATGTTCCAATAAAACTTTACTGAGAACACAGGCAGCCAGTGCACGAGCCACCATCTGGCAGCCCTGAACTATAGTCGATTCAGTTAGGCACTTAGCTCAGGTGTACAGTATTCTTTGCTGGGCATCAAGGATGGGCAGGGGCTGGCAGAAAAGTGAGCCAGGCAAGCAGGAGTCCTGGACAGAGGCAACCAGCAGGAAGTAGGCCAAACACAGGCAGTAAGCCCTCCAAGGACTGTGAGAGAAGTCTCATTTCCTTTCCCCTTCAGTTTGACCCTGAAAACAGGGGGCGCTGTGCTGGCTGTGGGGAAGGGCTTGCCTATGTTCAAACTCCATTTCTTCCTGTTAGGATGGTACTTCTCTTAGTCCTCACGCTCCTCATTAGATTGGCATTCGTTAGTCCCGCTATGGGGAAAGGAGTCAGAGGGTCAGTTGTAATGACAGTAACTGTTAGCATTTGGATGTCTAATCTGAGCCAGACCTTCCACTCAGCACTTTATCTGGGCTCCTCTACTTCATTTTCCCCTTACAGGTACCATGGAGGTCTCCTTTTGGGGGCTAACTCGGACCCAGTGTCACACTGCTGGTTGCAATCAGGGCTGGGCTTAAAAATCAAGCCACTTGACCACAGTGCTGTCTCCTTCATCAGGTGGTAACCTTGATCTCTCCGGCTTCAAGGCTGTTTTCCCAGCATGGAGGCAGTGCTCTGTGTCCCTGCACTGTCCCTCTCTCTGCCAGACCTAGGGTAACCCCCACCCACACCCAGGCGGAGCCTCGTTGGCCCTATCTCCCCACCCTAATGAGCTGGGGCTGTGTAGGCATCCACTCTCCCATGAGCAGCCACGGTGGGGCTGTCAGTGTAGAATTTTCCTTGACACTTTGCAACCACAAGACTCCATGCACTGAAGGAGCACTGAAAGGGCAACATCCTAGGTCCCTGAATAGGACCTAGGTTAAAACAAAGGATGCCCAGTTAAATTCGAATTTCAGAAAAACACAAATAGGGGTTTTAGCATAAGTATATCCCATGCAACATCTGGGATATACTTACACTAAAAAAAAAATGTTATTTTAGATTCAAATTTAACGGGGCACCTTGTATATTAACTTGTCCATTCTAGCCCAGAGGGGAGTCACCTCTGCATCAATGACTTCAGCTTCTTCAGACACAAGGGATCTCTCTGGGAAAAAGAGGAAGAAGAAAAGGAGAGAGGTAACCCTGCTTTTAGGAAACACAGTACTGAACAAAAAGAGAGGTTGTGGAGGGGGAAGTTCAGAGCCTTCCAGGGTGGGACTTTCATGAGTTTGAGGATCCTCTGCAGGATTACAGGGGAGCAATGGGCTGAGCCACCCACTCCTTCCCCCAGCCAATCCCTAACAAAAGCTCCAGCCCCTGTTCTTATGCACCAGCATGTCCCTTTCCTGTTTTAAGAGCCAGTGGCAAGCCTCAGCCCTTCTGATGAGTAGCTTTAGGTTGGCACAAGGTCCTCCATGAGGCAGCCTCTGTTGACCTCTGCAGCCCCAGACCCTGCTTCTCCCCACTCAGCTTCCCGGCACCCCCCACCCCCAGCCGAGCACAGGGATTCTCCAGCTTGTCTGAACAGAGAATGCATGGAGAATCATTGATGCCTTTTGGGGAAATGCTGCAAAAATACTGTTAGAACAGCTAAAAACACAATTTGGGGATAAATGTGATTAGCTGCAGAATGGAGCCTCGAAATGTTTCCCGATGAATGCTCCATACAAAAATGAGAAATACATTCCGTGAGAAAAGCATTCAGTGGGTCAAGTAATTTTTAAAAGTACTCCAGAAACCCCCTCTTCTAGCAGAAACCAATGCTCACGAGTTTACCAAGAGGTTCTTCAGGCGAGAAACCTGTTGAACCTTACTTAAATCAGAATCTCCAAAAATTTAACTACAGGATCTCTCCTCCTCTCCCCCCTCCCCATTTTCTTCCCTCAGAATCACCAAGTAACTCCAGAATCGTTCTATGGAATATGCTTTGGGAATTGCTAGATCCTAGGATAAGGTAAACCTCAGTTGCTTGATTGACATTATTAACCATCACCGCCATAAGAGGAAAATAGCGGTGATAGTTGACAACTACATAGAACTTTTCTGGTTAACATGAATTAAAAAAAAATAATAATAATTCCCCTTTGGCAAATCCCAACTTGTGTTTTTCTGGAAGCTGGGATGGCCTGAGGTTTCCCAGGCTCCACTGGTCAGGAGCTTCAAGGAATGGGATCAATTCCTATCAAAGAAGTGAACTTATCACTTCCTGTTGAGCTTGGTATATGTTATAAAATGGCAAATGCATAGGATTTTTTCTTTCTTCTGATGCCTTCTATAGCAGGGTATGTTTTCTGTTTGGCTGGGGCAGAATGACCCTGGGCCCAGGGGGCTAGGACTTCCCAAGGTTTCTGGCTAAGGCCAGTCATCCTGGGCCCTCACCCCTGCCCAGCGGCAGGCAGGAAGTCATGGATCCTGAACCAATCTTGGCAAAGGAGCTTAAAGAGGGGGAGGCCTGACCTGGCTTGGCAGGGTGTCTTGCCCTACGGCTGGGACTTGTAACCCTGGGTGAGGATGCCCATATGAGGATGCCCATTCATCTTTCCCTTGCTGGGGCTGTTCTACTAGGCTGTATACTTAGTCTTACTTCCCCTTGTACCTCCCCCAAGCTTTGCAAAACCTCCCTCCCCCAACGCTGGGTCTTAAGTCCCCAGGACCCTGCTGGCTAGCAGGGAAATGCTGTCTTTGAGCACAAGCACCCCTTGGGATGCCCATGGGAATCCGCCATGTGCCAGTGCCGGCCTGTGGACAAGGGAGCCCCAGGGTCCCCATTTCCTGCACTTGGCTTCCTGTCCAGGGCCTGGAAGCCCCAGCATGCCTCATGGCCATCTCTCTTCTTAAGGCAAGAGACACTTGGGCTTGCATCCCACTGGGAGAAACGCAACATTCCAAAGGCTCTAGACCATTGGCTGCCCTCTTTCTAAAAAGAATTTGACAGGGGCCCAAAGAGGAACAGAGAAGGGAGGTGTGCAGCCACTGTCATTCCCTTATTTCCCAGACCTTCTGCAGGTATGCAGGATGGTGGATATAGCAACTATAAGATGCAGAAACGCTGTGTGTGTGAGGCCCCACAGGAAGTCTGTGAGCTCTCTTCACTCCCTCTATCAGTAGCCCCGAGCTTTCTGACCGCTTCTGAGGTCTAACTTTACATGCATCCCAAAGTCCAAAGGCTTTGTGGAGCCCCCTGTACAAGTGGAGACCACCCACCTGGGCCCTCCAGGGTCAAGAGCCAGGTGGCAGAACCGTCTCTGCCCTGGACTAGTTCCTTACTTGGGGAACCCACATCTCTTACACATCACACAGGCACAAACCCATCACTCAAACGCTCTCCCTTACACGCACGCATACACGCTCTATCATGCTCTCTCTCTCTCATACTCAAACATGCATATATAAAAACAGACCCATCCAGAAGGCACCTGTACATAGCTCTTGCATTTACATATATGACAGCAGGCACAACACATCTTCCCCCACACAGGATAAACAACCTATATTACGTCTCAAAATGACAATCCACTTCCGTACGCCTCTCCTGGGTGAATAACGCTTGCTGGCAGGTGTCTCTTTCAACAAGCAGAGCACGTCTCGGAAGCCAGTGTCACTATCCCCGCACTCAAGGGGCCTGCCTGGCTCCTGTGTTGACACTCTTAATCACCCGGGCCCAGTCCAGGAGACAGGACTGGGTGGGGAGGCGGATCTAGCTGTGACCATGGGGCAGGCAGCTGCTGGCCTCGGCCACAGGCTCCGAGGCAGACAGTGAGGCTGCCAGGGTCAGGCAGGCACAGACCACCATGGCTCAGAGAATGGGACCAGTGTCCTGCAGACCTGGGTTGGAATTCAGCTCCCACCCAACCTCTCCCCCTGCCGCTGGCCACGGGTTAGCAGTGAATAGACAGCAGCAGGTAGCTGAGCGCCCTGGTGAGGAGAGTGTACCCTAGAGACGGATGGCCTGGGTTCAAATCCCAGCCTTGCTATTTCCTGAGCAAGGTACTTCACCTCCTGGCACCTCGGTGTTCTGGCCCATAAAATGGGAGGTGTCACGGCACCCGGCTCAGAGAGCCGCTGCAAGGATTAAGTCAGATAAACCAGACGGAGTACTTATCTCAGTGTCTGGCACATAGTAATTGCTCAATAAATTGGGGATGTGATTCAATAGAAGTCCCAAGAGCTCCCCAGGAGAGGATGCCAGGGCAGTGTGGGTGAAGCCAGAGCTGAGAGAGAGAAGAGGCTAGAACAGTAGCTGCAGGGAGCAGATGGGGCCCAGGAGCTGGAACGTGAGAAGCCGGCCTCTGCCAGGCAGGTGGCAGCCCTTGGACCCGCAGCACTTCTATGGAGCCAAGCAGGGCCTGCTTCGCCTGCTTCTCGTCTGCTGCTGGTCCAAAAGGCCTCCCCCAGCCTAATCAGAACAGTTTCTGAGCAGTCTACTCAGCCCCAAAGTGGCTAGGGAAATGTAGATGACCCAGGGAGCCGGCAGGGGACAGACACAGGCCCAGGACCCTGCCCCACTTGGCCCCACTCGGCCCCTCTCCACCCCTCATCCTGGCTGCACTCGGCTTCCCCAGCCAGTGCCACACAGCCTCGGGGTTGATGGGAAGGAATAATTCGGAGAAGTTTCCTGGAAGAGGCATTAGGTATGGTCTTGGCAGCGAAGGAAGGACATTCCAGGTAGAGGCAGTGGCACATGGCCAGGAGCACGCAGCTGTCCCTTCTGTTGCTGACTCTTCACCTATCTGCAAAGTCCCAGGCAGCCAGTCCCACCTTCCTCCTGACTCCAGGCCCCAGGTCTCCCCGCCATCAGGCTTCTCCACGGGGAGGTCATACACATGCTTCCGGCTGCATGCGGACCAAAGGAACTCCTGCCCTTACCTCAAACCCACCTGTCCCCGGGGGCGGGCTCCCTCTAGCCACCCTCGCCAAAACCTCTCGCATCAGTCTCTAGTGTTGGCTTCCTTTCCTCTCTCCTCTCTGTCCCTCCTCCCCACCCCCCTGCCAATGCCTCAGGGCCACCCCTCACCCCCCAATCTGGCCTTCTTCTCAGGGACTTGGAGACAGTCCCATGCTCCCTGTTCTGTCTTTAGACTTGCCCCAGTCCAACCCATTCTCTAAAGAGCTAACAAGATCACACTGCTTCCCTCCGAAAGCCCTTTGGTGTCTTCCCATCACTCATGTGCTGAGATCTGGCCCCACCCCTGCCTCCAATCTTAGCGCTGTCTCCACTCACATCCAATGGCCTAGCAACACAGAACTCCTTGTATTTCCTCCAGCACCATGTGTGTGTAAGCAAGAACACCGTGTCTCTCTAGCGTATACAAGTGCGCTCGCGTGCTGGTGTTTCAAGTGTGGACAGAGCTGTAGACTGGAGATGTAGATATCGAATTTGCATATGTATGTCACGTGTGGGTGTGTGCTGGGACACGGGAGGCATATGTGTGTCTACGTGGGAGAGCCTGCTGAGGCTGGGGACAGAGGGAGGCCGAGTGGAGAAGACCGGTGGATACACACAGCTGTGCCAGGTGGCTGCCAGCCCCAGGGAATGAGGGTCCAGGAGTCAGCTCTCCCCTCCCAAAAAGAAAGGAAGGAGTCTCAGTCCTCTCCTGACCTGGCCTATAGCTGTCCCGGAGCACAGGGCTTGTGCTCAGAGAAGGAGCCAGATCCCTGCGTACTGTTCTCCCTCCCACTCAAGGAAGGAGGGGGTGAGACGCCCCAGAGAGCCTGTACCCCTCTCTGTATCTCCAAAGAGCTACAGTGACCCTATCACTCTATCACTGGGACTGTTTCCCAAAGACAGACAAGCTCTCCATTCTGGCTCCTGCCTGGGGTCACACCTCTTCCCAGAGCCTCGGGAGCTTTTCTGGACACCTGACCATTCCAAACTCTCCTTCTGGTTTGTCCTGTGTCTGAACTTGACTCACTGTGGTTCCTGCCTGTCGTGGGCTGGGTCTCTGGCCTCCCCAACCCTCATTTCCTTTGGCCTATCTGTTATCAGCATCTCCAGGGCTGGAGCGGGGTTCCAGAACAGGCCTGGTTCTCTCTGCCACACCCCCAAAGCCATGTCACGGGGATCTGTCACTCCACACTGCCCGTGGCTCAGGAGACATGCTGGCTTACAGGGGCTGCTGGTTCATTCCTTCCCTCATGCAACCAGTGGTGGTGCTGGGGCTCTATCGGGGAGCACCCTCCCTGCCCTCACGGGGTTTACACTCTGGGTAAACACTTTAGTTAAGAAACTAGCAGAGTGCCCACCCCAGGCCACAGCCCCACAAGGAGGTGAGGCAATGAAGGCGGAGGGCCCGCTCTGAGCCAGGCACTATGCGGGCACCTTACATTCCTGACTGTCAAGAAAACAGGATGTTCTCCCAGCCCTTCTCCTGCCTACCCACCCGGCCCCCACTGAAGCTTCCCTGCCTGCCCCCCTTTAGTCCTCCACTGTTTCCACTCTGGGAAGCTTGTACAAGTAGGAACCAACAGGCCAAGGGGGCTATGGGTGCCCCAGAGGATCTTGAGAATGACAGCATGGCCCACAGTGTGTGGAATGTGGCTAAGAGCTGAAGCCAGGAAGGGAAGACACAGAGGCACTGAATTTGGTGGTCCCCCTGTAGAACCAGTGGAATTGAACAGAGGAAAAGTAAGGGAGCAAAGGGTCAAAGAGCAAAGAGCAAAAGAGGGAGCAAAAAGTAAGGGAGCAAAGAATCCTGAATTAGGATAACAGAGATGGTGGTTGATCCTTAAGTATATAAGCTGTTTTCTGCCCCAGGGCCTTTGCACAACTTTCCCTGGCCCAGAAGTGCTCTGGCCTTTGCTCTTTGCATGGCTCATTCATGCTCATCCATCACATATCATTTCAAATGCCACCTCCTGGGAAAGAACTACCCTGACATCTAATCTGCCCTCAACTATTCTCTGTCCTGCCTCCTTTTATGTTATCTTTGGAGTATGAATCACCATATGTAATCATTTCATGTGTTCTTAATGTTTTCCTTGTTGTTTACTTCCCTCTTCCCACTAGTATGCAGGCCCCATGAGAAGACTCTGTCTGACATTTTCAGCTTAGTACCTAGCACATCACACAGTGGCCAACACCCAGCAGACCCTCAAAAACCATTTGTTGGGGATGCCTGTGTGACATGGCTCAGATCATGATCCCAGGGCCCTGAGACTGATCCTCAAGACAGTTTCCCTGCTTAGTGGGGTGTCTACTTCTCCCTCTCCCTCTGCCCCTCCACACCCCTGCTCATGATCTCTCTCTCTCTAATAAATAAATAAATCTTAAAAAAACCAAACACACAACTATTTGTTGAATGAACGAGCAGATACATGCCAACCATCATGTACTTAGTTTTCTGTGAGGCTGTCCACTAAATACTTAGCATAAACCCCACTTTACTGAACTTACTTCAGGGGACTTCTGTTCTTTAGACATTTTCTAAAGTGTTTGACATCAGAAATGTCAGATTGGCTGTACATGCCCCCCCCCCCAAAAAAAGAAAAATAAAGAGCCAGTTGTCCACCAAAACTCATTCTTCCCCTTGGGCACAGAGTTAGATGACATTTCCCAGACTCCCCTGCAGTTGGGCCCTCTTCAGTGGTGGCCCAGGCCACTTCCAGTACTGGCCCATAAGATCCCCCATGCAACTTTCTCCAAGTTCTTCCATCTCGTCTGAAGGCAGCTAAGCAGACCCCAGGGGATGGTGGGTCTCCAACATGAATTACCACGTGCAGGAGAGCTGCCCCACCAAACTGAACATATGCTCAGAATGACACAAGAGCAGGAAATAAAGTGCTATTTGCTGAGCCATGGAAAGTCTGGTGCCTTCTGTTTACTGTGGCCTAGCCTAGTATTCCCAGTGGTCTGACCTCATCCCCCTTATTGCCAACAGCGGCTTTTCTCTTCTATGACCCCCTAGTTCTGGCTGGTTCTGTCTGTCCTACAGCACATATGTCTGCTGACTCACCATGTGTCCATAGTGACTCCATCCCTGCTGTCCCAGGAGCTGGCCCCTCTCTGAGCTTTAGCATAACACCATCTCTTATAGCCTGTGCCTCTCTCTGAGATCCATGGGGTTTAGAATCTAAGTGGGGTCTTCATTTGGGGGTCAGGGACCTTCTGAGAAATAATAAAATGTGTGGACCCTCTTTGCAGGAAGACAGCAACCACTGATCACCAAGGTCAGGCATGGATCCCAAGTGTCCTTGCCTAGCACGGCCGATCTGATCGGTTGGCCCAGTGGCAAGACCAGGATGTCCGGGTCAGACAAGGGCTTTGCCTGTTACAGCCAACTCTGCTTCCGCTTCCTCAAGTCCGGAGCCAGCTATGGCCATACCGAAAGTTCATCAGGTGGGTCCCCGTTTGCTGGGCAACTCTTGCAGACCATGTCCTATGCTAGATGTCTTCTATGCACGGTGGGTAAGACCACAGGCTGGGTACTCAGAACTTCAGCCTCACCACTGACTGGGGAGGGACCTCCAGCAAGACCTTCAGCTCCATGAGACTCAGTTTCCCCATCTACCAAGCAAGCAACTTACAGACAGAGCTTAGACTAGCTAAGGGCCTAAGCATGAGGGTCGTTGTGAGGGCCATGCCAAGAAATCTGTACCGAGCATCCAGTTTGATGCCCACCAGAGAACAAGGACATCATATTCCCCACAACCCCTCCCCTTAGCTGTGAAGCAGAATCTAGGATGACTGAGGTTCTACAGGAGAACAAACGAAAGACCAGTCATGACTGCTGACCGCCTGCCTAAGGCCCCACACCTGGTAAGCAGACAGCCAGGACTCAAACCGCTACACAGGACTGCCTTGCCCAGCTGATTGGTATGGGGTTGCCATGGAAACCTGCAAGGCCTAGGATGAGATGTGGTGGGGAGGGGTTCTGTCAGGCACCAGGCGGGGTGGCCATCCTGGAGGTCAGCGGGATGCACACTTCACCTGATCACCTGAATACACTGGTGATACACAGTCATGGTCACACCCGGGGTGGGGAAGGGGCATGTTCACAGCTGGATTAGCCAGAGCAGTCAAATCCTTCAAGACCGAAGTGGAATGGTGGTTGCTGGGAGCAGGGAGGAGGGAGGGGAAAGGTATTTCAGGAGCACAGTTTCAGTTTGGGAAGATGAGAAAGTTCTGGAGACAGACGGCGCGGATGGTCGCACAACAGGAATGTATTTAATGCTGGTGAAATGCACACTTGTACGTGAAGATGGTGAAGACGGTCAACTTTGTTATGTTGACTTTACCATGATTGAAAATAATAACTAAAGAGAGAGAGAGAGAGAGAGAGAGAGAGAGAAGGAGGCACAAGTGCCCCCTCGTCCCTGGTGGGCCCCACCTCACTGGCCAGCCGAGCGGCAGAGAGGAAGATCCCAAGTGGAAAGGTCTGGTGAGCCCGGGCTGCCCAAATCTCCACCTGCTTCCCTCCACCTCATTTCCAATTCCAGAATTATTTATCATCGAGGAGCTGCCAGAGATGAATGTGAATTAAGAGCTCAGCTGGATTTTGTTTTATCTTGTTCTCTCCCCCTCTGCCACCCACCCCCTCCAGGAGGTGCCTCCTGAGTGGGGCGGGGCGGGAATGTGCCAAGCCTTGTTGGGACTTGTCGCCAGGCAAAGGCGGTGTCAGCTTCCACGCGGGAGACTGAGTGTGGAGCATCCTGGGGCCTGTGCAGAAGATGCTCATTCCAGGAAATCATTACTCTGTGTCCCTTCAAGTTGGCCCAGAAAATAGAACACTGAGAAGCAGCACAGTTATCCCTTCGTAATTAGTCCCCTCATTTAACCTGGGCCATTACTAGAAAGGCATCTTGAGACAGGCAGGCCAAGCTTTGATTTTTTACTCCCATTTACAGGCGGATGGTCCTGAGCAAGTCTCTTAATGGCATTTAGCCTCGGTCTTCCCATCGCAAGGATGGGGATCGTCGAACTCGCTACAGTGGAGGGTTATGGTGAGGACTGCTAAAATATTAGATGCCAGGGGTTTGGCCCACCCATGTCCAGGTGTGGGAGCTGACATTTTCACCATTTTGCTTTCATTGTTGTGGTCAGCAGTAAGTACCACCGTTATCATCAGCATCAGCATCACTTCCTTGTATATATCAACATTGTTACAAAGTCCCAGAATTCGGTGGACTTCCTGTTGTCCCTTCCCATTCAAACGACCCACGGGCAGGGACCCACACCAGCCACACCCGGGGATGCTGTCCTCCCTTGGTGCCAGGGCTGTGGCTGAGATCCTGTGCGGCCTGGGTCCCGTGTTCCTGGGAACAAGGATGCAGCAGTTAAACATACCAACTCTGTTGTTCGCTGGGCCCAGATGAAAACCTGGCTTGACCTCTTAGTCACTGCGGGATCCTGGGCCGGTTCCGTGTTTTTTAACTGGGAAAACATACACCTAACATAAAAATGACCATTGTAACCATTGGTAAGTGCCTAGCTCAGTGGCATTAAGTTCACACCGGTGGTGCCACGGTCACTGCCCTCCAGCTCCAGAACTCTTGTCATCTTGCAAAACTGAAACTCCACACCTGTTAAACCCCGACTCCTCATCCCTCCTCCTCCCAGGCCCTGGCAACTGCCAGTCTCCTCTCTGTCGCTGTGAACCCAACAACTTATCGTCACTTAGCATAACGTCCTCAAGGTTCACCCGTGTAGCAGCACACGTCAGGCATTTGTGGGCCTGCTTTCTAAGGTGTGAAACACAGATCACAATACAGCTTAAGAATTTTTGCCGCAATGGAATCTCTATCTACCCGTTGCTCAAGACCAGGAACTTAGGAATAGTCCAGAATCCTTTTCTGCACCCTAATGTCCACCCTCTTGGCCAGCCTGGCTGGTCACACCTGAATCCATGTACTTCTTTCCAGCTGCCTTGCTCCCTCTGCGGCCCAAGCCACCAGAATCCTTCAAAGGCCTACTAATTGGCCTCCCTGATTCCAAGCCTGTCCCCCATGCAGTCACTCTTCACACAGTTGGCAGAGTGATCTTCTGAAACATAAGTTATGGCCCATATCTCCCCTGCTTAATACACCTAGGGCTTCTCATCTCTCATCCCAGAAAACCCACAGCTTACTTCCCATACTCCAGCCACTTTCTTGCTCTTCTTTCTTTCCTAAAAATCACCAAGCCAGGTCCTACCCCAGGACTTTTGCATCAACTGTACCTTTTCCCTGGCACAGCCTTTTATTGAGATGTCTGCTGAACTATCTGCTGAACTCTGGCCTCTTCAGGGAGCCTTCCACTCATCACACAGACCAAAGACGTCTTCAGGCCCTCTCTGCAAGCCTGTTCTATTTTAATTCTTTGCATGACACCATAATTCAATACTTTTCCCACTTTGCTTATTCTCTTTGTCCCCCACCCTGCACTAGAATGCAAGCAGGATGCCATCTACCGCTTCACGGGTGAGACCCAGAACTTGGCACAGAGCGATGGCTCAATAAATATTTGTTGAATGAATTGACAAATGAGCAATTAAACTCAATTGCACAAAGCACTTCGCGTGGGACCTGGCAAGAAGTCACACTAGATGGCAGTCATTGTGATCGCCACTGTCGTCATATTTAAAACTCCAGACCTAATCCTCATTGATATGCGAGGGTGGCCCTTAGGTTAAGATTTAGGACAAGATCGTTAAGTGTCCAGGACATTCTGTATCATGGTGGGAGCTGGAACTCATTGAAGGGGGTCAGAGAGGAGGTTGGGGACCTTCCTATGTCTGTTGTCCAGGCATACCTTCCACAAATTGCACACTGTCCTAACCCTTTCCCCAACTGGGCAGAGGTACCAAGATCACCAGTGTGAGGAGGGCAGGAAAAGCAGGTCAGAGATGGGCCACGAGTGCAGGCTAGTGGGAGGAGAGGGCCAGCGACAGATACAGTCCCTCTGGACCCACAGTAAGTGAAAACTGACAGCATCACAGACCACAGGGACCTGAATGGTTCCCTGGATCTGGGTTTCTGGCAGCAGGGACAGTGACCAGACTCTAAAATTGCCAATGAGTGTGTTCCTTTATCAAGGGACCTCCGGGACCTCCTGCTACGTGCCCACTGCAAGACCTGTTAACCCCACCAGGGCCTGTGCTTGTGTTGGTGCTGCTGCTATGCGCCTGCAGAGGCCACCCAGAAAAAATAATCAAACAGCTCTTTCAGTGATGCTTCCTGCAGGGTTTCCATGGCAACGCTTGATGAAACAGTGATGGGAACTTTGGTGGGCTTGCCCCCTCCTCTTTCCCTGACTGGCACAGCCATCCTTGCTCCAACAGGCTGTGCTTTATCACAACATTGGCCCCTCCTGGCTGTGGGACTTTGGACTTATTACTTACCTTCCCTCTGACTCAGTTGGCCCATTTGTGAAATGGGAATGATAGCAGTATCTATCTCACAGGACTGATCTGAGAATTAGATGAGTTGGTGTGTGTAAAGCCCATCTTACAGGCTGTTTCAGGATGCAGAGCTCTGAGATGGCCCCCAAGAGTCCCGCCCCTTCATCCCACACTCAGAACTCCCTTCTCTTGGGTATTGGTGGGACCCATGAATATCATGAGGTTTTACTCCCATGATTAGATGTTTGGCAAAGGTGAACAGATTTTTTGCAGATGTAATTAAAGCCAAATCAGCTGACGAGGAGTTCATCAAAAAGGAAATTATTCTGGGTGGTGGGCCTGACCAAATCAGGTGAGCCCGAGGGTCAGAGACAGATTCTCTGCCAATCTTAAAGAAGCAAGCGGCATTGGTTCTACAGCTACAAGGAAATGAATTCTCCCAACAGTCACATGAGCTGGAGAAAGGACCCCAAGCCTCTGATAAGATCCCCACCTCAGCGGACACCCTGATTGTAGCTTTGTGTGACCCTGAATTGAGAACTCAGGTGAGATGTGCCCAGAGCTTCTGACCCAAGGAAACTGTGAGATGATGAATGTGTTTTAAGCTGCTGTGTTTGGGGCATTTTGCTATGCAGCACTGAGAAGCTGATACGGGTAACATTTAGTGAATGTTCCGGATTGCTGATGTGACACCGCCCCACTCACACAGCTCTGCCAGGCCCCCATGTGCTCCGCTGTAACTGCCTGCTTCTCCTGGCCACCCCGGCCATCCTGTGACCTTCCCATTCAGGTGCGCAAAGTGAGCCAGCGTTCGCTTGCCAGGGTGACCTGGACCACAACACAGGATCAGATAACATGCGCTCCCCTCCCTGTCACGATGAGATGATGTCTGGAAACATCCTGCTGTTCTGGATGGAAAAGAAAGGCACCTGTCTGAAGACTACAGATGCTTCTCTTTGTTCGCCCTGAGCCTGGTCAGAAAATGCAAAAAAGCAGGCATGTGGTGACAGTGTGCCACTGCTGGCTTAATGTCCAGTGCGAGAGGACACAAAAGCCCAAAACATCGAGGAGGCGGGAGCGTGCGCCTCACCCTGGCTCACTGGCCAGCACAGCGCGGCGCAGGGAGGAGGCTCTCAGAGTTACTTGTTCAATCAAACATGAGCCATTGTCTCCATTCCTATCAAATGTAGAATAAAACCCGCAGCCTCCAAGGCGAGCCTGCGTATTCCTGTCCCTGCCCCATTCTGTTCTCCTGCCCTACGTCTAGGTGATCAACTTAGTCCCACTTTGCCTGGGATGTTTCCAGGTTTAACACAGAATGTCCCATGTCCTAAGAGACCCCGCAGGCAGGCTGCAGTGGCACGGTGGGTCCCCTCTCCCTTCTCTCCTGCTGTGTCCCTGACTCTGGCCACCTGGGCTGTGGGGCAGCTCCTCACACATGCCAAGCTGACAGCCACAGAGGCAGACATCATTTGCATCACTCAGGGGTCTGCTTAAGAGTCAGGTCCTCGGAGAAGCCCTCCGGGAGTCTGTCTTGTCCAAGATAACCCGGCTCCCTGCTCTCTTCCCTGGCCCGCCTCTTGTCTCTGTGCACCATTTATCCTGAAATGAGACTGTTTACTTGTTGACTTGTCTCCATGCTAGAAGTCACCTTCATAAGGGTAGCGACTGCCTTGTTCACGGCTGGGTCCCAATGCCAAGGACACATGCTGATGGAATAAATTAAGCCTAATCTTCTATCTGGACTTTCAGTTCCCCCGGGACAGCAGCACTCTGGATCTCAGGACTCAGAGTCGCCTAGTCCCTTCTGTCACCTCAGGAATGCCCAGCACTGCGCTGTCCTACCCACCGCCCTCTACCTGAAGCTGCATCCCTCCCCCACTCCTTCTTCCTGCTGAGGTCGGCCTCCTGGGGATCTCCAGACCATGAACCCCCAGGGTGGGTCTCGACCCCATCTCCATCTCCTCTGTTTCGAAGTTCTCTTTCCTTTGTTGGGTTTGAGAAATCTCACATCTGCTCTGCCTCTGGCATACCTCACTCAATTATTCAACACACAAAGTCCACAGGAGCTGAATTCACTCACAGAGACATTATCAGACCGCTGACTTGGAACCTTGGTGCTCTCTGGCAGCCGGTTTTTCCTAATTATTCATTAATTTATTTTATAACTCTATGGATCAGCCTGTGCCAGGCTCGGGGACGGGGCATGGATCAGACTCAGACCTTGTTTTCAAAGGGCTTGTGGCCTTGTGGGAAGACAAATGTTTAAGGACATAATCACAGGGATGTGAGGGGGTGTTGGAGTGGAAGCCAGCGTGGGGGCGGGGCAGGAGGGCAGGGACACCCTGGGGCCACGACCATTTCCTGTGGACACAGGAAACCCTCATTTGCTAGCATTTCGGAGCTCATCTGCAAAATGGGAGTTATGAGGAGTCAGGAGTGTTGAGATGATTGAACGAGAGATCATGCAAAGCACCTACTATCCATCCTGGCACATAGTAAGTGCTCAGTGAATGGCACAGTAGCTGCTTCAGCTGGCTGCAACGGAAGTCATTCTGGCAAATTCATCAGCTTGGCTTAGAGGCAGAGTGTTCAGGCTCCTTGGCTCTGGGGTTCTGACTGCAGGGCCTACGTGGCTCACTCTCCCTCCGACGTCACTCTCATAAGCTCCCTTCTCTCTCTGCAGCCTCATCCACCCAAGAGGGGAGCAGCACAGCCTGGATGCAGTCCCTGGGGAGGAAGAGCAGGCTCTGTAGGTAGACAGTGTTGCTATCTGCAGGGGTGGGTGGGGACGAGTGGGGAGCTTGCTCTCTCACTTTGAAAGGGCACATAGAGATTTCACTTGGAGAAAGCCTGTGCAGGGTGTCCACAAGCACACATGCTCTGTGGGAACCAGCCAACTCCAAGCAAGAACCACTGGGTCAGCTGGGTTCTCACAGGGGATTTTAAGCAGGATTCATTTGCCAAACATCTGATTTACAAACAACCCTGCAGGAATAGGTTGATTGTCCCTTCTCAGTTCAAATGTTCCAAGGGCTTCCCCTCTCACTCAGAGTTGCCCCACACAGATGGCACCTTCTCTGCCCTCTTCTCTACTGGTCTCTCTCCACTCACCCCTCCTGCCTCAGGGCCTTTGCACTTGCAGTTTCCTCAGCCTGGTACCATCTTGCTCCAAAAGATCCACAAAGTTTACTCCTTCACCTCCTTCAGGTGTTTCCTCAAATGTCAGCTTCTCAGTAACACCATTCCTGCCTGCCCTGTTTAAAATCACAAGCCCCACCCCTAGCCCTGCCACTCCTAATCCCCATCCCTGGGGTTTCTTTTGTTTCATTCCTTCCTGTCCCTAAGAGCTGAGAGCAGGGCCTGGCCAGTGCCAGCCCTCTGGAGATGTACACTGAATGTGTCAGTGTAGCAAGGAACAAAGAGCAGGTGCCCCCCACCCCCGCCCCACTACCCTCCTGCCCTGGAAAGCACAGACTGCCGTCAAAGACTTGGGAGCCTAAATCTCACCTTCTTCAGCCTTCTTTACGTGGTTCCTAGAGTGGTCTCTTAAGCGTATCTCTGACCTTATCACTCTCCTTAAGGCCCTTTACTGAGCACCTCCCCCCTTACCTATGTCAACCCCAACCTTCCCAGCAGGGAGAACCGTGCCTGGGGAAGAGTAGTTTCAGCACTTGGTGGGCTTCTCCCTCATCCTCAAGGAGACCTTCAACAAAAAGGAAGATAAAGGCCAAGCTCATGTGGCCTCTCTCCAGGAGCATGTGGGTGCTCTGTGCCTTACGGCCCCAAGCTGCAGGCAACAGACCGCCATCATCAGACCGCAAGCAACAGCAGGCAACAGACCGCCATCATCAGACCGCAAGCAACAGCAGGCAACAGACTGTCATCATCAGACCGCAAGCAACAGCAGGCAACAGACCGCCATCATCAGACCGCAAGCATCAGCTCCTGCTTGCAGGCTGTCCTCCCCATCCTCTACACCTTTGACCTTGGTGCTGCCCATGCTGCCTGGACCACGCTCTCTTGTCTCCTCCACCCTTCCTGCCTGGAAAACTCCCGCTTAGACTTCAAAACTGTTAACCTCCTGCATGACTCAGCGGTCACCTGTCCGAGGCGCTTCCCCTGCCCAGCTCTGAGCTGGGTTGGCAGCCCTGCTCTGAGCACCTCCCTCCCAGAACACCTCCCGTCTCTCTGCTTACCTGTCTCCACACTGCATCAGCACCTCTGCACCTTGGCAGCCCCTTAGAATCTCTGGGGAGCTTTAAAAACAGTAGTGTCTAGAGTCTATACCCAACAGCTAATTTATTTGTTCTGAGACAGGTTTGAGCAAGAGTTTTTTGTGTGCATTTTTTTCCCCCCATAGCTTTGTTGAGGTATAACAGACACACAAGAAGCACACATATTGAAGACTCTCGCTTGGACCAAGCTGAACCTACTATACTCCTCCTAAATTACCCTCCACAATGACGGTAAGAAGGTTCCATGACTTTTGAGTTTCCCTAGGACTGGCGGTAATCTCTCTCACCCCACCCTGCCCTGAGACAACCACAGATCTGTCTTCCTTCACTCCAGACCATTTATAGCTTCTGGAATTTTATATAATCAGACTCTAGTAGATGGTCTTTTTGGTTGGCTTCTTTCACCCAGGACAATTCATTTGAGAACCATCCATGCCGTGTATCTCCTAGTAGCCCATTGTTTATTGCTGAGTAGTAGTCTATGAGCAGGATCTAGCAAAGCTTGTGTATCCATTCACCCGTTGGTGGGCAATTTGGATTATTCCCAGTTTCTGATTCTTCCAAGTAAAGTTGGCTACACCTTTGGGTACAAACATTTACGTGGACATGGGCTTTTTCTTTTTCTTGTCTGCTGGGAGGGGAATGACTGGGGTCCATGACCGGGCTGTAGTTAACTTTTTAAGAAACCATCAAACTTTCTCTCCAAGGTGGTTGTTCCACTATGCATGCCCAGCCGCGGTGCAGGAGCGTCATGGGGAGCACGAGGGTTTCAAACTCTCCCACCTGGTTCTGATCTGCACTCGGGGTTTGGAGCAACTGCTCTGAATAGCTCTAAGAGATCTTTGCGTCGAAGCAGGGTAAGGAGTGACTGAGAGAAGGCTCCCGAGCAGGAGTGCCTGGGTTTAATTACATCTGCCTTCTGGAAATGGCTGCTGGAAAGGAGCAACTGGTGGAGGGCAATGACAGAGGTCCTAGAATCCTCAAGGTCTACGCATCCAGGCTCCCGATGCCCTCTGAGATCATTCTGGGCCTCACCTTTCCCTCTCCTTTCAAGACTTCTGCTTTTCTTTTTTATTCCCAAGGATAGGGACCTCAATCCTTTATTTTCCTCTGGTCCCATCCAGGAGAATGGGCAAATGGCTCGCTCCCCTCATCTGAAGCCCCTCCCCATGAGGTTTCTGGCCTCATGTGGGGGGGGGGGGTGGGCTATGGTGTGTGACCTTAGGAGATCAGGTTGCAGCCCCTGGTATCTCTGGGCTTAACCCTTGTTCTGTCCCTAGGTACCTGGATGACTGAGAATAGGACATGAGATCTTGCTGTGATCAGCTTCCTCAGTTATAAATGGCAATCACAGCACGTCCCTCACAGGACGGGGCAAGACTCAGTGGGAAGCGGTGGGTAAGGCACAAGTGGCACATGGGGGACACTCAGGAAAGGTTCATTGTCATCCTCTACACCTCCCAGGGACAGAGACAGGGGCTACAGTACCTGCAACAGCTCGGCCCACGCATGCACCTCTACCCGGCACACTTCCCCTGAGTGACCTCATGCAGTCTGAACAAAGGCAACCTGGGATGGAGTTAGAACTCTTCTCACCCCTCATTCCCTTCCCCTGAGCCATAGGGCTAAGGGTCCCCACTTCCTGCCTCCTGCTTCCCACAGAAGGTCTCTTGGGCCTAGGCCTGCCTGATAAAGAGCTCTGGCTAATGGTGCTGTGTCCTACCTGATTTGTGAGGTCCATTCAGAGCCTGTCATCCCTGGCTTTCTTGCTGTCTGGCTTTGCAATGATACCAGAGGATGAATGTCTCCCATACTTTGTGCCATAAACGCACAGTCTTCAGGAGTGGGTCTAGGCTGCTGGTTGAAGGGTCCCTCTTGGATGCGGGTAAACTTTACCTGATTTTCAGTTTGCCCTGGCTGAGGCCAGGGCTTAAAGGTGATGGTAAAGGCTACAGTGCGTGAAGCCATGCAAGGGGCCCTTGGCACCCATGTGACGGCCGAGGCCATGTGTTCCAGAAGCTGGTCCTGAGTGTGAGAAGTTACATAAAGGGCATGTCCTCTCCTCAGAGTCTTGGAGCTTCGGAGCCTCAGAGTGACAGAAGGAAGGTCAGGCTAGGGGACAGGGAAGACAGCCCTCGCTTTCAGGAGTTCACAGTCCAGTCATGGATGCACAAGAGGAAAGGAGTCAGCAGGTAAGTACAGTACATAGTAATAGGTCCAGTGGCCGAGGCATGATGGGGAAAGCTATGATCTTCCTGCAAGGAGCTGACCTGCTGTACAGAGGCAAGGGGAAGGTCGGGAACGGCTTCCAGAATAAAAGTTGCAAGATCTGAATTTTAAGGAGAGGAAACCTACAGGGCTCCTGGAACTCCCAGGGAGTCCACTGGCCTGTGGAGCCTCTGATCTGGACCCCAGGTTCCAGCCAGCGCATTCGCAGTGAATTTCAACAGAAGCTGAGGATGCTGGGCCAAAAGCTGGGTCCTGCCTGCACATCCCTGACCACGGCCGTGGGCACTTTCCACCCTAAGGGCTGCACATCCTTCCAGGCCCAGGCCACATAAAGTGAACTTTGGTCCAGGCTGCAGTTCCTAATTCAGCTGAGGCTGAGACACAGGTTGCAGATGCTGCGGGCTGGCCCATGAGGGAGATGCTCGGTAGCGGAGGAAACCTCGCTGAGCCCTCTGGTTTCGTGGGCTTCTGCACCAACGCCTCCGAAGTGATGAACATCTTTATTTTATTGTGAAAAATCATCTCCCAGAATAGAGCCAACTGCCCGGGGTGGCAGTGGAAGTGCAAAGTGAGTGAGGGAGGCTCAGGAAGTAATGGTGTTGAGCTCGAAAACAGAAGCTGTGGGTGCTTTCGGGAGCGAATGTTGAAGTGGATGGGGCTCTGCTCCGCGAGTGTTTGGAAACAAGGGGAAGATGATGTATGAAATCATTTCAGCAAGTGCTTCAGCCAGGGCAGAAATTGCTCATTGAGTGGGAATGAATCCTTCGGTGACAGCTACACAAGGCGGCTGAGGGTGTTGTGACAATGTGTCCAGGGAGCCCACGACCGTCCCTGGAAATGTGCTTGGAATGCATCTGGGAGCCCACAAACATTTCCCTAAAGCACCAGGTGGTTGATGCAAGAGCGGGGCAGCTGAGCTGACCTTTAAGCACAAGGGAAGGTTTGAACATTTGGCCCAGTGTTCTCCCTCAGTGCAGCTGAAGTTAGCAGGGGTGGGGCACTGGTATCCATCCTGATCCCATCTCGGCTTGGAAGCTTTACTTAAACCCCATGGGAATGTCGGTAGGCTAAGGATGTGAGGCAACGGAGAAGGGGGTCTGTTTAGCAGAGAACCGATTTTCATATTTTATAAATGGCTTTGGTCTTACACTTAGTGAACATTAAAGGTCTGAAGAGGTCACCAAAATACTTTTTCTCGAGTACACACTTCACTGATTTTTTAATAGGAGAAATACCGATAAAGATATTCGAGGATTTGGGAATGTCAGGTTCTCAGGATATACCCTACATGGGATTTCAAGGATCTCCACACACAAGTACACACCCTCACCCCAGTGTGAATATACACAGGCATACTCTTGCTTAATTACCCGGCACACCTGCACTCACAGGTGCACTCACAGGTGTGCTCACAGGTGCACTCACAGGTGTACTTACAGGTGTGCTCACAGGTGCACTCACAGATATATCAGGCTCCAGAGTGCACACCCCTCTTCCCGTACACCCCACAGATGTTTCTACCAACTTCTTTCTTCTTCTGCAGCAATCCCACGTCCTCCATTCTTTGTTCCCCAGATCAAGTCTTAGCCAAAGTCCATACGAGTGACCCAGCAGGGTTTTCTAGAGGTATGCTGAGGAAAATGCAGGCACGACCTGTGACCACTTCCCCAAACCAGGTGCTCAGCAGGAAGTCAGGGCTTCCATGTTGGGTAGAAATGCCCCATCGGGCCAACTCAATGAGATCAGAGCCAACTGGATTGGACTAACCCAAGAGAAATGCCTCTCTTAGTGCAATGGGTCTCTCCTGCTGCACTTTCAGACCTTTCTAGTCTGTGAAGAAGGGCCTTGGTGGAGCAGGATAAGCCCTAAGATAACAGAAGGGGAAACTGGTTTGAAGGGTGCATCCCCTAGGGTAACGGAAAATCAGAAGGACATCAAGACTTCCTTAGGCAGTTTCCTGTGAGATGAAGGACCATCCCAGTTGAAGCACTCTTAGGTAATAAAACCTGGGAACTGCCCACATCTGTTATTTTTTCAATGATTGGCCAATTATAGAAAGCAATGTAAATTTAAAACATTTTTCATGAATCTCGTAGAGTTATATGCACCGTTCCGTGTTTCAGGTGCACAATATGATTATTTGGCAATTCTATACATTTCTCAGAGTTCATGACAGTAAGTGCACTCCTTAATTCCCCTTCTCCTAGTTCACCCATCTCCCCACCCACTTCCCCTCTGGTAACCATCAGTTTGTTCTCTATAGTTAAGAGTCTGTTTGGGGTTTGTCTTTTTCTGTGTTCATTTGTTTTGTTTCTTAAATTCCATATATTAATGAAATCACATTTGTCTTTCTCTTTCTCTGATTCTTTTGCGTAACATAATAATCTCTAGATTATTATGTTGTTGCAAATGGCAAGGTATCTTTCTTTTTGATGGCTGAATAATGTTTCACTGTGTATACAAACCATGTATTCTTTATTAATTCATCTGTTGATGGACACTTGGGCTGATTCCACAGTCTGGCTATTATAAATAATGCTGCAATAGACATAGGGGTGCATATATCTTTGTGAATTAGTGTTTTCATATTCTTTGGATAAATACCCAGTCATGGAAGTACTAGATCGCATAGTAGTTCTATGTTGAACTTTTGGAGAAACCTCTTTTTCATAATGGCTGTAGCAGTCTGCATCCCCACCAACAGTGCATGAGGGTACCTTTTTCTCTACATCCTTGCCAAAGCTCGTTGTTTCTTGTGCTTTTTATTCTAGCTGTTCTGAAAGGTGGGAGGTGATAACTCACTGTGGTTTTGATTTGCATTTCTCTGATGATGAGTGAAGTTGAGCACCATTTCATGTGCCTGTTGGCCATTTAGATGTCTTTGGAGAAACGTCTGCTCATGTCTTCTGCCCAGTTTTTAATTGCATTATTTGTTTTGGGGTGCTGATTTATATAAATTCTTCCATACATTTTGGATACTAACCCTTCATCAGCTATGTCATTTGCAAATATCCTCTCCCATTCAGCAGGTTGTGTTTTAGTTTTCTTGATTGTTTCCTTTGCTGTGCAGAAGCTTTTTATTTTGATGTAGTCCCAATAGTTTATTTTTGCTTCTGTTTTCCTTGCCTCAGGATATATACCTAAAAAAAATGTTGCTACAGCTGATGTCAGACAGATTACTGCCTGTGCTCTCTTCTAGGATTTTTATGGTTTCAGGTCCCACATTTAGTTCCTTAATTCATTTTGAGTTTATTTGTGTGTACGGTGTAAGAAAATGGTCCAGTTTCATTCTTCAGCATGTAGCTGTCCAGTTTTCCCAGCACCACTTGTTGAAGAAACTCTCTTCCCCTTGCATATTCTTGCCTCCTTTGTTAAAGATAAAGTGACTTTACAATTGTGGGTTTATTTCTAGACTCTCTATTCTCTTCCACTGATCTCTGCATTTATGTTTGTGCCAATACCATACTGTTTTGATTACTCCGGCTTTATCGTATGTCTTGAAATCTGGGATTGGGATACCTCCAGTCTTGTTCTTCTTTTCAAGATTGCTTTGGTCATTCCAGGTCCTTTCTGGTTCCATATATATTATAGGATTGTTTGTTTCAGCTCTGTGAAAAATGCTATTGGTATTCTGATAGGGATTGTATTACCTCTGTACCTTGCTTTGGGTAGTATGGACATCTTAACACTATTTGTTGTTGGAATGTCTTTCCATTTGTTTGTGTCATCTTCAATTTCTTTCATCAGTGTTTATTATAGTTTCCAGAACACAGATCTTTCACTTCCTTGGTTAGCGTTATTCCTATGTGTTTTATTGGTTTTGGTGCAATTGTAAATGGGACATGTTCTTGGTGTACCTCCACTGGTTCAGCACCTGCATACTCCCCAGCTATTAAGTTAACAGTCCTTGCCAAACTTTCCATTAGGTTGCTGCCAAAAATCCAAACAGATGTGAGAGAGAGCTTGAACTGCTCTGCATTCTCTCTCCATTCTGCAGCCGCATAATAGAGAGTGGGAGGAGGACTAGACTAGGAACTGGAGAACTGAGATTCAAGGTCCAGCTGTGCAACTTGTCAGCAAGTTCACTTGATTGCTCAGAGATTCAGCTTCTTCATCTCTTTTTTGTATTTTAAACATTTTATTTATTATTTGACAGAGATGGCACAAGCAGGGGGAGTAGGAGAGGAAGAAGCAGGCTTCCCACTGAGTGGGGAGCCCGGGGTGGGTCTCGATTCCAGGATTCTGGGATCATGACATGACCTGAAGGCAGATGCTTAACGACTGAGCCACCCAGGCATCCCAGCTTCCTCATTTCTAAAATGGGCATTATCATACCTGCTGACTGTTGTTGTTTTCAAGATGCAGTGGGTCACTGGACTTGAAAATGCTTCGGAGTCTATCAATTCCAGTGCACGTGCGAGAAGTTACTACCAGGCAGTGGGCCTGGTGTTTCCTCCTGCTTCAACAAAATCGTAAATTCCTTTTATGTTTGTTGAGGGCAGGTCCCTATCTCCCTTCCAAAGAGGAAAGAATATTCCTGCCTTCTTCTCCTACCCCCTTATTTTTTTTCTCCTCCCCAAAAAAAAAAAAAAAAAAGTGGAGAAGCATGGCTGATTATTGAGAAACTAAAATCCACCGGGCCATATTTTAAACAGCAAAAGGGCTGCCTCTTGCATTTTGCTTCGATTTAATCTGCCTTCTAGAGAGAAGCATACCATTCTCTCCCTCTGGCCTACCTTTTTTTTTTTTTTTTTTTAAAGATTTTATTTATTTATTTGACAGAGAGAGATCACAAGTAGGGAGAGAGGCAGGCAGAGAGAGAGGAGGAAGCAGGCTCCCCGCTGAGCAGAGAGCCCGACGCGGGACTCGATCCCAGGACCCTGAGATCATGACCCGGGCCGAAGGCAGCGGCTTAACCCACTGAGCCACCCAGGCGCCCTGGCCTACCTTTTTTACTTATGGCCAGGTGGGTAAACCCTGTCAGACTTGCCCCATGGGCCTTCATGTCTTCTCTTTTGAAAGAAGATGGCCAGCCCCACCGTATTCTCTGGTCTAGCCCTACTGAAGTCCCACTTTTTAGGGAGCCTGTCCAGATATAACAAAAACTGGTTCCTGATTCCTATTTGGTGAGGTTTCTCTGCCTCTCCTTTCCTAGACTCAGAGCTCAAATAAGAAGAGGGTCTTAACTCCCCTGAACTTGTGTTCCTCATCTTTATAGTTTTTCACAAATCCCAGGTGGCAGATGGACCCCAAAACAATGCCCCACAAATTCCCTGCCTTCTGATGTTCAGACCCTTGTTTAGTATCATCCCCTTAAGTGTGGGTGTGCTTGTGACTTGCTCCTACCCAACAGGATATAGCAAAGGTAATGATATGTCATTTCATGATTATGCCACATTTCATAAGACCCTGTCTTATATTGGAGAGAGACTCTCACTGCAGGCTCCATGAACTAAGTGACCAAGTTGGAGAACCTCACGTGACAAGGACCCAAAAGTCTCTAGGACCTAAGAGTTTCCTCCACAACTTGAGGCATCTAGCTGACATCTAGCAGAAGTCTGGGAGCTCTCAATAATACGGCTGCAAGGAAACAAAGCCTTCTAGCACCAGAACAAGCATGGAGGGGGATCCCTCCTCTGTCAAGCCTCCAGATGAGAATGCAGTCCAATCAACATTTGATTTCAGTCTGTGAGGTCCTTGTTAAAGGATCCACTTAGCCTGTGCCCAGACTCCTGATCCATAAGATAAGTGTATTAAAGTTATTAATTGTGAAATAATACATGTATGCTATTTTAGGCTACTCAGTTTGTGATCATTTTATAATCATGATAATCTGTGATTGTGATCATTGATATCAGGATGATAACTACTACACCCAGCTTTGCTGGGACTTTACTACCCTGAAGCTCCTTTCTTAGGCCTCTGCTAATGCCCAGATTTCTTGGTGGAATGCCCTTCTTGACATTTTCTGTGTACATCCTGTCTGTTCCCTAGCTCCCTGAAGAAGGCCCCCTAAGACACTCCCCCATCATCATGCACTTAGAGGCGATAATTGAAACTGTGGGAATCAGTGAGATCATAGGAGAAAGATCATGTGGAGAGAAGATCAGAACAAGGACCAAACCCTGGGGAATGCTCATATTTAGAGGTGGCTGGTCTGAACGGAGATGTGCTATAAGTGGAAAAATGTGCACCCACTCTCAGGGACTTAATATGGAAGGAAAAGTGTAAAATATCTCAATAGGTTTTGCAAGGATTAAATGTTTAAAAGATGCGTTAGGCTAAATAAGATATATTATTAGAACAATTCACTTGTTTCTTTGTACTCTTTTAATATGGATACCAGAAATTTAAAATTTCATACATGTCAACTAATTAAAAAGAAAAAAAGAAAAAAAATTACATCCATGGCTTGCATTTGAGATTTACATTATATTTCTACTAAACAGAGGATTAAATAGATAGATATTTTGGAATCATGTATCAAGTATTTCCTGACACCAGGCATTATGTCATCTGATCCGCATTGTTACTCTGTAAATTAGATACTGTTACTTCCATTTTACAAATGAGAAAGTTGAGGTTTTGAGAGATTAAGTGATTATGTGATCTTCCCAAGATGGCATGAGAATTCCTAGAGAGTCAGAAATTCAAAGCCAGGTCCATGGGACTCAGCAGCTGGGGCTAGTATGAACGAGTGAGTGAAGGTATGTCTTTCTGATGGTGATGAAAGCTCCTGGCCCACCAGGCTCTCTAAGTGGACCAGGCTGTAGAGATGGGACCCTTCCCACCCACCACTGCTGCCCAGTGAGGCTTCCACACACATTCCCTCTGGAATCCCTATGTGCAGGTACCGATCCGACCACCATTCCAGATCTACCCCTGGCTTCCAGTCCCCGAAGAGAGGCCAGCCCGGCAGAATCACAAGGTGACATCAAATGGCATTAGAAATGGAGCTCAGGCTTGGCACCTGGCTGTGGGCAGTCCTAGAGAGGATCTCCTGGCACATTCCCACCTCCTGCCCTGCCTACCAGCCCAAGCCTCCCTACGAGGAAGGGGGCCTCCCCAGAGGCTTTTCTCTGCCTGCAGGGACTGAGCACTGTGCCCTGGGGAGGCAGACCTGTGTGGGCCCACCTGCCCTCTCCTGCCTCCTGAGACTTGGAGCAGGGCTGTGTCTTGTAGGCCACGGAACTGGTAAGTGGCAGACTCTGGGTTCTAGTCCAGATCTGTTGAACTCCAAACCTGGTGCTCCTTTTTCCATAACTGCTTCCCTCTGGCAGCAGCCTTCTGCATCCCTACTTACCTCCCTGCACCTTAGTTTCCTCATCAGGAATATGAGGATAATAAGAATTAGGCTTCTAATTGGGATACAGTGGGAGAGGAGCTTAGCACCGTGCCTGGCGCAGCACAAATGCTCGGGAAAGGAACGCAATTACCATTATCAGAGTCATTAGCGTGATTGCTACAGGGGCTCTCATGGTGTCCGGAGCAACTGTTGGCAAGCCGCTCGCTGTGAAGAGGCTTCAAGGCTTCTGGCAATGGCCAGAGACACCTTCCAGGAGAGGAGGACCAAGATGAACATGGATTGGGGCATTGGCAGCTGTCCTCCCTAGATCCCACTGAGGTCACAGCAGCCTGACCTCTGGAGTCCCCAGGGCCCTGGGTGCACAGGCAGCCCTCATGGACATGCGTGCTTGTACCCCATTTTCCTCCAGTTCTGGGAGGGCCTCTGGAAGCAGGGTACCCGTCTTGGGCCTTTATCCTGATTCCCCCGCTGCTTTAGCTATTGTGCAATGCTAGGCATGTTCCAATATCCTTCCTATGTGTGCACAGGCCAGAGTGGAGCCACCAGCCCTGAGAGGCTCTGGGAGACATGGCATGTGCAAAGGGAACTGGGCTGTGGTTTCCCATGGAGCCCAGTGGAGAGGAGGCTGACTGCTCCTTTGCCTTTTCTGGAAGCTCTGGGAAGGTCAAGAGGGATGTGACAGTAGCTTCCGCAGTATGGGAGAGGGGTGTGGGGGCAGGGGTGGGTTGGCAGGGGGCCCAGCTCTGACTGTCCTCGGCAGCCCAGTCCCTGGGAGGACCCAGGGAGCCCTTCAGGTTCGTGGTAATACCTGTCGCTGGAGGACTTCCAGTGAGGCGACTGTCTACTGTTCAGACAGGCACAGGACTTTTCTTCTGGAGGATGTGGGCAGATGAGAAAGAACCAGCACAACTGACCAAATAAATTACAGCCTGATAGTTCTTCAAGTTCTACCAGTTCTACCAGATAGTTCTACCAGTTCCATGGCCTACAAGACAAATATTTATCTTTATATTTATGTCACTGGTCCTCCCAAGGGAAGCTGGTCTATATGGGCTCACTGGCTGCCTAGAAATTTCCCAAGTTCCCTCAGCCTCCCTTACAGTCTGACGACACTGATGGCTGCCCTGGTCAGGAGCAGGGGCAGGGGGAGATGGGTGGAGGGTGGCTGTAGAAAGGGACTCTCTGGGGACTTCTAGAGGGCAGGCAGGGCCATGAGAACCGACAGGGCTTGAGAAAAAGGGAGTAATGTGGCCCAGACCTCACTGTCCCCACCAGGCTAAGCCAAGTCCCCAGATAACTCTATGGGGCATAGAGTTATCAGAGCTCAAAGTAATACATTTATTTGATGGTTTATTTGATGAATAGTTTACCATGATGCAGTTGGTCCCCTCCTTCACCCAAAGATGTCCATGTCCTAATTTCCAGAACCTGTGGATGTGTTAGTTGACCTGGTAAAAGGACATGTGATTAAGTCAGGGTCTTGAGATGGGGAGGTTAACTTGATCCTCTGGGTATGCACAACGAAATCCAAAGGACCTTCTAAGAGGGAAGCAGGAGGGCCAGTGTCAGTAGCAGGAGATAGAACCATGGAGGCAAGAGGCTGAAGTGAGATGAAGACAGGGCCATACATCCAGCAATATGGGTGGCCTCTAAGAGCAGAAAAAGGGAAAGAAATAAATTTTCCCCTAGAGCCTCCAAAAAGAACCTGCCCTCCCGTTACCCTGACTTCAGCCCAGGGAGACTGACTTTGAACTCCTGGCTTCCCAAACCATACAAGAATAAATTTCTGTTGTCTTTTTTTTTTCTTCTGATATCCAGGATCTATAAAGAACTTCTCAAACTCAACACACACAAAACAGAAAATCATGTAAAAAAATGGGCAGAAGACATGAACAGACACTTCTCCAATGAAGACATACAAATGGCTAAGAGACACATGAAAAAAATGTTCATCATCACTAGCCATCAGGGAGATTCAAATTAAAACCACATTGAGATACCAACTTACACCAGTTAGAATGGCCAAAACTAGCAAGACAGGAAACAATGTGTGTTGGAGAGGATGTGGAGAAAGGGGAACCCTTACACTGTTGGTGGGAATGCAAGTTGGTGCAGCCACTTTGGAGAACAGTGTGGAGATTCCTTAAGAAATTAAAATTAGAGCTTCCCTATGACCCTGCCATTGCACTGCTGGGTATTTACCCCAAAGATACAGATGTAGTGAAAAGAAGGGCCATCTGTGCCCCAATGTTTATAACAGCAATGGCCACGGCTGCCAAACTGTGGAAAGAACCAAGATGCCCTTCAACGGACAAATGGATAAGGAAGATGTGGTCCATATACCTTATGGAGTATTATGCCTCCATCAGAAAGGATGAATACCCAACTTTTGCATCAGCATGGACAGGCCTGGAAGAGATGATGCTGAGTGAAATAAGTCAAGCAGAGAGAGTCAATCATCATATGGTTTCACTTATTTGTGGAGCATAAGAAATAACATAGAGGACACGGGGAGATGGACAGGAGAAGGGAGTTGAGGGAAATTGGAAGGGGAGATGAACCATGAGAGACTATGGACTCTGAAAAACAATCTGAGTGTTTTGAAGGGGTGGGGGGTGGGAGGTTGGAGGAGCCTGATGGTGGGTATTATGGAGGGCATGTATTGCATGGAGCAAAGGGTGTGGTGCATAAACAATGAATTCTGTTACACTGAAAAAAAAATTAAGTTAAAAAAAGTAGCATTTTTTTAAAAGATTTTATTTATGTGACAGAAAGAGATCACAAGTAGGCAGAGAGGCAGATAGAGAAGGTGATGGGGAGGGGGACAGGCTCCTCACTGAGCAGAGGCAGAGAGTCCGATTCGGGGTTTGATCCCAGGACCCTGGGATCATGACCTAAGCTGAAGGCAGATGCTTTAACCCACTGAGCCACCCAGGTGCCCCAAATTTCTGTTGTCTTAAGCCACTAAATTTTTAGTAATTTGTCGCAGTGACAATAAGTGACAATAAGAAGCCGCTACATATACTATACTGGAAGGAAGCATATACATATACTATACTAGCAGGAAGGCTGCTGACAGTCTACTGATGTCCCTGCAAGGCCCAGCATGAGGCTGGAGTGGGAGGACGAGCCCCACAGCTAGAAGACTAAATGTCTCCATTCAAGGCTTATCTCTTGCTATCACAGAGAAAGCTGAGTTCAGAGAGGGTAAGCCAGCCATCCAAGTTTGCACAACTATATGCTAATCTTGGCTTCTAACCCCAGGTCCCAGCTCCCAGCCACCCATCGTAACCCAGGCCCTATCTGTCTCCAGCTCTTCCTTCAACCAGAGGCCAGGCCCTGCCCAGCTGGGACCCCAACCACCCTGACTCCCTGCAGAAACTCTGGGCCTATTTCCTGGCACCTCAGCAAGGCTTCCATCTTTGTGGCAAGGGCATCAGTGTGTCTGTGTATGACGAAGAAGAATTCTTGATGCCAGGCGGCAAGCAGATCCAGAGAAGAACAGAGCAGCCAGCCAGGAGAGGGCATTCCTTACCACTGGGAGGATGGCCAGAGGGGCTTCCTGGCAAAGGAGGTGGGGTCCAAGATGGCAGGGTCAGCAAGAAGGCTGACTATGTGCCTCGTGATTCACTCCCTGAATTCCCCCCATTCTACAAGCCCTGACGTTCTGCGTTGAATGAGACAAGATTCCTGGGTCAGCTGAGAAGTGAGGTCCCCAGGCTGCCTGAAGTCACTTCCCCAGAGCTCCCCCTCAGCCACAGCCCTGTTGTCTGGCCTGCCTGTCGCATTCAGGAAGGGAGCTGTTTGGGCTCAGGTTTCTAGACGCGACCCTGCAACCTGCCCTTTCGGACTTAGGATCTTTCCGGGGAGACAGGACCCCTCCCTCATGGGAAAAGCCTGAGCCCCCATGGTGTCCAAGGAGGAGACAGACCCTCCAGGAAGGTGTACCCAGCCCAATGTCCCCTCAAACTCCGAAAGTCGGCAGCAATGAGGCCAGACCTCAAGGAAAAGCCTGGTTCTTTTATAGGAAAAACTTAGACGAACTGAGAAAAGCAAGGGGAGTCCAGGGATGGCTCAGAATAATGGGCTGCTGTGGTTTCAGGGTAGACCTGCCCCCCGCTCATGCATGTGCACGTGGCCACGTGGCCACCTCCCCCACCCCCACTTCACCAGAACTGACAGCCCTGAGCAAGGCTGGGACACGGTAAACACACATCATTCATTTGCCTACCTTAAGGGCGGCTTGTAAGTCTTTCTTTGTGTGTGTTTTCATCAAGAAGTAATCTTTACAACCACAAAAAAAAAAATGTCCAATAACATGTCTCTCCCTTGGCAAACATCCCACGTAGATCAAAGGCTCAAGTACACGATACGGAGGCTCACAGGGACAGGCGCTGGTGAGAGTTCTGGAACAGCCTGCAAGAGCTGTCTGAGGGGCACACAGGCTCACTCAAACCTCCTGGGACTCCCGAAACTGGTAACCCAGCACGCAGAAGAGATACTTCCTGCTGCTTGCTCATTCTGCCTTTCTTCTGGAACCTTGTCTCCAGCCCAGGCACCGGGCCAGGTCCCGGGGACTCAGACATGAGCGCATCAGGTGACCTGTCCCCCAAGGAGCTAGCGCTACCACATGCTATTCTGAGTGCTTTGTGTGTTTAAGCCTTGCAGGAGCTATCCTAATCATCCCCCACTTCACGGATGAAGAAACTGAAGCCCGGGGAAGAGGAAGTAACTTGCTCCAGGTCACAGGGCTGGTCAGAAGCAGAGCCACTTTGCCTGCCTAGTTCCTCCATTGGCCTGAATGTCTCAAGGTCAGGGTTAAGCATCGCTCATCTCGGCCCAGGACTCAGTGCAAATCAGCCCTCAGGAAATTACTGGCAAGCATGTGAGTGTGAACTCGACGGGGAGAAGGGACCACGGGCCAAGTTCAGAACCCAACCCCTTCCACACGCACACCCTCCCCATTTGAACAGTGAAGCCCCCAAGTCCCAGAGAGCCAAAGGAGTTTCTCAAGGAGTGTTCTTCTCGGGACAAGGGCCTCCTGGCCTATCCACAGCACATACTTGGATGTTTGCACACGTCTTATCTGCGAGTGTCCCCAGGAAGCCAAAGCTATGAATGGAGCAACCATCAAGAGCCAGACACAAGCCAGGGCTTGAGGTGTTTACCCAGCTCACCTCTTGAGGGAGGAGGCTGGACGTCCCCAACTCCAGGGACTCAAGCCACATGCTCCCCACTGCAAAGCTCCACTCCAACTGCCCCTGGCTAGATAAGCCCTCCTCTCCCCTAAGAAGCCTGGCACTGGGGTAGGTGCAAGGAGGGGCATGGGGTCACCGTGTCTTCCCAGAGTCCATCCCCATCACCAGAGGACCTGGCTTCCAAAGGCTCGTACCCAGACCTGCTCTGTAAGGTGCAACAGACCCGCACACCAGAATCAGGCCTACTGTCTATACCAAGCGCTCCTGATGCTTTCAGTGTCGTGTACCCAACAGCACTGTCATCCATCCCTCTCTCTTCTCCTTATCAATCTTTGCTCTTCACGGCCCACAGAACCAGTAAACACAGTTCTCATGTGTTTGTTCACGTACTTCCTTTCTGTCCCCTGGATTGGAGTACAAACAGACTTTGTTTTTATTCACTTGCTATATTCCCAGGGCCTAGACCCGTGCTACGTACACAGTAATTGGTCAATGAGTTACTTTTTTAAAAATAAATAAAGGGACCCCTTTGAGAATCTGAAGAAATTAAAAAAAAAAAAAAATCTACAGATCCTCCCAAGTGTACACACACACACACACACACACACACACACACACACCCCTGCATAAATATCCAAGATCTGTGAGTTGGGGAATTCCATACAATATCTGGTCATGCAGGTTCCTTCCCAGATAAAATTCCCGATAGCCCAAATCTGGTTTGCTCTAAGCAGAGCCAATGCCATGGGGCGCTCTAAGGGAGCCCCCTGTTGGTCTCCCCTTCCCCTGCAGGCTGGGGACATTCTGAAGCCATGCCAGTTTCCTCCTGATGCTTTGCCATGAGCCCTGTGGACACCCCCTCTGTGCCTGGCTGTGGCCCTGCCTGGGGGCTGTCCAAGCGAATCCAGCTCTGCTTCCCTCTGATAGGGAGGAACCCAGCCGGTAGAACCCATTTATGCCCCACTCCCTGTGCTGCTGCCTCTAAGCATGGCTAATGAACAGGCCTGACCTCACGCGCTCACCCCAGCAACTCTGCAAATGTCACTCATGATCCCTCCTGACATCCAAATGCAGAGGGCACAGGATTTAAATTAAAAGTTATATCCTCACACATTTGGTTTCTCTACTCTTTCAAAAACAACCTGCTGAGAATTCCAGGCTCTTTGATGCTGAGCCAGGGGACCAGGGTCGCTTTCTCACCTGAGTCGAATGGACTGATTTAAATTTCGGAGGGAGCTCAGGGGGTGCATGGCTCGGGGTCTCCATCAGCAGCGGTGAGGTCCAGAACAAAAGCGTTCTGTACTGGCCAAGGGCTGTGATGGGGACAAGGAGACATGCACGGGGCAGGGGGCAGAGATGACTACAGAAATGGTGACATGGATCCAAACAGAGAGGCTGATGACAGGAGCCCGCAGGGCCCACCAGGGGATCTCGTCATAAGGGACGGCCTTAACTCCTCGTGACAACTCCAGGGACATGGCTTCTGGCCTCCCCTGGCTCCAAAACCACCTTTGCAGCTCTGGCTGAGCCAGATGCCCAACCTGCCTGCCTGGGGCACCGTCGGGTGCAGGGGAGCGGAAGGAGTCAGACCTAGAGAAGGGCTGCTATTGGGCATCCTTGACTCAGGGCAGGAGGAATGGGGCTTTACCACTGGGATGTGATGTGCCAGGTGTGGGAAGGACTCCTTGCTCCTAAATCCCTCTCCCATTGTTCTACCCTGATGCCTGACATCTGCCATTACAGACCTTTATTTTAATCAGACCAGGGGTCTGGATCGACTACCATATGACACCGGGAAGCTCTGAACTCCTCTGACCTTCATTGGTAAGACAGACACTAATATTTACCTCCTTGGGTTGATTTCAAAATTAGATCAAATAATTCATATAAGGGACCTGGCATAGTTTTGGGCATACAAAGGTGTTCAATTGACATTGGTTCTTTTAACCCATCCTTTTAGCTCTTCAAGTGTCGCTGAGTTCAGAGCTTTTCCAGCAAAGAAGTGTAAGATGATGGGATGGGGGAGAGCAGGCATGGGGAAGAGGAGAGAAATCCGTTCATGGCCCAAACCATTCTTTGAGGAGACAGAGAGAGAGGGAGGAAGGGAGATAAGGAAAGGCAGAGATAAAGAAAGGAGTTAGAAGGAAAGGGGTTACACAAGAATGGAAGAAGGAAAGGAAGGGAAGGCAGCTAGGCTGGGCCAGGTCCTGTCCAGGGTGCTGAAGGAAAGGAACAGGCAGGATGGACCCCGTCCAGGCACGTGTCAGGCTGGTAGTGGTGGTGGGAGGGGAGTGAGCAGACATGAAAGTAAGCATGGTTACTGTGGGCCAGTGAGTGATGGGGAAGCAGGAGACACCCCTGTTCATCGCCCCACACAATCTCCTCTACAAATGTCTCCCTTCTTCATGTTAGATTCCATACTCTCTCCATGATGCACCATCACCCAGATCAAGCCCTCGCCGGCCCCTGAGCCTCCTCTCCCACTCCCTCTGGGGTAACCGGACCACTGAGCTGCTGCCAATGTTCCATGTATACTCTTTCCTATCTCTTCCACCCCAAATTACCCTTCCTCAACCCAACTCTTCAACACAGCTGACCCTACAGAGTAAGAGTTTGAGAAAGAGAATCCTACTAGTCAGTAGTGGGACTGAAGTCCTAACTAGGACACCTTCCTCTCAGACTGGGGGTTGGGGCTCCTCCCTCTGCTGGGCTCCCCCAGCAGCTGGATCATCGCCTTTTATCATAAGTGGATACTTTTCTGGTCCATCTTTTCAGCCATGGCTCATCCCCCACTGCCCCTGCTGCATCTAGTTCAGGGCCCAGGGCAGCAGGGGATCAAGAAAAGTGTGTCCATAATGAACACTGGCCAGGCTTCAGGACAAGTAAAGCAGGCACAAGTTTGCCCACATGGGGCTTCTAGTTGAGTGGGAAGACAGATGTTAATTAAGTAATAATTATAAGTGATGATAAAATAGATGGAGAACATATGAACCGATTCTGGGAGCCTGAGGAGGGAACAACAGGGCGACTGTATCTAGTCTTGGGAGCCCTTTGGGGGCACATCCCAGGGATGTGACCTTTGAGGTCTGTAGATGAGAGAAAAAGACAGGAGGGGGAAGCAGAGGAACAGTATTCCAGGTGGAGGGAACAGCACTGCCCAGGCTCTGAGGAGGCATGATGCATTGCTCAGGAACTTAAGGAAGGACAGTGTGGCCAGAGATGAACATGGACACAGCCAGCGGGACCTTGCAGGCCACATCTGGCATTTGGTCTGGATTCTGAGTCCTCACCTTTGTGGGCAAGGCCTTGAGGTATCCCAGGACCTTCATGGGAGCTGGAGCTGCCTTTGGATCTGACCTGGGGAGGCACTTACACCAGACTTGCGGGTGATGCGGGGTAGGGGGGTCACCAGATGTGAAGCAAGCCCAGCTAGCAGCTGGAAGGATAGACAGCAGACCCAGCCCTGAGGAAAGGGGTTGGTAAAAGTCTACAAGATGTTAGGACTCAGATAAGCAGCCTGAAGTTTGGAGACTGTTAGCCCAAGCCAGAGACCAGAAGACAAATCGATTAGTCCAGAAATGGAGATTGAGATCACATGCAAGGAAGAAGGGTAGACTGAGCCCTACTACACACACGAGTGCACACACACACACACACACACACACACACAGAGGAACATAAGCATATGTTCATGGGGCTTCTGGCTGAGAGCAACCCGGCCAGTCCATGATCTGGTGGCTTGGAGCCTGTGTAGCTGGCCTGGGATGCCCCAGACAGGATTGTACTGGGCCCAGATGGGACTAGGGACTGGGACGCATCAGAGTATGCCAGCCCATCTACCCAGCTGAGGACAGACAAGCCTCACCGTGCTGACCAAGGCTCAGATGTGAGACCACACCCTGCCCTAACAAAAATGGCCTTCATTTCTCCTTTGAACCTTATATTATTTTGTTTTGTTTTCGGTGAGGACATAAAACATTACCACCATCGAGTGAGGAAAAATCACAGCAACTGCCACAACCTATCAAAGCAGCGAAGATAAGAGAGAAGGGTCCAGGGCAGGATGAACACGATTCACAGTGTGGGCAGAACAGGCCTCGGGTTGAAGATCAAGGCCAAGATGGCCAAGCATCACCCAGAGCTCAGTCTGGGCCAGCCCCGTTCTAAGTCATCGAAGTGTATCAGCCTGTTCACCTTCCCAATGGCCTTATCATTCCCACTGTATGGATGAGAAGCTTGAGGAAGAGAAAGGTTAGATGACTTTCCCAAGGTCACGCAGCTACAAAGGAAGGAGATGGGATTAAAAGCGGGGGAGTCTGCGTCCAGGGCTCCTGAATGCACCAGTTTCAGTGTCTCTGCGAGGTGCTGAGACAGGTGTCAAAGGTGGTTTTCAAGAAACACTCGAGTTTAAGGAGACAAGATTCTAATATCCGACATGTGAGTACTACTTTAGTTTATCCTCAGAAAATTTATTTAACACCCACCGCAGGAATTAATCAGAAGGAGACCTGGGGAAGAGTGCACAGGAGAGAGAATAGCGTATTCAAGATGAAGACAGAGCAGTGCATCCAAGGAGCTGAAGAAACTCTGGGTGGCTGGCAAGGATCATTGCCCCAGGCACAGTGCCCTCTAGCTCTCCTTCCCAGATGCATCCTCCTCCTCCTCCTCCTCATTCCACTAACCAGAGCTAGCATCGATTGCATGTTTAGGACACGCCAGGCACTGCATGAAGTTCCTTGCAAAGTTATTGCACTGACTCTTCTCAACGCCCTAGGAGGTAAGTACTCCTGCCATCTCTAGTCTACAGAGAAGGAGCAGAAGCACAGAGTTAAGGCCTTGCCCAAAGCCACACAGCCTGCAGGCAGGGGAGTGAGAATCAACAGCAGCCATCCCACTCTTCTGTCTTCACTGTCTGTCCCACTGTCCCAGGTACACACCCTCTTCTAGGAGTTCCTCAGCTTGGTTCCCACATGTGTGTGGGTCTGTGCACCCCACCGTCTGCTCTCACCCCTCTGGATGATTTGCTCTGCCCTGCTCAGTTCCCCCCCACCAGCACCCCACCCCACACCCCGTCCCCTGCAGGTGAGATGCCCAGGATGACCATGCTGGGCAGGAGCCAAGGCCCCTCAGGACTGCCTGGCTTCCCCGTCCTCGGTGTGTCCCACGCAGGGAAGGGGAGGGGCAGCTGGCAGTGCAGAGCACGCAGGCTGGCCCATTTCGTTTTTTCCTTAACAGGTTTCCCATGGCATCTCCGAGTTAATGGGACAGAGATAAAAGAGGCATTTCGGTTGCCATCCAAAGCAGCTGTCATGCCAGGCCAGGGGCCCACTGAGAAACAGCTCTGTCCCCCTCCCGCCACCATGGGTACAGCGTCCAAGGGAACTGCGAGGCTTGGGCCTTAAGGAACTTGTTTCCCACCGCCCAGCGTGCCAGTCCGTCCAAGAGAGAAAGCGCTTGGGAATGAGAGACCCCTTTCCAGCTTTGTGCAGAGATCTTCGCCAGTAGAGCTGAAGCGTGCTTCAGGAGAGGAAAGTGGGAGAGGATAGGAACCATTTTGTTGGTGTCCCTGAAAACGTCTGTGCGTACTTGGAATGTGTGTGTGTGGTCACGCACGCCCACGCGTGCGTACTTTGGGGAGCCTGTGTGTCTGTTGGTGAGTGTGTCTGAGTGTCTCAGGTCAGAAGCAGGGCTCTGGAGCCTCCCTGCCTCAGCCCAAAGCCCAGCCCTGTCACCTACTAGCTGTGTGACATTGGACAAGTTCCTCAACCTCTCTGAACTTCAGTTTAGAACATCGAGCCAATGCTTTGTTATTATTACTTGGGGTCTCTTGGAATCTGAGGTGCCTGTGGGATTCTGGGTTCTGTGCCTGCTTTACGGAGCTGTGGGACTCCTGTAAGTCAGTCAGTGGATGCCACATGTTACTGGAGCCGGTGAGAGCCTTCACTCTGGATGCTTTCCTGGCCAATGTAGTAGACATCAGTGGACAGACCCCGTGATGCTGGTCTGGGGGCTGACCCTTTTGGGAGGATGTGCCTAGCTCTGGAATGAAAATGCATGTCCCAGATCCCAACTCAGTAGCCTCCAACTCAGACTATCGCACCTGACATGGTCCTCGGGCATCGCCTAGGAGCCCTTTCTTAAAGATGGGGAAACTGAGGCCTGGGGTTGTCAGTTTCTTCCTTGCTGTGTTGGAAGCAGGCCACAGGAGCAGGTGGCTGTCAGTGTGAGTGCTGGCAGGCCTGCTTTGTTCCTCCTAACAGACTTCCTCACAGGCCAGCCCCCACGGGGAAGCACTGGCTGGGCCACGGGGTGCTGAGGCCTTCTGACGGACTCTGGAGAAACATAAAGCAGTTTACTGATGGGCATCCTGAGTACCAGCTAGAAGGGAACGACTTAGCCCAGGGCTGGATAGACGGCAGACACTCCATAAATGAGTTTTTATTTTCTTGACCCCAGAATTCAAGGACCTATGTGCTCCCAGTCAGCCACCGCCCCTGTGCTTCCATCCATCCTCATACCATCTCACATGTCCGAGCCCCTGCCGGGGGCCGGGCTCAGGGCCAGGTGAGTGAGGACCGCATCACGGCCTGGCTCTCTAGAAGCCATGGTCCAGCAGGGACGGTGGGGATTCGTCAGAAAACCCTGCGAGTATCTGCAAACGAAGGAAGAGCGACCCTTGTTCTCATTGCAGAAGAGGAAGTGAAGGAAAAAGGAGGAGAATCCCAGCCAGGCCTCCTGACAAAGTGCTGCCGGAACTCACACACGGAGGAAGGGGCGGGGACTCCCAGGAGGAGGGACCGGCCCCTGCCCAGGCCAGGTGGCCGGAGGCGGCACAGCCCGCTTGAGGAGCTGAGCGAGGGCAGCCTTCCTGGAGCACAGGGTGAGTGGAGACAAGTCACCGGGTGATCGGACACAGATGGTGGCCCATGAGAGACACACTTCGGCCCACGAGGACCACCTGCTGGGGCCGGGGCGCTGCATGGGCAGATGGGGTCGGGGCTGATGGGGAGAGCAGGCTGTACCCACATACATGCGTGCCTGTCCTGGGCTGTTCCCCAGGTCTTTCTCCAGGCTGTTCGCAGCTCAGTCCTCCAGCTGCATGCAGCCCTACCCACTTCCGAGCGGGCCACATCCTCAGGACTGCGCTGTCCCCTCCCCAGCTGTTCGCAGGCCCCCTCCCAGCTGTTTACAGCTGCCACGCTCCACTCTCATCCCTCTCCAGCTGTCTGCAGCCACCATCCCGGCTACTTGGAATTTCCATGCCCCCTCTGGGCATCAGGTAAGGCTTGCTCAAGATTAGTTCCAACAACGACAACAATGACCATGAGCCAATAATCAAGGGCCTGCCATAGGCTAGAGACCACGCCACGGGTTGTCCGGGCATTCTCTGATGTGATCTCACAGCCCCGCCCTCACTCGTTCATCGTGTCTTCCTGGCCTGCCTTCTATCTGTCCGGTGCTACAGGTGCGGGGGGGACAGGGAGGCCCCGAGCACCCATGTCGCTGCTGTGCTGGTGTTCTCATCTCATCAAGGGGGCAAGTGTCAATAAAGTAATGACTCCAGTAAATGGGTCATCTCAAGACATTTCCATGAAGACAGCCAAGGTGTGCAAGCTGGACAGGTAATCCGAGGAGCGTCCCTGGGGGGATGGAGCTGGAGCTGGCAGCTGAAGAAGGGGCACAATTCGATTTGGCTGCATGGGGCAGGGGGTGAAGGTTGAGAGGAGCCTCTGGGCAGTGCTGACAAATGGCCAGGTGGTAGGAGCACAGACAGTGAGGGCAGCCCCTGAGGCCGCGGGAGCCAGGCAACCTGCTCAGACTGCTCAGGGCTGTGGTTCTTGGAAGAACAGACTGCAGGAGGGCAAGAGGGAACGAGGCAATGGCGATATGAAGAACTCCTGCAGTCACCCAGATGAGAGGCGAGGGTTCCTAGGACCAGGAGGGGGCAGGGGACCAACGTGAGAGACTTTAGGAGGCAGACAGAGGATGCACAGAGCTGATGCATGGAGTAGAGCCCAGAAAATTTGCAGCTTTCTGATCGGGCACCTGGGTGATCAATGTTTCTGTCCCCAGAATTGGGCGCATGGGAAGAAGACCAGGGCCATGGAAGGGGAAGCAGGAGGAGCTGGATGGCACGGAGAAGGTCTCTGGCCTGTGAGTCCTTTCAGTTTGTTGATTGCATTTTCTACCCCAGGGTCTAGCTCAGTATATGGCGTATGGTAGCCCTGAGCTCTTCGTGTATAACTCAAGGAGGGATGGACCACTGAGGGGGTTCCTGCCATGGGTGGATGCAGTGTATCCCCAGCAGAGGGAATGGCAGGTGCTCAGGCAGAGAGGTCTGGGTCGGCATGGCACCCTCAAGGCCTTGGAGGTGATGTAGTCTTGGGAAAGCATCAGGTACACAGTGGGAGAAAGCCTCAGATGGGGGAGGTAGGCAGGGCCTAGGCCATAAGGCCTTCTAAATCCTGTACTGGGAGCACAGCCTCAGGACTCAAAGCAAGGAAAGGCAGGGCCTGGAGGCCCTAAGAAGGATGTGATAAATGGGGGAGAGAGGTCTGGAGGCAGGGGTCCCATTAGCAGGTTCCCGCAAAAATCCAGGTGAGGCACGGTCTTCCATATATACGTATACATATGTATATACACATTTATACACACTGAGTGTTTGTGAGCACTTAGCAGATGCCAAGACGTTATTCAGGACCTCACCCTGAGGGAAGGGAAGAATTCGGCTGGTCTGATCACCTGTCTCTCCTCTCCCTGTCACCTCCCTCAGGACAACATCTCTGTCCTTGGGAACTTTTCCCTGTGGGTGGTCTGGCCAGGACAGAAAGGAGAGGAAAGAGTTGGTGTGAACCCCTGCTGAGCGATCATGTAGAAGGTGATCTGCAAGTGTGCGGATCTGGCTTGGGACCACAGCGGCCTCCTCTTGGGCACAAGCCTGGTCCCCAGACTGTCCACTATCTCAGCCCTCCTCTCCATGGTCACGGCCAAAGGGAAAACTTGTGAAGCTCTGTGGTCACAAGTGTGTCTTCCCCCTGGACTGATCATAGAAAGGCCGTCGCTCCTCCCAACACGACTGGGGCCCAGGGACCTTGCAGGAGACAAAGCGGTTGTCTAGGAAAGCCTGTTTCCGCACATTGTCCACCAGCCTGCCTGCCCCCACCATCGCCTCGGGCAGAGCGCAGGCATTCCCATCACCGGGGTAGACGGATGGCCTGCCCCATTGCCAGGGGGCTACAAAGCGTGGATGTTACCTGAGCCCGCCGGGAGACCCGACTCAGAATCCCGCAGAGCAAGGCCAGGGACTCTGCATTTTACAAGCTCCCCCCAAGATTCGGACTTCTACTAACGCCATGCTTCTCAAACAGCAGAGGAATCACCCGTGGGTCTTATAAGGCACAGGTTCTGATGCACTCGGTCTGGGGTGGGGCCCGAGACGCTGCACTTGAACCTGCTCCCAGGTGAGGTCCAGGCTCCTGGTCCGTAGACCACACTCTGAGCCGCAAGGCACTAAAGGCTGAAACTTCCAGTTTCCGAACTTTTTTTTCATTAAGGAAACAAACCCGTCTTGAAAGCAACTTTGCCCAGAACCCTGGTGTATGAAACAAGATGACATGAATATGAACATATGGTACACACACAAAAGTATAAGGCTTGCCTATTGTAAAACCAATCAGTGAAGACAAGGCAACTTTGATAAAGGCTGACGTTCAAGATTTCTGGTGCCATTGTACATGGACCTCAGCGTCCATCAGATTCGAACCAAGAATGTCCAGTCAAGGCTGCGCCTGCTGGCGATGGGGGAGAGTCTGCTCTGGCTGCCACCCTCCGTGTGCAGACTACAAGCTCCGGACTGAGCCATTCTTCCCTTTCTCCGCCATACCCCTCCCTGCCAAGTAGCCGTAGCTAAATATAGCCGGCAGCCTGGCTTTGGAGGAGAGTCACGGGTGAGCGGGAAGTTGTGAGGAACCATCGCTCATACTCACTGGAGTCCACAACACCGGCCCACTAATTAGTGGCTTGGCAGCTGGGGAGGACAGGAGGGACCGTGGTGGGCCAGGCCCTGCGGCTGCCTGGGCTCCTCTAGGGGAGGCAGGACCTAGTGTTTTCTGCAGGGCTTGGCAGAGACATGGGAGTGGCCCGTCTGTTAGGAAGGCACGGGGCTGGCAGGAGGGGGCATGTGGGAGACATCAGCCCAGTGGAGTCAGAAGGACCCCAGTACGAACCTTGACCTTGCCACTCCAGGTAAGTTATTGGACCCCTCTGGGCTTTTAGAAAACAGAGATTCTCTGTGCATAAGGGGGCATTAAGGGGATGCCATTTGTGACAGCGGCAGCTCTCCAGGAGATCTCAGGCCCTGTTCTTCCCAAGAAGGAAGGGAGGTCGAGGTTCTCAGGGCGCTGCCCTGCTCAGTCCTACAGATACAAAGCTGTGCTCTCTTTCTAGCATGTGGCCTATACAGCCTCTCTGCTTCCCTACCTTCAAGGAATGTGGGGGCCTCAGGTCACTCACCGGCTGCCAGGTCACAGCCATCGATGCGGGAGGAATCACTCGCTGAATGAGGTCTGTGTCCCTGGGCCACCCTCAATCATCCCCAAACAGCCCTGATGGAGATGCCCCATGATGTGTCAAACAGTCCTGATGGAGATACCCCATGATGTGTCTGACTGTCCCCCCCCCTGCACTGGAAGCTCCAAGGGCACAGGTGTCACCTCATCTACTTGGCACCATGCAGGACTCAGAATGACAGTGGCCACTTCTTCCTTCCCTCTTCATGTGCGTGTGCCCATTCCTCTCTCCTCCCAGAACTCTTGGCTCAGCTGATGCCCTGGGCTTCAAGCCTCACACCCAGGCATCAATACCCTCCTTTCCCTGCTCAGCCAGGCCATGGCCTTCCTCGTCTCCCAAATGCTGCTTAAAGCTTGCCTTCCACAGGAAGTCTTCCCTTCCTGGGTGGCAGGGATAAGGGAAGGCCAGCACCACCTGGAGTTCTCACAACCCAGGAAGGGAGGTAACTGTGTCACACGCATTTTGCAGTTAAGGAAATGGAGGCTCACGGCGGCAGGTCATCTGGTGACTGAACAGGTAAACAGATGTAGGCCTCCAGCCCAGGACTGCTCATTCTGAGGGCTCTCCCCAGGGCTGGCTGCCTCCCTGCTTCCCAGCTGGCCTGGGATCAGCCAACTCCCACCTCTCCCCCCCCCCCGCCCCCCCCAGTTCCTGGCAGAACTGTTGGCCTCTCTCTGTTTTTCATTTGCTAATGTCCTCCAGACCCTGTGAGTCTGCTCTCTTGGCTCCAACCCCTGGCCGCCATGCCCCCTCAGCCAGGGCTCCTCACTAGCCCCCTTCTCCAAAAGGGACACCTAGAGCACAACCCAGGGCCCTAGGTATGGTGAACCAGCACTGACCGAAGGCTTCTCTCTCCCTCTGCCCTGTGACAAAGAAGGGGACATTTGGCACCTGACTCAGACACAGCCCAGTTGGTATAAGAAGAATATCCTACCAGGAGATGACAAAGGTTGCCCAGGGCAGTGTGTGTGCATGTCCCAAGTGTGTGGACTGGGCCATCGCAGCTAAGGGTGCCCAGAGGCAGGGGGTTCCAGGAACTGGGGTAGTTAGGGAAGGCTTCCTGGGAGATATGGGAGGATCCAATCCTGGAGTATCTGGAGGAGGGAAGAAAAGCAGGGTCCGACTCATGCATGCGTGAGGCCTGCAGGCCATCTGCTGGGTCCTCAGACTCCAGGCTGGGGCGGGAAAAAGCTAGCACTGGCTGATGACACAGTGGTGATGAGGGCTCAGCCTCATGTCACGAACCCTCTGCCCGGAGGGGCTGAGTTAGTCAAGAAGTCAATGAATGCTCAGGTCTCTTGCCACAGTAGCAGGAAGTCTCACATGCTAGACTCTGGGACATGCACACCTGGGTGGGTTCAAGTCCTGGTTCCAAGACTCTGGGACATGCACACCTGGGTGGATTCAAGTCCTGGTTCCACACTTTATTTATGACTCCACGACCTTGGGCAGGGACCTGTCAGACCCTCAGTTCCCCTATCTATAAAATGGGTAATCCTGATCCCTCATCCCCTTCATAAGTGTGCTGAGAGAATTAAAGGACATCATAACTAACAAACATTTTCTGCTCGTGAATAACAGTGTTCTGAGTGCTTTGCAGGTTCTAAATAATTTAATCCTCACTGTATCTCCCAAAAGGCAAATATATTATTATCGAAGTATTATTATCACCATTTTATAGACGAAGAAGTGGGGGCATAGACAGGTGAGTGTCTAGTAAGTAGGAGCCCTGAGATTTGAACCCAGGGAGCTGAGCATTAGAACCCGGGGTCATGGGGCACCAGGGTGTTGCAGTAGGTTGAGTTTCCGACTCTTGATTTCAGCTCAGGTCATGATCTCAGGGTTGGGAGATCGAGCTCCTATCCGGGCTTGGTGCTGGGCATGGGATTGGTTTGAGATTCTCTCTCCCATTCCCTCTGCCTCTCCCCACACCCACGCCCACACATGCATGTGCTCTCTCTAAAACAAAACACAACAAAACAAAAACAAAACCAACCACAAATGAAAACAAACCAAAAAACCACAATGTCATAACCAGTATACTACGCACTAAGCAAAGGGCTGGGAGCAAAGGGTGACACAGAGCAAGTATTTATTCAGAAACCTCCTGGGAGTATCTTCTCCACCTTGGGCCTGAACTGTGACTCGCCGTGATGACTCCCGAGCTTGCCCTCCAGCCCAGACCTCCTCTGTGAGCTTCAGACCGTCAAGCACTATTAAGTCCCAGACATTTCTACCAGGCACACCTTACTCCCAACATGCCCCCAAATGAGACCGTCACCCCACCCACCCATTCTAAGCCTGCTCTTCCTCCCGTGTCCTCTCAGGCCATCCACGGTACTACTAGCCCCTTTCCTTCAAGTCAGAAACTTGGAGTCACCGGAGAGTCTTTCTCCCACGCCCCCCACATCAGTCTCCACTGCTTTAAACCACACCTGTGGTGTGTCCTGCCTGGCTTCTTGCAATGTCTGCTGGGCTCAGCCCTCCCTGTCCTGCATCCTCCCAAATATAAAATCTTATATAGAGAATTTATCTATATAGAGCATATATAATGAAACATACATATATAATTCTATGGAGAATCTTATAGCTCCCCCTCAAAAATGAAACCCAAGCCGCACAACAGCAAGAAGTCATGGCCTCCGCCATGACCCGGGGGGGCACGGAGCCCCCCTTCCTGCTAAGTACACACTCAGTGTACCAAGCCCACTTCAGACTCTTCTTGGGCTGGCTCCTGTTGATGCAGTCACTCGGGCCCATTCCTCAACCCTCCCCCCTTTACTGGTTTGTCTCTGTCTCCCCAGATGCAAGCCCAGTGTCAAGCACACTCCATGTGCCAAACTGCGGCCTTTGATCCAAGAAACGAATTAAGGAGGGAAATCTGCTGAGGTCACTGGCTGGGGACTTCCCTGCTGGAAGATGCACCTTGGTAAGTGGTGGCAGGAACCGCCAGGTGTAGAACTCTGACCTGACACCTGATGGGACACAGGATCTTGCAGAAGCACCCAGCCACAACCCCGCCCCAAGGGCATTTCTGAGAAGCTGAGAAGGCAAGGAGGAAGGGGGGCTTTGACATGAGGCTTTTCCCTAAATGCCCATCTGGAGAGAGCTGAGTCTTGCCCCCTGCAGCCTTCCGGTTGGCTCAAAGGCTCAAGTGGCCTCATCAGAAATGCTGACACCCACCTCCTCCCTGCCCCAGCGCATCCTGCTGCTCTCTGGGTCCCAGGTCCAGCCTGGTTTTCCTTCTAGTACCTGGTGGACTGTCTGCTTCCTGCCGCTAGACCATGACTTCCAGGCGAGCAGGCATTCGTCCCCCTGCTGATGCCCTGCACTTAAACCAACGCAGGATGTGTAGTGGAGACTCAGCAAATATTTGTTAATTGGGGAAAAAAAGGTGAAAAACAAAAAGGGCTGATAAAAAATCAATCACGTCGCATCTTAATAGAATTTAATGGTCTTTCAACCAGAAGTGCTAGAACAATTGCATATTCATATGGGGAGAAAATGAACCTTGACTCTCTCTCTATATACATAAATATATGTATATATGAATGTATAAATATAGAGAGAGAGACGTAGAATTTACTAGCTCACTCTAAGAAGACAAAAAGCTCAATAACTCAATTTAAAAAATGAGCAGAAGTCTTGAACAGACAATAATAGCCAAATAGCCAGTAATTACTTGAAAAGATGTTTATCACCACTGGCCATCAGAGCAATGCAAATTAAAATCACAGTGAGATGCTACTACATACCTAGCAGAATGCTCAAAACTCAAAAGACTGAGGACACCAAGTTTTAGCAAGGGTGTGTCCACCACACGTTGCAGACGGGAATACAAAACGGCACAACCTCTTCAGAAAACAGTCAAGCAATGTGTTTATGATGTTTACTGCATACATGACCTAGCAATTTTGTCCCTAGGCATTTACCTGAGAGAAACGAAACCATATGCCCACACAAAGTCTTCTATATGCATGTTTATTCAGAGAGACTTTAATTGTGATGGTGCAAACACTTGAAATAAACCATATTTCCACCAACAGGGGAATGGCTTGACTAATTATGGCGTATCAATACCACTAGACATCATTCGGGAGTAAACATGAATGAACTTCTGACGCACATTACGACAGGCACGGGTCCCAAAATCATGATACGAGAGAAGCCAGGCACAAAAGAGTATAGCCATTGTCTGATGACACGGTATGACTTGATAATGGATAACTCATGGAAAGGCCAATGTGACAGAAGGCAGATCAGTTACCTGGAGTTGGGGGAGGGACGACTAAGAAGGGACTCAAAGGAACTTTCTGGGTTAGTCAAAGTGTTTGTGTCTTGATTGCTCTGTCCTTAGAGGGTTGCATAAACTTGTCAAAACTCATTCAACTGCACATTTAAGATTGGTGTATTTTATTGCATGTTAATTATATTTCAATAAAGGTGATTTTAAAAAAACACCATTAAGAAAGGGTATCAAAAAAACAGTACTGGGTGTGTAGTAATGTAAGATTTGTAGTAATCAGAGGCCCAAGGATGCACGCATGGGCTGTGGGCCCCTGGAAATGGAGTTCGAGCCAATTAAATAGTTATTTAATTTGAATTAATGTGGATGCACTCCATTTAAGGTGATGAGAGTCTTGTAGAAAATACACATTACTCTCTCTCCCTACACTTCCCCTCCCCCTACACTTTCTCCATGTAGGAAGCCCTTTACAGGCCAACCTCCTCGGCCCCTCTGCTGCTCCCCAGCCCACAGAGAGACACGAAGACACATGGGAGACATCATAGAATCATCTCTTAGAAACATCTTGATCCAGATCCCAGCTCTGCCAAGTCCCTTGATCTCTTCATACCTTAAATGTCTAAATCTAAAAAGCTAAGACATTTGAAAGTGTCACCCTTTGGTTGATATTGGGGGCTGGGGAAGGAACATGAGTCTGCTGAGTTGCTCTGACCTTTCCCACCTCCTTAGGTCAGGATTGCCAGACAGAATCATCCCAGTTAATTTTGATTTCAGTTAAACAGCAAATGATTTTTTTAGTACTAGTAAATATGGCATAGGGCGTTTAGCAATACTGACAAAGTATTTGTTGTTTATCTGAAATTCATACTTCACTGGGTGCCCAGTTATTTTGGCTTGTTAAGTCTAGCAACCCTGTTCCAGCTGGTCCTGGTATGCTATCCTCCAACCTTTAGGGCTCCAGATAATACCGCTTGAAACCTTCTTGTTTATAGCAGCAGGTCCTAAGCCAACATGAACTGTGGGTTAGTAAACCTTTGAAACTATTCCACAGGAATACAGAAGGGAGATGAAAGGGGCTGGAGCAGAGCTGAACAGGTGCCCCCAGAGTGGGTCTACCTTCCTCACCCAGCTCAGCAGCTTGATAAGACACTGGCTCCCTCCTAGTAGTGAGTCCAATTTTACCAATCCTCCTGGCTGGGAGCCAGAGGAGACACAGCCTCGCTGTTCTGCAAAGGAACAGTCAGTCTGGTGGGAAAGAACACTACGAGTCAGAACGTAGCTCTGGGCAAGTCATCTTAAATCTCTGTCTCTGATTCAGTTTCTTCATCTGTAAAATGGGCCTCAAGACAACATTAAAATACCAATTACGGAGAAGTAGTAGAAAAAAGTCACAACGTGTATAATAAACAAAACAGTGGCGCCCAGAATATATTAAGCGCTCCAAATCAAGAGAGAGAAGAAAGAGATCCCACAGGGGAGAAAAAGGTCAGGGGATAGGAACAGGTCACTCACTGAAAAACAAACAAGCAAGCAAATACATGGAGGATAAGCACATGAAAAGACAGACCTCATTAACAATCTAGAAAAATGCAAATGAAAATGAGAGCATTATTTGACAATCCCATTGGCAGAAATGTAAAGCATTGATAAAATCAAGGATTGGGAGGGAAATCAATCTACCTTGTTTGTGGGAATGCAAATTGCAAATTAGCATGGCTTTGGGGGAGGACAGCCAACAATATGAAAACTACAGCCCGCATACTCAGACCCCCCAATTCCACCTCTAGCTTTCCATCCTGTTAGCATTCTTTCGGAGAGATGCGCATGAACAATGACACTCAGGGCAACCTTGGCTTTTTTTTTTTTTTTTTTTTTTTATTTTCAGAAAAACAGTATTCATTATTTTTTCACCGCATGGAGCAACCTTGGCTTTTGACAGAGATTCCTGGGAGCCACTTCAGTGTCTGTCCATAAAATAGACAACTCAGGGCACAGAAATCCTTGGAGCCACCAAAGAGAATGAATACAAATATATAAAGAGCTCTAAAGACATATGGCATATTAAAAAAAAAAAAAAAGCAGTTTCCGAATAGTACATTTTGTATTATCACATTTATATAAAGAAGTAGAACTATATCGGTGTGTGTACGTGTGTGTGTCTGTCTGGGTCTATGCATATGCATACATCTCTAGCTTGGTGTGTGCGCAGGGGTGTCCAATGTATAGGAAAGATCTAGATGGCACAGCAAACTCTGAGCCTGGAAAAATCTGAGAGGCAAATGGGGGAAGAGGGCCACGCAGGGGGACCCTTTTTACTTCGGAGCTTTCTATGCTGTTCACAGATTGACCACGTTAAGAACGTGGTGTGCAGAGATGCCTGGGTGGCTTGGTGGGTTAAGCATCTAACTTTGGCTCAGGTCATGACTGCTCCGGGCTCAGGGGAGAGCCTGCTTGTCCTGCTCTCTCTGCCCCTCCCCCCACCCCTGCTTGCTAGTTCGCTCTCTCTTTTTCAAACAAATAAATAAAATCTTTTTTTTTTTTTAAAAAAGAAAAAACAACTTGGTTTACAGAACAGGGATGGAGTCAGACGGCTCCCTCCCTCCCCATGCTCCTACCCCTCTCAGAGGGTCCCCTCTCCCCTGTAATGGGTGGACTCTGTGGCCTCCTCTCAGAAGGAGCCTTCCTCCCCCTGTCCAAGGTGAAGCTCTTCGAGGGAAGCCCTGACCCTACTCGGCCCTCCCCTGCCCCTTCTCCTTCCTCCGGGCCCTTCTCTATCAGCAAGTTGCTTCCTCTCCCTCCTGCCCCTTCCCCACTTCTGTGTCCCCCAGGGTCCACCTTCCATCCCGTCTCCAGCTGACCCAGCCCCTTGAAAGAGGCCTCCGTCCCCTTCCCTGTGGCTGTCATGACTCACAATTCCAGCTATTTAATTCTTCTGTGCTTCTGCCAAAGTAAAGGAACACTGCTCTGAAAGTTCCTCTGAATGGCTGTCTCTCCAGCCTCACGTCCCTGTGCCCCAAGACTCCCCACTGCTCCTTGGCTGCTTGCAATGCCCTCTTCACCCATCCCTTCTATCCGATTCCTATCCCTTCTGCCATGGCAGAAGCCCAACTCCTTCTCCCTGGTAAGTCCCTATCCCCCTGGGCGTCTAGCGTCAAGCCACCCTCCAACAGTTAACCGAATAAGGAACATGTTCTGCAAAGAAGGTCTCTGCCAATGTATGAAGGCAAACCCCTGACACCAGGATGTGTGACTTACTGAACGAGGATGCTGGGACCAGTGAAGGGATCCTTAGGGGAATCTGGGAGAGAGGGGACAAGAGGCAGATACAGTGGGGGTTCTTGGAAAAGGGAGCGGAGGGTCAGATTCCAGGGATTTCTGGGAGGCAGACTAAACAGGATATGTGACCAACTGGAAACAGTAGGTTGACTTTGGGTTAAGGGTGTGGAAGGGATGAGCAGGCTGAAGGCGAGGGGATGAGTGATGGCAGGTGCACTTGCCCACGCTGGGAAAGCCCGCCCTGCTCCCTGGTGAACCCTTCCCCCTCCAGTTCAGGGCTCAGTGATCCCTGCACCCCCACTGACCAGTGGCTCTCCCCCGCTCCTGCTCACAGCACTGTGGGCTGAGCCTTAGGAGTCCTTCCCACAGTTGTCCTTTCCATGTGTTTGTGCGTTCCTTGATTAATGCCTTCCTTCAGATCCATGAAGGGAAGAAATGCACCTGTCTTTGTTTTTCATTGTACCTCCGGAGCCCAACCCATACACAACACACGGTAGATATATAAATATTCATAAAAAAAAAAAAAAAAAACAAGTTGTTAGTTAAAACTTCTTTTACCCTGCAATTTCCCCAAAGCCGCTTCCATTCCTCACACACCCATGTGCCCAGGAATCTCGCCTCATTGTTCTGATACACTCACCAGCTGGCTTATGGAACTACGGGTGACTCTGGTGAACTCCCAAACCCACCAGGTGCTTGGTGAATGTGTTTGTCAATGAAGAAGAGAAAGAGAAGAAATGTTGTCTAAGACTGTAAATTCTCACCATGGATCCAGGAAGACCACCCACAGGTTCCTACCAGGACTCCCTGTTTGCCTTGGCTTCTCACAGAACTACAGCCCCAACTGTTTCAGGGCGGGGGGAGTCCTTTGGCTTTGCCCACGTTGGAATCACCCATTTGAAACTCCCACTGCCGGGCTGCGGCATGGTCACCTTCTGAGGCTGCCCGGTGGTGGCCACAGGCAGGGCGGTGCTCTGTGACATCAGCCTCAGTCCCTCTGAACTCTACTGCTTACCAGCCTGGCAATCTAGAAGCAAAAGCCATCGTTAGGACTCCTGCAAGGGATTCTGCATCTATAACTGGCCTCCGGATTAAGCCTTCGGGCCTCCGCAGATCCTTCACATTCCCCAGAGCCTGAGGTCAACCTTAGCTCTCAGGAAATAGAAAAGCATGGCAGCTGTTTCACTAGCCCCCACTCCTGGAGTATTGGCCACCCATTTCGTTCATACTCAGTTCCCAGCTCCAGCAGGACGGCGAGAGCTCGTCATGCCTCTGCTCTCTTCACAAGCAACTGTAATTTCTTTGCAAGAAATGACTCATTGCAAATAAGAAAAGCAATGCTTTAAAAATGCCAAAGTCCGGTTGTGCTAATCGTTAGTAACCTGGAGCGGCAGTCCGTCAAGATTTTTCTGTTGATGCACACCAGACAGTTCTGATTCCCAGGTGTGAGTGACCCCAGCCATCCGTAATGGTGCCCCCCACCGCACCCTCTGCCCCGTGCTGGCACGGGGCCTCGCTGAGGTCAGCTGGGGGGACGGATGAGGTGAAAAACCACAAGGAAGTAAGGATGAGCGAGCAGAGGACTGGAAGAAAATATGCACAACATGCAGAACAAACAAAGGATGAATGCCCGGATATTATTAAGAGCGCCTGCAAATTACGTAAAAAGGAAAAAGAAATTCAAAGGAGCCCAGAAGACAGGCAAAAGATAGGCAGAGAAAATTCACGGGAAATGCAAATGGCTGATAATCCTGAAAAGATACTCAAGCTTGCGGATCATCAGAGCCAGACACATCGCCCATGCCCCCGGGGCCACATCGCCAGCCGCCCCTCCCTCCAGCCCCAACCCAGGGCCCTCACTGCCTGCCACAATCAGACTCAGCACAGAGGGATGGGAGAGCGTCCAAGGAGGATGAGAAGCCACACTCTAGCAAGCTTTGAGTTCCTCTCTCCGAGGCCTTTCCACAAAAATCTCTGCCCACAGACACCAGCACAGGTGTGCATGCTCTGTACGTATTGGTTGTCAGACCACAAGATGCAGGGGGCACACAGAATGCCCTGACAGCAGGTCTTAATTGTCCTGGGGCTCGTGAGACCTGGGTAGACAGGGGCGCTGAGTCACGGCCCCCAAGAAGGAAGACCAAGAAGCAGGGGAAGGCAGAAGGAAAGGGGCACCTGCCTGAAGGGCTACTCCAGGCACACACTGGAATTTTCGATGTGCGCCCCCTCTGGGTGGGATGGGTTTGTAAGTCTCTCCTGGAAGATCAAATTAGAGAAATCACGGAGCCAATTTTATGAATCCACTTAAGAGAACTGATTCTGTGAATCAGGGAAGAAAAGAGGAAGGAAATCATAGCTACATTTATTTTGTCTAGCACTACTTTGTGTGTATTATCTCTAATCCACAGAGCTAGCCTTGGCGGGAGCTACCAGCACCTGCAGGAATGGAAGCTCAAGAGTGATAAGGATCTGAACTTGCTCAAGGTCACACCATGGGTCAGTGCTAGGGCCAGGTCATCAGTGCTCTGAACCCTCAGACCATACTGCATCTCTCTGGGGCCTGAGAAATACAGATTTTCTGCTCCTCAGTGCCTTGGAAGCTGCGGGCCCAACAGGAAGGATCTGAAGGTTGGCAAGACAGGGATCATCTGATGGATTTGGACCCGGCTGGATGGCTGGGTGAGAGAAGCCAGGATATGACCCATCGCCCAAAGACGATTTCCAGTCCAAGTCCGGTTCCTGCGTGTCCCTGTGGGTGCCTGTGTGTCCTTAGTAACGGCATTATTATTCTCCTCTTTCTGTGTCTGGTCTGATTAATCTAATTTGCACATGTGAACAAGAAGCTGCTCTGATCCATTTAATATGTTGGGAGCGCATCCCAGCCTATTTGCATGGTGGGTCTGGCCAACGGAGGTACCTCCTGGTCCCTGCCTCCCTTCCCTCCCACCTCCCGCCCTCCCACCAGGCAAATTCTTGCTGAGCAAGCAAATGGTGATCCGTGCTGGTGCTTTTAAGTCTTAAAACCCATTAGGAGTGTATTAGCAGACGTGCTGAGAGCTCATTTGAGTAATAAAAATCTTTTCTTGTGCAGCTAATAAAACAGAAGACGGAAAAGAGAACGAGAGAGAAACGTGGACAGGGAGAGAGGGAGGCTGTCTTCTAGCCACGGTTCAGTGGGAGCGCTGAGATAGTCTACACAATTCTTAAAACCGGGCTCCTTCACTTTGCTGATATTGCTGGTGATGGGACAAAAATGGAGCGAAAACCTTTTGCAGCAGCCTCCAGCAGCTGACTGCAGTCCAGGAGGGCAGGAAGAGCATCTCATTTGCCTTTGAGGTGCAGCCCCGAGACCCCCAGTGGTGGCCTTTGCAGAGTGACCAGCTGTGGCTATGGGCTCGGAGGGCAGTCACCATGACCAGGGGTCCCTCTGTCTGCATGGCTGCTGCTCTCACACCAGACGGCCTGGCCTGCAGCCTGCAGCATCTGAAGACTAGCAGCCTGACAGCTCACAGACCCTGTTCTCTGCTTCTCCCTACGCCGGCCTCAGTGAGCCCAGGTGTAAGAGCTCAGTATGGTATCTGGCACACAAAGGAAGAGTTACATAATCAGCGTCCAATGCAAAATGAAAATGCCGAGCCCCGCTCAAACATAATTAGGAATTTCAAGAGGGCAACAGCACGTCACTAAACCCAGCTTGGGTGCTTCCAGGTACAGAGCCCTGGGCAATGGACAGGTCTCACGTCTATGAAGCCAGGCCTGATTATCTGTTAGATCCTCAGAGATTTGTCATTTGCGTGTGAATGCCCCCCAAGAGTACAGATCCTCAGTTTAAAAAATTCCAAATATTTGGGTCGCACCAATAGCCCAGACTCCCAGAGTACGCTATTCAAGAGGACATTGAAGAAGAGATTTGGAAAGGCCCTCCCCAGGCATGTACTAGCCTCCCCGATCCCTGCCTCTGCTTAGAGCTGGCCCCAGATGCTCCAGTTTCCCCTAATGGCCCATTAAGGCCCCATAAGCCAAGACTTATCTAAGTCCTTTTGTACAAATCCAGGAGAAAAGCTGCACAGAAATCCTCTTACAGTTAATCCCTCTGAGAACAGGGGCTAAGTCTACAAGAATGTAGAGCCAAAGGAGGCAGTCAAATTTGAGAAGATGGGTGGTGGGAAGGGTCTTTGCTAGGATGAATAGAGACATAGGTTTGGCGTGGCTGGACAGCTCTGAAACTCGGTCCTATCCCATATCCACTAGTAACTAGATGCTTTACCTTGGGCAAATCCCTTACCCTGTCTGAGGCTTTGCCTAGTTTTTCACAATGTGGGTGAAGACAACTGGACAAATATCCAAGGACAGTCATCATAGCATTGTTTATCATCAAAAAGAGGAGGGAGAAGAAAAACAGAAATGCCCTTTACAGAGAATTTCATTAAATGTTGCTCATTGGCACAGCAGGATTCTACACAACGATGATGCTACGGAAGTCTTCTTTCTAGAAATGTCACATTAGGGCATCTATGCTTATTCTTTCTCTTAAAAATCTAATGACGAGAAACAAAAAGAACAACAAGTAAAAAAGCTGCATCCTCGGTGAAACAAGGAAATGATCCCAAATACAAGTCACTTAGCACATCCACCAAATACAGCAGAATTTGGACCCAACCAAGGAAGGATACTGAGAGCATCCTCAGACCTTCAGCAAAATATGGTTTTCCCTAAAACAAGGCATCTCAGCAGATGAAAGGCTTCCGTGAACTTGTGATGAGACTGATAAGATGTTGGAATATGGGCCAGCCATGGGAGAACTGGCAGAAAGGCTGATACCCAGTCAGCACTGGAAACAGGAAAGGAGGTGGGGAGGCTGAAGGATGGGCCACACTGCCTTTCACTCGAATGTTCTACGGCCCTGCCTCTGTCCTAAGGAGGTTGCAGAGTAAGGCAGTGGATGAGGGAGGCATCCATTCCAAACTGCCACACGGAGAACCTTTTGACTCTGGGTAAACAGGAAAACTGGGTTGACTAAGACAGTATTTGAGCTACAAAACCTGACCTGCAATGCAGGACTGCTTGTTCACGATCCCTCGTTGCCCATGTCCCAGACTTCCCCATGCTATTCATCAACAAATATTTTGCCCAATACAATACAGAGTTAGTCTCTGACTAACCAGAGACCGTTAGTAGGGAATTAGCCAGAAGTACATGTTGAATTCACAAAATAAGTGAACAAAATAAGAAAGTAAGAAATGAATGAACTAAAAGACTATGGACAACATATATTGCAGAAAGAATTATCAAAGGAAAAAATATGAGTTCAGAAAAGCATGGTTGCCTAGTCTCAAAGAAATTCTAGATTAAAAAAAAAAAAAGGAAATTCAAAGGGTTTCAAGGATCTAAAAGGGGAACTAAGATAAACAAAAGACAGGAAGGCAAGTCTGCAGAGCAGGAGGAAGAAAAAGATTGATCACATTAAAGCAACTGAAGAAGGGGGTGGCAGAGGGGTCAGGGAGGCATGTCTGGAAACCCAAATTAGGCATGTGGTGGGCACATTTGTGAAAATTAAATAAACAAATGGAAAAGATCAAATATAGAAACATGATTATGGAGAAGATCACAGGTATGGAATATTGGCAAAAGAGATCCAATGTATCCATAGAGAAAAATATACAAAGATATAATCAATGAAAACATACTGGAATCAAGAAAACTCAATCTGAAGATCAAAAGGCATATGCTGTTGCCAAAACTTAAATGGACAGTAATCACCTCCAGGACATGCTGATGAATTTGCTAAATTTCAAGGGAAAAATATGAATTGTATGGGCACCCAAGCTGAAAAACTAAGCTAAACAACAGAAGAATAAGTCTGCTTAGCCTTAGATCAATCTGATCAAGCTCTGGTGAGAATTACAGCTTAAGAATCGTATAACCAGTGAAACTGTCACTTAAGTATTCAGACAACAGGCAGACCCTCTTGGGCACGTAGGAATTCAGAGAATGCAACATCCATGAGTCCTTCCTGCAAAAAATATCTGAGGTTGAACTCAGCAAACCAAGAGCTTAATCATAATACAGAACTCTGGAATATAAAACATGTGGTAAGAAGATTGGTGGCGAGTGTTAAATCCTTTTATAAATATGGGGCCAAGATAACACAACTGTGAAAATGACTGCACAGAAAGAATATAAATGTTATAAGTCCTGCTGGGCAAAAAGATGACACATTTTTTTTAACCAGGAAAAAGAGGATGAGGAAATGAAAAGAAATATAAATGCACTGACTTCCTCATCGGAGGGAGGTTAATAAATATTACAAAAAGGAGGAGGGGGAGGAGGAGAGGGAGAGAGGGAAGGTGGAGGAGGAGGAAGAGGAGGAGGAGAAAGATGAAGAGGAGGAAATCTCCAACTTCAGTGAGTTGTTTAATCTTTGTCCTTAGCTTTCCATGGATATTTTAGAAACTAATGCCTATTTATCTCGTTTCACTAATTCCTTCCATTTCTCTTTAATTTGTTGTTCCATCTGTTAAATTCAAGTCAAATTTTCAAAAAGTAAAAATAAAACGGAGAGCATGCAGCAACCCCGTTTTTCCCCCTAAAATTCATTCTGTCCAGCAGCCTCTTTAGCTTATTACCTCCCTAGGTAGCCAGATGCCTAGAAGTGATGGCCTCAACATGTTAACAATGGTTTACTTCTGCATTGGTGGAATTTTGTACAATTACAAAACACTTTGTAATTATAACTTCACTGCATCTCCTTAATGTTTATGATAGATGTGAATCATTTAAGGAGAGTAAAGTCACGATCCCTTTTTATATGCCCTTCCTTTCCTGTTTCCTGCTGATGTGGTGGGTCCATATGAGGCCCCGCCTCATGGTAGAGGCAGGCACCAGAGTCAGAGCACGTGAGCTCAACCTTCCCCCAGTCTATTAACATTGCTCAGTGTCTCAGTTTCCTAACCTAAAATAAAGATGACACTCCTAAAATAGGGATGACAGCACCTATGTTAGAGAACAGTTTGGAGGAGTTTAAGTGAGATAATACCCATAAAGTGCCAGGCAATGTAAGTGCTTAATAAATGGTATACTCAGAGTGGCCACTAAGTCTTACTGCATGCTAATAAGAAGTGATCTGTACATTTTCTTCTATTATCTACATAATTTTAAAACGTCCCCATAGTCTCTAGGAGAATGTGGCTGATTGCCGTGTTTAGGTCTTAAACTGTTGTTAGGCAGAGCTGTTATTAAACAAATAATTAGCAAAAGACCTAATATCATGCATGGGGACTTTGTGGCCACTCAAAATTATGTGTCCTGTGTCCTCTGTTAACTGAAAATATCAAATTGGAAGACATTTTTGTAAGTAGTTCTAAATAGTATATGCCGCTAGATGGCAATGAGTAGAGGGCCATGGTTTTATAACAGGGTTCCTGATGGAGCCCTGAGCCAGGGGAGGCAAATGAAAGCGGCTGTGGCTGGGCAGGGGGAGGGGGTGGGATGGTCCGGCCTCCCCCAACCAGATCTGGAGAAACATCACTTCTGGTTCTCTGCCCTAAGCCAGTAAAGGTAGGGAATTTGGAGCCAAGGTCTAAGTGAGCTCCAAGGGGATCAGGCCCCAATCCCCTCTCTGGCTCCCATTCCCTCCAATACCTCCCTTTCCCGCAACAGGTGCATGCCTGGGTCCTGGGTACTTAGGGACAACCAGAGGAGAATTATCCTAAAAGCTGTGCTGAGATATGTGGGAATTACATCTCCTCCTTCCCCTTTAGGTCTTAACAGAGGAATTGGATTTAATCTTTGAGAACAAGTGCTCTTGTTTCCTAGTAGAAAAACAGAAGCTTTTGATTTCCACGAGATAAGATCCCTCTGTGGTAACACAGTTTTGTGCCTTTCTGTCATTGCTTTTTACAAGGTGACTAATAAATAATCCCCATTACACAAACACAGTCTGCATCCATCATGTCCAGACTGCAGGCGCTGAGGGATGATCTCTAATGGGTAATAATAATAGCTACTATTTATTGATTGGGCACTGGGTGCCAGGCACTGGGCTAAGCATCCCCATGCATTATCTTCACAGAGGATGCAGTCTCTCCTCTGTTTTTTCCTTTCTTGTCGGCACAGCTCAGGCTGCCCTAAGCCTCTCCAGCTATTTCGCTTTTTCTCTGTGGATTCATGTCCCCTCTTCAGGGAACGTGCCCAGAGACAGCACCACCCACCCTCCCAACCCCCCACCGCTGGGAGGGATACCCTACACTGACTGGGCACTAGAGCAGTGCCATATTCTGTCCCTTCTTCTCCTTGTCTTCTGTCACTCCAATGGGCTATTCTAGACTGGCCTTTCCTTGAACAGAATTAGTCAGAGTCAGAGTGGTCAGAGATTGAACTTGGAGCAGAAGAACTCTGGTTCTAGGTCCTTCAGACTGATCAAAGAATAGAGAGCTATTAGCTTTTATCTACCCAGCCTTTCTTTCTTCCCAGGAGAGAACTGCTCTCTGTATATCCCATATGGCCCTGTGCAGACTGTCCCTCAAACCACAACACCCTGCCTGCCTTCTAGCTGCCTTCTAGCTCATCCCCAGCCCACTGTGATTTCTCTCGTGGGGGTGGTACATGGCTCAACTATGGCCAATAACATTTCTTCTGTACGGATTCCATATGGATGTCGGAAGGAAGAGGATCTCTGTCTCCAGGATAATGGAAGACCAAAGCTCTCAGAAGCCATTTTGCTGCCACATGAAAGCAATAAAGCAGAGTTGAAAGATGAAGAGAGCCCCGGCAATGCTTGATCCAGCTGTTCCTGAAGGAATTCAGGCTTTGGACTTCCCTGGAACCTAAGCCAATAAATTTCCTTTCGTGTTCAAGTTCCCTTGAGTTGGCTTTCTCTTATGAACTGCTAAAAGAATCATGGAAGTAAGCTGAAAACATTTTCATTGGAATCCAGACAGCTCACGAGAGCATTTGGAACCAGTTTTATCTAGTCATCAAGGGTCCCTTCGCCAGCTTCATTCTTTGTATATATGCTACATTTCCGTGATTGAAATATACCATCAGGAATGCGAGGCACCGTCAATTTAAAAGATTTTTTCTTTTTCTTTTCTTTCTTTTTATTTTTTTTTGGAAAAAGAAGAAATAAAAATACAGCATGAACTGCATTTGTTTATTGTTTTAATATTCACATTGATTTTAGAAGGGCTAAACTATTGGGTGGAGCACAGAGGGCAGGGTGTACATTGTAGAATCATGGAGATATGGGGCTTGTTACAGTGCCTCTCAGGAAGGAATGGTCTGAGGGATGGTCAGAGGGACCTACAGCAAAATAGCTGGAGAGGCTTAGGGCATGGTCAGAGGCTTAGGGCATCTGAGGGATGGTCAGATTCCCATGACCTTGGCAAATTCCTCTTAATTCCATTCCATTCTATTTTTCCAACTCTCTCCTACACCTGGGAGCTTGATGTCGTTCTGAGAGGGGGTGCCCTGTTTGGTTCCAGTCTCTTCCCTCTTCCCCAGTAAATTCTTTTGCCCAATCCCTGATGGGCTAGGCTGGGCCCATGTCCTGCAGCTACTGGTCATGTGCCAACCACTACTGAAGATGGGGACCCTGGAAAGGCTATAGCAGGGGCACATCTTCCCACCAATTGCCCCTGAGGGCTCTCCTACTGACTTGCCCAACCCACGAGCCAAGGCCCTGTTTCAGGAAAACAACCTCTCAACAGGGAAGATAATCAGATTTGCAACGGAGAAATCTTTCCAGAGAAAGGCAAGGAGCCCAGACTGAAGAACTTCCAGCTATGAAGGCCCTCTCCGCCCTAGCCAGGAGGCAGAGCGAAGGTGAAAGATCTCCTTCCGGACAGAGATGGGTTGTGGGTTCATTTATGGCCTGGGAAGTTCATGGGGCCTCCTCTGAGGGTGGAAATCCATGACGTGTGAATGATTAGGTCATTCATCTAGCCCCTGCAGGTGTGATACTGCCTGGGTCCTGGTTTGGTCCTGAATAGGGCAGGGAGGTCATGAGAAGGTAGAGTCCAAATGAGCTGTGTGGCCCAACATCAGGAGCCAAGTGGAGCCCATAAGCGGAGCCTTCCTCGCACTGGCTAGGCTGGCCTGGTATACATTCCCTGGGTTCCTGGTTCCTGCCTCTTATCCCCGACTGGTGCTGCAGCTCCCCTCAGATGGGAACTTTAGCTGAATTTGGTCACAAAGCCTGGGACCCTGATGCTCTGCTCAGTTCAGTTTTTCTTCCACAGATGACTCTTGCTCCTCTGACTGCCTCAGATTTATACTCCCGGGAGACTTATGCTTCCCAGAGACCAGTGTAAATCAGGATCACCATCACGACCCTGTCCTCTCTGGCATTCAGCAAGATCGTCCGTCAATATCTTTTTGTCATCCCTGATGTCCAGAATCAGGGATGTCAAAAATAACATGCGTGCCCACACTCCTCTAATCCACTCCCGTGTAGACATCACCAACCGATCTCTGCACTCTTCTCAGTGAACCTCGATATAGCTTCAACACAGGGTTCTTGGCAGCCACAACCAATCAACTGATACTAGCACCAAGATGAGTGAGAGGCATTGGGCCCCTCTGCCAGATCCTTCTATCAGTCCATACCCGGCTCCCTGTGCTTTAGGTTCTAACCTATCTTGGTTCATTCCGAAGCCTGTCCTGATTCCCAGCCACATCAGATACCTTTGGGGCAGTCCTCCCAGACTTCACCTGATTCCCCTGGTCCCTAATTCAGAGGCTACTATCCTGCCTTAGGAGGGGAACACTGCATATTTCCATCTGGAAAAGTCTGTGGCCCCTAGCCCCTACCCACACCTGCTCTTCTCATTCCAGGCCAGCTGGCATATCCCACCTAGACCACCCCGGTTCCCATTCCCTGACTCTAGTTCACCATCCCACACCGCTCCTGGAGGAATGTTTTCTAAAGTCCAAATAAGAGATGAAGACAAGAAAGTGAGCAGCTTGGGCATCCAGAGTGTCTGGAAGAAAGTGTTCTCAGGCTTATGCCTCACCCCTGTGTTTGGGATTGCTGGTTTATGTGAACTTGTCTGTCTTATTTGGCTGTGAGCTCCAAGAGGGCACCAAAGGACCCGGTCCTGTTTGTCTTCATTTCTGTCCTAATATCAGCACACTGCAAGGCAGGATGGCTAAGTGAGTGTGCCACCATGCATTCTTGGGCCCTGACATGGATGTTTATGCTCTCTGCCTCCTCCTCTCCCACGGGCCTCCAGTCATGTCCAGGGCACGGGCATGAACAGGGCACTGTCTCAGGTTTGAGAAAGTAGGTGTGCCCAAGAGATAACAAGAAAGGACTGAAGAGAAGAAGGCTGAGCACCCCCTAGGGAGCCCGCTGGCCAGGCTGCCATAAGCATGGACACTCTGAACACTCACTCAGCTAGCTCATCCAGAAGTTGTGCATCTAGTCTGGAAAGGGACGGGTCCCATGAACAAACAGAGCATGCTGGACTATGGGTAGAGCCCAAAAGAAGGTTCTAGAATCTGAGCCCAGAAGTACATCCAAGATGATATACAGGACACTGGTCTGCCTCTACCTGAAATGCATTCTTTCTCTTTCCCTCTCCCTCTCTTTTCCAGACTCAGATGCCCCTGGACATCATTATCCCCTCAGGCCTGACCTCAGCCTCCTGGAGGTGCCCCACTCTGGGGAAAACATGCAGAGACACTTACTAGGCTCCCAGTGAGTGAGGGGCAGGCCAGGACAATGGTGCATGGAACAACATGCTCCTGAGAAATTGGAGTTCTGCTGTAATCCTTGCAGTGGCTGGGATACAGGCAAACCCTCAGGACTGGCCACCTCTGACGGCGCCCCCTCCTTTTGAACCTGTCAAATTGGTGATCCATTGTTTAAAAATGTTAATAAATTTGTTGTTTGGGAGGGTGTGAGCAAATGTGTGTATGTTGCTGGCAAGAAGATAAATCTTTCTGGAAAGCAATTTGAAACCACCTACCAAAAGCCTTTGAAATAGGCCATGCCCTTATGGATTTATTCTAAGGAAATAATCAGATGCATCCAATGATTTATGTATAGGGATTTTTCATTGCAGCATTATCATAGGGAAAAAGTGGAAACCATTCACATTTTAAACACAGGAGATTAGTTAAATAATTATAACAATATAAATATATAAAATTTCAATTTTATGTACACATTTACAAACCTACGCCCAGAAGGATAAACACCAATATATTAACAGTGGTGATATCTAAAGGGTTAGATCACAGCTAATTTTAAATTTCATCTTTGTGCTTCTGGGCACTCCACCCATCTTCTCCTGTGAACGTGTAATACTTTTATAATCTATAAAAGCAAGACATGTAGTCTTAAAAGACAAAAAAAAAAAAAAAAAAAGACACGCATCCTGAAATTTGGCTGTCAGACTGCAAGTTTGAGTAGAAACTGTTTGACTTTTTGAAAAAGCCTAGCGATCTCATGTAAACCAACAAATGATTAAGGCTGACAAAGCATGCACAACCGAATCAGGTCCTGAAATGTGCTGCCGGTTCCCCGCACTCGTGGGGCAGCGACTCCGGCTCCCAGTGCGCACAGGTGCGAAGTAGAAACCACAAGCCCTCCACGTTGCCACCCAGCTCCTCCACATTCTCCCATCTAATCCTGCCAAGCACTGTGCCAAGAACTCATGGCACGTATCAGCATGGACCCCATTTTTATAAAGGAGGGAAGGCAAGCCCTGAAAGGTTAAACATCCCACTCCAACTGTCCCTCTAGTGAGGAGCCAGGCAGACACCTTCATCCAGGTCTCCTACCTCCAGCTCCCAGAGTCTCCCAACTATGCTGGGTTGCCTCGTGTCATTGGGAGCACGGAGGATAGGAGGAAGTTCCCATGAGGGAAGAGGGAGAAATGCTAGGCATCAGTGCTGGGAAAATGACCTAGATTAAGGCAGCGGGATTTGTCTGTCTGGAGGGGTCTCTGGCGGTCTGCCACAGGGCTCTATCATTGTCCTGTCCTGTCCAACAGCAGAGGTAAAAAGATTTCAAAAAAGATTTCTCAGCTGCACAGGACTTTGTCATCCCTTTCTCTCCCTTCCAGAAAGCACTTCTCAGTTTGTAAACACCTCGTCTCTCTTGCAGTAAAAACAAAGCCAAACACACCTAGGAGTTTGGCCTATCTCCCCTTATCACTCAAACATCTCTAAAAAGGTGTCTAGACACTCAACTCTCCCTCCTTGCTCCCTCCTGCTCATGCCTCAGCTCCCTGCACTGGGGGTGAGGGAGAGCTCTGTGGCTAACAGCCCCTGGGGCAGAATCCAGGAGACACGGCAGACTCACTCTTCCTGGATGCTCAGCTGCCTTTACCACTGCCCTTTCGTCTTCTCCTGGAGGCCCCCGCCCCTTGGAATCTGGGCACCTGACTCACAGCTCTGCCTCTGTGAACTTCTCTTCCTCCACTGCCCCAGGTGTCTCCCAGTGCACCCCGCTCTGTGACTGCGTCTCCCTGGTGACTCAGCCCCTCTCATCCCCAGGAGTGCTGGCTGCTCCAGTGTGATGACAGGTGATGGTAAGGGCCAACCTGACAGGCCACAGGGTGCCCCGATTAAACGCTGTTTCTGGGTGTGTCTGTGAGCATGTTCCTGGATGGGTTTAGCATTGCAATCCGTGAATTCAGCAGAGTGCCTTCCCCACTGTAGGTGGGTCTTGTCCAACCTATTGACATCCTGAACAGAACAAAAGCACAGAAGAAGGAGGATTGGCCCCTTTTTTCTGCCTCCCTGCTTGAGCTGGGACATCTCCCCTCATCTTCTCCTGCCCTTGGACCAGGAAGCACATCATCAGGTCCCCTGGTTCTCAGGCCTTCAGGCTCATGCTGAATCACACTGCTGGATTTCCTGGGCCCCCAGCCTGCAGGGGGCAGATGGTGGGACCCCCTAGCCTCCATGATCCTGCGAGTCAATGCCAATTCCCCAGTTTTTATATCTTATATTTAAGTTATATATATGTACATATATTATATATGGATCTCATCTTATATGTACATATGTGATCTTATATATTTGTGTGTATACATGTATATTAAAGATATTTTATATTTATATACATTTATTTATTTATTATTTTTCTTAAAGATTTTATTTATTTATTTGACAGAGAGACAGAGATCACAAGTAGGTGGAGAGGTAGGCAGAGAGAGAGAAGAGGAAGCAGGCTCTCCACTGAGCAGAGAGCCCGATGCGGGGCTCGATTCCAGGGTCCTGGGATCACGACCTGAGCTGAAGGCAGAGGCTTTAAACCACCAAGCCATCCATGTGCACCTATATTTATATGAGTGTATATATTATTTTATTTTTACATTTATAATATATAAAATATTTGTATACAATATATACAAATATATCTATTTGTGTATATATGTATATATAAAATATTTTATATTTATATATTTTTACTTTATATTTTATATATACATATGTAAATTAGGAGTATTTTTCCTAAAACTTCTTGACCTCCTGGATATTTCTTTTCTTTCCTAGCCTCCCCCCACCTCCCGGAGTTGAATCTAATATCAAGTCCTGCTGATTTCCCTCCTGAGTAACCTCTTCCTGGCCTCCCTTTGCCATCCCCGTCCCTGCTGCCATTATCCCAGTTCAGGCCTCACATCTTGTACCTGGACCTACACCCTATTTTCCCAGGAGGGCCCCCCACTCCTTGTTTGAACCTTTGCAATCCGCTCTCTCCTCGGCAGCCACAGTGATCTTTCTAGATGCCCGATCATGCTACTCCCTTGTTTCTGAGAGCCCTTCCACGGCTCTTCACTGACCACAGGCAACCCTCAGATCCCCGACCTGCAAATGGACCTCTGACTCTAGACCCTGCCTGTTTTCATGGTGTCACCAAACCCCCTTCCCCACCTTCTGATTGTTATTAATTTCAATACTGATCCACCTGGAGCTCTTCCCACTCACCGTGCTGGCCTGGGCCTCCAAGTCTTGGCTCAGGACTTCCTGCCTGGAAGGCCCTTCCTCTCCACATCTTTGTTCCCTTGGCTCAGGGAACCAGTCTCCCTTTAAGGCTCAGCCAGGGTGGCAGCACCTCCAGGAAGCAGAGCCCAGGCCGGGAGTTATGATCCCTTACACTCTACACATTGGATTGCCATGATGACACATCTATCGAGCAGGCACTCACAATGGGCTCAATATTCCTGCATTCCCTAGTTCATTCTCAGTGTAATTCTAGAAGGTGCTTCTATCGTCATCCCATGTCATCTGTGAAGAAAGCGAGACATGGAGGTTCAGAGATGTCCCTAAAGTCACAAGGGCCACACCAATTCTCTTGATGGTTCCCTTATGGTATCCCTCTGCCTCAGAAAGGCCTGGTACCTCCTTCTCACCCTCCAGCTCTCTGCTTTCTCTAGGAGACTTTGTCTAACCCTCCCACCTCGAGTCTGGCTCAGAAACCCACCTTCTGCATACCTGCGGCTCCCTCAACCCCCGTCAAAGCCCTGATCACTGTGCTGGGACTACGAGCTTGCCCTCAGCAGGGTTCGGAGCTCCAAGGAGGGCCTGGGCAAAGCCTTCTAGATCACCAATGGGTCCCCACTGCCTTGCACTATGCCAATAATTCCTGCTCAAATTACTGCATGCTTTGCTTCTTTTCCCACTGGAGGCTGAGCCCTGGTCTAATAACTCTGTCTAATAACTGCGAGATGGAAAGGTGGCTGGAAGTGGACTGAGGGGAAAACTGGCAAAAGCCCAGAAATCTGCCTGTTAAACTAGGCAACAGAAATCCGGACTTCCACTGGCTCTGGAGTGATGTTTTCAAAGGCTTCTCTCCAGATGGAAAGTCAAAACAGACAATCTGTGAGCATCTTCTCATGAGAGCCCGCCCGTTCTCCACTCTGGTTCTCAGGGCCTCTCCATCAGTTTTGTTTATTTTTCCTTTCCAGTAGTGAGCGAAATGTCTATAAACATTTTTCTAAATGACTAAGTAAGTTGAATGAAAAGCAATGATCTGGATGTCAGGGGACCCGAGGGTTAGAACAAGGCTCGCTACTGACAGCAAGACTACGGACAAACTACTTTGCCTTGGCTAGGGTCGGATTCCTTATCTGAAACACCAGGACTGTAGGTGGAATGGCTCAGGGTTTTTTCCTAAATGGAAAACACTCTTATCAGGGCCTATGTGACCTGGCACTGTGACCTCTGATTCTGTCTCCTCTTCATCGAAACCCCACACACCCCCTCCAGCCACCCCTGACTCCTTGTCATTCCATGAACATGTCAGACCCACCTCAGGGCCTTTGCACTTACTAGTCCTGCTGTCTGGAACACTCTTCTCCCAGACAGACTCCTGGCTCACCCCTTCAGGTCTTCACACAAATAGCATCTCCTCAAGGAGGCCTCCCAGACTACCCAATCGAAAATTGCAACCTCCCCACCCCAGACCTGTCCTATCTTGCTCCTCTGCCTGTCAGTTTGCTTTGCACTCATCAACAACTACATACACACATATATATTCTACTCATTTAGTTTGGTCTATTATCTGTTCTGTATGTTAGAATGCAAGCTTCAGAGGACATCAGTTTTGTTCCCTGTTGCAACCCCAGGATTTCAAATTGTGCCTGGCACACAGTAGGTGCTCAGTCATATTTGTTGCATGAACGAATGATTCGCCATCAGAAGCACACAGTCCCATAAATGAAGGCAGTGAAACTGTTGCTGAATCCCAAACAGCTCTTTCCTTACAACTGTCAGGGCCAGTGAACAAAGATGACACGCTTGCCTCGTCATGGGCTTGTCTGTGTGTCCCCATCACAGGACCAGACCTTGCTTTGCGGGGACCCCACCCAAGGTTTCACTTTGGGGAACCAATGATTAGCCTATAGAAAGAAGTCCAACACTAAGCCCAAGCCACAGTCTTGCTAACTGCCTGTGTGTGAACCCTAGCAAGCTGGCTAACTAAGTGCTTACAGCCATCTCCAAAGGACAGCTACGAGGACGATGCACAGACCTGCATTCCAGAAAGCACTGCTTTGAAAGCAGACGTCGCAGATTTCCTTTCAAGTATTATCACTCACTGTCATGCCGGTTATGGATTTTTCAATCCATAGCTCCCTAGGCAGTAGATGCCCGCCAGGCAGAGATGAGCTTCCTCTCCCCATGCTGCCGTAAGGGCCCCCCAGCACCCACAGGTGCACATGACAGACCTCACTGCTGCTCAGAGGGTGACTGCTCAGCCACAGAAGCTTCTCTGGTTTCTCTCTGGAGCTCAGGGTGGGACCCCGGAGCTTAGCCACCCTCCTGACACCCTGCCTCCCTCCATTGGAACAGCCCTCTCCAAGTTCCTGCGGGTGCTGGGCCCCTGCTTCAGGAAGATAGGAAAGGGAGCCAGAAGCCCCAGGGACAGCGCCTGGCTCTCCAGTGCCAACACTGGTGCTGACCTTGCTGGCTAGACCTCTGGAAGAAAGCAACGCCACGGCCACAGCGGGAACCAGGAAACAGATGTAACTGGGAGAACAGGGTAATGGGCCCTCTCTCAATTCCTCAGGCAAGCACAGCTCTGGGAGTAAAAATCAGCTCCCTTTTCAATGTCTGCTCCCTCTCAAAGTCAACCCATCTGACCTCCGGGCATCAAATATTGTCTCCATTCTAAGAGAGAAGCCTCCAACGTACTGCAGACATGCTCTCTGCCCCCAGCTGCCTCCCCACCGGGTCCTCCTGAGGGCCAACAGACCCCCCTGATCTCCACACCGCCCAGTCTGTGCCCCCACCTGGGGCTGCTGTGTCTCAGTTAAAGACAGTCTGTGCTGTCAGTGCTCCAGCCAAAACCCTTGGAGCCATCCACAACTTCTCCCTAACCACCTGCACCCAATCTGGCAGCAGGTTCTGTTTGCTCCACCAGCAAAATCCATCAGGAACAGGCCCGCTTCTTGGTCCCTCTGCTACTGCTGCCCTTGTCCCAGTGCCACGCCCACCCTGCAGCCCCGGTCTTGCACCCATATTGCAGCAGCAGACTCCCACCAAGCTCCCAGCATCTCCCTTGCCAGAGCTTCTTGAGTGTACAATGCACACACACCATACAGGGTCACTCCTGGAAGGTCCGTTAGGTCAGGCCCTCTGATCTACCCACAGGTCCCATCACACTCACAGGAAAAGCCAAGTCCTTCCCGTACTGTAAGGAGGTGATGACTCGGTCCCTTCCTCCCTCTCTGACTTTATCACCTCCCACTAGTCTCCTACAGCTCACTCCTCTCTGGCCATGGTGGCTCAGCTCTGCCTTCAAATGTGCCAGGCAACTCCCACTTCAGGCGCTCTGTGATGCTGCTGACTCAGAGCCTGGGATTCTCCAGGAGGTGGTGATACGAGACCCTAAATTGCATCCAAGGAGCTCTCCTCCTTGAGCCTAAGAAAGCGACCACTGTGCCCACACTTTCAAGCAGTTGCATCACAGATTGGGGTTTCTTATCCTTCTTTCCAACTAGATCATGATTGTCCAAGGTCAAGGATGGGCTCTTGCCATCAATGTTTTCCTAGGTCCTGCTCAGAGTAGGTATTCAAGTCATGTTTATGGATGAATGGACGGATCAATGGATTGATGGACATATGGATGGATGGATGAACAAAAGAGTTAGGTTTTTATAACCTTTACAGTGTTTGGGACATTTTTTCCTATCCGTGCTTGACTGAACAGGAGAAACCAAGGAATATGTTCTGTGTCCCAAGAAGACTCACCAGAAGCCAACCAGCCCATGTGCTGTCTCCAAGTAGGGCCATGCTGTTCTCCAACACAGCTGAGTGCACAGCCCCAGAAAGAGAATATTCTTCCTGGCTTGTGAATGACAGAGCTGCTGAAACCACAGCCTTCTAGACATATTTTCCCAACTGAGGACAGAATCTTGTCCCATCTCAGCCTCCATTCAAGATGGACATGGAGGCTTTAGAAAAGTCCCACGTGGCCACAAGGCAAGAAAGGATCTGCAGGAGGACGCAAACTCAGCCCCTCTGGGCATGGCTACTGATGAGCCTGCTGTTACTCTGGTGTGCTCAGGCATCAACCCCATTTTACAGCTGAGAAAACTGAGGCTAAGAAATATCACAGCATGTTTGCTAGATAATACACAGTGCACAGCAGATTAACCCAAGAACAATTTGGTTCCAAAAGACAAGCTCATCCCACTCTTCTGGTTGCTTCTTACTTTCCCCCCACCTCTAAAAGGGGGTGGGTGACTAGGGAGGCAAGAGGAGGTGCCATGTGGGCACTGGGTCTAGGTTTCCCTGTGCCCAAGGAAGGAAAATGTCCCAGGTGACATGCCTCCTCCATCTCTCTGCAGCTTCCTGGGTCACAAAGGCCCGTTTCCAAAGGATGCTGCCGGAACATGGGTCAGATAGAGGGCTGCCATGGGGGTGGAGGGGGGCACCGGCTGCATGCCTGTATTCCTGCCATCTCAGTGTTAATGGGGCTTGATTGGCAGGGACGGGCTAGGACTAGGGATTACAAAATGCTTTGGATCAAAGTCAATTGCATGAATGGATGGGGATGGCTGATTAAAGTAGTGAGTTCCAGAATCACAGAGCCATTGAATTAGCAACTCATAGATTCACCATGAATTATAGAAGGCATCTAGGGAAACTCCCTATCCAGCTCAGTCTATTTTCTCACATCAGAGAAATCCTCAGCAGGAAAAGAATGTGTGTGCATGTACCCAGGACCCTAGGGGACAAGTTATTGTGGCTGGCCACCAGAAGGACATGGCTCTTAAGTATCCTGCCCTGCCTTTGAAAAAATGCCCATCTGCATTTGACTTGCCTTCTGTCCCTCTCCCTCTGCATGTATGTGTATATATAGATATATAGAGATAAAAATAATAATATAAGATACAAGCTTTAATACTGCTACCCCTGATAAAACCAGAAGTTATGACATGTTTAGCCTATAGATGAGGGCACTCAAAATATACCAAGTATCCTCCCTGGGACCATAGCATATTTCACTGATTTTTTTTCCCCCACATTTAACATTTAAATAGCTCAGGAATTAGGAGGAGTTTTACAATCAAGAGCGTGTCATAGCTTAATTGGCAGTGTTTTTTCTCTCTTAGCAGTGCATGAAACAATGGTGCATCTTACAATCGATGGAATGTTAAATTGCTGAGATCCAAGACATACACCAATTTGAGAAGTATGCTAATGGCATCTCTGGTTGAGCTGATTGATCAAACCTTTGCTTGAGCACCTCAGAGATCGGAGCTCACTACCTTGATAATTAAAGCTATGAAAAATTTCTTCTTGATGCTTGGCTAAAATTCACCTATCTCTAACATCTATGCAATGGACATTGTCCTGCTTTCTGGGACCATCGAGAATAAACATTTATTTGTCCTCAATGTGACAAATCCTCAAGTCACCCCCAAGTCCTCTCTTTAATTGCTCTTCAGAGATCATTACTTCTCTCATTCATTCTTCACAAACATTTATTCAGTGCTGGGTCTTATGCTGGAGATACAGTCCATTACCCTCAAAAACACCTTGTTACTAATCGTTGCTTTATTGTGTGTGTTTCCTTCCTCTGGACACATCCACCTCCCAAGATTAGAGTCTATACTTCGATTAATAGAGCCATATGAGGTTTGGCTCATCTTCTATTTATAGCCAACTGAAACCTCTGTATAGTTTTCACATGCCAGGACCTCACTGTTATTGATGTTATTCTATTTTATTTATATTCAATTAATAAACATAGAGTGTATTATTGGTTTCAGAGGTAGAGGTCAGTGACTCATCAGTTGTATATAACATTCAGTGCTCATCATATCACGTGCCTTCCTTAATGACCATCACCAGGTTACCCTCATCCCCCCATCTCCCTCCCACCAACAATCCTCAGTTTGTTTCCTATGGTTAAGAGACTGTTAGGGTTTGTCTCCCTCTCTGGTTACATCTTGTTTTATTTTTCCCTTCCTTCCTGCTGTTGATTTTAGCTCACTCTTTGATTTTGGATTTTCTCCTATTTGCTTTTTATCACACAATCAACACTAGAACAGACATTAAGGAGTTAAAAAAAAATATCCCACAGTCTCACGGTCCTCCATAGCCATTGCTTCCTTTTTAGATTTTCATCTAGTCCCTGTCCATAGAAGACCTACTTTACACGCTTGTAATAAATATGGGGAAATAACTTTGTATTCTGCTTTTTCCACTGAAAATAATATCATAAATATCTTTCTATATTACTAAATAACATTATTATAATTTTAAATGGTTGCATAAATCCATTAGGTAGATATACCATAATTTCCTCCGTCATTCCCCTATTGTTGGACATTTTTACAGTTTCCAATTTTTCATCATTATAAATAATGCTGAAATCAACACTTTCACACATACAACTTTCTTCTGCTGGTGAATTATTTCTGTAGGATATGTTCCCAGGAGAGGAGTTACTGGGTCAAATGACATGAGCATTTTATGACTCTTGATACATGTTGTCAAATTGGATTCCGAAAGGATTAATTTACATTGCCACCAGCAGCGTGCAACGAGTGTGCCCGTTTCTCTGCATCTGTGCCGGCACTCTCTTTCCTGCTAAGGCTCTGAGAGTTAATTTACTAGGGTTAAAGTGCCATTTGATTGTTTTAATTGACTTACTTTGATTACTAGAAAGACGAAATAGCTTTCCTCTATATTCACTTGCTGACTCTATTTCCTCGGGTATGAACTTCAGATTTCTTACTGCCTTGAATGGGCTCATTATGTAATAGAAAGAATAATCCTTTCTTGGCATAATATGATTCAACAGTCAACTGTTTCCTTCCCGTTGGAGATGGTTTTTGTTACACAAACTTTTACATTTAAATATAGTCAGATGAGTACATTGTTTCCTTTCACTAGGTCCTTTAAAATACAAAGCTTGGCACTGCTCTGTCCTATAGAAACATATTTTATTTTGATTCAATGATCCCATCTGTGGGGAATTATTTTATTCTTTTTTTTGCCAGCTGACGTCAAACTGCCTGGGTCTGAACCCGCATTCCCCCTCTTATTAGCTTTGTGACCTCAAGCACGTTATTTAACTTCTCTGTGCTTCATTGGTAAAATGGGGATAATAATTGTGCCTACCTCACTGGAGAGTCATGAGGATGAAATGTTAAGACATAAGGTACTTTGACGAAGATCTGGCACCTGGCCAGATCGGAAACAAAGGGGGTTGTCCTTACAATCATCATTGTCCTGTGTTTTTGCTCTTCCACCCTGCTCAGAATCCCTGCAAAATTTCCAAGTGTGATCTCTAGTGCTTCAGCACTTAAAACTGGAGACTCTAGTGCTTGGACATTCATATAGCCATCTGGACTCTTAAGGTGAGCTTGTTTGATCCATTATAGTCCCATCATGAATGAATGCAGACAGAAGTATCATCAGTATTTTTGTTTAAGCCATTGAGAAAGCCAAGTTGTTTCACGTGTAGGGCATTTCCTCTGTTCTGGCACCTCAGATACCCATCCCCAGGGAATGTGGGAAGTGTGGCATGAGCCCTAGGACACGTGTCCTCTTGTCCTGGCACCCTCCCCAGCACAAATGAAGGTCTAGGCACATTCTGTTCTAGGCAGTGGTCCCCATCTGCAATGGCCCCCTTGCCTCCAATCTGCCCCCTGCCCTCCTCACCATCCCCACTGTGTCACTTCCCTGCCCAGCACTCTTTGATGATGGCCTCTCTCTGCAAATAAAGCCTAGATTCCTTCCCATAGCCTCCCAAGCCCTGCACGAGCTGGCCTTTGACCCTCATTGAACTCAGTTCCTACTACTCCTGCTTCTTACAGTCTACACTTCTGCCCTGCAAGATTTCTTGCAGGTGCTCAAATACATATGCTCTTTCTTTCTTCTGACCTTTGATTCCTTCCTTTCTTCCTTCCACCAAATATTTACTGAGTGCCTAATGCATCAGGACCTGTTGTTCTTGGAGCCGAGGACTCAGCAGAAAACAACAATTATAGTGCAAAAAAAAAAAAAGAAAAAAAGACAAAGTCCCTGGTCCCCCAAAACTCACATTCCACTAGGGGAGACAGACAAAAAGCAAATAAACAAATAATCGTTATCATATGTGAAGGAGTAAGAGGAAGAAATGGGAGTGAGAGTGCTGTGTTATACAATATGGTCAGGGAAGGCCTCTCTGATGAGGGGGCATTTCAGCAGAGACCTGAAGCAGAAACAAGGGAAGAAGCTGGGGCCTCCAGGGTAAAGCAGTGCAGGCCAAGGGAACAGAATGTATGGATGCCCTGAGGCTGAGATGTGCTTGGCTTGCCATTTCTCTGTCCCCTTCTACTTCACAAGAACCGTCCTGGTCATGTCATTCATTATCAAATGCAATCTTCATTATTCCTAAATAATTTCTGAATTCCTGGAATGCATTATGGAAAAAAGCCCCAGGAATATAGCTGGATAAAAGTCTCAAGGAAAGAGCAGGAATTGAAGAGCTGGAAGTAAAGATTGAAAAGCAGGGAAGCAAAGCTGTCATGCACAAAACAGGGTCTCTGGCAGCAACAGTGTCCTCAGGAGGGTCAACCCTGGGCACTGCAGGCTCTGGGAAACATCCCAGCGTCCTATGCTGATCCTGATTCTCTACCACCATAACTCCATTCTGTGGGGTCAGGAGAGGTGAAGAGATGGGTTTGGAGAACCAATCGGGACTTACTTTGGGAGGCAGCGCAGAGTGGAGGGCGCAGGACCCTGAGGTGCGGTATAACCTCAGACAAGCCATCTAACCTCTCTGGGCCTGGACATTCTTCTCCATGAAATGGGGATTCTAAGGAAGACCTTCCCCTTGAGGTGGTGATGTCTAGTGTCTGCAAAGCTCCCACCGCATTGCTGGGCACATCAAAGGTTCTCAAGCATCGTTAGATCCTGGGTTTTCTTGCTCTCAGAGCCCCTGGGCATAGCTGCCGTGGCTCATGTGAGGACATGGGACAGTGAAGGAACCATTGTGCATCGGGATGGAAAGGGGGAGGGGAAAGTTGTAGTCCACCCACCCCCAAACTTCCAGATCTGAGTCTCCCACCTAACGTGGTGTTCTTTTCTCCTGCTGTTAAAATGAACCATCAGTGGATTCAAACTCTCAATTATCCACATTATTAAAAGGAAGAGCTGGAAATCATAATCCAAAACTGTGGCTGATCACCCCCAAATGGTCCAATAATGGGAAGAAATGAAATTGGGATATTCAATCTGATACTTCCATTTGCAGGGGTTATCTCCCCAGTGATGCTCAGCTCAGGGGTTGGGAGAAAAGTCCCCCCCGCAAAGAGGCAGAGAAAGACAAGCATTCAGAGCGGGGGTCAGCAGAGGAAGCTCTGATGCTCTCACCTGACCCAGGCCTGCCGGAGGGAGATGGATGTGCATGTCTAGCTCTAGTCTCTGCCAGGACAGTGCTTAAGAGGCCTTCCACCTCCCATCTCAATGGGAAAAAACACATTCATGCCCCCACCCAGTGCTGTTCTCCATGCCTTTGGGGTCACTATGGGAAGGGCTGTGGGCTGGTAGAGGCCCCAAGTGAGCCATATTTGGGTTTAATGGGCTCGCCTGCATTGGGCACAGATAGAGAAGGGAGGGTCAAGACGGGGGCATTGTGCTGCCTCCCGCGAAAAGGGCGTTTATCAACTGAAGACCTGTGCTAATAGGTGTTAAATAGAGTTCAATGCAGAAAATTGAGAAGTAATGAGACTCAGAGCCAAGAGAATAAATTAAGAGGTGATCACATGACCGAAAGAGCCACCACCTGAATGCTGAAAAGGAAGAGCTCAGACCATCTGAGAGTCCTGGGTCGGAGAAGAGGTTAAAAGGACGAGCCGACTACAAACGAGGCTGGGGAGTGGTCAAAAGTAATTGAGGAATTACCATATTTCATCAGCTCGAGGGCACACATTTTTCCAGATCTTAGTATCTTTGAAACTGTAATGTGTCTTATAATCAATAGCATGTCATACTTTAATTGGCAACATGTTTTTCTTCCTCTGTGGTACGTCTGATCGAGCTATATCTTAACAGACGGCATATCACATTCAATGGAATACAGTCCCAGGAATCTCGAGCCAATCTCTCTCCTTTCCAGAGTCTTTTTCACTGGGCACAATGACCACTTACCAACTTCCCCTCATTAAATCATTGTTTACTGAGGGTCCACCATGTGTCAGATCCTGGGCTAGGCACAGCTGTCAACAGTGATCACGACAGTCCCCATGTCTGCTTCTTGAGCATGTTAGGAATCCCCAACATGGGTGGTCTCATTTGTTCCCAGTGAGAAGCGCACAGAAGAGGGCTTATCACCCTCCTCCTCTAACAGGGGAGGTCAAATTCCCATACCAGCTGCTTGCCGGCTAAGCTGGGAACCCAGTCCCCCTCCAGACCTGAGCTCCTGATCTCGGAGCTCTCCCACATGTCCCAGCCATCCCAAAGTACACATGGGTGTGGGGAAGGCAAAGTAGGAATGGGGAACGTATGAGAGATGCATGGGATGGGAGGAGAGAGACCCGGAGCTGAGAGGCGGCATTGGCACCATGGGCAGCCTGTGGATTTGGGTTAAGCAGAGACTGGAAGGAAAGCAAGAGGAAAAGCAGAGCAGTGGGTGGTGGAAGTGGGTAGAGGAGTCTGAGAAATGAGGGCGAGACAGAGACTGGACAAAGTCCAGTGCAGTCAGAAGAGGAAGAGGGTGGAGGGGGCTAATGTCCCGGGCTTTCATGGCCTGGTAAGGTGTTTGTTCTCCATCCTGGAAACAGAGGGTTTAAGTGAAAGCTCCCTGAGATCCTTGTATCCAAGCATCTAATGATTCTCTAAATCTTTGGTGGGACAAAAAGTCACTCTTTGACTGTGGACTCCTAAAAGGAAGGCTCTGGAGCCAGGCTCCCATGTACAGTTGTTCAGGTTGAGTACTGCAAAAAGGTGCCCAGACAAGAGGGTGATGGGTGATGAGAACTAAAACCCAGCCTACCCTCCACCCACTAAGCCATATGCTCACAGGGCTGTGTCCCCTCAAGGTGACCACTTGTGCTAATTCACACAAAAGCCCTATATGGATTAGCAGGGATCCAGGTTAGCAGAGGCAAGGACTAGCTACTACTGTGGCATCCCTGCTGTGTGCCAAGCCTGGGACTAGGTATCGTGGTGAGAGGAGAAACAAACAAACAAACAAACAAACAAAAAAATAGGTGGCATTCCTTGCTCTTAGAGACCCACAAGTCTTGACCAAAGGCTTTGTTGGGAAAAAAATTTTTTCACTTCCACGAAACACACCAGGCCATATTATAATAGCTTCCTTTTGCTGAATATCAACTGTGCACAGATGTCATGCTAGGTACTTTCCAGACCTTTTCACTAATGCTCACACTACTCTTGAAAGGAAGAGTGGGTGATCGCATTTCTACAGGAGGGAGCTGAGAGGTTTGGTGCCTTGCCTGAGGTCACACAGTGGGGACAAGGCAATGCTCAAATCGGTCTCCAGAGACCCAACCAGGCAGGAGAGCAATTCTTTCCATGTGATAGAGAGCTGGTATTTATTGAATAGAGACTCTGTGCTAGGCATTTTGCACACATTAACTCTTTCAGTCCCCATTACAATCCCTTGAGGTGGGCATTACACTTGCTTTTTTGCAAAAAATCAGCTCAGGGAGCTTGGGAAACTTAAGCTAGCCAGAGTTTGAACCCACCTCTCTGTGAGCCTGTTCCTCTGTTCTTACTCCTTCCATAAGTCTTAGGTCTCAGAGCTCCTCGAAGGCGGGGGCTGCTTCTTATTCACTCCTATTCCTTGAAGCCTACCTTGAGATCTGGCGTAGAGCAAGGGTGCAGTAAATATTTGTTGAACGAATGAGGAATGAATGAGGGCAGGGAGGTAAAGTGGGTGTACACCTTACGGGCGGGTAATGTGGAAGGGCCTTCCCCTTCCCCTCCCTGTCTTCTAGCACGCCGACATGAGGTGAGCCAGGGCACTAGACTCTGGTATGATATCATCGTCCAATTATGTTAATACTCTTCTCCAAAGGGGGGAAATATCACTGTGCGTGATGAACTGTTTGTGGGATTATTGAGGACGTGCTATGAAATCCATCCTGATTCCCCACTTACTGAGAAGTGCTGCCCAATTTGTCTCAAATGTCACATCTCTATGTATTAATTTGCTACTCCACAGTACTGATTAAAAGGAATGTTCTCCAACTCCCAAGGCAGAGCCATCGGAAATGGGGCAGGTTCACTCAGGAAGCGCACACCATCCCTTCTGGCAGAGGAAATGGACACTCATCGCCTCCCACCCTAGAGGAGGCCTCGCCAGCCCTGCCATTCTGGACCAGAGTGGCCTGAATGGTGCAAATTACATATTCAGTGCATATATATATATATATATATATAGTCAGAGAGCTTCCATTAGCCCAATTTTAAAATGTCTGCATAATGTCCCAGAATAGGGGAGCCCTTTCAGAATGAGGAAATTGTCTGAGAGGTAGAGACTGAGATGGGAATCAGTGGGCCTAATAACAGGAAAGAATAAAATCAGGAGGGGGTCCATTTCTGGACCCCAGTTTCCATGTGTGCAGAGCGTCATGGTCACCTCCCACCTTGCTCCCACCTCCAAAAGCCATGAAAGCACACTCTGTCCCAGAGCTTGCTTCAAACTCACCTCTCCTGATCCAACGCCCACAGGGAGCGCCATCTTTGTCCTTTTGTCCCCCTACTTGTGTGCCTGCCTGACCCCCAGTAATGATGCTGCTGACCTTCCATCCGTAGCAGAAGGTCACCCTGGCATTTTTCAGAAGGGACACTATAGTGGGCAAGTCTTCTTCCTCCCCTGCCTGGTGGATGGGGCAAAGGGGGTGAGCCGTGGCTGTGAAGGTAGGGCTTGTCTGAAAAATCAGCAACTGCACACAGTAGGCACTCGAGAATTATTAGCTCAGTGAAGGAAAGAGTCTCTACCCTCAACTTCATGTGCGATGTCAGCCCCTCTGGGCTCTGTTCTTCAGGGGACTAGTGGTTTGCGGGTGGGCTTCGGAGCATCTGAATTAGGTGAAGGGAAATACGGAAAAGGGATGTGAGCATGTATGTGCACGTGTACATGCATGTGTGTGTGCACGCATGTGTGAGTGTACATGCATGTATGTGTGTGTGCACACACACAGGTATGAGTGAACTGGAATGCAGAGACAGTCATGGCTTTCAAATCTGTGACTCCAGCCTCCAACTTCTAGGGCCTGCTGGACGTGCTGCTAGCACTTTGAGCTCTAAAGCCAATACCTCTGATGCAAAGAGCAGAGGCCACCAAAAGGCTAACTCCTGGTCATGATGGGCAGTTCTGGTCCACGAGGCGGCAGGGCCTGGAGCCTCATCCCTGTCCAGTGGATGCGTCCTCAGGCAGTGCTGGGGCTCATGGTCATGGACAACACTCTGCTCCTTCCCCACAGAGACCACGGTCTGTTTGTAGACCGGATACCCCATGAATACCGGGCTGAGCATCTGGGGCAAACTCAGGAACCAGGGGACTGAGGTGGAGCTGGGACTGTGACCTCTGGCAATGTCATGAGCTTTTCTCCCATCTCTGGAAATAATCCCAGGCAAGTAAGGCTAGTGTGAGCAGGACTTCCTGAATCTGCTAACATCTATGGAGCGGGGATGCTGACCAGAGCCCTGTGCTGGGCACTTCGTGTGACTTGTGTGTTCTCTTCTTTAGTCTTCCCAACTGTGGAAGCATATTCTTACCTGATTTCACATGGGGAGGTCAGAGAAGCAGAATTCCTTGCCTAAAGTCGCACAGCAAGTGAATGGCGGAAATGGGCTTTGATTCTAGATTTGTATGAACTCAGGACCTAGAGTCTTAACCATTATATGATGCCACCTCTCCCCTTAACAGTTACCAGGGAAGGGCACCTGGGTGGCTCAGTGGGTTAAGCCTCTGCCTTCGGCTCAGGTCATAGTCTCAGGGTCCTGGAATGGAGTCCTGCATCGGGCTCTCTGTTCGGCAGAGAGCCTTCTTCCTCCTCTCTCTCTCTCTACCTGCCTCTCTATCTACTTGCGATCTCTGTCTATCAAATAAATAAATAAAATATTAAAAAACAAAACAAATTTAAAAAAAACAGTTACCAGGGAATTTGCAAGAATAAGCATTCTTCATCCTTCTAGATTCTGTGGAGATACTATGTGAAATAGAACAGGCCTGATTTTTAAGGAAGCCTCCAGTATTTTGATAGTGAGATCCCAAGATAACAGTCAGAGTCAGCTGAGCAGAAATACCTATTTTCAGATCTGGATGATGAAAATAGATCTGATTGACTGAGACCCAGCACTCAGGGATGGGTCCTCCGTCATGAAAGTGTCTGATGGACAACTCTGGATTAATGGTCCAAAAGTGCAAAGGTGAAGCCAAGATTGGGCATTTAAAACCTGCAGAGACTCTCATCTAATTGACATTTCCGATCTGCTTATAATAACTCCTGTTTACATGCCGATGGGTCTGGAATACACAGAGACAATCTCATAGCCTTTCAGATTGTGTGTGGAGAAGGCAAGAAGCCTGGCGGCTAGGCTTGGAGAAATAAGACCCAAAGACACATCAGGGAGAGTCACACTGGGGACAAACTGAGAAGTAAGGGACTCGCACACACTCAAAGATGGATAGGGCAGACCAGAGCACTCGAGAGCCAGAAACAGAAATAGTCCCTGAAACCAAGAAAAAACACAACCGAATTCCAATGGGATTTAAAAGTGAAATGTAAAAATAAAATTTCAAAAGAAAAAGATGAACATTTAAATGAATATTTATCTGATCATGACATGAAAAAGGCCTTTCCAAACATGACACCAAAGGTAGATCATAAAAGTAAATTTTTTAAATATAAAATCAGTGGCATAAAGATTAAAACTCCCACACATCAAAAGGAAACCCATAACTTTAATATCTTTAACATACAAAAACCACTTATGAGAAAAGAGATTAAAAAAAATACTAACACCTCAAAAAAAAAAAAAGGGCAGAGGCGTAACAGGCAATTTACAAAATGATCTACAAAAGGCCATTAAGTGAAGACAGGTGCTCAACCTCCCCTGTCATCAGAGATGGAAATTATAACAACCAATGAGATGTCATTTTTTATCCATTTTAATCAATGAAACAGATTTAAAACTCACCAACATGCAATGTAGATAAAGTAGGGGGCAGAGGGCTCGGCCCTCATGTGCTATTGGTGGAGGTGGGTATCAGCATAACCTTTCCAAGAACAGCGTGGAATTACGCATTAAAATGTAAAATCTACCCACTCTCTGACCCCGCAATGGCACTTCCAAGAAATTATTCTAAGAAGATAATTAGATGAGGATTTAAGTTGTATGTACAAGAATGTTCTTCACCTAAGTGTTCACAGAAGACTACCGGTTAAATAATTGTGATACATGCAAACCACAATGGCTCCCTCACTGATATTCATTCAGAAGGACAAACAAAGCAGAGCTACTCTTATTAACAGAGAAAAACGCCATCCTCATTACCAGAGTACAGAACTGAACATAGAGCATAACTCCAAAGGCATGTGGATCTCCATTCCCGTGCAGGTGGCCATGTGCTCATGTGGACCACTGGCTAAACGTATACTCCCCAGAATAGCAGAGGTGAGGCTGGACGCTGTGTAGTGATGGGCAGCCCTAGCTGGGCAGACCAGGGCAGAGGCAAGATCTGGAAGTGGGAGGGGGTGGGGGAGTGAATGGGGTGAGGACTCCTGGGGACTCGGTGCTGGGAATGGGGTTACCAAAGCCAGCAAATGAATCTACAGGACACTCGGTTAAAGTAGGATTTCAGATGGCCCATGGACAAGTTTTTAGTATAAGTCTATCCCATGGAATATTTGGGATAGACTTATACTTTATTCAAAATTTTAATTTGAATAATTTAAAATTCAAATTAACTGGGCACCCAGTAGTTTATCTGGCAACCCTAGCGAGGAAGTTCTGGACACATCTCTTGTTGTCTCCCCAGCATGACCCACACCTGCTGGAAGGGGAGCAGAAGCCGAGGTGGACTTCCTGGGTCCTCCCATACCTCTGACTTAGCTCCAGCTGACCTGCCCATGAAATGGAGGTACCGATCTGCCCTCCTCCAGGAATTCTGCAGGGAGCGCAAGCTTTGGTGTCAGAGAAGCCACGGAAAAACTCCTGGTCATCAAGTAGCCTTAAGCTTGAGCACAAAACTCTCAAGGCGCACGCAGCTCGTACATCTGTAAGATGGAGATAGCAATGTCTGTCCACGGGGCCGCTATGGGGATTAAGTGAGATAATGTATGTAAAGTGCCTGGCATACAGTCAGCGCTTAATACAAGTTGATCCCCTTCCCTCTGATCAGAGGCCGCAGCCCACGCTCTTGTCCCCGCAGATTACAAATCAAGCATCTCCTGCCATGTCAGGGTTAGACGACTGGCCTTTTTTGATCTTTTGCTTGAAGCACCAGCTGCCGTGGGCTGACACTCTTCACCTGACTTCACCTTTCTCCAAAGTCCCCGCAGCAGCTCAGCCCCTTATCTGTACTTTCCACTCTCCTGATGCAATGGAGGAGACAAACTTGCTTTGATAGCAGACTCTCAGGGACCTCGGCCAAGGCGAGCAACTAAGAGCAGGACCCAGATGAACTAGAGAATGCAAGGGGGCCATGGCAGCTGGGGGCAGCCCAGGCTGGTGGCACGGGGCGGGGGGTTCCTCTTCTGGACCCTGTCTGACTATGACTTGTCCAGCACAGTTGTCTAAGATGTACTCTGCAATGGAGCTGACCTCTTTCCCAGAAAGCCAAATATTCAGAGTCGTTCTGCCTACAGGATCCCCTCCCTCCCCTCCAGGGAGGCCCAGGTAGTTCCAAAAATTCTTCCCAAGGTCAGATAGTCAGTTACAGGCGTAAGAAGCTAGTGTTTATCAGTAAGTCCACAAATACAGGATTATCTGGTGTCTTGTTCATAAGCCCGGTGACAGACAGGCCCAGGCCATCACGTGCATGCAGCTAGCCTGTGCTTTATTCCCAGCAGTGCTGCCTGTACTGGTTCCTCCCACCTTCCCCACTACCCACTCTCCGCCCCTCCACTTGGGGTGTTCCAGAAGTCAGTACAATTCATACTTTTCTAGATGCACACAAACAGGCCAGGCCCAGGCTAGGTCAGTGGGGTCTGGTGAGTGCCCCAGCCTTGGCCTCTCTGTGTTTGGCTCCCTTGTGAGCACACCCGTCTCTGAGCCTCTCTGCCAGGCTGCACAAAGACAGCAGCTGCAGAGACAAGAGCTGGCAGAAACCTGCCCAGCTGACTGCATGGGGACTCACTGAACCACAGCAACCTGTTCACATGGGCCCCGGGGTTTGCCTGGACCTTGTCTTCAAGGCTTTGTCCTCTTACCACCAAAGACACCATTACATGGCCGGGGTACGGCAGGCCCTTCCTCTGGCCCATTCTTCCTGCGGCAGAATGCTGTGCAACCTCACGTCTGGGCTGCCTCCTCTGCCGAGCAGGTGGAAAGAGGGACTCATCAGCCTATACTTGACTACACTATTCCATGACCTCTTCTGAACTGCTGACCCTTTGTGAAGCTGACGGAAGCTCTGGCTCAGCTCGTCCAGTAGCGTCCCCTGCTGTGATGGACAAGCTTTCCACCTGTGATGTCCAGTATCAGGGCCACATGTGGCTCCTGACCACTAGAGAGGAAGCTCATGTGACCAAGAAACTGCATTTTAAATGTTATTTAATTTTGAGTAA